>NW_028317852.1:5793750-6412500 GCF_062004578.1 Staurois parvus | reverse complement strand
AAACAATGAACAAAATCAAAACATGTTCATGAGGGAACATGGACATCCCCGTGGCACCCAGGTGGGATTTACTGCAAAGTGAGCAGCCAGGAGTTAGCTTCTGTAGGAGATTCAAAGAACTTCACAGATGCACCATGCTGAACTAGAAGGCAACTGGGATACAACATGCTGTACTTGATTTCTTTTTCATAAAGCCCCCCTTTTACCTTTGTAAAGGTCTTGCGCTTCCACTGTAATTCCACAGAGAAGTCCGGATACAAGTGTACCATGGTATTTTCATATGGAAGAGTAGGATGTTTGGGGACCTCACTGAGTATACAGTCCCAGTCTCCGTAACTAAGGACGCACACCAGGAAAGGCTGCTGGGAGCCCCGGCTGGCCATCAACCAGTTGGTACTCAATGGGATCTTTCCACCACATACATGGGAGAAATGTAGGCCAGGTGCAATAGATTTTTAAAGAAGGCCTCCGTGAACTCTGCTGGACGGTCCCCATCCGCCCCTTCTGGTAGGCCCAGCATGAGGACATTATTCCTTCTAAGGCGCTCTTCGATGTCATCAGATTTAGCCACTAGATTTGGAATAGTGCGCTGCAGGGTAACCAGGGCATCAGCATGTTGTGCCAATATATCTTCATTGGCAGAGATCCTAGTTTCTGCTTCAGAGTGGCAGCCCCAAATTTTGTCTAAGTCCGTACAAATGAGGTTACATTCTTCCATCAGGCGGTCTATGTGGACCTGGAGTGAGGTCTTACTTTGCTCTAGTGCTGACAAGATAACAGCTGTGTTGTCCGCTGGCGTCTGGGCCATCTCTGGGCAAATTCGCCCTAGTCTGCAGCCATCTCCATTACCACTAGCAGGGCATGCTCCTTCTCCAAGATAGTATCTTGACATGCAGGGCTGTGGATTTGCCTTTAGATGGCATGGCAGATGAGAATAGGAGATGCTCTGGTGTTTTCCAAGAGTAGGGGCGTTGATAAATAGTTTTGGTAAGTGGTGAGAAACGTCAGGATAAATCAGGATACTGGGAGCTCCTTAGGTATACATCCTCTTATCTGTTTGTTTAATAGCAGAAGTCATTTATGCTTATGCAGAAAATAGAATAACAGAGTACCTTTCTTCCTTTTTTTTTCAAAAACATTTTGAAAAGAAAAGCATGCATGATTTTGTTATCCATATATACATGCTAATGTTAAAGTATAACATTAGTATTTATTTTTGTCATCATAGTTTTGGATGACAGTGAAAGGAAGTAGAGCCCCTGACAGGTTTTTTATTCTGTGCCCCATTATGGAGATTTACCCTCTATATTTGTTCTGTTTACCATTGTTACTGAGTAAAAGAAAATCCCACATTTTTGGTTGTCCCAAACCAATAATAAGGGGGATTTTTTTCCAATAGAACTCTAGTTCCAATGACCCTTGTGACAAATAGGGATTACCTCACTTTGGAGGGATTTCTGCTCACTTTCTGTTTTGGTTATGGGACAGGAAGTGAAGGGAAATCTCCACAACAGGACAAAGATGGTAAAACATTCACAGGGATATAACCCTCCCTTACTTAATCTAAAATAAAAATAAAAAAATGTGCCTTTAGTTCTATTTTAAAAATCATAAAACAAGAGTGAGATTCCAGGCCCAAAAAATCCATATTTATTCACAAACTCTCAGATGATGTTCACAAAACATATTCCTCATCTGTGAATAAATAATTAAAGTCTATGCACAGCATGCATCTTCTGACTCACCTTCCAGCATACTACACTGCCACCCTCTAGTCATTTACACTCAACAGACCCCTGTGAGGAAGACCAAAATCTTTTTATATATATGTTACTCCCCATGGTCAGGTAACAAATCATAGATAACAAAAGCTTCTCCAAAACATTTTAATGGTTTAAGCACTTCACAAACACAATACAAAGAATTTTTTATAAAATCATGATCCATGTCAACATGCTTCAAGTGAAGTCTTATCTATATAATTGACTTAAATTAAACCAGGGAACAGTATACCTAGTAAATACCCTATTGTCACGATCAGAGTTTAAGATCACCTGGGACTGAAGCTCAAGATCTAGTAGGACAGTATAAACAACTAAACAGGGGCACTTGGGTACTGATCCTCACAGGTGCAGGAGAATTGTGACCACAAGCAAATGGTGTTGTGTCAAAGTTGCAGGATCTAAGGAGCCACTAGGATCACCAGAGCCACTGGAGGTGTGGATGTTGCTACGTGGCAGCCCCCAGGTTGCAACTCTCTATCATATTCTTCCAGGGCTAATTTTACAACAAGAGGTTTGCAGTCTACTATGGAGTATTTCCTCTCTGCTGGGGAAAACTTTCTAAAGAAAAGGCGCATGAAAGTTTAGCCCCACTAAGTGATTGGAAAATAATTGCCCCAAATCCTACAGAGGAGGCATCCACTTCAATGGAGAAGAGCTTGGAGACATCAGGCCTCAAAAGGGCTGGACCAGAGAGGAAAGCCTGCTTTAATGCATGGAAGGCCTCCACTGCATCGGGTGGCCAGTTCTTGGGATCAGCAGGTTGTGATGGGTACAACCAGAACAGAATAGCTGTGAATGAAGTCTCAGTAGCAGATAGTGAAGCCCAGGAAGCATTGGATAGCCTTTCCAATTGGAATCGGGGTCCATGGAGAGACCGTCTCTAGGGACAATGTAGCCCAGAAAAGGTACTTGATATTGTTCAGAGGCTGTCAGGACAATGCTTGCCATAGTGCACCTGAAGTCACTGGGCTTACTCAACAGCACAGGCGCAGATGTGCAAGGGCCCCTTCTGCAATGCATAGTCATGATCATTTGCGTTTGTGTATGCTCACACCAGCAACTGCCCGTTGCTAATTTTGGCGCCAGTTAGACTATTTAAACCCAGCAGCACTATTAGCCTGTGCTGTCTGATCTGCAGCTTCCCCTCCTGTATTCCTGTGCTTGTTCTTGTGAATGATACCTGTGATTGACCCCAGCTTGCTTCTTGGACTCCACCTCTGCCTTCTGTCTCTGCTTGATCTGCTCCCACCATTACTGACCTTAGCATGTGACCCAACCATTCTTCTCCCTGCCATTTATGCCTGATCCATTTATCCATTACCGACCTGGCCTGTCTGACTCTGCATACAGCGTGCTACCCTGCTCTGCAACCTACCTACCCTGCTGTGACATCTGCCTGCTACCAGCCTGCTCTGCTGCCAGCCTACTCTGCTACCAGCTTGCTCTGCTACTATCCTGCCTTGCTGTGACGTCTGCCCACTGCCAGCCTTCTTCTGCCACCAGCCTGTCCAGCCATGACATCTGCCTGCTACCAGCCTGCTCTGCTTCCAGATGTCCCATCTGTCAGCGAAGTGCCAACAATCCCTGCACAGACTACAGGACTCACCAGGCACTCATGCCCAGCCATGCTCTTGTGGTTGCAGTTTCACCTTTAGTGGCCCCCCGAGCCGGAGCTGTATGAGAGACCTTCCTCTGTCATCAGGCTCACAAGAAAGATATGTGACAGAGATATTTCTCAGCCTTAGCATAAAGTGCATTCTCACAAAGGTGTTGGAGGACTGTTCGGACACAAAGTCTGTTCGTATGGAGATCTGGGAAAGCAAAGAGGAATGTCATCCAGGTAGACTACTACACATAGAAGAGGTCACAGAACATCTCATTGACAAAGTGCTGAAAAACTGCTGGGGCATTACAGAGGCAAAATGGCATCACTAGATATTCATAGTAGCCACCCCTGGGGTTAAAAGCAGTCTTCCACTCATCTCCCTCTTTAATACGAATTAGATTGTACGCTTCTCTTAAATCAAGTTTTGTGAAAACTTGCACCCCACAAAGTGAGACAACTCAGTAATAAGTGTCAGCAGGTAACAATTTTTGACTGTAATGGCATTCAATCCCTGATAGTCAATACAAGGATGAAGGAAATCATCTTTTTTTCTTGTCTTGGAAGAACCCTGTTCAGGTGGGAGAGGATGATTTTTGGATAAATCTTTTTTTAGATTCTCTGCAATGTACTCAGACATGGCTTGTGTCTCAGGAAGACAGAGGGGTATACCCATCTCCTAGGGATGCTGGAACCTGGGACTAGTTCTATAGCACAATCTTAGGGTCCATGGGGAAGATGTTCGTCTGGCTTGCACTTGGAAAAAAAAGATAGACCGAGTAGTACATTGGCACCAGTGAAGAAACTTCAGAGAATGCCACTAGAAGGGTTTTGACAGGGACCACCTTGCCTAGAGATCTGGTGTGACAGGTGGGCCCCCAGGATAACAAATAAGGGCTAGACCAGTCAATTACTGGGGAATTTTGTTGAAACCAAGTAATTTAGTACTAATTTAGAAGTAGCCAACACCAAAATATTGATGGATTCCTGGTGAAGCACCCCCACCAACACCTTGATGGGAGTGGTGCAGGAATGAACAGGACTTGAGGCCAGAATGGTGCCATCAATGGCCAAAACTAAAATGATCTGGGGAAAAGGTTTTGTAAGTGCATGCAAATTCCTTTACCAGGGACACAGAGATAAAATTCTCAGCAGCACCAGAGACAACAAATGCTTCCATTGAGACAGTGGTAGTAGGAAAATGCAACTGAACAGTAATAGTTGGATGTGGACTTGAAGGGCAAGTGTTATGGTCTAGCATACCCCTCTCTAGGTATACTAGCCTTGGAAGTTTTCCCAGCTGCTGTGTGCACTGTTTCAAGAAATGTCTCTTTTGTCCGCAGTAGATGCAAAGTCCCTGAGTCTGATGACAGTTCTACTCTTTAATGGATGGCACAGTTGCATAGGCTCTTCTTGAGAGGAGGGAGAGGAGTCGCTGGAGGTACAAAGGGGTGTTGGAAGGTTGGAGTCAGACGAGGAGCTGATAATTTGCACTTTCCTGGGAGCACTCCCGAAAACGGGTGTCAATCTGAACCAGCAAGGAACACTAACACACAGGTGCAAAGGTAATACCTCGGTTCACATAGGCAGGAACCCAAGCAACTCGGACAGAAGGTAAAACCTGGCTCCGAATCAGGGGCGGACTGACAACTCATGGGGCCCCCGGGCAATAGGGGATCATGGGGCCCCTGTGTCCTTGCCCAAACTAAAAAAAGCCTACGAAAAAGGTACCAGGGGCATCTCATGGGGCCCCCTACTGACCCTGGGCCCTTGTGCAGTGCCCGAGTTTCCAAATGGTCAGTCCGCCCCTGCTCCGAATCGATGTGCACGCAAGTGTGACACCTATGCATTTTTGCTAATGTAAAAGCAGACACTCCTGGTCTTTCTGTAGGCTAAAACATTCCCATGGCATGACATGGCTTCATTTTTGCATGGGTGAAGTGATTTTAGCCCTATTAGCACTGCTTGGACTTTGAAGAAGGGGACACATTATGAAAGTTTGTAATGAAAATTTGGATGTTAGTGCAAGTATAAAAAGTATTATAGACAGTACTCAATTGTTCTTATATGGGAGAGGACATTTTGATTGAGAAGAAGATATTCTGCCATTGATAGAACTGGACCAGAGATAAGAAGTGTTCCTACAAGGAGGACTGTAAGGGAAAACTCTGCTGCTTGAGTTGGCATTTTGAGGCAGTATTACTGCTATGCATAGGCACTCATCCTCACTGTCCAATAAAAAAAATGTATGCTTTAAACAATACATGCTGGGGGCGCATGCGCGGCATGCTCGGAGATGGACGCGCTATAGCCGCTGCTCCGTCTACCCGCCAGCATTGAAGCGGCACACTACGGCCCCAGGGAAAAATAACCATACACAGCTGATCACGGAGGGTGCCCGCAGCCGACTAGACATGCCCCGCAGGAAAAAAAGCCCGGGGCAACCAGGGAAACTGACCAATTTCTTCCCGGCCGTTCAGCCGGGAATCCAAGATGGCGGCCGCCATGCAGAGATGCCGGGAGTCAGCAGCAGCCAGGAGGGGGACTACAACTCCCAACCTGTGGATCCCAGGCTGCAGCACCAACTCTATCCAGGGGATCCGGGTGAGTTGTCTCCCCCACTGTCTCCCACGTCCTGCAGCCCTGTAAAATCGAAGCCGCGGCTCGATAGAGACCCTGAGGACACATGCCAGGCCCTAAACTTTATACCTCAATCTCAACTTCCCAATCTGCCTGACTTAGACGCATTCCCAGCTTCTGACCAACCGCTAACCGAAATATGTATGAAAAATATGCTGACACTCTTGCGCCAAACATTGCATAATGATATTTCCGCACCACTGTCCCAAATTACTACTCTGGTCCAAAGACAGGAACGCAGGATCCGCCATGTTGAAACCAACATAGCGGATATAGTGGAAGCGCACAATGATTTGATTGATGCTCATGCGGATCACACATCAGACATCGAACAAATCAACCTCAAATTGGCCGATATGGAGGATCGATCACGCCGTAATAACATCAAACTTAGAGGAATTCCCGAAACGGTGTCTGACGAAGCATTACTACCATATCTACATCACTTCTTTAAGCTGCTTATCCCCACACTCTCTGAGGTAGAGGCCATAATCGATCGAGCACATCGACTACCTAAGCCCTCATTCTTGTCCGCAACCATTCCTAGAGACGTGCTTGTCCGAATCCACTTCTACCATATTAAGGAGAGAATTATGATGGCGGCCAGGAATCCACCTCCACTACCATCCTCACACGCAACTTTGCGTCTTTATGTGGATTTATCTAAAGCCACACTTGCCAACAGAAAAAAAATGATAACAATCACGAAAGCGCTTAGAAATCATAATATGGCCTATAAATGGGGATTCCCCACTAAAATAATAGTGCGTCATCAAGGCAGAATCTATACTATTAAAAATCTGGAGGCCGGTCTGGACTTCCTTAAGGCCTGGAGCATTTTGCCTGCGGACCCACAGAAGAACAACCCTGATTCTGTACAAAACATGGAAGCAACCTGACGGGCTGGGCGGCACTAGCCGTGGTTTTATTTTCTTTCCTCTTTCCTTAGAGGCGTTCTCTGAACTCTCATATTGCTGGCGTTCGGCCTGAACCCAATGACTTGTAATTCCACAGTTGTGTTTAGATATGACACTATCGAGGGTCATATCCTGTTTGATTCCCCCACCTTTGATGTAGTATCCCTGACTACACCGTTTACTTGCTTTATGTGCAAGTTTTTTTTTGTGTTACTTTCCCCTTTTCACTTACCCTTTCCAATGGCACCAACAAATGTTCATTTTTGACGAATAATTTCTTCCCCGTGACCATGACCACCAATAGAATAAAAAACACCACGAATATGTCTGTACTCCGAGACCCCATTTACAAATGATTGTCATCAAATCTTTTAATGTGCAAGGCCTCAACTCCCCTTTCAAGAGATCAATGCTAGCAAGAGAAGTCCAGAAGTCTCAAACAGATTTACTCTTCATACAGGAATCACACTTTGCCACAGATAAAATTCCTAAGCTGTATCTACCTCGCTTTTCTCAACTATTTATGGCAACGAACGGGAAAAAAAAGAATGGAGTTATTATCGCGGTTAACGATGCCCTTTCTTTCAAACTTACCTCTACTGTAATTGACCCGCAAGGTCGTTATATTAATATGGTATGCCAAATTAATGAAATTTTACACACCTTGGTGAACGTTTATGGCCCTAACAGCAAACAACTTAAATTTCATCGGAAACTCCAGAATCTCATCTCCCAACATCAGCAAGGTAGACTTATTATTGGCGGAGACTTTAATGTTCTCAGTGACTCACTCCTAGACTCTTCTTCTAATAAAAAACCCAGCAACCTCAACTTTAACCGTTTTCTGCACGACCATGACTTATATGACATCTGGAGATGCCAACATGGTGCGGAAAGAGACTATACCTACTTTTCACCGCCATATCTGTCATACTCTAGAATTGATATGTTCATCACGGACAAATGGACCCTACAACACGTGAGGTCCTCTCACATTGGTACTATAACCTGGTCAGACCATGCACCGATCACCGTATCCTTGGAGGACACCCAGCGGTCGGCGATCCCACCTATTTGGAGACTCAACTCTACAATTTTGAATACACCAGAAAACCAGAAATCCATATTAGAAGCACATGACCTTTTTTTTGAAACTAACGTTACTCCGGAAATTTCTATTACCACACTTTGGTTAACATATAAGGCTTATATGAGAGGTATCCTCATTCAATTAACTTCTCGCGTTAAAAAACAGCGGTCTCGCCAAATTGACCTACTCCATGCTTCTATTCGTAGAAACGAGGATATTAATAAACAACACCCAAACGCTACCACAACCGCGGCTTTAAACCAAGATAGGGACAAACTCCGCACTGCTCTCTTACACGACTATGATACAAACCTCCAAAAAACAAAATCCCAATACTATGCACTCGGTAATAAAACTAACTCTCTTCTTGCCAAAACTATTAAACAGAAACGTATTAAAAACAAAATAGCTACAATTCAACATCCTATTTCTAGTGTTCCTCTATCTAACCCACAAGATATAGCGAATGCGTTTGCGTGCTATTATCAATCATTATATAACATAAAAGATGACCCTGATACGACTCAACCAACGAACCCGTCGATCGAGACTTTCCTAAGCCATACTAAACTTCCCCAACTTACGTCCACCCAATTAGCCTCCCTCTCTGTGCCGATCTCACCTGAAGAGATTGAGAAAACCATAAACAAACTTCCCATGCACAAATCTCCGGGTAACGACGGCTTTACCAATGAATTTTATAAAACGTTTGCGCCTAATCTTAAATCACACCTATCTGACCTCTATAACCACGTTGCTTCTAAAGGAGAATTCCCTCCTGACATGCTACAATCAATAATCTCTACTATCCCAAAACCAGGTAAAGACCCCCAATTAGTCCAAAACTATAGACCAATTTCACTACTTAATACGGATCTGAAAATATATGCCAAGATATTAGCTCAACGACTCCTCCCGTTCTTCCCGACGCTAATCAAATCTGATCAGGTGGGATTTGTGCCAGGTAGACAGGCCCCTGATGCAACTCGTCGACTTATATCACTATTACACCTTCTTGAATCAGACAAACAACCCTCAATTCTCCTTTCACTAGACGCAGAAAAAGCGTTCGACCGCATACACTGGCGTTTTATGTCACTTACACTTCAAAAACTAGGAATTACGGATTGGATGCTGTCAGAAATCCTATCCCTCTATTCTAAACCTTCGGCCAGAGTCCTCACTAATGGCACACTTTCGCAACCATTTCAAATATCCAATGGTACTAGACAAGGCTGTCCTCTCTCCCCCATAATTTTTGCCTTACTCATCGAACCACTGGCATCCAACCTTAGGAACGATCCCAATTTTTCGGGGATTAAACTTTTTCAGCAAGAACATAAAATCAGCCTTTTTGCAGACGATATTATTCTAATGATCACGAATCCGTATAAATCTCTTATTTCAATACGCTCACACATACAAAACTATGCAGACGTATCATATTACAAGCTTAATGAAACCAAATCTTTAATTTTAAACCTTCATACCCCGATACCAACCCAAACTTTCCTTGAAAAACAATTCCCCTTTAAATGGGAAAAACACAGTATCCCATACTTGGGGATCAAACTTACCTCCTCAACTAACCAACTCTATGCAGCAAACCTTAAACCACTAATAGATACCATACCACAAGAACTTAGAAGTTTGCGTACAACCACATTATCAATGTTAGGTAGAGTAGCTGCTATTAAAATGTGTATATTGCCGAAGATATTATATATCTTCCGCACATTGCCAGTCCCTATACCTTCCTCCTTCTTCTCTACAATGCAAAAAATTCTAAATAAATTCTTATGGAATGCTAAACGGCCCAGATGCTCTACCAACCTTCTGATTCGACCGCCCTCCAGAGGGGGAGCTGGTCTCCCGCATTTAAAATCCTACTATCAGGCGGTTCTACTAGACCAGCTCTTCTACTGGTGGCACCCTACTCAGGAAAAAATTTGGACTATTATGGAACCCTCCAGATATCCGCAAGGTACCTTAACAGATTTGCTTTTCGTACCTCCCACAACACAGATTGGACATTCACTCACACACCCATGTATCCAAGCCTCATTATCAGCTTGGCATGAGTTCTTGACATGTACTCAAGCGCAGAAGACTAACTTACCAATCTTGACTCCCATATCCACTCTACAATTTCTATCCCCACATTTGAATCTAAACTCTTGGAAAGAGCTGGGTATTTATCATATCCAAGATATTTACAACAAACAGAAACCAGAGTCATTCCAGACACTTCAGGAAAAATTCCATCTTCCCGATACGGAACACTTCACTTTTAGGAGAGTATCCCATTTGCTTCATAAAACAAATATCCCTATTAAGATAGACCTCCCAACTACTGCACATCATTTCCTCCACAAGACTAATTACCCAAAGAAAGGGATCTCTACCTTTTATTTATTACTAACTGAAACGCATTTCACAACCCATACATCATCCCTTACTAATTGGGAAAGGAACCTTCTTCTCCCAACAACCCCACAGTCATGGCAAATGACGTTTACCACTACATACAAAGCTTCAAAATGTAGCTCCCATTGGGAATCATATCTAAAAATTCTCCACCAATGCTACTTGACTCCTGCCAAATTATCCATATATTATCCGCAACTACCAAAAACATGCTGGAGACACTGTGGTGAAACTGGTTCGCTTTTTCACGTACTATGGTCCTGCAAATCCCTCAAATCATATTGGAACAAAGTGTTCCAACTGATATCCTCAGTTACAGACTCCCACATAACTATTAAGCCAGGACTAGCCCTTCTACATCTAAAGATAGAACAATTTCCTGTACGCTCACGCACCATTATCATACACATTCTGGCAGCAGCTAAGACTAACATTATGAGACTATGGCGCTCTACCTCCCCGCCTTTATTAATCCGTCTAGTTGCTGACCTCAACTTACAATGTGAGATGGAAAGAAGAGCGGCCTTACGAAACTCCTCATATCATAAATTCACACTGCATTGGTCTCGATGGCTGAAACATCCCAATTGCTCAATTATCTGATTACGAACCTTAATCTTCTGAGATGTAATATTCGCAGAACATTGGTGCCTTTCCTTCCCCCTCCCCCTCCCACTCTTTTCTATACCGGTTGTTACCCTATAGTTGATTCCCTCATGTTCTTGTACTCATTATGCTATCCTACCTCATTTGTAATGCATTTTCTGTTGTTGTTTCGCTTCTGTGAACCATGCACTTGACTGTATCTACATATTAACCTGTTTTTTCAAAAATTTTAAATTTTCAATAAAAACTATTTGAAAATAAACAATACATGCTCTCCATGGTGTAACTGCTGTTTCTTGATTTGGATGACTACACAGCAAAGAGTCCATTGAGCATGCAGTACAATTAGCAATGTGGGAATGCTATAAAGGGGCATTTGTTATTGATTTGTTTTATACTCAAAAGTCAAAGAGTCAAGAGTCCTCAAGAGTCAAAACACACTTCATAATGTTGCAAAACAAAAGGCTTGAATACAGTATCTAAAATAGCTTTGTAGATTGTGTATCCTAGGAATATCCAAGTGTCTTTGGTGATTAGAAATATATTTTTTCCTTTAAGAGCAAGTTACAAATCTCTGCTCTACTACAATACTCAGATATTTCCACATATGTTTCCATTAAATGCATAGCATAGTTATCCTACTTAATTGGTTGTGGACTTTGGGTGTGCAATGTGTGCCCAAAACACCTTCATCATAAGTATCATGCCCTCTCCCTTCCACCCTGGTACCACTCTGCTCATTGCTCTCATCAACATTACTTCAGGAATTTTCTGCATATTGCAGCAGTGTTTACAGTATTTAGAACACTGTTCAGAAGATCAACTGAGAAATGCAATATAACATTATTGATATGTAGCCAGGTGCTGGCTACTGAAAAACGGAATCAGAGGACATTATCAAACAAACCATAGACTGCCTAGTTCCTTCCTAATGCCCAGGACCCAGACCATTAGATCACTTTCTGCCTATAGAGGAAGGGAGGTGTTCTTCCTGTGACAGAGCAGAGGATCTTGGAACCTGTAGTCCATCAGTCAACCCTAACTGTATTTTAGAGCCTCTTTGGAACTACAAATTCCAAAAAGCTGATCCAACAAAGGATTGTGGGAGAGCTTATATATTTGACTGCTTTGGGCGGACTCACTCTCTTGGCCCCTGGAGTTGGAGGCTGCCGTTCTGCATCTGAACTCAGCATCCCAGTCGGTGATGGTGAAACACAGCTTGTTTATTTTCCAAAAATGGGTCATTTGGGGGTATTTGTACTATCCTGGCATTTTTGGGCCTCAAGAAATAAGATTGTCTGTCAGTACATCAGGAATAACCGATTGTCAGATATTTATACCATAGTTTTTGGATTCTATAATTTTCCTACAGATTAAATATACACACTAATTTGGGTTATTTTCACCAAAGAAATGGAGCAGAATACATTTTTACCTAAATTTTATAAAGAAAGGTTATTTATTATTAAAGCACTGAGCAAACTGTTGGCACTATATAATCCCTGTATAATAATAATAATAATAATAATAATAATAATAATATTTGCAACATTTTATAACAGAAACAAAGAAAAACACTTTTTTTTCAAAAGTTTTGATTTTTTTTGTTTATTTAGCATAAAATAAAAAACTCAGCAGTGATTAAATACCACCAAAAAAACTCTATCTGTGTGAAAAAAATTTCTGGGTACAGTGTTGCATGACCACACAATTGTCATTGCAACAATGCTGAAAGCTGAAAATTGGCTTGGGCAGGAAGGGGGTAAAAGTGCCCGGTATTGAAGTGGTTAAACATTGATATTCACCTTGTGCTGCCATTGCTTAATCCTTCAAATTGAGTACATTGCTGTAAATAGTTTGTAACCCTCTAAGTGTTAACTTGAGCCAATCTTGAGATATTCAATGCAACTATGTGTCCATTGCCCTTTTTACTCTGTGCTGGGTAATATTGGTAACCAGTTTTGTGAACATTGTTAGGCTAACCATGTTTGAACCTAGAATGTCAGAAGGGTTGAGGAGTTTGCAAGGTCAGGGCAGCACAAGAAGACAAGCTCCTACGTGGCTCCTATGGGGTGGAATTACAGTTATTTTGTATTTACTCTTTTATGTTCATATGCAGGTCAAAGGGATCATCTTTTATCTGCATATGACTTCATCTAAAGCATGTTAAATACAATGAGTTCCTATTTAACACCTTATTAACTCATAGTTAATGCTAAGTCATTTCCCCCCTTAACTTTTATTTTTCTGCTCATTTTTCATTTTTTTTAATTATTAACTTCTTCCGCAACCACCCTATAGCAGAAGTAGTGCTACAGGGCAGCAGGGCTGCACAAAATCACATGTGTATATATATGTGTGATTTTGTATTTCCAGTTACAGCTGCGCCGGCGATAGCTGAGGAACATTGACAGGGGAGAGGTCTGTATTTAAACAATATAGATGTCTCTCCTATCAGCACCAGCATAGTAGAGCAATACAAAGCAGCATACTTACATAGTAAAGCATAAACAGGCAACATAGTAAAACAGCACACAGTTAACGCCTTGATCACCCCAGATGTTAACCCCTTCCTGCCCAGTGTCATTGATACAGTGTCAATGCTTTTTATTAGCACTGACCACTGTATTAGTGTCACTGGGAATGTCAGTGACAGTTAGTCAGTTCCCACCCAGTGTCAGAATGCCTGCCGCAGTCCCGCTATAAGTCACTGATCGCTGCCATTACTAATATATTAAAAATTTTTAAATTCCAGTATATATACTGCCATTTGTAGACGCTATAATTTTCATGTAAACCAATTAATTTACACGTATTGTAATTTTTTTCAGCAAAGACATGTAGCAGAATACATTTTGGCCTAAATTTATGACAAAATTAGATTTTTTTTACTTTTTTTAATAGATATGTTTTATAGCAAAAAGTCAAAAATATTGATTTTTTTTCCAAATTGTCAGACTCTTTTTGTTTGTAGCGCAAAAAATAAAAACCGCAGAGGTGATAAAATACCTAAAAAAGAAAGCTCCATTTGTGGGAAGAAAAGGACATAAATTTAATTTGGGTGCAGCATAGCATGACCACGCAATTGTCAGTTAAAGTAACGCAGCGCCGTATTGCAAAATAATGACCTGGTCAGGAACGGGGGTAAATCCTCTGGAGGGCAAGTGGTTAATATGTGAAATTTTTATTTATTTTTATTTTTTGTATTTGCTAGTTTTTTTGCATTACAATTTTGCATTAAAAATGCATACAATTAAAAAAAGGCTTTAATTAATTTATAATTAGCTCTGCCATGTTTCCTAGCAGAATTGTAACATTAGTTTCATTATAAAGAGGGCAAATTATAGAAAAACATTTATACTTTTTTATCTACCAGTAATTAACTACATTAAATTGCAATGCATTATTGTTTTTACTAACACTGGTCAAAATGGAAAATTTATTTTTTACATTTTTTTGTACATATTGACTTTAGATTGCATTGAAAATTAAATTATTTTTGCAAGAAAATGTCACCAGAAGAAAGCCTTGATTGTCCTGATAAAACAAAATTTGTGTCACTTTTTTTCTTAAAAAAATAAACAAATTATAAAAAGGTCCATAGCAGAAATGAACAAATTGTTCTGGTTCAAAAGATATATACTGAACCATAAGATACACCATTTAAAGACACTAAATCCTTTAGAGTATTTAGTGTTATTAACTGCAGCTTTGCATGGTCTTTAAATTTCATATCCATTTAAAACTGTTTTTAACCAACATCCTTAACATTTTGTTTATAAATCCATGATGGACATCATTTATTCTATTCTATTCTATATGTACTATATATTCTACAATATACACACACTGACCACTTCATTATGTACACCTGTTCAATTGCTTGGCAACACAACTTGCTAATCAACCAATTACATGGCAGCAATTCAATGCATGTAGGCATCTAGACGTGGTGAAGATGACTTGCTGAAGTTCAAACCAAGCATTAGAATAGGAAAGAAAGGGGATTTAAGTGACTTTGAACGTGACATGGTTGTTGGTGCCAGATGGATTGGTCTGAGTATTTCAAAAACTGCTGATCTACTGGAATTTTCATTACAACCTTCTCTAGGGTTTACAGAGAATTGTCAGAAAAAGAGAAAATATCCAGTGAACGACAGTTGCCATGTTCAGAGTCACTTATGTCAGTCAATTATATCCCATCATTTCTTTTTAAATACAGTATTAGTAATATTCAGTATTACTAAATAGATGTTTCTGTACATTTGCAAATCTATAGTTTGTGGACTAGTGACTAATGTCTATAGTTTATAGTCTATAGTCGGTGACAGTGCTAGAATGTATACCAACTCCTAACTGCTATAGCAACTAGGAGTATGTTTTCACCCCTGGCTGTCAACTAGCTAAAAGATATTTTGGGTGTCTTTAAAGCCCAAGAATGTCATGATGAGTGCCAAGATGGAGAGTGGCAAAACATCAATGAACTTCCATTTGCTGATCTCCCCTGTGAAGTACAAACTTTAGTTCAGGAAACTTATGGATTCAGAGCTGTTAAACCTTGGCCCTTTTTTCAGTGAATGAAAATGTATCAAATGAAATGTTAATAAAACTAATTTAAAAAAAAACACCCACACATTTTTAAAAGCACCCTGCCCACTATTAAACACACATACAAGCTGAAAAAGTATTTGCCTCCTTCCTGATTTTTTTTGCATATTTGTCACACTTAAATGATTCACATCATCAAACTTTAATTCATCAAATGATCAAATTTTAATATTACACAAAGATAGTAAATACAAAATGCAGTTTTTGAATGATGATTTCATTTATTAAGGGAAAAAAGCTGTCCAAATCTGCTTGGCCCTATGTGAAAAAGTAATTGCTCCCCCACCTTGCTAAATCATGAATGGACTGTTACCACAGTTTTTGGAAAGCTGAGTTAAATTTCACTTGCCACACCCAGGCTTGATTACTGCCAGACCTGTTGAATAAAGAAATCACCTAAATAGAAGCTGTCTGACAAAGTGAAGCACGCTAAAAGATCTCAAAAAGCAACACAATGCCATCTAAAGAAATTCAAGAACATATGAGAAACAGAGTAATTAACATATATCAGTCTGGGTTAATCGGTGACATCACATTCGGCCTGTGTCATGCCGTATCCATTTGTTTTTTGTGTTTGCAAATACCTTTCACCAAGTCAGTGTAACTGATTTTTAAACACATTTTTAATAAAGTGGAATTATACTATGGGAGTTTTCCCTTGTTTTTCCATTTGTCCATGAGAGACACTGGAGCTTTCCTACAGTTTGGATCCATACAGGAAGAAGGAAAGGAGTGAAGGAGAGCACATCCAAGAAGGTAACAGGTACAGGTAACAGCTTCCTGGCTGGCTTGCTCAAGTGGGTTTAAACTAAACACACCTAAGCTCCTCCCTTATAATAACCACAGTGGATTTGTGAAAACACAGCTATTTTCAAGCAAATCTCGTTTTTGTGAGAATGTAAACAAAAACTATGCATGTAGCAATATTTGGAATTTTATGATGTTTAAACTAAAGTTTATTTATATAAAGTTCAGTAGTAGATAGAAAACATGACTACGGGTAGAAAAGAAGCATAAAGACTTCAGAGAGTTGTGATCAATGATTTATACCCTGAATGATTTAAGGACTCATGTACACGGGGTGTTTGAAAAACTCTTCTGACTGGTGGAAACTGACTGCTAGAAAACGTAGGTTAAAAACGTCAGTTTAGCCACGTTTACCTACTGCGTTTAGCAGAATTTATGCACATTTGCGTTTAAAAAGCATTTTTAAAAGATAAAATGCCCAGAATGCACTGAAAAATAGTAAATAATAAACTATTTCAGACATTTTGTGAGAAATAGAGCAGAAGCAGAGAGAGCAGTATGTTTTGAGATTACCTGTCTTTTCTGGTTGTATTCACTATGGCTCCCATCATGAGCATAAGCCCTGGTTCACTCTGGATGCGACTTGGCATGCGATTTGCATGCCCTGCGACTTGCAAATCGCATGCCAAGTCACACCATATTGTCCACAATCGGAGAAGACTTGGTCGGAGCCGCACTGATTTCAAAAGTAGTACATGCACTACTTTTGGTGCGATTTGCATAGACATCTGACACAGGGCACATTTCACTAAGCGGTATCATACCGCATCTAAGTATGCGGTAGGATACCGCATAGCATTTTAAAAAAAAAACATTAGAATACACTAAAAAAGGCTACTAAAATACCGCATGAGTTATGCAGTATTTTAGTAGTGAAAAGCATGCGGTAATGTTTCAGCAGTTAGCGGGATTCCCCACTGACAGCTGAATGCAAAAGAAAGAATTGCTGGTAATGAAAAAATCAATAAAAAAACAGCGCGGGGTCCCCCTCTTCACTCATACCTTTGGGTCTGGTATGGATTTTGAGGGGAAGCCCCATGCCACAATTAAAAAATAATCGTGTGGGGGTCCCCTCAAAATCCATACCAGACCCTTATCCGAGCATGCAGTCTGGCAGGTCAGGAAAGGGGGCCCCCGAACCATACCAGGCCACATGCCCTCAACATGGGGGGCTGCTTTGGGGTAGGGTGGACTCCCCTCCAAAGCACCATGTCCCCATGTTGATGGGGACAAGGGCCTTTTCCCCACAACCCTGGGCTGTGGTTGTGGGGGTCTGTGGGCGGGGGGCTTATTAGAATCTGGGAGACCCCTTTAGCAAGGGGGCCCCCAGATCCCGGTCTCCCCCATGTGAATGAGTGTGGGGTATATGGTACTGCTACCCATTCACAAAAAAAAAAGCTGTAGTGTGAAAATAGGAGACATTCTTTGGCAAGTCATTTATTAAAAGAAGGAAAATAAAAGAATGTCCCCCAAAGTAGATCCAAAGTCAATCACAATGCCTGCTGCCGCCACCTGAAAAAAAGAAAAAGGGGCTTTCCTAACCTGCTGGGCTGCACGCTCGGATAAGGGTCTGGTATGGATTTTGGAGGGACCACACATTTTTTTTTAATTTTGGGGTGAGGCTTCCCCTCAAAATACATACCAGACCTGAAAGGCTTGGTATAGATGGGAGGGGGGGACCCCAAGCCGTTTTTTTATTACATTTAGCTGCCAGTGGTGGAGAATCCTGCTAACAACTGAAACATTAACGCATGCTTTTCACTACTATAATACCGCATGACTTGATAGAATAACTCATGCAATATTTTAGTAGCCTTTTTAAGTGGATTCCAATGGGTTTTTTAAAAAATGCTATGCGGTATCTTACCGCATACTTAGATGTGGTAAGATACTGGTTAGTAAATTGTGCCCTGGATATGGACCAGCCAAAAAATGAGTCTAAATGCAAACGCACATAAATGAGTTTAAACGAGTTTACAAATATTTACACGCGTTTACAAGCATTTGGCATTTGAAAAACTAACCTAAGAGGGCTACCTCTTGTACTGTATATTACTATACCAGTCTGGTATAGATATATAAACAAAAATGAATGTTGAATTAAAAGAAAAGGAAAAGTAGAATATATAATAAAAATAAAGAGGGAAATAGAATAAAACAGGTGAAAAAACAAAAGCAAAAGGAGATACAGAGCCCCAGACTTGCATTTGCCGTAGGGACCATGAGATCTGAAAGAGCACTGAGCCAAATAAGATTCCATGAATCCCAGACAGTATTATGCCTTTCTACAGTATCACTAAGCCTAGCCATAAGCAGCTCCATCAATTCCACATCTTTAATCCTCGCATATAAAGCAGATTGGGATGGAGGTTCCCTTTTCTTCCAATTATTACGCTATTACGCACCTTGCCACCATAATGACATATCTTAATAGCTTTTTTGTGAGATTTAGAAAATTTCAAGGGAGGTAGTCCCAATATAAATAATTTAGGCGTGAAAGGAATCATAGAATCAAATAATGTTTTTATCAGGTTGTGAACCTTCTTCTAGTATGGTTCAATTTGGGGACATGTCCAGAATATATGGTATAGGATGCCCTGATAATGCTGGCATCTCCAACAACAACCACTGGTATTGGGATGGATTATATGAAGAAGATCTGGTGTAAAATACCAAGAATATAAGACTTTAAAGAATTGTCTTTATATAGAGTGCAGAGAGAACTTTTCGCTGCATGGGACCAAACAATCTGCCATGCCTCTGGTGACAGCTCCTCACCCAGGATCTTCTCCCACTTCAACATATAACCATACTTACCTAAGCTTGATAGGCATTAGGAATTTTATAGAGGTCTGATAAAATCTTTTGAATGCTAGGGGTTAGAAAATCTTAAAATGGGGGTGATAGTTAATGCATAATGCCGTATTTGGAGGTATCCATAAAGTGCAGAAGAAGATAGGCTATATCTGTTATGCAATATGGAAAACGGTTGCAATTTTTTTGTGGTGATGTTTACAATTCAGCAATCTGTGCATTCCGGCACAATAGTCATCAAAACCTTTCAAAAATATTGAACACAAACTCCAAAGTAACATAAGAAAGCATACTGGAAACTTTTTGGTGCAGCTATGCATCATAACCAATCAGCTTCTAACTTCAGCTTCTTAAATTAAGCTTTGAAAATTAAACCTGGAAGCTTCCTGTTTTTTAGACAAAGATGCAACAGATTTTGCAGATTCTCCAGTTTTAGTAAATCTCCTCCAAAGTGTCTTCATAATTTATTAAGGGACACGGAATTCAGTTAACCTGAGACAATTGGGTTATATAATACTGCTGTACACAGGAGGATTTGAACACCAGAAAACAAAAAAAGCTATTGGGCAGCAATGTGTAACCCCCTTCCACTCCAAGAATGCTTAAATTTTTGGCTAGGAGGATGAATTTCTTTTCTTTGTTGAGAAATCCCCTTTTTCACTAGACTATTAATTTATTTAGTGTTGGTGTTAATTAGACTCAGAGTGCTTTCCAGGTTCAGAACCATGGCATGGCATGAGCCTCTGGTGGTGTGACCCAGTCTCTGTGGACACCATTTCAGCTGAGCAGTGGGGGCGATTGCATTGTTGGTTTACACTGCATTTAGTTTGATTCTTCCCACCAATTTTCCTGTAGGCAAGAGAGATCCAGTCTCCTACCTTTACTACAGTTAGTATTTTCTGCCACCTAGAGTAATCTGCCACTATATACCAAGGGGGTTTTAAGCTTTCACTCATACAAATGTGCTTATATATTTGTTAAAATGTTTAGTTCATTTGGTAAAGCAATGAAAAAAAAATAGTTAAAACCAATAATGCTCTCAGCAGTATGTTAACACATCATGGAGAACAGTATTATGGCAAGGCATATACTGTACATATATTTATACTACCCTCTACCACTCCTTTACATAGCTATTACTGTATATTTTGAAAAGAGGAAAATATCCTTCAAGAATACACTTATGATCAGAAAATAGCAGGAGAGTGATTGTTTCTTTGATGTATTTCCCAGAACAAATCTGCTTCTTCATAAATATGGGACATATCTATGTTAAGTAGAATACAAGATAATTATGTACAGTGTCAGTACTGTACATGAATGCTCTTACATTATACTTATCATAGATATATCCCATATGTCTGAAGAAACATATTTGATCTTTGAAATTAGTTTAAAAATCCTGTTCATAAAAACATTTTGAACTGGTGTAGTAACATCATGCTCCAACCCAATAATGTAATTTGACCTTCATCAGTTCTTTCTCAAATTCATTTCAGATATGTCATCTTTTTGACAGACACATCAAAAAGAATAACTACTAGCTTTAAAAATGACAAAGGTATGTGCTGACCATTGGGTATAAAGCTCCTGACATCTTACAAAACCGGTCACAGAACATTCTCAGAGTGTTTAAAAACAGAATTGTTATACAATGATCTGTAGCAGTAGATGAAATATAGGAACACCCATGTATCCCAAAACAATGGAAATATGATGGCACATCCACTCCAAAAAATGTGAAATCAGCAAACACTGAATTTGAAAGATAGATATGAAGAAAAGTTGACCAAAGGGGTGTAGTTAAAGTGATAATAAACATACAATGTTTAAATTACATTATCCCTTCTCTTCTTGTACAGTATGTAAATGATGGCACTGTAATTATTTTAATTAGAATAAAATCTAAGTACCTTTTTCCTAATCAAGATATAGTTGTCACATGACCCAGCTCTTTTCCAGCCAGTCTTCAGGGAAAAATAAACAGGAGGAGCTTCTAGTCCTCACATGTTCAAAATAAAAAATAACAGCCTTTGGGATACAGAGTAAAAATAAATAATCTTTATTATTTTTTGGCAATAACATGGTGTTGGTGGATTTCTGCCAGTCACAGGCTGTGTTATGCCCCTCCAGCCCATGACTTAGAATAACAGGGAGGCAAAGTCTCCATCAATCAAGATGTAATATCCCACCCCCATTGTGTTTAGCTGGTTAGTGGATATGGAGGAGGAGGGAAGGAGTGGACTGTCATTTACCACTGTATATATGTTCACAAGTGTGACTGTATAGTCACATGGGCTGCTCACATATGATTGTGAGAAAATGTTCAACATAGAAACTTACTGAAAACTGAGCATGTGTAGTAGCTGCTAACACTGCTCTGCAAAATCACTAACTGCATGGTGGACATGGACAAAAGAGGGAGACAGAGACGAGCAGGATCAACCAGATTTTTCTCAGAATACAGAAAATGAATCCCATAGTGACTGAGTAAGTATGAACAGCATGTATCACAGTATTTGATAGTTTTTGATGTGAGTTTAATGACACTTTAACCACTTCAATACCTGGCACTTTCACCGCCTTCTTGCCAAGGCCAATTTTCAGCTCTTAGCTGTGTTGCACTTTAAATGACGATTGCTCGATCATGCAACACAGTACCCATATTAAATATTTATCATTTTTTTCACAGAGAGCATTCTTTTGGTGGTATTTAATCACCACTGGGCTTTTTATGTTTTGCTAAAAAAATGAAAAAGAAAATTTTTTTTGCTGTACTGTTTCATAACACATAACAGCTTAAAGACATCTCCCAAGCATGTAATTAAAAAGATTGACACTTTCCCATGTTGCCCTCAATGTCCAATTACACATTACAGTATTATTAAAATGTATTTGTAATTGATAAAAGCCTCTATGACAGTTCCCAGTTCCCCATGCTTTTTTGTTGTTTTTTGCAATCTCTTGCCTATTTTTTGCAGACACATTCACTCATTACCTAATGGTTAGTGCATTTTCAGAAGACAATACTTCCTAAAGCCATGTGATGTCACAAGACTACCTTCTAAATACCAGTTTTTGTTCTCTTCACAATGTTGCAGTGGAGTAATTTCACCTTATGAGCCAACATTCCAGTTAGAACATTTTTAGGTATCTCCTGCAGATCAAATTTGGTTTAATGTACTGTAAATTCAGGTTTATCAATAATGCAAAGCGAAAAAGACAGCTCAGTCACCCGTTGTAGAACAGCTAAAATAATTGGACTGTACTATTCATGTGTGCAAATCATGTAATAGCTCCAGAATTGAAAGCAATCAGTACATTCACCACAAAGGCAACATCTCTTGGTATTTTTTTCCAGGATAAAAGTAACTTAAAGTTATTTATTACATGGTAAAAATCTACAAATATTGTGAACCATTGAAGACAGATTTTATATAAGAGATATCCTTTGGTTATGGTTATATTACTCGAATATTAATATATGTTTTATCACATGGAATTAATTATTCCTAGCGATTACACTGGAAGAAATAAAGTGAGATTTAATGTACAGTACATAATGGATGTGTTGATCACTATCACGTTTACTTTCAAGCTTATACATCACACATGCCAACAAAAATGTTCAAAAAGCAGTAATCCAAAACAACCAATTACATTTCATCGTACGGTTGTCTTCTTGCTATGAGTTACTGCATTTTGCATATCATCATTCCTGGGCATTATTTTGTTGCTGAAAGCTATTCTTCAGGAGTATGTAAATCTCCTTGCTCCAGCCAAATTATCAACTTAAGCAAATGCTTTTTGCATGTTTCATTTGTATGTATTAGCAAACCTCCCTTTCTATATCCAAAATTAAAAAGAAAAAAAAAAAGGTTTGCCTTTAGTTCTAATTTACTTTCAGTGTTGAATCACCAAAATACAAAATCAAACTACTCTCAGTAGAGGTTTTTCTCCTTCTCATTAGCTATGTGCATGGTTTTCTGACATCTACTCGCTTTGACAAGTCTAGTAACTTTCAGCAACCAACCAGCAAATAGCATTAATCACATTTATGCAAATTAGAAAATGAAAGTCAATTTCTGTTCTGTCATTTTCATATTTGCATGTTAGATGATACACTATATTTAAAAATATGTTCAAACTGCAGCTGATGATAAGAAAAGATTTACAGGGTCAAGACATGTGATTAAATAATATTATGTAATAAACAGTTAAATTGAAATAGACAGGAAAAGTTAAATATAGAAATACTAAGATCCCCATGTGAGTGAGAATTAAAACATTCTTTCACATTTCTTTAGTTGTCAGGGAAATGTTTCCTGTACACACCAGAGCTTCTGAACCCTGAACTCCTAACCAAACTATTCCTATCAAAAGCTCGGTTTTAACTACTGGTACAATGACAATATAGTATAGACCAGGTGGACATACATTTACTGCTTTATTTTCTATTTTAGTATAGGTTATTATTATTATTTTAAATATATTTTCTATAGTTTAATTTTATGATTTGTGATGACCCCACCTATTATGAATGCAAATTTTGAACCTTTGATCTGAACTGTTACAAATATGACATGAGTTATGCCAATGGAATTTGTACCCATGAACATTTGTGTATCACAATAAACTGAGAAACTAGTGGGTACCAGCTACAAAAATGTGTCTTTTGGTGAAATAAAGTGATTTGATGTTTATCTAGCTTGATGACTCAAACCCATCCTTAGACACACCACACTGAGTGTCTCTACCATTCATTCCACTAAAGAGATTTTTACTTCCTCTCATACTACTAGTCCAATACCCACCCAAGAACCATAGATGATCCAGGACTGGGACCCCCGTGGCATTTAGAGCAACTGATTTCTCTCCAAATAGAGATGAGGACTTTTCTCCATCTGTGCTTGTGGAAGGTTGCATCGTTCTAGCTGTCTGGGTTACTGCAACCTCACTAGATGTAAGTCACTTTTCCTTTTTAGAACTTCTCTTAATTGAGGAAATAACTACATTTAGACACATACTACACTAAAAGGGCTCTCCCACCTCTTACTTCTCTTCTTTTCTAGTGGATAACTCAGGACTTTTCAGTCTGACCTCTCAGACATTTGAGGACAACCACCGCCTGAACCACAGATATATTTCACTTAGGTAAAAAGGCTTAATTAAATATCATGTAATGTTCCCAATAAGGCATTACTCTCTTAGTCATAAGTGTTTGTAATGTTTTGAACAGAGTCACTGCTGTTGAGAAAAGGGGGGGGGGGAGAGGGTTTAAGAAAGAAATCCTATTGGATTTTCCTGATTTGAAGATTGAATTAAATTCCATACCCATATATCAAAACATTTTCAATGCCTAAAATCTGCAAACATCCTTGAAAACCTGATAAGGCAGGTCTGTCAGGCTTGGGTATTCCACAGAACAACATTTGAGCCAAAGAATTCTCTTCATAAAAACAGCAACTATGCTGATGCTGGCTGTCAAACCCATGCAAGCATCAATGGAGGCGTTAGTTACATTTAATGTTATAGGGAACCTTTGCATAGTTCCCAATGAAGGATCATGGTGAAAGCAAATACTTGTCTGAAAACAAAATAAGCAATTAGGAATCTCTCTCTATAATGTCTTTTTTAAATTTTTATCTCTGTCTGATCCCTAAAGGATGCAGAATGTGATGTCAGTGACAGGAATTATGGCCATCTTGAAAGGTCAGAAAGTGGCAGCCTGTGCCAACCAGTTGCTAACAAATACTGCGCTTTACTATGTTGTCAAATTACCACATGAATTGTATCTTTTAATCCAGTCCAATCTGTCTACATTGTTTTATTGTCTTAAACCCAATGTGTTGGCTTTTTTATACAGTCTTCACCTTGATCTTGTATTGGAATATATTTATACCTGTACTGTCAACCTGTGGGGCAGGGCTTCAGTCTGAAATTCAGTTCATTTTATAACTAACCAAAGAAACGCTTGAGATTCTTTGGTGTGTAGAATCCACCAATACAGAATCCACTCTGTCTAAATGCCACTATAAAAAAGCACTGAACAGAAATACTAATAGGATAATTTTAGGGTTCGAGCACTTACCATTGCTCTAAAAAATAAAAACCTGTCATAAATTTTAAGTCTTTCCCAGACTATCCAAATTGAAAAAAAAAATTGAAGCTGGGCTTTAATAAATTGAATTAAACATATTGTTTGTCTAATTCACATTACTTCAATATAAAATCCTCAAAAGACTTTGTATTGAACTCTTCAGATTAGAGCCCAACCTGTTAATTGTAAATGTAGTATGTGGAAAAAAATTATATGTACTAATTAAGATACTAAAATCGGGCTGGTAATCAAGGGTACCTGTCAGGGATCACCGCGACGCACGAGTCTGCACATGCGTAGGTGTCCGACAAGACATGCAGGCAGGCGGGCACTAGGACCCAGGTGCACCTGTCAGCGCCGGGCTGGCTATTTAAACCAGCCCTGCGCAGACACAAGTTGCCGTTTGGTCTTATTGTCCTGTTCCTGTATTCTGATCCTGTGAAGCTTCCTGTTGCCGACCTCTGCATTTGATCCTGACCCTGCTGATTGTCTCCTGCTTGACCCCTGGCTTGACCCGACCATTCTTCTGCCTGATCCTCTTTACCACGCTGCCCGTTAGTTGCTGAACCCGGCTCGTGAACCTGACCATTCTCTGCCTGCTCTTCTGGTACCTCGCTGCCCGCACTTTGCTGACCTGGCCTGCCTGACTACTCCTTACGCTACCCTGACGATCCATCCATCCATCCCGCACGGATCTGTCCCTGTTACCAGGCCTGCCAGCCTTTTCACGTCAGGCTCTATTTCCCACACACCCCTGACTGTGCTCTCTACCACTGCCGGGCGTACTCGGGGGTCGCCACCTGGTCTCAGTCTGCTCCAAGTCCATCCCCACCATCAGGGGCCCTGGTGAATAAGCAGATTGGGACTTAGACCCCGCGCCCTGAGGAACCCCGCGCTGTGGGTTGCTAGAGACTCCTCCAGGCGGTGCATGACAGTACAACTTCCAATATGTGATATTCAAAAACTGGTTACAAGATTTAATAGAGTTTTTAGGTACCTAGAAATATGTATGTAATTGTATTACCAGGTCAATATATTTTAAATTATATCACTTTAAAATACATAAAAAACAAACAGCTTACAACTTTACAACCTAAAAAACACATCAAAGTGTATATATAACATAGAAAATGGAAGAAAATATTGTCTAGGCTAAATAGACAATATTAAGCTGTTTGAGTAGGTCACATTTTCAACGTGACACCATGCAGTTAATTTACTACAGCCGGAGTGTGCAAAATCAGGCTCAATTCTGCATAGAAACCAATCAGCTTCTAACTTCAGCTTTTTCAATTAGACTTATGCAACAAAACCTAAAAGCAGATTGGTTTCTCTGCAGAAGTGAGCCTGATTTTGCACACTCCAGCTTTAGTAAATAAATCCTGCTGCTCAGGCCAAACACCTAATACATACAATAAAAAATATTTTTAACAAAAAGAGAGAATATTGTGCACACTAAATAGGTATTATTTCTACTATTGGTGATAGTCTTCATTGTCAAAACCATATCCTTAAGTTGCTTTTGAGCAACAAAATCAATTACAGTAATTTAATTTTTTAACTTACAATAGAAGTAATATGCTACACACAGCATACTTAATTTGTCTACACTTTATCTTAAAGTGTATGTAAACTTTAGCAATACAGTTTTCTTATTTGCTCCCTTTTGGTCTGTTGAATACCATTGAAACTGGTCTATAATATCTGTTCATAGCTGTCCATCCAGACATAAATATTGAGAGCTAATAACAATCAAGAGACAGAGAGTACAGAAGCTATTAGTTAGCATTGTTCTCAACTATCTCCAAGCACTACAACCGCCCCCCCCCCCTTTACACAGAAGACAGACAGGTGTTAAGTAATTCTAACACAGTATTGTGTAATCCTAACACACTCCCAGTCCTAGGACAACACCGCTAGTCAGTATGGTTGTCACCCTAGGAAAGGAAGTCAGTTAATGGCTCCAATGCCAGGCTAAAATAAAGGAAAAAAAGTGTGCAAAAGACAACTAATGTACCCAGGACATCTAAGAACCAGTAAGCTGCAACACTATCCTTTTTTTTTGTTTTTGGGGCTAGATACACTCTAAACCTCATTGACTAAATCAAGAGCCCATTTACCTTTTGGAAAGCCACAAAATGGTAAGGTTGGCAAGCCAGGTGAGCTGGTCAACTGCTTCTGGCGACAACGCCACCCATTGCTTGTTCTGAAAGCACACTAGCTGCAGGGCAGCCCAATAGCTCAGATGCATATTGGACAAGCTTGAGCCAGTGGTCCATATTCCACACCCACATAATCATTGAAAGCAGCCATATCTAGGTAATTCAACATGAAGATGGATTTTGACTTGGATAACTCATCTGCCACAAATTTCCTGTTTCCAGTCTTCGATGTCCCTGACAACAATGGTGTTCTCAACATCTCACCCCAGCCAAAGACAACTGCCTGTGTTAGGGAGTGGTGAAATGTACCCCTAGAAGTATGCCCTATGTCCTATGAGATATTAGGAAGACCTCCTCTTTCTTCTGCTTCTGTGCCTCCAGTGCCTAGTTTATTATTCTTTCTATACCAGGAACACAAGAGCAATCATGCCATTGATCCTAGCCTCATTGCTGCTCTCCATTCTGGTCATTAATGGGCTTGCAATTCTAGTCATCACATGGAACTAGAATAGTCTAACCAAACAAATATGAATTATTGTAGCACCAATTGATATGTGTTAGTATATTAACACCCTAAGAAGTATTTACAACTGCCCCTAAAATGTGAATGCGACACTTGCAAGTGAATTAGTGATGAATAGATAGGCGCTGTACTCAAATGGAATATGTAGCATAAAGTGTGTATATGCACCTTATACTCCCCATATATAACTAAATAATGAGTTTTGTGAATAAATACCAATAAATGAATATCAAACAATTCATAAACCAAACACAAATAAATTAAGAAATATAAAGTGACTGAATAGTCTTAATTTTATAGAATGTCCTTATGCTTCCACCAAGTGCTGGATGAATTCAAATTGTGACAGTCCTTCTTAGACCTCAAAATTTGGTGACATAGAAATCCTTGTGTCAAGACCTCAGTGCAAAAGCAAATGAATGGATCACTCACCAGACCTACATGACCCCATTACAGTGGTAATATTTTGCTTTGTGTGTTATAAATCAGGATAATCTCTGGAGGTTCCTCCCCATATAATCACAAAAACCCGCACTTCCAGGTTAGATGGCCAGAGGGACTGATGTATAGTTTCCAATAAATTCCCCAAATGACAGTTGAAGGGATTTGGATAGATAATCCTGGCTTTCTATGCCATAATACTTTGGTCCCACAGGAGCCAAGAGGTGGAGAACGCAGCGCCGGCTGGAAGAGCAATGACCTGATCACTAACTATCCGGCACATTTCTCCTCAGAACCCATGGTCCTTAATTCCAGATCCCTGCTGGTTTTCATAAATTGTAAACTGATTATTTTCTCAGAGCTAAAGTTCTGACATATTTTTAAGGTCCCACTGAGATTTGCCTATATTTGAAACAAATCGAAAAATATATTTGTGCATATAGAGATATATATATATATATATATATATATATATATATATATATTATTGTAATTTTCCTGGTTTTGAAAGCGCTGCATTTACAGAAAATGTCTGATGTTAACAATGTTCCTAGTAGATCTAGGAACATTATTGTCACAAATAAAATAAAAATGCCTACAGCCTGGATGAAAAAAGATCCTGATTATGATAGCCCTGAATTTGTCCATTTGTTTTATGATGCTTTGCCAAATAAAACAAAAATGATTTTGGCCCAGAATGGATCACTCACCAGACCTACATGACCCCATTACAGTGGTAATATTTTGCTTTGTGTGTTATAAATCAGGATAATCTCTGGAGGTTCCTCCCCATATAATCACAAAAACCCGCACTTCCAGGTTAGATAGCCAGAGGGACTGATGTATAGTTTCCAATAAATTCCCCAAATGACAGTTGAAGGGATTTGGATAGATAATCCTGGCTTTCTATGCCATAATACTTTGGTCCCACAGGAGCCAAGAGGTGGAGAACGCAGCGCCGGCTGGAAGAGCAATGACCTGATCACTAACTATCCGGCACATTTCTCCTCAGAACCCATGGTCCTTAATTCCAGATCCCTGCTGGTTTTCATAAATTGTAAACTGATTATTTTCTCAGAGCTAAAGTTCTGACATATTTTTGAGGTCCCACTGAGATTTGCCTATATTTGAAACAAATCGAAAAATATATTTGTGCATATATATATATATATATATATATATATATATATAATTGTAATTTTCCTGGTTTTGAAAGCGCTGCATTTACAGAAAATGTCTGATGTTAACAATGTTCCTAGTAGATCTAGGAACATTTTTGTCACAAATAAAATAAAAATGCCTACAGCCTGGATGAAAAAAGATCCTGATTATGATAGCCCTGAATTTGTCCATTTGTTTTATGATGCTTTGCCAAATAAAACAAAAATGATTTTGGCCCAGGATTACAATCCCAGAAAAACTCTGGATTGGCTACTGACAGAGAGTACCATCCTCTACGCCAGGGGTGGGCAACGGTGGACTCCAGCTGTTTGCAGAACTACAAGTCCCATAAGGCATTGCAAAACTGACAGTTACAAGCATGACTCCAAAAGGCAGAGGCATGATGGGACTTGTAGTTCACCAACAGCTGGAGGGCCACAGTTGCCCACCCCTGCTCTACACTGTTTTAAAGCATAGTGAAGAGTTTCAGGGCAGTAGATTTAAAAAACCCACAGAAAAAATAGCTGAGACCCAGATTAAAAGGGATCCCATAAAGTTTGAATCCCCAAAAAGGAGTTATGCTGAAGTTGTTAAAAACTCCAGACCTCTCAGTCAGAATAAGCCTAAAGCCAATCCAGACTTCAAGATGGTCCCTGTCACTGAAAACTCAGACAAAAAGTCTCAATTTGCTAAGCGACAATTCTCTAATAACAGGAAAAATCAGGGAGGTTAGTACCGGAATTATGGGTCTAACCAGAAAAAGGTCCAATCTGGTTCTGAAACAGAAAATTCTGTTTTTAGACTTCTAATTCCAAAACTCCAGGCCCAAAAGTCAGAAAAATAGTGGTAATCTATGTGAATGCATGGACCAAATGCCGGATTAGTTTAGTGCATTTGCAGAACAAATGGAGAAAATAACTAGTTTCTTCACTGCTAATATCAAAAATCCTTATTTAGGGAATCCCATTTCTGCAGAAAATCTTGCTCAATAGAAAGCAGGAATGAACAGGTAAAGCATCAAACAATGCTAATGCCTGTAGTGTACCAAGAAACAAGGGAGCGCAAATTAACCTAAGTGCCTATATGACTGCGAAGAATTTAACCTGTCCTATGCCAAAAGTCAAGGGGGGCAGAGTATTTGTGTTTCTGTTTTACAGCCCACAGAATCCTCCACAGTGAAAACATGTGATAGGCAGTCCAATGAGCATGCCCGTGAAGAAGAAGAAGGGGGGTCAGCGGGTAAGAGAAAGCACAAAAAGAATTTCAGTTCTAATCCAAGGTATCTCTGTCCATTACATGAGATTGACAAAAGGTATTACACTGAAGTGGAATTACATAATAATTTACCAAAATTCATGACTTTATTAGACACGGGTAGCCAAGAAACTATTTTAACTCAGAAATATTTCCAGCAAATCCAAGACTTATCTTCAGGAAAGTACAAGTTGAAAAATTTCACAGCAAAACTTGTAAGTGTATCCAGTACAGTTTGGCTACATTTCAAAGTGGGAAATAAAATAATCTGTCATCTCACACTGATAGTTGATTTGCTGTATGATCGCCTAATTATTGGAATAGATTTCCTTAAGAGATTAAACCCTGTTATTGATTTCATCAATAAAGTTATACGGCCACAGGTAAATGTGCTATTTAATTATGAGCACTCCCAATCCTATCACTATTGACGTAACTGCCACGTGATTGAGGAAAGACCAGACACTATTGAGGTCCATTTCAGGAATAGCCAAATTCCAAATTTTTTCTTCTTACAGGAAACACTTACCTCCACCTTATGTGAACAGGAGGATAACACCAAATGTGTGTCCCTTGAAAGAGTAAGAGATGTCTGCCTGGAAGGGGGGCGTTCTAACAATTCACCTCCATAGAGAAGATACTGACTCTATTGAGTTCAGTAATCATACACAATTCCTAGCAAGGATTAAAAAGTTGAATGATGATGTGTTCTTTCCCTTCAAATTCAATGACCTGGGAAGAACTAAAAAGGGTAAAGTGGATTTTACACCAGGAAAATAGTAGAGATCTACTAAAACAAATGGATAACCCTAAAATAATTATGTATCCTAACCCTTAGGATAACTGGATCCACGATCTAGATAATGACTCCAAAAGTCATAATATTATTGATAAATGCATGTTATTGATTTCAGTTGGGGGAAAAATGTCCAATCATTTATTCATGGTAATCAATGAGCCCCAGTATCATATTTATATTGTCAACGATGTAGTACATCGCTTTGCCATACACACAGATCTGGAAAATTCCAGATTGTGGACCAGATCAAAAGGAAGATCCTATACTTGTGATTTTCTATAAACACATTGAAGACCCTGTTGACAACCCTATATCGGAGAAATATTATGCCCAAAAAGAAGAACTCTGATTATTAGTGAAATCAAAATCTCAATTCAGTATTAGAGATGGATTATTGATAAGAATATCCAAAATTGGTATCCAACAGTGGGTAGGACTCATGTTGCAACATGCTCATGATGCACCTACAGCAGGTCACTGAGGTGAGAAGATTACCTACGAATTACTCCATGATTATGCTTATTGACCTCATATATTGAAGGATGTTCAAACACACTGTCAGGGTTTATTGGCAGATTGATTTTATTTGTCCTGTCACAAAATCATCGAGAGGAAACAAATGCATGTTGACAGTCACTTGTTTATTTAAGTGTGTAGAATGTTTACTGGTTCCCAATAATACCGCTGAAACATGTGCCACTTTACTCATTAACCATCTGTTTTCCAGATTTGGTCTGCCTCAAAGGATCGATTCAGATCAAGGCAGCCATTTTACAAGTGATGTAATGTCTAAGATGTGGAAAATTTTACTTGTCAAACGGAAACTACACATCGCCTATTGTTCAGCATCTATCGGAGCAGTACAGCGCTATAACCAGTCAATTGTCAACATCCTCAAGAAATTCATTAAAGAGTCAGGTAAAAACTAGGATATGAAGCTACCTTTAGTGCTCATGGCTATTAGAGCAACTCCAAGTACCGCAACTAAGATGTCACCATTTGAATTGATGATCATAACTAGAGATGAGCGAATCGAACATGACGAAGTGGAATTCGTTTCGAAGATTAGGAAATATATTCGATTCGCGCCGAATCCGAAAATTAGCAAACTTCAGATGCACGAATCGAATTTTCCCAAAAATGGCGGCGACATGTGTGGCGACGGAGCGGGGATCTCTGGGAAGGCGCGCAGACAAGGCGCGCTGACCCATAATGCATTCATTCATGACATGTGATCGCATTAGCCAATCAGCAGCCAGCCAGCCAGCACTGTGTAATGGTGGAGCTATAAATCGCAGCCATCTTAGAATTCTCCATTAGCCTCCGGTCATTCAAGAGAGACAGACCTCTGTGTATTAGGGACAGAGTTAGGGCCAAAGAGACTTTATGGCCACAGAATCGTTACTTAGGGACACAGAATTGTTACTTAGGGACACAGAACCATTACTCAGGGACACAGAATTGTTACTCAGGGACACAGAATTGTTACTCAGGGACACAGAATTGTTACTGAGGGACACAGAATTGTTACTCAGGGACACAGAATTGTTACTCAGGAACACAGAATTGTTACTCAGGGACAGACACAGAATTGTTACTCACGGACACAGAATTGTTACTGAGGGACACAGAATTGTTACTGAGGGACACAGAATCGTTACTCAGGGACACAGAATTGTTACTCAGGGACACAGAATTGTTACTCAGGGACAGACACAGAATTGTTACTCAGGAACACATAATTGTTACTCAGGGACACAGAATTGTTACTGAGGGACACAGAATCGTTACTCAGGGACACAGAATTGTTACTCAGGGACACAGAATTGTTACTCAGGGACAGACACAGAATTGTTACTCAGGGACACAGAATTGTTACTGAGGGACACAGAATCGTTACTCAGGGACACAGAATTGTTACTCAGGGACACAGAATTGTTACTGAGGGACACAGAATCGTTACTCAGGGACACAGAATCGTTACTCAGGGACACAGAATCGTTACTCAGGGACACAGAATTGTTACTCAGGGACACAGAATCTTTACTCAGGGACACAGAATTGTTACTCAGGGAAACAGAATTGTTACTCAGGGACACAGAATCGTTACTCAGGGACACAGAATTGTTACTCAGGGACACAGAATCTTTACTCAGGGACACAGAATTGTTACTCAGGGAAACAGAATTGTTACTCAGGGACACAGAATTGTTACTCAGGGACACAGAATTGTTACTTAGGGACACAGAACCGTTACTCAGGGACACAGAATTGTTACTCAGGGACACAGAATTGTTACTCAGGGACACAGAATTGTTACTGAGGGACACAGAATCGTTACTCAGGGACACAGAATCGTTACTCAGGGCCACAGAATTGTTACTCAGGGACACAGAATCGTTACTCAGGGACACAGAATTGTTACTCAGGGACACAGAATTGTTACTCAAGGACAGACACAGAATTGTTACTCAGGAACACATAATTGTTACTCAGGAACACATAATTGTTACTCAGGGACACAGAATTGTTACTGAGGGACACAGAATCGTTACTCAGGGACACAGAATTGTTACTCAGGGACACAGAATTGTTACTCAGGGACAGACACAGAATTGTTACTCAGGGACACAGAATTGTTACTCTGGGACACAGAATTGTTACTGAGGGACACAGAATCGTTACTCAGGGACACAGAATTGTTACTCAGGGACACAGAATTGTTACTGAGGGACACAGAATTGTTACTCAGGGACACATAATTGTTACTCAGGGACACAGAATCGTTACTGAGGGACGCAGAATCGTTACTGAGGGACACAGAATCGTTACTCAGGGACACAGAATTGTTACTCAGGGACACAGAATTGTTACTCAGGGACACAGAATCGTTACTGAGGGACACATAATCGTTACTCAGGGACACAGAATCGTTACTCAGGGACACAGAATCGTTACTCAGCGACACAGAATCGTTACTCAGGGACACAGAATCGTTACTGAGGGACACAGAATCGTTACTGAGGGACACAGAATCGTTACTGAGGGACACAGAATCGTTACTCAGGGACACAGAATCGTTACTCAGGGACACAGAATTGTTACTCAGGGACACAGAATTGTTACTCAGGGACACAGAATTGTTACTGAGGGACACAGAATCGTTACTGAGGGACACAGAATTGTTACTCAGGGACACAGAATTGTTACTCAGGGACACAGAATCATTACTCAGGGACACAGAATCGTTGAATTAAAGAGTATGTCAGACAACACGCAGAGGAGTGGCAGAGGAGGCAATGTTTCAGGAGCGAGCAGACGTGGCAGCAGAGGAAGGGGTCGAGGCAGCACTAGTCGCAGCCAGAGGCCAGTGCTTCCGGTGTCATCCAGCGGTCGTGTCTCCACCGACAACCCTGCCGTCATCGATTGGTTGGCTCGGTCGTCTTCCTCTTCCCAGGTCACCTCTGACACCTACAGCCAATGGTCGGTGGGTACGTCAGACACAACCGTTAGTTGGCATGGCCCGGGAGCAAGCCCACTGAAATCACGTGTCCTCTACCTGCCCCTGTCCTTTGGTGTTCCCTCACCAAGCGAAGTATCGCATGCGGTGGGCTCAGCCCCACTGTACAGTGAGGAAGAGCTAACAGAGGGCGGTCAGGAACGGGGGGAGACATCCACCTCTTCAGCAGCCAGGCGAAGAAGTACTGGAGAGGAGAGTGGCTCGGTAGCCGGTCTAGAGACAGGTCTGTCTCCTGACCCACACGCAGCCGAGGGGGCTAGTAGTGAGGCGGAGACCCTAATTGATGATGATGAGGCTGATCGCACTTGGCAGCCTCGTCGTCATCAGGCTATTGCTTCCGCATCATCAGGAGAAGAGGGTGGCAGCTTTGCAGCGAGCAAAACAGTCGGTGGGTTGCCCAGGAGGCAGCAGGGTCGCAGCAGTGTCAGTGGAGGCAAACGGCCACGGAGTAGAGCACCAGCTCCACTGCAGCCTACCACCACGGCCAGTAGTGGTGCCGGTGTGCACGGAGGAAGCAGCAGTCAGCCAGTGAGGAGTAGCGGGGGCAAAGTTTCCTACTCGGCGGTGTGGCAATTTTTCGTCAAGCCGCCCGAGGAAGTAAACGTAGCCGTATGTCGACTATGTGGCCAGAAAGTCAAGCGTGGCCAGGGGGCGTGGCCCACGCTGGGACTACAGCGTTGCGTCAGCATATGCAGCGTCGCCATTCGGTGGCCTGGGAAAACCGTGATAAAGATACGGCGGTTCTGCCTGCCCCAGCCCCCGCTCCATCACCCGCTCCGTTACTTGCTCCGTCACCCAACTTCAATTGCCCTCTATCAGCCAGTCAAGGCTCCAACACCTCTGCTGAGGGGAGTTGTCGCTTGTTGGCATCTTCCGCTCGTTCAGATGCTCCTTCTCCTGCTACTCCTCTTCACGGATTCCGTCAGCAGTCTTTCTTGGAATCCGTTTCCAAGAGACAACAGTTTGCGAGCACACACCCGACGGTGCAGAAGCTGAACGTCCTCCTGTCCAAGTTGCTGGTGCTGCAGTCCCTCCCTTTCCAAGTGGTGGACTCAGCACCTTTCCGAGAAATGATGGCTTGTGCCGCGCCGCGGTGGAGAGTGCCAAGCCGGCATTTCTTCGCCAAAAAGGCAGTGCCAGCCCTGCATTCACATGTAGAAGAGATGGTGGGCCAGTCTTTGAGCATGTCGGTCTCTGCCAAAGTGCACGGCAGCGCCGACGTGTGGAGCTGTAACTACGGTCAGGGACAGTACATGTCATTTACGGCCCACTGGGTGAACGTGGTGCCGGCACAGCCGTACCAGCAACTTGGACAGGTCACGCCGCTTTTGCCTCCACGTTTGCACGTCCTTGGTCCAGCAAAGATGTCCACCTCTACCACCTCTTCTTCCGCCGTGTCCTCAGCCGCCACCCCCGTGCCAAGTCCCATTACCCGACCGGCATATCACATGTGCAGGGCGCAACGGTGTCACGCTGTGCTGCACCTGGTATGCCTTGGCGAACGTAGTCACACAGGGGAGGAACTTCTGAGTGTAATGAACAGAGAAATCGACAGATGGCTGTCTCCGCGCAAACTGAAAATCGGAACCATGTTGACCGACAACGGAAAGAACATGGTGTCTGCTCTGCGTCAAGGAAGGTTGTGCCATGCGCCATGCATGGCTCACGTGTTCAATCTGGTTGTCAAGCGGTTCCTAAAATCCACCATCCCACTGCAAGACATCCTTAAAATGTCACGTAAACTTTGCATGCATTTCAGCCATTCCTACACCGCAAAGCACACCCTCCTTGAGCTGCAGCGGCAGAATTCCACAGCATAGCCTGATCTGCGACGTTGCAACAAGGTGGAATTCAACCCTACATATGTTAGACCGCCTTTACGAACAGCGAAAGGCCATCACCGATTTCCTGATGTTACAAGCGGATAAAGGTACTCCCCTGTGTAACTTAGATGTCAGCCATTGGCAGCTCATGCGTGACACCTGCCGCTTGCTCAGGCCCTTTGAGGAGGCCACGCTATTCGTGAGTCGGCAGGACTATGGGATGAACAACGTCATTCCTCTGTTGCACGTCCTGGTCAAATGCTGTTAACAATGGCTGGTCAGGGTGCGGTAGACGTGGCGCACAGATCTCAACGCCACATGACCCCTGTGGGGGCAGGACAGGAAGAAGAGGAAGAGGTAGAGGAGGACATTTGTGCTCAGGAATTATTGAGTGAAATGGGTGGGTTTTCCACTCAGCGGACAGGAGTGGAGGAGCAGGAGCATCTGGTAGAGGAGGAGGAGGAGGAGACAGAGGACCCAGACGCACCGTGGCAGTATGCTGTGGAGATGGAGGCAGGGAGTCCCTCGCATTCCTTGGCACAAATGGCCCATAGCATGCTCAGTTGCTTGCGTAGCGACAGCCGAATAATAACCATCAGACAGAGGGATGACTTTTGGCTGTCCACCTTGTTGGACCCTCGCTACCGTTCAAAAATGGTGGCCTTTTTCACACCTGCTGAGAGGGAGGCCAAAATAACGTACTATAAAAACCACCTATGTAGTCAGTTGGTCTCTGCCTTTCTGCGCCAACGTCCATCCTCAGACACTGTGGGCCCTGTGCGCTCGCGTTCCGCTGCCATGGCAGCAGGGGAGGGGTGGGGTGGTAGGAGCAGTGGCAGCTCCACCAGCAGCGGCTGCCTCAGTCTGCAGTCGATGATGAGTAGCTTTCTTCACCAGCGCAGTGAGGAAACTACTAACCAGCCGCAGCAGCAGCAGCATCAGGTGGACCTGGAGCAGGACCTCAAACAACAGGCTTGGGCCTACTTGGACAGCACCCTGCCAACCGAGGTAGACAATCCCCTTGACTACTGGGCAACGAAACTTGACCTTTGGCCCCAACTAGCTGAATTTGCCCTTGAAAGGCTGTCATGCCCGGCCAGTAGCGTGGCATCGGAGCGCGTGTTTAGTGCGGCAGGAGGTATTGTAACTCCGCGGAGGACACGACTGTCCACCCAAAGTGTGGAGAGACTCACGTTTGTGAAAATGAATCAGGCGTTGATTAGTCTGGATTTCAAACCACCAGTTCCTGACACAACTGACTAAATCCGCCATGAATCATGCCCCAAACATGTTATTATTTTTAACATAGGCCTCAGTATGGCCTTCAATTTAAGCTGCTTACGCTTCGCCACTCTGCCATGGGCCCCTGTAATGCCTCCTCTTGCTGCTGCCATGTCCAGAGTGTGTCATGGGTCCCTGTACGGCCTCCCATTGCTGCTGTCTCCATCGCCACACTCTGCCATGTGCCACTTTCAGGTCTCCTCACACTGCTGGTGGGTTCCATTTTGTCATAGGGTGCTGGCAGATTACGGGCCTCCCATTGCTGCTGCCAGGCCCGTAATCTGCCATGGGCCCCCGTACCGACTCCTCATGCTGCTGCCAGGCCCGTAATCTGTCATGGGCCCCTGTACCGCCTCCTCATGCTGCTGCCAGGTCCAGAGTGTGTCATGGGTTCCTGTACGGCCTCCCATTGCTGCTGTCTCCATCGCCACACTCTGCCATGTGCCACTTTCAGGTCTCCTCACACTGCTGGTGGGTTCCATTTTGTCATAGGGTGCTGGCAGATTACGGGCCTCCCATTGCTGCTGCCAGGCCCGTAATCTGCCATGGGCCCCCGTACTGACTCCTCATGCTGCTGCCAGGCCCGTAATCTGTCATAGGCCCCTGTACCGCCTCCTCATGCTGCTGCCAGGTCCAGAGTGTGTCATAGGTCCCTGTACGGCCTCCCATTGCTGCTGCCAGGCCGTAATCTGCCATGGGCCCCCGTACAGACTCCTCATGCTGCTGCCAGGCCCATAATCTGTCATGGGCCCCTGTACCGCCTCCTCATGCTGCTGCCAGGTCCAGAGTGTGTCATGGGTCCCTGTACGGCCTCCCATTGCTGCTGTCTCCATCGCCACACTCTGCCATGTGCCACTTTCAGGTCTCCTCACACTGCTGGTGGGTTCCATTTTGTCATAGGGTGCTGGCAGATTACGGGCCTCCCATTGCTGCTGCCAGGCCCGTAATCTGCCATGGGCCCCCGTACCGACTCCTCATGCTGCTGCCAGGCCTGTAATCTGTCATGGGCCCCTGTACCGCCTCCTCATGCTGCTGCCAGGTCCAGAGTGTGTCATGGGTCCCTGTACGGCCTCCCATTGCTGCTGTCTCCATCGCCACACTCTGCCATGTGCCACTTTCAGGTCTCCTCACACTGCTGGTGGGTTCCATTTTGTCATAGGGTGCTGGCAGATTGCGGGCCTCCCATTGCTGCTGCCAGGCCCGTAATCTGCCATGGGCCCCCGTACCGACTCCTCATGCTGCTGCCAGGCCCGTAATCTGTCATGGGCCCCTGTACCGCCTCCTCATGCTGCTGCCAGGTCCAGAGTGTGTCATGGGTCCCTGTACGGCCTCCCATTGCTGCTGCCAGGCCCGTAATCTGCCATGGGCCCCCGTACCGACTCCTCATGCTGCTGCCAGGCCCATAATCTGTCATGGGCCCCTGTACCGCCTCCTCATGCTGCTGCCAGGTCCAGAGTGTGTCATGGGTCCCTGTACGGCCTCCCATTGCTGCTGTCTCCATCGCCACACTCTGCCATGTGCCACTTTCAGGTCTCCTCACACTGCTGGTGGGTTCCATTTTGTCATAGGGTGCTGGCAGATTACGGGCCTCCCATTGCTGCTGCCAGGCCCGTAATCTGCCATGGGCCCCCGTACCGACTCCTCATGCTGCTGCCAGGCCCGTAATCTGTCATGGGCCCCTGTACCGCCTCCTCATGCTGCTGCCAGGTCCAGAGTGTGTCATGGGTCCCTGTACGGCCTCCCATTGCTGCTGCCAGGCCGTAATCTGCCATGGGCCCCCGTACCGACTCCTCATGCTGCTGCCAGGCCCGTAATCTGTCATGGGCCCCTGTACCGCCTCCTCATGCTGCTGCCAGGTCCAGAGTGTCTCATGGGTCCCTGTACGGCCTCCCATTGCTGCTGTCTCCATCGCCACACTCTGCCATGTGCCACTTTCAGGTCTCCTCACACTGCTGGTGGGTTCCATTTTGTCATAGGGTGCTGTATGGCCTCCCATTGTTGCTGCCAGGCCCGTAATCTGCCATGGGCCCCCGTACCAACTCCTCATGCTGCTGTCAGGCCCGTAATCTGTCATGGGCCCCTGTACCGCCTCCTCATGCTGCTGCCAGGTCCAGAGTGTGTCATGGGTCCCTGTATGGCCTCCCATTGCTGCTGTCTCCATCGCCACACTCTGCCATGTGCCACTTTCAGGTCTCCTCACACTGCTGGTGGGTTCCATTTTTTCATAGGGTGCTGTATGGCCTCCCATTGCTGCTGCCTCCACCGCCACACTGTGGCTCCACACTCTGGTTTTGGCCCCGTGACTGCCCAAATGAGTGAAGTGTGCGGTGATTCTAAGATCGACGGCACTCATCTGCATGTCATACTGACTGACAGTATTATTTCTCTTCCCCAGCAGACTCCAAGGGCATTTAAATTAAAGGTCCAGTGTTCTGCACTAATATAAAGGCTCTCTGAAGCCTAGAAACACCCTTTTTATAAGTTAAATTCGCAGCGAATATATTCGACTCGAATCGAATTTATTCCGCGAATTCGCCGAATCAGCCGAATCGAATTTTTGAATAATTCGCTCATCTCTAATCATAACCTGATTAATGCAGCCACGACACATCAATATGTTGAAAACCTTCAACAGCACCTTCAACATGCTTTTGCCTTTGCACAGAAGAATCTAGAGAAAACGATATTAAGCATCAACACTTATTATGATCTCAAAACTAACAAGAAGGAGTATGAAGTAAATGATAAAGTGTATTTATACAACGTTGCTCAAGATAGAATAAAATAAAATACATTTCTTCCTTCATAGAAAGGTCCTTATACTATTATTGACAAAGTTTCACCCATAGTATACAAAATAAGAATTGTCAAAATGGTGATTGTGTCGACAATTGGGTTCATATTAATCGATTACGTGCTTGTCATCCTAGGTCTCAACTGAGAATGATGCAAGGTAATGTTGAAGAAGATTTTTAATTAGTAACATAAGAAAATGTTACTATAATGATTTAACATTGTGATGTTCCTCTCTCAACATCCAGATGTTCATATCTCAAGTACTACACAGTTTTATTGGTTCCACCAATTATAGCAGAATACCATAATAATGTGGTTAATCAGTTGATATTTAGCATAGCTACACAATCTAAATAATTAATTGATAATATTACATATTAAAACTATTTTTCTTTAATAGCATCCATATTGAATCCATATTGATCCTATAGTATATTGATCAAGATTGAAAGTGCAAACAAACCAGATCGTTATTTGGCAAAGATGCGGATGACTACCAAAGGCACAGCGATTGTTTGGATGATTTTGATCCTTGGTATACAGCTCAAGTCCGAACCTATCATTGTACCAGGTCCCTCACATGGCAAGATGTTCCAGCATTCTTACTAACAGAAAGATAGATTGTATCTCAGAACATCTTTGTGAATTTGGATCCAAAGATATCCATTGAAAGACACTACAAAATATCCCACCTACAGCTTGAAAATGCAAGAATGGTATACTGCCACATAAACCGAGTGCAGGCAAGAGTACGGGTCATTTTGGAGCAATAGGTAAAATTCGTGGTTCACAACACAGGAAAAAAGGAAGTCAACAACAAGAAAGCTGTTGTTTTTTCTGGGGTTTTTTTTCCTTCGTGAAAATTTTTTTTTTTTGTCTTTGTGTTTTCCATAATGTGTTCAAAGTTGGTGGTGACTCATAAACTCATGGCATGTACTGCATGCACATAACTCTCTAAAACTTTGGATCTACTTTTATACAATAAAAGATTGTAATTTTCCATACTTAATAGATGGAAAACTACATTGTATTAATCTTTATATGTTTGGAGCAGGGTCTACATGAAGGTGATTTCCTGGAATGTAATTTGTTTGTGGTCCCTCTCGTAGCGCAATATGGTACTGAGACATTTGAAATGTTTAAAGGCGGATGTGGTCTTGTTACAAGAGACACATCTGCCGATTACAGATTTGCATAGGATGCAGAAATATTTGGTTGATGAGGTCATTGGTACCCTCTAAGTGGGTAGAAGAGCAGGAGTTATAATTATCTTAAATAAATCATTAAATTACACTGTTCTTTCAAAAAGATATGATGATGAAGGAAGAAAGCTTCATATTAGTTTACATATTTCTGGTAAAAAGCTATATGTGTATAATTTTTATGTTTTCCGAACTCTGCTTCCCAAACTTTTTTCCATAAAATCACTTCATGGATTGTGCAAGATGAAATTAAAGATATAATCTTAGCAGGAGACTTCAACTTGATTAAGGCTAAGGATGAAGATAGGAAACCTGTTAAGGAAAAAGTATGGGGCAAACTTAGAAATGAGATCTTAAAGCCTACTTTATTACAAGATATGACAGAGAGACTAGATATTGTAGATATATGGAGAATGAGGAATCCAACGGAGAGAATATGTACACATTTTTCTCACTCTCATCAAACTTTTACAAGGATAGATTAAATATTTGTAACCCTGCCTATGCAATCATATAGTGGATGTGGAAATACATCTATATATACATCTATACAGCTATATCTGATCATTGGCCAGTAGTGGTAGAAATACAAGATTATATACCAAAAGGAGATGCCATGCTTTGGAGTTTCTCATCCCATTTGTCTCAGGATAAACATTTTCGACATACGTTGAGGGAGGCCATGGAGGAATATAAAGCAAATAATGCTGAGCATAGAACCAATATGAAGTTATTCTGGGAAACAGGTAAAGCATACATGAGAGGCAAGATTATATCCTATGTTACAGCTTTAAAGAAAACAGTTAGAGCCCAGTATAATGAAGCAAGCAGTTTACTTTGTAGAGCTCAAATTCAAATCAGCTCATACTCTCTCATCATACTCTCCATTGAAACAGTCTAGTGAAGGATGGCTAAAGGCAAAACAACAATTTGATTATTAAGCATCACAAGTGGAGTTAAATTTTGAAGCCTATATCTGATTAAATTTCTATAAATATGGGAATAAAGCAGGAAAGTTATTAGCAAATCTAACTAGGGGAAATCTATTTTCTACATACATCAATGCTTTAAGGGATACTAACAATAGCCTACCATCCTAAACAGATAAACTCTATATTAGAGCAATTTAATTGAGATCTATATTCACTGCAAAAGATGGATGCATTGGTGGGAAAAATATTTTTGTGGCAAGTTCCTATCTCCAAAATATCCTAAGAAGCTTTAGCAGTCCTCAATAGTCCCATATCAGTGGAAGAAATTAAAAGGATTATTCAGCAACTTCCAAATGAAAAAGCCCCAGGACCAGATGGCTATACAGGGGAGCTATATAAAATATTACAAATGCAATTTTCCCCATTATTATATGCATTATATTCTGACATGTGGTCTGGAAGAGACTATTTGAATACAGGAAAAGAGGCCTATATACCTACAAGCCTAAAATCAAGGATCAATCTATCCTTGATTTTAACCACTTTAATAACATCAACCTAGGTTGGGTTCATAAAAAACCGCTCAGAGGTTTTGAATATACCAAAGTATTGGCTGCTCTTGAATTTGCAAAAAACAATCCAAACATATAAATAGCCTTGATAACAATTGATGCTGAAAAGGCATTTGACAATGGGGACCTGGCTTGGTTAGTTCAGGTTCTGCAAAATATGGGTTTTTAGGACAGTTTATGCACTTTGTTTCAATTATGGAAATGCAAGAATGATATACTGCCCCATAAACTGAGCTCAAGCAAGAATACAGGTCATGTTGGCACATGTCAGGAAACCATTCATTACTCAACCAATGTGAAAAAGAGGAAAATCCTGCGCTAAGCCCAATATCACATGTGATGAAAACCAAATCAATAAATGTAAAGTAAACTGCTACTACCTTCCTGAATACCAGAATGAATAACTGCAACACATATAAAAGTGTGCTGTTCACTTAAAAAATAAAACAAATGAGAAAATATGTGCAAACCAGAATTCATATGTTATCAATTAATGTTTATGTAATAATTAGAGATGAGCGAATCGAACTTGGCGAAGTGGAATTAGTTTCAAAGATTAGGAAAAATTCGAAAATTAGCAGACTTTGGATGCGCGAATCGAAATTTTCCAAAAATGGCGGCGACATGTGTGGCGACGGAGCGGGGATCTCTGGGAAGGCGCGCAGACAAGGCGCGCTGACCCATAATGCATTCATTCATGACATGTGATCGCATTAGCCAATCAGCAGCCAGCCAGCCAGCACTGTGTAATGGTCGAGCTATAAATTGCGGCCATCTTAGAATTCTCCATTAGCCTCCGGTCATTCAAGAGAGACAGACCTCTCTGTATTAGGGACAGAGTTAGGGCCAAAGAGACTTTAGGGCCACAGAATTGTTACTTAGGGACACAGAATTGTTACTCAGGGACACAGAACTGTTACTCAGGGACACAGAACTGTTACTCAGGGACACAGAATTGTTACTCAGGGACAGACACAGAATTGTTACTGAGGGACACAGAATTGTTACTGAGGGACACAGAATTGTTACTGAGGGACACATAATTGTTACTCAGGGACACATAATTGTTACTCAGGGACACAGAACTGTTACTCAGGGACACAGAACTGTTACTCAGGGACACAGAATTGTTACTCAGGGACAGACACAGAATTGTTACTGAGGGACACAGAATTGTTACTGAGGGACACAGAATTGTTACTCAGGGACAGACACAGAATTGTTACTGAGGGACACAGAATTGTTACTCAGGGACAGACACAGAATTGTTACTCAGGGACACAGAATTGTTACTCAGGGACACAGAATCGTTGAATTAAAGAGTATGTCAGACAACACGCAGAGGAGTGGCAGAGGAGGCAATGTTTCAGGAGCGAGCAGACGTGGCAGCAGAGGAAGGGGTTGAGGCAGCACTAGTCGCAGCCGGAGGCCAGTGCTCCCGGTGTCATCCAGCGGTCGTGTCTCCACCGACAACCCTGCCGTCATCGATTGGTTGGCTCGGTCGTCTTCCTCTTCCCAGGTCACCTCTGACACCTACAGCCAACGGTCGGTGGGTACGTCAGACACAACCGTTAGTTGGCATGGCCCGGGAGCAAGCCCACTGAAATCACGTGTCCTCTACCTGCCCCTGTCCTTTGGTGTTCCCTCACCAAGCGAAGTATCGCATGCTGTGGGCTCAGCCCCACTGTACAGTGAGGAAGAGCTAACAGAGGGCGGTCAGGAACGGGGGGAGACATCCACCTCTTCAGCAGCCAGGCGAAGAAGTACTGGCGAGGAGAGTGGCTCGGTAGCCGGTCTAGAGACAGGTCTGTCTCCTGACCCACACGCAGCCGAGGGGGCTAGTAGTGAGGCGGAGACCCTAATTGATGATGATGAGGCTGATCGCACTTGGCAGCCTCGTCGTCATCAGGCTATTGCTTCTGCATCATCAGGAGAAGAGGGTGCCAGCTTGGCAGCGAGCAAAACAGTCGGTGGGTTGCCCAGGAGGCAGCAGGGTCGCAGCAGTGTCAGTGGAGGCAAACGGCCACGGAGTAGAGCACCAGCTCCACTGCAGCCTACCACCACGGCCAGTAGTGGTGCCGGTGTGCACGGAGGAAGTAGCAGTCAGCCAGTGAGGAGTAGCGGGGGCAAAGTTTCCTACTCGGCGGTGTGGCAATTTTTCGTCAAGCCGCCCGAGGAAGTAAACGTAGCCGTATGTCGACTATGTGGCCAGAAAGTCAAGCGTGGCCAGGGGGCCCATGTCTCCATCGCCACACTCTGCCATGTGCCACTTTCAGGTCTCCTCACACTGCTGGTGGGTTCCATTTTGTCATAGGGTGCTGGCAGATTACGGGCCTCCCATTGCTGCTGCCAGGCCCGTAATCTGTCATGGGCCCCTGTACCGCCTCCTCATGCTGCTGCCAGGCCCGTAATCTGTCATGGGTCCCTGTACGGCCTCCCATTGCTGCTGTCTCCATCGTCACACTCTGCCATGTGCCACTTTCAGGTCTCCTCACACTGCTGGTGGGTTCCATTTTGTCATAGGGTGCTGGCAGATTACGGGCCTCCCATTGCTGCTGCCTGGCCCGTAATCTGTCATGGGCCCCTGTACCGCCTCCTCATGCTGCTGCCAGGTCCAGAGTGTCTCATGGGTCCCTGTACGGCCTCCCATTGCTGCTGTCTCCATCGCCACACTCTGCCATGTGCCACTTTCAGGTCTCCTCACACTGCTGGTGGGTTCCATTTTGTCATAGGGTGCTGGCAGATTACGGGCCTCCCATTGCTGCTGCCAGGCCCGTAATTGCCATGGGCCCCCGTACCGACTCCTCATGCTGCTGCCAGGCCCGTAATCTGTCATGGGCCCCTGTACCGCCTCCTCATGCTGCTGCCAGGTCCAGAGTTTCTCATGGGTCCCTGTACGGCCTCCCATTGCTGCTGTCTCCATCGCCACACTCTGCCATGTGCCACTTTCAGGTCTCCTCACACTGCTGGTGGGTTCCATTTTGTCATAGGGTGCTGGTAGATTACGGGCCTCCCATTGCTGCTGCCAGGCCCGTAATCTGCCATGGGCCCCCGTACCGCCTCCTCATGCTGCTGCCAGGTCTAGAGTGTTTCATGGGTCCCTGTACGGCCTCCCATTGCTGCTGTCTCCATCGCCACACTCTGCCATGTGCCACTTTCAGGTCTCCTCACACTGCTGGTGGGTTCCATTTTGTCATAGGGTGCTGGCAGATTACGGGCCTCCCATTGCTGCTGCCAGGCCCGTAATCTGCCATGGGCCCCCGTACTGCCTCCTCATGCTGCTGCCAGCTCCAGAGTGTCTCATGGGTCTCTGTACGGCCTCCCATTGCTGCTGTCTCCATCGCCACACTCTGCCATGTGCCACTTTCAGGTCTCCTCACACTGCTGGTGGGTTCCATTTTGTCATAGGGTGCTGGCAGATTACGTGCCTCCCATTGCTGCTGCCAGGCCCGTAATTGCCATGGGCCCCCGTACTGACTCCTCATGCTGCTGCCAGGCCCGTAATTTGTCATGGGCCCCTGTACCGCCTCCTCATGCTGCTGCCAGGTCCAGAGTCTCTCATGGGTCCCTGTACCGCCTCCCATTGCTGCTGTCTCCATCGCCACACTCTGCCATGTGCCACTTTCAGGTCTCCTCACACTGCTGGTGGGTTCCATTTTGTCATAGGGTGCTGGCAGATTACGGGCCTCCCATTGCTGCTGCCAGGCCCGTAATCTGCCATGGGCCCCCGTACCGCCTCCTCATGCTGCTGCCAGGTCCAGAGTGTCTCATGGGTCCCTGTACGGCCTCCCATTGCTGCTGTCTCCATCGCCACACTCTGCCATGTGCCACTTTCAGGTCTCCTCACACTGCTGGTGGGTTCCATTTTGTCATAGGGTGCTGGCAGATTACGGACTTCCCATTGCTGCTGCCAGGCCCGTAATCTGCCATGGGCCCCCGTACCGACTCCTCATGCTGCTGCCAGGCCCGTAATCTGTCATGGGCCCCTGTACCGCCTCCTCATGCTGCTGCCAGGTCCATAGTGTCTCATGGGTCCCTGTATGGCCTCCCATTGCTGCTGTCTCCATCGCCACACTCTGCCATGTGCCACTTTCAGGTCTCCTCACACTGCTGGTGGGTTCCATTTTGTCATAGGGTGCTGGCAGATTACGGGCCTCCCATTGCTTCTGCCAGGCCCGTAATCTGCCATGGGCCCCCGTACCGACTCCTCATGCTGCTGCCAGGCCCGTAATCTGTCATGGGCCCCTGTACCGCCTCCTCATGCTGCTGCCAGGTCCAGAGTGTGTCATGGGTCCCTGTACGGCCTCCCATTGCTGCTGTCTCCATCGCCACACTCTGCCATGTGCCACTTTCAGGTCTCCTCACACTGCTGGTGGGTTCCATTTTGTCATAGGGTGCTGTATGGCCTCCCATTGCTGCTGCCTCCACCGCCACACTGTGGCTCCACACTCTGGTTTTGGCCCCGTGACTGCCCAAATGAGTGAAGTGTGCGGTGATTCTAAGATCGACGGCACTCATCTGCATGTCATACTGACTGACAGTATTATTTCTCTTCCCCAGCAGACTCCAAGGGCATTTAAATTAAAGGTACAGTGTTCTGCACTAATATAAAGGCTCTCTGAAGCCTAGAAACACCCTTTTTATAAGTTAAATTCGCAGCGAATATATTCGACTCGAATAGTATTTATTCCTCGAATTCGCCGAATCAGCCGAATCAAATTTTTGAATACTTCGCTCATCTCTAGTAATAATACAAAAACCTACAATATATATACCAATAATTAAATGATATGCAGTGCACAAATGAACACATACAGTATATATATAAACTCCCCAATCCCTGTGCTGAATTAATATTCTAAAAAAGGTGCTGCCATGGTCAAAGGTGCTCCTCAGAAAAAACAGACAAGTCTCTTACCGAACCAAATGTATCTCAAGCTATAGAGATCAAATGTGCAGATAGTGTCCAAACTCCACACTGACACTCTCACTGACAAATCCAGGAAGGATGGATGGATGACTGCATGCTCACTCTAGGAATCGGCTTAACCACTTCAAACCACTCTCCGCAGTAATACAGTATATGGAAGGGTTTTTGTCAGTATCTTAAATGCATAACTAACCTTAACACGTCCTTATTAACCAGTTGCTGCCCGGTCTATGGCCAAATGGCGGCTGGACAAATACTTTGTCCCTCCGGGAGGATGCCATATGGCGTCCTTCCTGGAACACGTATTGGGCATGCCCGCAGGGAAGCACTGTGGCAAGATCTGTCACCGGCCATTTACCTCGGACACAGCCGATGACAGATCTGTGTACCGACCCCGTTGCCAGTACCATGTGACCTGCTGTGACCAATCACAGCAGGTCACATGACAGTAGTATACAATGGATGGCTTCCTTTCATGCCATCCATTGTATACAAGTGTGTCTAGCTGTGAATGGTCACAGCGATCATATGCACAGGCCGGGCCAATCACAGCCCATGTGTGTCATGTGATTAGCCGTGTTCAATCACAGCTAATCACAACAAAAAAAAACCCTGAATGAATTGATTTCATTCTGTTAACCTCTTGCCGACCGCGCATAGCCGAATGACGGCTTCACCGCGGCCGGCCAGTTCTGAGTGGACGTCATATGACGTCCTCCCAGAACGCGCTCTCCTGCGCGCCCCAGGGGGCGCGCACCCGGCGATCTCCGTGATCGCTGTGTCCTACGGACACAGCTGATCACGTGATGTGGTGAAAGGCCGATCCCACCGGCCTTTTACCACGTGATCAGCGGTGTCCAATGACACGCTGATCACAGGGAAATGCAAGTGCCGGTTCTCGGCTGCACTTTCCTCACGCTGTCAGATCGTGAGGAAAGTACTGCCGAGAACCGGCAGTTGTCAGAGCGGGGATCGGCACCGATCATCAGGGCACTGATGATCAGTGCCCTGATGATCGGTGCCCAGCAGTGACACCCACAAGTTCCGCCCAGCAGTGCGCCCACTAGCCCCGCCCACCCGTTCCCAGCAGTGCCCCCACCTGTGCCCAGCAATGCCCCCACCTGTGCCCAGCAGTGCACCCACTTGTGCCACTCTGCAGTGCCACCTACCTGTGCCCAGAAGTGCCACCTACATGTGCCCAGCAGTGCCACCCACCTGTGCCCACCCACCTGTGCCCACCAGTGCCACCCACCTGTGCCCACCAGTGCCACCCACCTGTGCCCACCCACCAGTGCTGCCCACCAGTGCCACCCACCAGTGCAGCCCAGCAGTGCTGCCAGTCAGTGCCACCAGTCAGTGCCCAGGGGTTGTGCCAGTCAGATGCCGCCAGTCAGTACCCAGAAGTGATGCCAGTCAGTGCCGTCTATCAGTACCCATCATCAGTGTCACCTATCAGTGCCGCCTATCAGTGCTGCATATCAGTGCCGCCTATCCATGACCCATAATTATTGCTGTCTATCAGTGCCGCCTATCCGTGCCACCTCATTAGTACTGCCTATCAGTGCCCTTTAGTGCTGCCTATCAGTGCCCATCAGTGCCGCCTATCAGTGCCCATCAGTGCCGCCTCATCAACGCAAATCAGTGAAGGAGAAAAAATACCTGTTTGAAAAATTTTATAAAAGATACAAATAAACTTTTTTTTTTTTTTCAAATTTTTTGCACTTTTTTTAATTTATAGCGCAAAAAGTAAAGCGCCCAGTGGCGATTAAATACCACCAAAAGAAAGCTCTATTTGTGAGAAAAAAATGATCAAAATTTCATATGGGTACAATGTTGCATGACCGCGCAATTGTCAATCAAAGTGCGGCAGCGCTGAAAGCTGAAAATTGGCCTGGTAAGGAAGGGGGTATAAGTGCCTGGTAGGCAAGTGGTTAAATGCTTGCTTATAGCAAAGAAATTCTTTGCTATAATCAATCAAATTGTGTAAAAAAAAAAAAATACTGATCACTTCCCCAAAGTAGTACAATGTTACTATGGTAACATTATACTACTTTGGTCATAGTGCAATATGAAAAAGAAATCTTAAAAAAAAAAAATGTAATAAGAAAAATAATAGAAAAATAAAAACAAATTGAAAAAAATTATCATTATTTTTTCGTACTGTCACCAGTCAGCGTCCCTGATCACCACCACACCAGTTATATGATGATGTTGTACTGCACTGGTGACAGTATGTAAAAAAAAATTGTGACAAATCTGAAAAATTGTGACAAAAAGATTACAACTTCAAAAAACTCACCATGCCTCTTATGAAATACGTTAGGCTGTCTACTTTGGGAAAAAGGGGTCATTTGGGGGATATCTGTACTTTTCTGACATTTTTGGGCCTCAAGAAATTAGATTGGCTGTCAGTACTTCAGGATTGATCAATTCTCAGATATATCCCATAGTTTGTGAACTCTATAACTTTCCTACAGACTAAATAATAAACGCTGATTTGGGTTATTTTCATCAAAGAAATGGAGCAAAATACATCTTGGCCTAAATTTATGAAGAACAATTATTTATTTGCAAACTTTATAACAGAAACAAAGAAAAACTTGTTTTTTTTAATTTAGCAAAAAATAAAAACCCCAGTGGTGATTAAATACTACCAAAAGAAATCTCTACTTGTGTAAACAAAATGATAAAAATGTAGTTTGGATACAGTGTTGCATGACTGTGCAATTGTCATTCAAAGTGTGAGAGCGCTGAAACCTGATAATTGGCCTGGGCAGGAAGGGGGTAAAAGTGCCCGGTATGGAAGTGGTTAAAGTATTTGAATGAAAGAGTAAGAATATGCCTGTCACCTATTAACCTGGCCATTTTATTACTGTATCATGTTTATTATGTCAGAATAACTGGTCCAATAACAGTAATCCTGTAAGTGACCATACAGTTGTGAATGTCGGAATGTGATGGAACGCAGTCACTGAAGTAGGATGAAAAAAGTAGCATTAATAAGGCAATCTAAATTGACAGTTCCTCACACAGATGCATCATCTTTGTCTGCCCTGGGTAATGTTGTGAAGCAAAAGTGTATTCAGCCGAAGAGAAAAGCAATAATCCTCCTGAAAGTGCAGTCCTTGAAGGTCATTGGGGCTAGTAGTGTTCGGGCCAACATTTTTATCAGTTATATAGACAGTAAATGAAATGTAGGTCTCCAAAACATCTTCACTATCTAGTCTTATGAAAAAATACATAGCACAAATAGTATATACACATTATATACAGGCTTATTCAGAAAGACAAAAAGCAGTTCTGTTGTGTTGATTGCATAATAAGCATTTCATTTTTTTGTCCTGTGATCTGAGCAAAAAAAAAAATGAATTCTGGTTGCTGTGGAAAATTGCATTTTGCACTGTTCTCATGAAAGGTTTGATGATATACAATAAAGAAAAAAAGTGTCCTCAACCAGTTCTACATTCTGTTGTGATGTAAATGTGATTCTTAACTTCATTCTGGACCCACCACAAATCAGTTACTTTTACTAAAATACTCTAAATATATATTGATATCGTAAGAGACATTAAAGATATGGTTGCTTCTTGTGAGATGTACACAGGAGACATGATGTGTTTGCCTCCTTATTCCAGCATCTTCAAACAAATGAGTATCTTCGGGTAACCTTGGAGTGCCTGAAACCTATGCATTTTCCTGAATGCATAATGAGAAATAATCCATTGGAAATGTTTTCTCTTCAATGCTGAAGCCATGATAATACATGTTTCAACAATTAGAGTACACATTACACCTTCACTTTGTTTACACTGCAGAACAAGGAAATGTTGCAATGAGAATGTACTTTCTTGTTGCTATACTGCCTAAAGGCAAAAAAATCTGTATTCACTTACATTTTAAACTTTAAAGGATAAGTTCACCTTTTGACAAAAAACATTAAATGCACATTTTTGCAGGTAAAACAATTTGCATTTTATTATATTTTATTTGTTATTATGTTTTGTTATTTTGCAATCAGAAGATCGCTTGTACCGTGCAGGTCTCCTGCAGACCTTTCAGTATATTTGCTTGCCTGTACATCCTATATTGGCAAGCCGATAAAGTCAGGAAGAATCAATGAACTACCACAGTGCCGATAAGCTGATAAAGTCAGGAAGAATCAATGAAATACCACAGTGCATAGTTCACTGAGGACTACAGAGCCACTAAGGCTGTCGGAACTTGTAGTTTTCCTATTCACAGAGAACTGTGAATGAGTGATGAGCTGTCAAAGTGGGAATACAGGGAGGAGTAGGGTGTAACATGTTATGAAAGGTGAACATATCCTTTAACCAGACATATAAAACAGGTACACAAAGGTGCCTTCATGAAAGGTCACATGTCTGGTAGAGTGCTATGGAAGGCTGAAACCCAGAGTGCTCTATTATACATATTTCACCCAGCTACTGCATTAAACACTCTTTAATTTTAATGATATTAACCCAATCACGCCTAAGGGTAGACAAATCTAAAGCCTAAGTAAAAGGTTACAACTTTGACATGTGTTAGTAAAACTGTACATATCATCACAAATACTTTGTACATTCAGGTGAATTTATACCTTGCTTTTTTCAGGACAAAATTGGGCTTTCATTTGGTGGTAAATAGTAATGGATATTCCTGATTTTTTTTTTTATCAAAGGAAAACTGTCCAAAAATAGCAAAAAAAAAATCATTTTTTTAAATTTAGCTGTGTGTTTCTTGTTACTACCATAACCTACCACCAAAGAACAACCCAAAATAAATTTTCCAGCTCTTGACAATCGCAGCGATACCATATATGTGTATGTTATTTGTTGTTTGTACCTGTCCTACAGCCCAGAAACAATAGTACACTTTTTTTTTTACCTAATACACACTGCAATAACTGGCACTGATACCAATTAAAAAAAAATCCTGACATTTGACCCTGACCTTTGACCTTGACCTTTGACCCTGACCTTGACCCAAACTGTCAGCAAGCGCAACGGCGCACAGATCTGCGCATGCGCAGAATGCCAATGCGCCCTAATCCGCTGGTGCTAGGACCTGGGCATGACAGCAGCCGCGCATGCGCACTCGCATTCATGGACGCGCGCCTGGCACCAATGACGGCGCAGGGCGCCCTATTTAAACCAGCCCTGCACAGACACTAGTTGCTGTATGGTCTAATTATCTTGTTCCTGTGTATCTGCTGATTGACTTGTTGCCGACCCTGCTTGATCCTGACCTCTGCTGACTATCTCCTGCTCTGACCCCTGGCTCGTTTGACTTCTCTCCTGGATATTCCCTATTGATCTGAACTTCTGTTACCGAACCCTGCGAGTGACCTGACTACTCTTTGCCTGCTGCCTTGTACTACGCTGACCCCACTGTTACCGAACTGGCCCGTCTGACCACGCTCACTCTGCCATCCATCCGGCCTGCACGGATTCGCGTATCACTGTTTAGGCCTTTCCGCCTCTTCACGTCAGGCTCTCTACCTGTATATACCTCTGGCTGATCCCTCTACCACAGGTGGGTGTACTCAGGGGCCACGACCTGGTCACTGTCTGCTCCAAATCCATCCGCACCATCAGGGGCCCTGGTGAACAAGCAGACTGAGGCTTAGACTCCGCGCTCTGGGGAATCCTGTCCTGTGGATTGCTAGAGGTACCGCCAGGCGGTGTCTGACACAAACATTAACTCTGGCACTGAACTAGATTAAACCTTGATCTAGGTATTTTTCATTTTATTTTTTACTATGTATGTATTTATTTATCTTTTTTTTTTTTTACAAAGTTTTTTTTTTCCCTCACTGCAAGGAGATAGAGAGATGCAACGTATCTCTCTCCTCCATTCAGAGAGATAAAAAACCAAGGGGGGTGGGCTTGACAGTGAATGATCACTGTGATAGCCAACCAAAGGCTATCACAGCGATCATGTGACCAGGAATCGGGAGTCCCAATCATTAGAATGGGACCTGGGGCTCTCAGTGACACTCCTTTCTTTGTGTGGCATGCTCCCAGCATAAGTACAGGTATGTAAATATACAGCCCAATGGAAAAAAGCCCAGTTCTGTGAGGCCGCATATTTGTGTGACGTCGGCGGGATGGGGTTTCATAGCATTTTTATTTCAACCTGCAGTCTCATATGGCTTTCTAAACCTGCAGTCATTTTTCCCACCATGCAACCATGGCAACAGCACATTGTAGAAATATCATGTGATTGCCTTGGTGCTTTTCCCATAGGTCCACACAGAACTTTCCTTAGATTTATTGCATTCATTAATCTACAGTGATATACTGATCAAATAGATTAATGAATGTCAGGTAAGTAGTTTTTTTTTATTCCTTTTGTTAATGAATTTTTCCTTATATTATGTTATTTTTTCTAAGAAGGAAAGTTTCATCGTAGTTTTGGATGACATCTGCGCAGTGCATTATAACATGTGCATTATGTCGCCTGATTTTTTTTTTCTTAGTTAATATTTTTTATTGAATTTTCTACAATACAAAAGAAAATAGAAAAGCCCATAGCATATGTTCATAAAGAAGGAATTGCATAAGAACAGGTCAGCAGTCTTTCCCATGATTGTGATTCCTACTGAACCAGACTGAGAGACCACATAAAGGCTCAGGAACCCTTTGCAGGTGTTTTGGCTTAATTAGCTGATTAGAGTGGGACACTTTGAGCCTAGAATATTGCACCTTTTCACAATATTCCAATTTTCTGAGATTGTGAATTTGGGGTTTTCATGAGCTGTAAGCCATACTCATCACAATTATGACAAATCACGGCTTGAACTATCTTGCTTTGCATGTAATGAGTCTATCTCATATATTAGTTTCACCTTTTAAGTTGCATTACTGAAATATATGAACTTTTGCACGATATTCTAATTTTTTGAGTTTCACCTGTATGTGCACAATTATAAGCAGAAACAGAGTTCTGCGTGTGCTTTGGACAATTAGCAGCTAGTGTGTTAGAAATTAGTCAGCCCTCTTTTATACAGGCCATGCTGGAGCTCAAGTGGGTGATACAGTCACATTTTTTCTGTTTTGATGCATTTTTATTTTTGGTGTGTTCTCTATTTAAATGAAAAAAGAAAACACATTAATATGTGCTGGTGTGCATCTAAACATGTGTGCAAGGCACTCTGTATTGCATGTCAACAAATACTGTCAATGTGCCTTGAAGTGCAATCAGTGTTTGTTAGGATGCACATTGACATATATTTTGATGCCTTTCTGTTAAATCACCCTGGATCCTCCTGTCCCCACAGGCTCTCCTGGCCTCTCCTTCCTGTCAGATGCCCCCACAGCAAGCAGCCCCTCTCTCTTCTCATTGGCTCACTGGCTGTGATTGACAGCAGTGGGAGTCAATGGCTTCCACTGCTGTCTCAGCCAATGAGGAGAGGGAGTCCCTGGATAGCCGAGACTCCAGTGCACAGTGCTGGATCGAGAGGGAGCATGGGTGAGTATTTGGGGGGGCTGGGGGGGCTGCTACACAGAGGTTTTTTACCTTCATGTATAGAATGCATGAAGGTAAAAAAACCTTGCACCTTTACAATCACTTTATTTTAATTGAAAATACCACTGGTACGCGGCTGTGTTTCCAGTTTATCTGCCAAAAGAATCTCCCCAGGAAAATGGAGCCCTTCAATATACCTCTATTTTAACATTTTATGTAGTGTATTTGAAATTAACATTAATAAAAACTTAAGTCAAATTTGTAATTTCTGTAGAAAAATGACACGCACTGGAATATCAAATTGAATTAGGTAGGTAACCAGCATATCTGATGTCTTTGATATTTTCTACCCAGGAAATATCCCATCAGCCTGTTCTGTGTCTGTCCTGAAATTCGTGAATGTTGAATGTACCTGGTAGTGATTAACAAATTCTGTAAAATTGGATGCACCTGGTATACAGAGAATCCTGCAAAATGTTTGGTGAATCTGTATTTAGGGCATACAGATCATTGTACTGGGCAAGCCTCTGTACCATGTGATAGCTGTGACCAATCAAAGTGATCACATGACAATTAGATTCATAGACATTAATTGTGTACTATTATTTTTTGATCGGTCACACTGAAAACATGGTAAAAACAGGGCTAATCACAGTGCATCTGTACCATGTGATAGCTGTGGCCAACCACTGCTATCACAATAGTAAACAATGAATGGCTATGAATGAATGGATGCCACTCATAAAAATGATTGTACATAACAGTGATCATCATTGTTATGAGCAATCATAGTGTAAAAAAAAATCCTGACCACTTCCCCAGGGTAACACAGTGTCACTATGGTAACACTGAACTGCTGTGGTCACAGTATGTTAACAAAAATGTAAAAAAAAAGTAAAAAATTGAAAGTTTAAAAAATTATTATTATTATTATTATTATTCTGCATGCTGCCTCCAGTCAATAGTGTATATTGTAGTAAACTGCAACAAAAAATTGCAACTTGAAAAAATCACCATGGTTCTTATTAAATACCTTGGACTGTCTACGTTACAAAAAGGTTTCATTTGGGGGGTATTTGTACTGTCTTGGCATTTTAGGGCCACAAGAAATTAAATAAGCAGGCAGTATATCAGGACTGATCAATTTTGAAATATATATACCATAGTTTGTAGACTTTGTATAAGTTTCCTACAGACTGAATATTATACACTGATTTGGGCTATTTTTACCAACATTAAAATATAGCATAATAAATTTTGGCTTAAATTTATGAAAAAAGATTATTTATTTGCAAAACTTTATAACAGAAAAAATATGGGTTTTTTTTAAAAATGTTTAGTATTTTTCATTTATATACCAACAAAATAAAAGAAACCCATTGGTGAATAAATGCCACTAAAAGAAAGCTTTATGTGTCTAAAAAATGATATTTGGGTACAGTGTTGCATGCCTGAGTAATTGTCATTCAAAGTGTGAAAGCACTGAAAGCAGAAAATAGGCTTGGGCGGGAAGGGGTGAACGTGTTCAGTATTAAAGTGATTAATTACTCTTGATTATTCCAATGCCTGGATTAAGGATTTGTTTTTTATTCCATCCATGGATATGTACTGTTTTTTCATGGACTTTGTTTTTGCTAACTTTCCACAAGCTCTTTTATATACTGTATAGTTCTATAGTCACAAGTATTTTGACTGCACTTTGACATTTTTGGTTTTATTTTCATTGCAAGTGAGGATAGAACAGAATTAGGCTCTTTTGAATAATGAGTAAACTTACTCAATATCTGGCAAGGCGTTACTACTCCTTTATTTGGTTTGTAAAGGTCAACATACAATTCAGCTTTTTTCCCTGTCACTGCATTAGGAGATACCCATTCAGATGCATCCATTTTTTAATCACATCTTGTTCTTTTCATTACTTAAAATGGAATTTCACAGCATCTGAGCACCACAAACCAAAAACGCTATCGAATTCATTTTTAGTATTCAAAGCAAACTCCCTCATCCATCCATGCTTTATTTTGGTGAGAAATCACTTTGAAAAACACCCCCTAGCATTTTTGGTTGTGGCCATCTTGAGTTAGGGCAGATGATTCATATAACATTTACTTCCTGGAATCTACCTGGTGTCTCCTGAAGACTCCTGGGATATATGACATAATTTGCCTAGGCATGGAAACCATGAGTAACTGAAGAAATGTAAAAACAATGTTTAAAACAAGTAAATATGATATACGTTCTTATCCATTTACTAATGCTAGCAGCATAAGGATTCAAAATGGTCAAATGTTGATTGAGAGAGTGAAGGTCCACTTTAAGATCTTGGGAAAATGCTTTTTTGGGAAAAAGTTAAGTATCTCAATTTCTGACACACTGGTTTCACATCTGGTTGCACTTTAATATTGTGAACAGAGTTCTCTGCAGAGCCCAGTGAGGTGTTGCTGAGTGGTTAAAATTTGTTGTGATAATACCATCCACTAGATATAGTACAGCAAAATGATCCCTGCCCAGTATAGTGTTTTTTTTCCTTACAATGTAGATTTCAACTTACTAGAAAATTTACAGTCACTGGCAGAGATCCTGTTCCTGTACTTGGTTGCTTAAGACAGGAATGGGCAACTGTAGCCCTCCAGCTGTTGGTGAACTACAAGTCTCATCATGCCTCTGCCTTTAGGAGTCATGCTTGTAACTGTCAGTTTTGCAATGTCTCATGGGACTTGTAGTTCTAAAACAGCTGGAGGGCCACAGTTGCCCACCCCTGGCCTAAGATAACTAACCAGTTTTAGAGTAGGTGCCACAAATGGTTTATTTCCTCAGGCAGTACAGAGACAATAGAGCCTGCATTAATTATCAAGATAATGGAGTAGCCCTTGTTAGCACATGCAGTAGAAAAAGTTACAGTGCACAAACGCATATTTGGAATGAAAGCATCATATTGATCTATGCTTGAGACAGTAACCTCCAGGGCAGAAACCTCCTGAACCTGACTAGTAGGGATGTGTTGAACACACATGGGTCTGGTTCAAGGAGGTTTGGCCCAACATAATAAAATATTACAGTTTCAGCCAAGTATTATACATGTAACAACTGTGAATACTGACATACATAGGCCAGAGGCATGAACACCACACACAAGTAATTAAAACAAATACAGATGTCCTTAAGAACCCCACAATGCACAGATGTGAATGTAGTGCATGTTGTGGATGTTTTGCCTGCATATGTTCACTGAGGTTCATAAACAACCCATTCAAATGGGCTGCCTTAAAGCAATGGTAAATCAACACACAAAAAACAGGTTAACACATGCAGTATGTGAACAAACATGCAAAGGTGTGAATAGATTCTAAGTGCACAAAACTAAATCACAAAAAAATGCATAGTTTAAAACTATTAAACAGCATTTAATGTTAACATACAACAGAGAATCAGAGGCAATAGTATCAGAATTTGATTTCTTAAATAACTCAATAATTGCTTTATTCTATAATTGCATGTTATCATATTCTCCATTTAGATTATCTTACCAGGTGAACTGTCTAACATTAATTTATTTGAAAGCTTTTCATTTTCTAATTTGATTGGGAACTTACAACAGTAGATTTTTTTTTAAAACTGTGTTTAAAACAGATATAATTGTCAGTTATGTCTTGCAAAAGTTTCATTTGAATTGACGATGGGAACCAGCTGTTATAGTAATATCGCTTAGGAATTCTCAAAACACAAAAGGATTTCTTTAACCCTTCACAAAAATGTGCAACCATTGAGTTTAGAAAATGTGTTTGCCAATGTCAATATCACATTCAAAGTTTAAAATGTATATCTCTCTGACTAATGTAAAGCGGTGCCTGTAGCAAAAAAAATAAAATATAGCGGAGGGCAGACATGACTAGGTGAATAGGGTAGAACAGACAGTAAAGGGTTATGGTAAGGCGGGAAGGTTGTAAAACATGTTAGGCTTACCTGATTGGTGATTTTTAGTGCGATGTGGGTCTTTTGGGAGTGGTGTAGGGTCGGACGATCCAGAACAGGAGTGGCAGTGGAAGAAGAAACTTCACGGTCCCCTTGGCGTGTGGCAAAATACCTTTTGCTGGGGCCTCTGTGTGAGAGATGGTGGACCTGGACCTTTTGTTGTCCCAGCTGTGGGATGAGGTCAAGGCCTCCGGAGCGCTTCAGCCCGGAACCCACTCCCAGAGCTTGGAGGCAGCATGGGAGTCCCGACAGGTAACCTCTGGGCCCACCAGTAGGGTGCTCTCCTGCCTCTGCTGGTGGTGTGTCCAGGAGGAATCACCATCCATGACGAGGTGTGCCAAGCGGGATGTTAGTCCCTCCCCCCCACTTGGTGGACTTCACACGGCGCCTCAGACTCCTCCGCTGATGAGGTGTCTGTCAGGGAGGAGGTCCAGCTTCTGCTACTGCTGCCGGGCTGTCCCCTCCTGCAGCCTTGTTGGGAGCCTCAGCACAGATTAACAGGCTTCGAGGCTCCCGGGTCTGGGAAGCCTCCTGTGCAGCAGGAGCATGTGGACCGCTCTGAGGGCGAACTGTCCGGATCCGAGGCGGGTGGAACACTTGGCTGCTTGGAGGCAGTGGAGTCTGGACCTGTAGCTAATGGCACCTCTCCTGGGCAGCCTGGTGAGTTTTCTGTTCCTTGTTCGTCTTTGTCTTTGTGTTCTGCTCTGTGGGATTTGTTGGGGGTGGGGCTCTCCCTCTTTCGCTTCCGCTGCATCCGTTTCAGATGTGGGTACTGCCTCTGCCCCAGGCGGTGGACATTGGTACTGCCCCATTAGGGACAGATGCTGGCGGGATTTTCTTTCCAGCTTGCAAGTTTTGCTGCAGCATTTTGAGCGTGGTTGTGGTGACTGCTCCGGGCCTGTTTCTCTGTGGATCTCTGTTAGTGATGGGGATGTGGTTAGGAGGCAAGTGGTAATTTGTTTACCTCGGGGTAAAACGCAGGGGTTTCTGCTGGCAGTTCAATGAGGGATCCTGTAAGTTCAGCGTGGCCTGCCGGTTTAAACACAAATGTTCCAGCTATGGTGGCTCCCATGCCATGTCGTGTTGCTTCAAACATGGTAGAGACTGTGTGGGACCGCCAGCTTTCAGTGTGTGTGCCTTTCTTCTGGTGACTCATTTTGGGATTCCGCTGGCTTTGGAGAAGACGAAGGGCCTGGCCTCGGTGATCAGTTTCCTGGGCATTGTTTTGGATTCTGGTGCTATGGAGTGTCGTTTGCCTGAGGGCAAGCTGTTGGCCCTCCGGGTCTAAATTCCCCCCGAATTGGGTAAGTGCAAGATCCAGCCTTGTGCCTTACAATCCTTGTTGGGCAAGCTGAGTTTTGCATGTCGTTTAATGCCGATGGGTCGGGTGTTTTGCCGACAGTTGACTGCAGCGATGTCTGGGGTCAGCTCGCCCTCTCATTTCATTTGCTTGACTAGGGATCATAAGGCAGACTTGCAGGTCTGGCACTGTTTCTTGGATTCATTTAACGGCCAGTCACTGTGGATGTCTGGCCAGATTTTGATCTGGAGCTGTTCACAGACGTGGCCGGTTCCATGGGGGTCACTGGAGTACGGCTCCGTGGCCGCCTTCTTGGTGGTTCGCTGGTTTTCTTTGGAATCTGGTTCTATTGGAGCTCTTTCTGGTTGTATTGGAGGAGGTTTGGGAGGAGTCTTTTTGGAATCTGAAAGTGTGCTTTAACTGCGATAATCTAGGAGTGGTTCAGGTCATTAATCGCATCTCAGCTTTTTTGCCGCCTTTTAGTGTTGCATTGCTTTCAATTGAATGTTTTTTTCTATGCTGTTCATCTTCCTGGGGTTGATAATGCTTTGGCTGATGCAGTGTCTCATTTTCAGTGGGACAGGTTCTGAGAGTTGGCACCGGCAGTGGAGCAATGTGGGGTTCCTTGTCCCGACTGGCTGTGGGACATTGCTTTGGGGTCGTCACGGGAAGGATCCTGTATTCTGTGAGTGAGGCTACATGGTCCACTTACTCCAGGGTATGGCGTGAGTGGCTGGCATTGTTGTGACAGACCATCCTTGATCCGTGCGGGCCGGATGTACAACTTGCTGTCTTGTATTTTGTTGCTAGGAACTTTGAGCGGGTGTGTCTGCGGTGGCCCTGGATCGCTGGTTGGCCGGCTTGGCCTTTTTCTTTAAATTGAGGTTGTCAAGACTTCACAAAATACTTTTGGGTTAGACAGGCTCTCAAGGGTTATCGCAGGGCTCATAGGCGCAGGGGTACGTGCCATCCTGTGTCTCTTGCCTTGTTGCGTACTCTGTTTGAGCGCTTGGGGTATTTGTGTTCTTCTGTTTGAGGTTGGTTTATTTAAGGTGGCATTTACAGTAGCCTTTTTTGGGGCCTTGTAGATTGGAGAGCTCGTTAGTCCTTCTCAATTGGTTCACGGGGGATTGTTGCTGCAGGATTTCATCTGCAATGTGGAGTGGGTTGAGGTGCTCATCAGTCAGTCCAAAACATACTGGTTGGGCCTTGGCACGCGGGTGCAGTTCTTTGCTATTCCAGCTTTGCCCTTGTGCCCTGTGAGTTATCTTATCTCTTTTTTGTGCATGCTGATGGGTCTCCCTTGTCCTGTTTTCAATTTGTATCTGTTTTTCAAAAGTGCCTGATGGCTGCTGGCCTGGATGCATCCCTCTATGCCTCGCATTCCTTTCGCATCGGGGCAGCCACAGAGGCTGCCCAATGGGGTTTGGACGAGGAAGTGGTAAAACATATTGGGAGATGCGAATCTCGTAGATTTTACCTTTACGTTTGTCCTCATTTATTGACGGACTAGGGGGAGTCCCATGTGGTTGCTGGGGTTCAGTTTTTTCTTTGTGAGTTGTGTGTTATCTCGTTGTATTTGTTGTCCTTTTGTTTTTCATGTGGTGCAATGTGCATTGTGTGGATCCTCGGTCACTCCTATGTGTTTTGGGGGAGCCAGGCGCGCTGACGTGTGGCCCAATGGCAGGCAGCTCAGTTTTTCTAGGCAGTCGGCCTGTGTCTGCTGGATTGGGGTGCCTAGCATGCTGTGGGGCCGGGTGCTCCTTGAGGAACATCGTTTTGCTCACCTGGACAGGCCGCCGGATGTGCTGTTGGTCCACGTGGGTGACAACGACTTTGGGGTCAGGTCCATGATAGAGCTTATTAGGGATGTCAAGTTGGATTTCCTTCGGTTACGCAGGGCATTTCCGGACACTATTATAATGTGGTCTGACATTGTCGCCCGCAATTCTTGGCGTTTGGCTAGATCGGTGGAGCGGCTTAACAAGGCCTGAATTAAGGTTATTAAGGAGGTGGGTAGGTTTGTGATCCGTAACGGGGGGGCTGGTTGTTTGTCATTTGGAATTGGAAGTTGACACTTGGCGCTACCTTTGTGGTGATGGTGTGCACCTTAATGTGGTGGGGGCCGATATGTGGTCACTGGGCTTACAGGATGGAATCCAGCAAGCCTTGTGGGAATGGCAGGGCACGCATGGGTAAGGACTTACACAGCACGCTGTGGCAGTTGTTAGTCTTTGAAGTCGGCAAATAATTTGAAGCTAAAGTGAATGGTCGGTACCCATCGGTGCATTCCGGTTAACCAAGGTTTAACTGGAAGGTGGAGGTTTTGCACTGCAGGTTGTGTTCTTTGTCTCCAAGCCAGTACGTTGCAGCTGGAGGCTTAGTATTAATATTATGGTTAAGGTTCCGCAGGGGGATGACAGTGTTATTTTGTGCCTTCCAAGACCAACAACGTTTTACTGTTATGTGTCTGTTTTAATGAATGTTTTGTGTTGTTTAAGTTGAATTGTTAATAAAAGGCCGTGATGGGCATTTTACTCCAACGGTGGTTTGGTCTTCTTCATTGGTATAATTAGAGTTCGGCGGGGGGCGGGGGCGGTGGATATGGTGTGAAAGAGAGAGTTCTGTAGGAGCATGGTTCAGTAGCTAGGGTTTTAAATAGCACATCTATTCTACACTAGTCATGATGTCCATAGCAGCCACATGGCTTTTCTTTCTACTGAAAAATGTCAATACATTACTCAGTAGGTAGTGATGATACATTTTAATGGCTGAGCATATTAGATATACATCACTGTGTTTCCTTCAGGAGAAACAGAGACAGCATCCATACCCAAGCTAATAACGGGACTATCATTACAAATAAAAACAAAAACAGAGAGTTTACATGTAAGAATCCTAAAAAACTAAATCTCAAAACAGAAAGGAATTAATAGCCTTCGGGAGTCTATGTGCGAGTGGTTGTTAGATGTAAGGAAAAGATCCACTTAACAAAAGTTATTTCTTTCTTGCTGGCACTCACATGCAAACAAATGCATTGTTTTAAGTGCATTCAGTCACTAAATTTTCTTTTCCAATATTTTGCAATCTAATGTGCTGGGTTTGAATATTTAGTCACTGTTATTCAACAAAGATTTTTAAATCAAATTTTACTTTTTTTACCATTCAAAAAAAAAACCTGGCATGCCAAGCATTGAAAATGGCTTTTCCCTGGTTTATAGTCATGGGTATATGTAATCCCTTCTAAACCTCTGCCAGCCTACAAGCACCTCAGAAGTGGTGCAAGATTGAATACATAAAAAAATCCATTAAAAAGTTTTGATCTCCCCACTTTAAAGACACTAGTCGTGCACTAGGGTTGAGTTAACTCACACTACCTGTGCCAAAATGCTGGTGCAGCCTGAAATTAAAAATACATAAATATATATGTATACAGTACATACACTCACTGGGAACTGTATTAGGTACACCTGTTCAATTGCTTGGTAACACAAATTGCTAATCAGCCAATCACGTGGCAGCAACTCAATGCATTTAGGCATCTAGACGTGGTGAAGGCGACTTGCTGAAGTTCACACCGACCATCAGAATGGAGAAGAAAGGGGATTTAAGTGACTTTAAAAGTGGCATGGTTATTGGTGCTAGAAGGGCTGGTCTAAGTATTTCAAAAACTGCTGATCTACTGGGATTTTCATGTACAACCACCTCTAGGGTTTACAGAGAATGGTCAGAAAAAGAGAAATTTTCCAGTGCGCAGTGAAAATGCCTTGTTGATGTCAGAGGTCAGAGGAGAATAAGAAGAATGGTTCAATATGGACCAAAATATCTGAGGAATGTTTCCAACACCTTGTTGAATCTTTCCCATGAAGAATTAAGGCAGTTCTGAAGGTTAAAGGGGGTCCAACCCAGTACTAGCCAGGTGTACCTAATAAAGTGGCTGGTGAGCATATAAATAAACTGTATATACTGTATATTTATACTTTGTATGGTATATTTAAAATGAATGGGTTGCTTTAACACAAAGTACAATTACATGTATGCAGTAACACACTGCCATACACTGCAAAGGAGATGAATGGTGGAAATTATGTCACAACCAAGTCCTATGTATTTCATCACATCCAGACTTCTGCAGAAAGTGGTATGTTTTTTGACTACCTGTTCATATGCATGGGGATTAGTTACCGAGCTTGTATTATGTAAAGATTGCAATGACTGGCCCACTAAGTTGAATATGGCACTTTGAGAGTTCATTGCTAATAGTTATATAGAGAGCAGACAGCATGGCAGGACTGCTTCTTGAAGATATCATTTCTGCTATTTAGAATGCATGATGACTCCAGGGCATAGAATAGCAGCAGCATTTCCTATGATTATATGATTAGTCGGCTGGTCATTCCAAGGGCGGGGGGGGGGGGGGGCAGGGATACATTTTTTTGCATGTATGGGCAATTTTATCAATCAATGGTACACTATGATATCTCCCCTGGTTTGTTGTCCCTCTACTTGAATTTTATATGAGGATGTGTTATACAAGTTCGCTCCTGTAATCTTTGATTGTGGTCTATTGCCAGAGGGGGAACAAAGAAACCCTGCAACAGTTTTTTTGTTACCAGAGCTTTTATAAAACAAGCCTACTTATGCCATATAAGATGTTAATAAGATCTGGTGAGTGAGCACTTTTTAAGGGGCACTCCAGATCACACTGTGCTGATGAGCAAAAGTGATGAAGATTTGACACTGTACTATACTAACACTGATGGATTTTGTTGAAGTCTATTTCAAATTAAATGGTCAGCTCCTTTAATTTTTTTCACTAACAAAATAATTTGTTGTATATCACAGTGTATGTATCACATGTTTTTTATATTGCACTTTATGACAAATTATTGTGATTTATACAGTTTGTGGCACAATTGCACTTTATATTATTTTATGTTTGCACAATGATTTTTGGCACATTTTTGATGTGGTGCATAATATCACTTCATTTTATTCACAGTACAGGTGAAACTCGAAAAATTAGACTATCGTACAAAAGTTAATTTATTTCAGTAATGCAACTTAAAAGTCCTGCCCACACTTCCAAAAGCACCAAAACCTGGTTCAATGACCGTGGGATTACTGTGCTTGATTGGCCAGCAAACTCGCCTGACCTGAACCCCATAGAGAATCTATGGAGCATTGCCAAGAGAAAGATGAGAGACATGAGACCGAACAATGCAGAAGTACTGAAGGCCGCTATTGAAGCATCCTGGTCTTCCATAACACCTCAGCAGTGCAGCAGGCTGATAGCTTCCATGCCACACCGCATTGAGGCAGTAATTGCTGCAAAAGGGGCCCAAACCAAGTACTGAGTATATATGCATGCTTATACTTTTCAGAGGTCCAATATTGTTCTATGTACAATCCTTGTTTTATTGATTGCATGTAATATTCTAATTTTCTGAGATTGTGGATTTGGGGTTTTGATGAGCTGTAAGCCATAATCATCACAATTATGACAAATCACGGCTTGAACTATCTTGCTTTGCATGTAATGAGTCTTTCTCATATATTAGTTTCACCTTTTAAGTTGCATTACTGAAATAAATGAACTTTTTCACGATCTTCTAATTTTTTGAGTTTCACCTGTATATAGGATTTATTTATGTGGGATTTTGAGGTTAGCGCTGCTCTACTCGTTTTTAGAAAGTCAGCATTGATGAAGTGGTATAATAATGAACGTAATGGCAGTATAAACAGATGGTAAAACTATATTACTAGGGGGACTCCGGCTCACTTATCCCATTAACTGACTGTACAGGAATACTATGGTTAACCTCTTAAAACTTGTTTTAGCCTAAACATTTTACTTTATCTTCATAGCAGCTGTGCTAAGATTTTTTTTTTCCAGAGATTTGTGAATATGATTGTTTATTGTTTTTATAGGGTTTTGTGAAATTTAGTAAGTCATTCTATTCAGAATGCAATATATGCTGAGGTTGAACTCTGGGCTTTTGTTAAAGGCTATAATTAGTTACTATTGTTTTCAGTAGACAACACTTCCAGCTGCATAGAAACATATCTGAATTCATCTACTCATATGAATAAGATGTGTGACACTTCATGTCATCTGCCATTTGTTTTGAAAGTTACTATGCCTCCCATTTTCATATATGGTCTACATGGGTAATTTTCATTCACACGGATTTTAAAGTCAATCTAGCAGACTACTTTTGAAATAACTAAGACCTGTCATTTAGCCTGGGCTCACACTGATGCGGTGCAGAATTTGCAGCGGTTTCTGTGCGAATTCTGCACTGCATCAAAATCGCACCCTGTTCATGAGAACCGCTGCGGGTGTGTATGTTAAGTTAACAACACCCTGAAATCGGTCTGCAAAACGCAGTGCAATGTGCAGAATTGGAATGCATAGGTGTGAATACCCATGCGATCCGATTCTAGTGCAGACCAAAAAAAGGGTCCTGCACCTTTTTAGTGCGGATGCGGTGCGATTGGAGCCATACAAAATATATGGCTCCAATCACACTGCACACTATTCGCATGTGATTTGTACAGGAATGTGGTGCGTTTCCTGTGCGAATCACATGCGATTATACTGTACCGCATACATGTGAACCCAGCCTGAAGTCAAAATATAAAGCCAGGGCATATAATGATTTGTATACTCGGCAGCACAGTGGCTAAATAGTTAGCACTTCTGCCTGGCAGTACTAGGGTCATTGGTTCAAATCCCAACCATGGCACTGTCAGCCAGGAGTTTGCAAGTTCTCCCTGTGCCTGCGTGGGTTTCCTCCAGGTACTCTGGTTTCCTTCCACACTCCAAAGACATGCTGATAAGTTAATTGGATCCTGTCTAAATTGGCCCTAGTATGTGTATGTATGAATATGAGTTAGGAAACTTAGATGGTACGATTGGATGGATCGATGTGAATGTACAATATCTATGTAGATCGATGGCGCTATACGAGTACCTGTAATAATAGTAATATACATTTGGCCTCTATGCATCTGCCCTGTAACTGCAGACCAAGACTGACAATGAAAGTTATTTGATTTACATTCCAATCTGATTCAGTGTATTTGCTGCCATGGGTTCGGTTTGGCAGGCATTAGTTGAACTTCAGTTAGGTTAGGATGTAAATCTGAACCCTGTTAAAATTTTATTAGGAGCTAAATCTGTCAAATTATAAATGCTAATTTACTAAGCTAATAGGCAAGGGCATGTAAAAAAATAGCATAAGGGTGTGTGCACTGCCCTCGTGAACATATACCAATGCAAAAAAAAATTCCATGCATCAGGACCATTCCTGTCAAAGGCATCTCCCCTCTTGCTTCTTTTTTAATCCAAAGACCACCCTAAATATATAGCAGAACCCTAAGAAACTGTAATAATGTATTGTGGGGGAACTGTGGAGGTGTCTGTATTCTTCCTTTTTTTTTAAGAAGCTGGCAGGGGACCTCACACTTTTACACTTTTGTTTTCCTGGGGGGCATTGCACATTTTTGTGTGTGTGTGTGTGAGGTGCCCCCCCCCCAATTTAATACATACCAAACTGAAAGGGTCTGGTATGCATTTTGGAGAGGACTTTACACACATTTTTGCATTCTTGCTGTAGCATGTGGTACAGGAAATAAGACATTTCAAATAAAAGAAAAATCAGTTTAAATTGGCAGCAAATGATATTCATTGCCAGCTTCCGTGGCAAAAAAAAAAAGTTGGTTAGCACTTTCGTCTGGCAGCAGGGTTGGTCTTGATGTTCGAGTTGAACATAAGTTTGACGCGAACATCAGGTGTTCGTGTGTATGGCAAATACATGAACAGTAAGGGCGTTCGGCGGGCTATTTACCCGCCACGCCCCACAATGCACTGTGCGCTCACAGTGCATTGTGATTGGCGAAAGCAATGCACCTGACCACAGGTCAGGTGCAATGCTTTGGCCAGTCACAGCACAATGAACTGTGAGAGTCATGATTGGCCAAAGTCCACGCTCCACACTATATAATGCTGCATACACAGCAGCTTTGTGTAATGTGTTTGTGGAGTTTAGTTAAGTTAGTTAGTGGTGTGTTAGGAGACAGTGTACTGTAGTCAGTGTAGTGGTGTCAGTTAAGTGTCAGTGTTTTCTACAGCACTTCTGCATTTCCCACTTTTTTTTCTTTGTTCCGCCTTCTTCAGCAGCAGTGGTTTCCTTTTTTTTTTTTGCTTTTTTAATTTTTTTTACATTCTATTTATTTATTTATGTTCTTGCTTGCTACCCCTTCTACGTCGCAAGTGTTCTGCCTCAGCAAGTGATTCCCTTTTTTTTGGCTTTTTGAAAACATTTTTTTACAGCAGCAGCAAGTTTTCTCTCTAATTGCTGTACCCCTTATTTTCTTTATTTAAAAAAGCACAATAATAAAATGGTTTCTAGTGCACCAAGCACAAAGGTATTGCACCCAAGCACCACATTTCCATCCCACTCTAAAAAAGTTATAAAAATCCCTGGACATGGTGTATCCTCTGCGGGCAGGGCATGCATGGAATTTTTTCTGGTTCTGGTTGTATTATACAGCCACAACAGGCAGAAGAGGTGGTGGAGTGGATAACTAAGCCATCCTTATCCTCACCTGAATTATTTGATCATAGTGTCAGTTCCATGCTGCTGGAGGATGCGCAGCAATTTGAATTCTCCAATGTTGGTTCCCAGATTGGGGAAGGGAGTGACATGAGCATAGAGAGAAGGGGTGCCAATGATGGACAAGAAATTGACAGTCATATTCCCCCAGCCGCGGCATACTGCCAAGTTGGCTCCAGTGACAAGGAGGGAAGGGATGATGAAGTCACTGACTGTACTTGGGTGCCTGAGAAACCAGAGCAGGAAGGTGAGGAGGAGGCACAACTCCAATGAGGCAGGATGTCTCCCAGGGGCAGGCATAAGAGTAGGACCCTATTGCATCACACAACAGAGTTCCACAGGTGCAGGGTACTGCTGACTTCCCGCAGACTTCAAAAAGTTCATTGGTGTATCTTTTTTCAACACATCTGCAGCAGACCGCACACTGAAGCAGATCAAACATGGCCAAAACACCAGCTGAAAAAAGTGCAAACTTCTACTTGCTCCTCATCTGGGATCTCCACCCCTACTATAATATAATATAATTAGAGATGAGCGAATTATTCAAAAATTCGATTCGGCTGATTCGCCGAATTTGCGGGAGAAATTCGATTCGATTCGAATTTATTCGCTGCGAATTTAACTTATTAAAAGGGTTTCTAGGCTTCAGAGAGCCTTTATATTAGTGCAGAACACTGTACCTTTAATTTAAATGCCCTTGGAGTCTGCTGGGGAAGAGAAATAATACTGTCAGTCAGTATGACATGCAGATGAGTGCCGTCGATCTTAGAATCACCGCACACTTCACTCATTTGGGCAGTCACGCGGCACGACGAAGAAGAAGAAGAAGAAGAAGAAGAAGATGATGAAGAAGAAGAAGAAGAAGAATGAAAAGAAGAATGAAAAGAAGAAGAAGAAGAATGAAAAGAAGAATGAAAAGAATGAAAAGAAGAATGAAAAGAAGAAGAAGAAGAATGAAAAGAATAAGAATGAAAAGAAGAAGAAGAATGAAAAGAAGAATGAGAAGAATGAAAAGAAGAATGAAAAGAAGAAGAAGAAGAATGAAAAGAAGAATGAAAAGAAGAAGAAGAAGAATGAAAAGAAGAAGAAGAAGAAGAATGAAAAGAAGAAGAAGAAGAATGAAAAGAAGAAGAAGAAGAATGAAAAGAAAAATGAGAAGAAGAATGAAAAGAAGAATGAAAAGAAGAATGAGAAGAATGAAAAGAAGAATGAAAAGAAGAATGAGAAGAATGAAAAGAAGAATGAAAAGAAGAGGAAGAAGAATGAAAAGAAGAAGAATAAAAAGAAGAAGAAGAAGAATGAAAAGAAGAATGAAAAGAAGAAGAAGAAGAATGAAAAGAAGAAGAATGAAAAGAAGAAGAATGAAAAGAAGAATGAGAAGAAGAATGAAAAGAAGAATGAAAAGAAGAATGAGAAGAATGAAAAGAAGAAGAAGAAGAATGAAAAGAAGAAGAAGAAGAATGAAAAGAAGAATGAAAAGAAGAAGAAGAATGAAAAGAAGAAGAAGAAGAATGAAAAGAAGAAGAAGAAGAAGAAGAATGAAAAGAAGAAGAAGAATGAAAAGAAGAAGTATTCCAGTACAGCAAAAAGTGTATCTGCAGAGAGCTCCGCTATTTCTGACAGTTCTCTGACGGTTCCTTCACATTTACAGCGGTTGAAACATTGTATCTATTTATTTCCGAATAAAAACATCTGTATCCTAAATGGAAACAAATAGATACAATGTTTCAACCACTGTAAATGAACTGTCAGAACTGTCAGAGAACTGTCAGAAATAGCGGAGCTCTCTGCAGTGACACTTTTTGCCGGCTGATCGGGGAAAATTCGATTCCTGCATCCGAAGTTTGCTAAAATTTGGATTCGGTGCGAATCGAATTTTTCCTAATATTCAAAACGAATTCCACTTCGCCAAGTTCGATTCGCTCATCTCTAAATATAATAGGTTTAATTAAGATTGGTGCCAATGCCGGAGGCACATGTTCACACTCTTTCATGTTTACTCATACACTCATGAGAACAGATGTGCACACAGACGTGACTCTAAGGGAAGGACCATAGACTACAATATGCATATATATGCAGATCTTTAAACCTGTCCATTATTTCAACCAGCCTGATAAAAGCCAAATGCTTTCATTTGAATATTTAAAAGACCATATAAAAGAAAATATGAGAAAATATGAGAAGTTGATTATTCAGGTTCAGGGGTGGACTGACAACTCATGGGGCCCGCAGGCAATAGGGGATCATGGGGCCCCTGTGTAATTGCCCGAACTCAAAAAAGCCTTTGAAAAAGGTACCAGGGGCATCTCATGGGGCCCCCTACTGACCCCGGACCCTCGGGCAGTGCCCGAGTTTCCAAATGGTCAGTCCACCCCTGTTCGGGTTTATACCCACTTTAAGCAATGGTTATGTGCTTCTAGCAGTTGTGATTTAAAGGAGTGCAGAGTATCCTTGAAATTATGATTTATGATGTATGGTTCCTTACCTTAAAAACTATGAATAAAGTTTATTGAACAGATATATTCTATCCTGTTTTATCCCTTGTCAGTGGTACAGGGTAGAGGCTCACAGGCTGAATATAAACAGTATATTGTTCATGCTGGTCTGGACTTCTGAGCTCTCAAAGCACAGGGAAAAAAAAGCAGAGGTTAGAGGTTATAGTTGCAAAGTTGCTTAACATTTCAATATATGTTAGAATAGCTGCTACTGTATGTTTTAAATCAGATCTTCATATTATGTTGGCTAACCAAATTTAAAATTCAGCTTTGGTCAATTTATGGTTTCCTCCATTCACTACTTATGTTGCTATGACCATGAATAATGCTACACTGTTAAAACCTAATTTCTTTTTTTATTACACCCCTGTGCATATCAGTGTCACATATAAATTATAGTTTTTAAAAACTTACCTTCATTTTTCTGTTGGTTTGACGATCTAACCATGTTTTTCTGTTAAATAACTGTCTATGAATATTTCATTATTATTCAATATGTCCAGCAGACTCTGAAAACCTTTCAGGCTTTCCATCTTAATGCTCAGAAATCACTCAGCAGAACCATGAGATTCATCATTCCTTTCTCTGTATAGCTATACTAACGGCTCTGGACAGCCAGTACAGCCCAGGGGTGTTAAGCCCGAAGGAATAATTCTGCAATTACTTATGCTAATGAGCCCACTGACTCAGCATGAAGAATACTTGTTTCTCCTGATATTTTTGCAAATGTAAGTTTAAACAAAATTGATGAGCTCTGCAAGGAGATATGTTCACAGTTATGGAATCCCCCTGATAACACTTTCCTGGTTCCACTTTTCTGAAGTTGTGTGTTTTTTATTTGATAAAATTAATAGTAATGCTTTTCAAGCACAGACTACTCATGATGTTTGTTATAATTTACATTTATATTTACAACAATCATATTTGACATTATGGCATATTGCTACGTTTTTTTGTGCGTGTATCTGTAAGCCCTGGTTCACACTGTGTGGGCTGGAATCACATCACTTCCCGCAACCACACGCAGCCGAATCGCGTTGCTCTTACAAGACACAGGGGGCTGCCATTCATTCTTATATATACTGTGTTCGGTTCGTGGTTGAACATTCAAACCTGATGAATGTTCGACTGTGAACTCAATGAAAGTCTATGGGAATCGAACTTGTAAATTCAAAAGTGCACATTTTGAAGGCTTATATTCAAGGTATTGGCCATAAAGGTGGTACGGGGACTTGGGTACTGCTCTAAGGGACATGAATCAGTGAAGCAAAAAATGTCAAAGTACCGTTTTTAAAGGGGCAGTCATTTTTCATTTCTTAAAGTAAATAGAACAATTCCTTTAAATATTACGCCTGGGGGGTCCCCTTAAGCTACCTGCAAAGTTGTACACCTATACAATGTATAGACCTGATGTAGCAGGTTAAAAAATTACATTTAAAAAAAAAAAAGTGTGAATCCCCCAATCTATACCAGGCCCTTTAAGTTTGGTTGGAAGGTTAGCAGGGACCCCGCAGTAGAAAATTAAAGGAAAAAAGTGCATGGGGTTCCCCCTAAAAGCCATGCCAGACCCTTTAGGCCTGGTAGGACGTTTATGGGGAACCTTGCCCCCCAAAATAGGGGGAAAAAGTGTGGGGTCCCCCCTAAATTGCTACCAGACTTTTGATCTGAGCACAAGCCTGGCAGGGCAGAAAAGGGCTTACTAGGCCACTTGCCCTCGGCATGGGGACAATTAAATCTTCACCACAACCCTGGCCCAGTAGTTGTGGGGGTCTGCGGGCAGCAGGCTCACTAGCATCAGGGTACCCATTTAAATAAGGGGCACCTTGATGCTGCTCCCCTCTTGAATGAATTAGGGGTACTTGAAACCCTACAGTCAAAAACTGTCTCCTGTTATTTTTTATTACACTTTTTTTTTTGTGATTGTGAATGAGTAGCTTTACCATGTACCCCATACTCATTCACATGGGAGGGGGGGGCGGGATCTGGGGCCCTCTTGTTAAAGGAGGCTTCCAGATTCTGATAAGCCCCCTTCCCGTAAAACCCCACAACTACCGGCCAGGGTTGTGGGGAAGAGGCCCTTGTTCTCATCAACATAGGGAAAAGGTGCTTTGGGGGAAGCCCCCTCTGCCCCAAAGTACCCACCCATGTTCAGGGCATGTGGCCTGGTATGGTGTAGGAGGGGGAGGGGCACTCATTCGTCCTCTCCCTTTCCTGACCTGTGGGGCTGCATGTACGGATAATAGTCTGGTATGGATTTTGGGGGGACCCCCACACCATTTAAAAAAAAAATATTTTGGCATGGATGGAGAGGGGGAACCCACCCCATTTTTCAAAATATTTTTTAATTGCCGGCAATTCTTTTTTTTTTACATTAAGCCAATGGGGAACCCCACTGAAAGCTGATGACTCATAGGTTGTTAAGGACTCCGTGGCCATTCACTCTTTAACAACCCATAACAGTACTGACAGATACCAGTACATACCTCATGCCTGGACCACTACTTAATTACCGCATGTATTTACTATTTATTTCCTTTTCGGAATGCGGTATTTACCAAGTGTTTTTGCTAGTTTCAGTAAATACCGCATACTAGCAATATTGAATTGACATTTTCAGTATTGCATGCAGTATGTGGTCATGTGACTGACCAAACTCATGCAATAAGCTTTAGTGAATTGTTCCCTGTATGTCTCTTGGAATAAGAAATTCCACTTAGGTGTATGGCCACCACACCAAGTGCCAGATTCCATTGTGGTGGCCACCGATGAGTCCTGCCATGGACACACGCGTGCCAGGTTATGGACAGTCAAAATAAGACTTCATGATGCACGCTTGTGTCTGATGTCATCGCTGCTCTGTGCACTGGAAGTGCCAATGCCCGAACCCAAAGAGTGCAGGGCATGCTCACAATGCTTCATATACAAGCAGAAAGGGACTGGCCCGGCCAATATCTCCCTAGATGACGCCCATCCTGCCCACTCGGAGGGACCCAAGAGATGTGCCCTACTGCCCTATCCATCTAAAAACACAAATGGTTCCACAGTTCCAGAGCACATAACTTAGGCAGGGAATGGGTGTGACATATCTAGAAGACAACAAAAGAAAATACTGTCAACACATGATCAAATGCAATAATCCTTAGCAGGATCTATACAAAAAGCACTACATGGAAGTTAGAAAGACATGTTTATTAACATCAGAGTTGGTCTATTGCAGTAACTTTCAGAGAACCCATAAAATACATTTAAGACTTTCTCTGTATAACCCGTCCTTTCAGCATTAGTAAGCGGCTACAAAAAGGTTTACCTGATTACACTGTTTAGTCCAGGGTGTATGGTTGCTCTCAAATGCTGAATCAGAGTGTTTCCCACTGCAATATACATTTGTCAGTGTGCCCCTCTCCCTCCACAATAATGCTATTATACGCTATCTAATGCCATGAAATGCATGACAGAGATGTCAAAATTATGCATTTAACCTATATGTCAATCAATCTGTGACACTACATGCGACCCCAGAGAATTTAGCATGTGGCTTAAACCCATCTGAAGGGACACAGGCATATGCACATGTGGAGAGATGCCAGGGATGCTATGAAAAAAATAGTTGAGGGGTGAAGGCTGTGTGTTTTAATGAGGTCAATGCATGATGTGTGTTCTAATGAGGTCAGCTGGTAAATTTCTTCCTATGTTTTACTGGCTTCTCTGTCCTAAATTTACATACCAGCAAGGACTAAGGTAAGGACTTTTTCTAATAATTAAAGAAAACTTTTATTTTTTTGCAACTGAGAGTTGCCAACCATCCCTGCAGCCCTTGAAATTTAAGGTGGGGGTGAGCAGTGCCAGGAGGGTGTGTGGGAGGGGCAGCAGGGGGGCAATGACAAGCAGCCACCCTTCTTTCCACTCTCCCCTCCCTTACTTACACCAACTCCTTCCTTCCTTCCTTTCACCCACCCCTTCCTTTCTTCCACCCACCCTTTCCTTCCACCCACCCACCCCTTTCTTCCTTCCTTCCTTCCTTCCACCCACCCCTTCCTTCCACCCTCCCTTCCTTCCTTCCATGCACCCCTCACTTCCTTCCACCCACTCCTTCATTCCTTTCTTCTTTCCTTCCACCTACTCTTCCTTCTTTCCACCCACCCCTCCTTTCCTTCAAGGGGGGAGAAGATGGAGGAGGGGGGTGGGTAAAAATGCAGCTCAGTTGTGAGCTGAACCCCCCCCCCCGAAAAAAAATATCTACAGCCCTAAGTCACTTAATTCCTCTGTTTTCCCCATGCTGATGCACAATTTGAAATTCAACAAGTCATTTTCACCACGTCTAGATGCCTAAATACATTGAGTTGCTGCCATGTGATTGACTGATTAGCAGTTTGGGTTACAAAGCAATTGTGCAGGTGTACCTAATAAAGTGGCTGATGAGTGTTTAAACTAATAACTAAGTTAAATAGGCATGCTCACATGAAAATGAAAATTATGTGCCAAACTTTATCTCCACCACATCTACCCTTACTCTCAATCCAAACAATTTTTGCAGTCATACAAATCTTCTGATATTCTTCTTATTAGATTAAATCCCCCCAAAAAGAAAACACTCATACAGTGTAGTACCTTTTGCATTGTAATTATCACTCAATAGAATGCAACGCATATTCTATATTTATTCAAACCACCAAAGTTTCTATAAAAAGCCCCTTACGATACTCAGCAAGAATGCTAGCAAAACAAAGTATCCGAGATGGCCACCGCAGGACTTCCATTTTGCGTCTGACGTCACTGCTGCCACATTTCATCAGGATCGACTTCCTCATAGGATGTTCCAGACTTTTGAAAGAAGAAAATTGCAGGTAAGACAAAACATTGATGAGTAAATTAAATTGGTCTTGCAAATAAGCAGCTTTTAGCCATATGTTAAAACGTAAACCACACACACAAAAAAAAAAGTAAAGTAATTTAACAACTTAAGGTGACTTTGAAGACAAGCAACTTGCAACATCATACAACACCTCTTTGTTGTCTGTGTGCAACAATATCCTTTTGTTGGACACATACTGTATTTACCCCAAGTAACAACAGAAATGGCCACAAGAAAAAGTTCCAATAAAATGATATTGAGTGTAACACCTTTAGATACATGAGTCATGCCAACACTCAGTGCACCAATTTAGGGATTGTGTACACTAAAAGCATTGTTGCTGCAGTGTGTGTACATCCCTGTCTGCTGCCTTTTCAGCTTACGATAGAGTGGTTTTGGGGCAGTAAAATGCAGCCCAACCATCTGTTTGTATTGGCTTCCAATGGTAAGTATAATCCTAGCCTTATTCTGCCCACAGGACCTGTTATATATGTAAAAATTCAAAGATGTAAGCTGAAACAAAATCCTCCTGCCATAACAACTTGCCATTAACCAGTAGAGTATGAAATGACCCCTTTTTGGAAAGGTGTTCTAATTTTTTGTCACAGTGTTTTGAAAATGAAGAACATGATGGTACTAAGGCAATTAAATTTGGTATTGAGGGGATAATGGTGCACAATATACAACACCTGAGGTCATATACAGAGGGATCAGGAGGTGAAGGGGTCATATACTGTATAGTGGGAGGATGGAGATGAAGGGGGATTGATGTGTCAGATGTGTAGGATAAGGGAGGTGAAAGGTTAATATACAGGTCACAATCAGAGACAGGATGGAGCTTTGATATGTAAGAGAAGAGGGGAAGTGAAAGAGTTAAAAACGATTTAAAGGTCAATAAAATTTAATGAATGGAAGAGCAGCTGCTGCTAGTTCCCTCATTCATTTTCCATTTACAGTTAACTACAATTTATCTCCTTCTTCTGTATTAAATAAAAAGTAAATAGTAGTATGGGAGTCCGTGATTGGTTATCACAGCAATCACATGCAAAGCAGTTCAGATTGGCGTAGTACAGTGTGTATGTGAACCAAGCCATCTAATGAAGGCTTAGTTGACACCCATTGATGGGTAAAACATCTGCTTGAAGGCTGTTTCTAAAGAGGCATTTATAAATAGCAGTGGGTAAATAATAGATCACCAATCTGCTGTTCATAAATGCACCACAGTAGAAAAGTGGTAAAAAATGCCCCTTTATGACCAGGGCATTTTTTTGGCATTGCGCTACTTTAACTGACAATTGCTCTGTCTTGCAAAACTGTATGTAAATTAAATTGATATTTTTTGTCACATAAATAGAGCTTTCTTTTGGTGGTGTTTGATCACCACTGGGTTTTTCATTGTTTTCATATAAATAAAAACAGACCTAAAATAAAAAAAAAACATATCCAATGAAAAAATGTAAACATCAAACTTCTTCATACATTTAGGCCCAAGTGTATTCTACCACATGTCTTTGGAAAAAAAAAAAAATCCCAATATGTGTATATTAATTGCTTTGTGGAAAAATGATAGAATCTACAAACTATGATATATACACTAGAAAGCAGCTATAATGCTGTATTGGTATTGGTGGTGATCAGCAACTTAAAGTGAGACTGTGATAGTGTGGCAGACAATCTGGCACTAGCTGATGCTGGCTGGGAGGGGCACTAACTGACCCTGACATTAATAGTAACACTGATGCAGTTATCAGGGCTAATACTGTACGCTGTCACTGTACTAATAACACTGGCTGGGAGGGGGTTAACATCTAGGGGCAATATAAGGGTTAACTGTGTGCCTAACCATGTGTAATGTGTGTAGTATGTGCTGCTTTTACTAATAGATGTGGTTTTGCAAGGAGAAAAAACAGCAACATTGCTGCTCAGTGTATAGAGTCCTATGTTGTTAGTAAACACAGGGCTCTGTGCTGTGATTTGCTAAGCCGATCAGCAGATTCTGGCTGGGACACAGCACAGATCAAGAGGAGGGTGCACTCTTGTGCACCCTATTCCTCGGAAATACTGGGTCATGTACATGTACGCGATCCAGCAGAGTGAGGCCGCCAGGCCATAGTATACATACTGTGAGCGATTTGTAAGTGATTAAAAGAATCTAAAAACCTATGGCAACTTAATGTTTCTATAGAACTCCTTGTCTATTCCAATATGCCAAACAGGAGATTTCATACTGGCAATCACTGCATACAAGCAAAGAGAACAAAACTCTGACCAAAAGCATGATTTTTAGCACACGCAAAAGCCAGAAAGCCTAGAAAGGACCGTATTACATTACTAGCTTTTATTCTTACTAAAACGTGTTTCAATTTGTTTCTTAATGGTAGTAATTCTTTTCCTGCTGGAACCTAAATTCCATTCCTACCATTTCAATTGTAATACCTAAAAAGGTCAAACACAAGCAAGGCAATACAGCCTTCTCCTCTGCTAAAGGCACAGCAAAATCAAACGTCTTGTCAAAAAATAAACATAGCCAGTGATGACAAGCTACAGAGTCAGCAGGACCAACAAACAAAAAAAATCATTAAGGTAGTGGACCATGTCACCTTCTTGAAAATCAGTACAAACAAAGTAAACCATTGTAAAAACGTAGCACATGACTAGAACTATAGACAGCATAGGGAACAGTCCAGCGACAAGCATCTGTCAAAATAATAAGAACCATTTTATTGAAATCCCAATTCGTTAAAACTCTTTAACCAAATAAACAAAAGGCGGAAGGCAAACTAAAACATCCACCTTGGCTAAAAGAACTCTCTCAAAGGGTCTAATCACAGCTAACAACTGATCAAAGGACAATGAAGAGACAGATAAGGCTCTCAATATTGTGATTTAAAGAAGACCCCTTGGGAAAAGATACCATCATGAAGTGGAATTTATCGGGTTCCTTTTTAGGGACAACTCCCGAAGGCAACAAACTGAAATCAATGAATGGATTATTGGGAAAAGCGCCAGCTACCCTGCTCCCACTAATCGCTTTAATGCATTTACTACCATATCATAAGATTTTCATTTAATCAGTACAGTTTTCATCCAAAAATACTATACAATACATTACATCACTTCTGATTTTTTTATTTTTTTTTGTAACTTTAGTCACATGCCAAGATCAAGATAAAGTTTCAATCAAATAGCAGGAGGGACAGAACGGTCAATATTCACATATATTACAGCACTAGGGAGATGAGACTATACAATATGAATAGTAGGAGAAAGACAAGAAATAGCATGACAGCTGAAGCTGATACAGATCCAAAAGGAACAGCATCAGAAAGAGGAGGGAATAGAAGGAACTCACACATCTGATGATCAGATAGAAGTAGGTGGAGAGATATAAACCAAAGGGGCTTTTTGTAAAACACTGTGCTTGCAACAGAAATGTGATGAAAGGAGTAGCAGCCAAAGTCTGAGAATACTCACCCAGTCAGGGGGCATCTCTGCTTAAGGAACCGGAGCGCTGGTATTCACTATGAAGAGAGCAGGTTCTTCAGGCCTTTCCCCTGTTGATGCTCTAGCCTGGGATGATTACATCCCCCTTACATTTGGCAGTGGTGTGCATGTCAACAATGTCTTCCTAGACCTTGCCAGAAACAGATTCTTGTTGGTCCTTGTGTGAGTTTTCCTCCTCCACAGGAACAGACTGTGCAGATATTATGAAGATCCCTCTGCAATCAATAGGGGGTTCCTGAGGAAGTCCCATGGTACTGTGACGCAACGTGTCGGCCCAACGTAGTGACACATTTCCGGCGTGGCAGCCATCTTGGTACACCTTTGTACACCCTTGTACACCCATGCAGATTACATCCAAAAGCGTGTGGTTGGAGCCCTGAATTTTACTGTTTTAAATGTAAGTGCGCATTTTATTGTTTATTATACTTGGCAATAAACATATTACACAATGGAAGCTTGTGTTTATTGTTCCATATGAGTTGTTGGCGCAGCATTTAACCTTACTTGGAGAAGGAGCCATTATTGAAGTGCTGATCCCTGGGGGGAGATTTATATACAGTGTGAGCAGCCGTTTGGAGTGATACTTACCTGGAGGATCTGTGAGAGGGATCCTAGTAAACGTTTTGACTTGCAAGGGTCGAATCTTTAAGGTGAGAGGCTGATTCAGCCGGTGTTCGGATGATCTTCTGCTCAACTATCAACTCACTTCTATACACAAATACCAGCACGAGTGTTTTTTGTTCACCTGAGTGTGATCATCTTTATTTGGACTTTATATACACGGAATATATATGTTGTTTGTGTGCAGGTGCACATATTGAGTTCACATATATGCACGTTTGGACCTATTCACTTTATGGGGTACTTTTAGGTATATATATATGTTAATGCACATTGTTGATGTATATGTGTATATATATATATATATATATATATATATATTCACTTGCAAAAAGCACGTATTGCTTTTTAGTTGAAATGATTGAATTTTCACTTTAGGAATTTAGATTTATTCACATATATGTTTTATGTGCATGATTTCACTTTAGTGGACACTAACTTTATTTATTTGATATTTATTCACTAGGTATTTTTGTTCACATGTTTATTTTAATTTAAGCGAGTAGCGCTACATTGTTTCCACATTTTAAATCAATAGGGGGTGCACTTCCTCCGATGCCAGAATGGAAAGCTGAAAACCCCAATAACAAGATGCTATTGCTGATTCTTTTAATGATGGATCCAGGGGTAAAAAGGACTGTTGAACTGAAAGATAAACCCACAGATACTCTTGGCTCTGATTTTGTGGCCAAGCACTTCCAAAGCCATGATTCACCCTCTTGTCTGTGCCTGGCAAAACATCTCCTGAACCAGCTGGTCCATCTTCCAAGGCTGGCTGAAGCAATTCCAAGTAATATGCAGAATGAAAAAAGGCTTCCACAAATATTTCAATACACAGTTCACTCCATTGGTAACAGTGTTTCCCCCAAAATAGGCCACTCAACAATGCAGAGTAACACTCATAGCTGAAGTGAATTTTTGACCTGAAATAAAGAGGAAAGCAGAATTATGTGACCCAAAATTAGAATTCTACCTAAAATTAATTAAATGGAAGAAGTAATAGAAACAATTAGTGAAGTAAAAGCAAGGGAGACGGGTAGGTAGGCCCATGGGGTCACCGTGTAACTGCCAAGGTCCTAGCATCCACCTAATCTCCTTTAATTAAATGTGTATTTGATATATGGGCAATACACTAGGAGGTGCTGGAATATACAAAGGTGGACAGGAATATGCAAAATTCCCAATTGGTTAGAAAGAGAGAAGGGGATTATATCTGGGAGATCTCATGTTGCAGTATCCAAGAACTAAAAGGAGCCAGGGGTTGTGCCTCTCTTTGTTGACCTTCTGAAAATGTTTCCTAGCTGTTGTTCTGACCCCTTCATTTCAGTGCTGTTTGCGTCAGTAATCTGCAACAGTTGTGCAAATCAGAAAAGTCAAATGACCTTATCTCCATATGTTCTGGATCAATATCTATTAAACCCAGAGCTCGGCATAACAGCTAGAAAGCTAGCTGGTACTGACACTGAAACTGATGCGTTTGCTTTAACATAAAAAATATACAAACTTATATTACATCACTCAGAGCTAGGATTTAAACTAAAACCAGACACAAAGTATAAGGGAAAAAAGGCAAAAAGAGTTTTAGCAAAAATAAAACTGACACAAAAGAAAAACAAAAATATGTTAAATCCAAACAGTTCAATCCCACTGCTCAAGCCTTTGGGAACTAAGGTGTGCATATTAAAGATTCATCATATACAGTATCTGCATGAGGCATCTTCTATATAAAATTGCCACCTCACTAGTGTTTACGGATCACTTCTTTCCACAAAACGAATTTAAAGTTCAGCTGTGGGGTTTCATCTATTTGGTCTGAGAATGTTGCATATTTTCAGATAGTATATGAAAATAATCCCTCATACAGATTTTGTCAGCCTTTTAGTACGACCAGAATGCATTTGTGAAAGGGCACTAAAAATAACAGATTACCCCCTTTGTATCACTTTATACACAACATTTTCACGAAGGCTTCCTTATTAGATACAGAATAAAAGATTTTTTATTTTTTTTAGGGATTTTATATGCGGTGCAAGTCATGGTGTTATTGTATTATATCAGCTAAATCCTTTTGCCACTTTAGAGAATCCATCTTACTATTGTTTTTTTTTTAAATAGTATAGCAGTTTGCATACCAAGTTTACTAGATGTTCCAAAAATAAATTTAGGTATATGAGGAGCAGCAGGGCCTAAAGACTTTTCTCCCTTAAAAAGGGAGTCTTTTGTGTTCCCTATAAAGCCTTTGTATTCATTAAGAAAAGGAAATAAAAATTAAAATCATTGTTAAAATTATCATTATTAATTTGACATAACATTATAAAAAAAACATTTTTCTTCAAATCTCTAACCCCTTACCTATTTTGCTGCAATAAATCAAACTGATATCCTTTTGCAAGAACTGTTCAGTGAGTAATCTGGCTTCCTCTCATCAAAATCAATCAAGCAGCTACAATTATGCTGTAACCTCAGATATTTAAGAATTGTAATCAACACCCCAATGTGACAGCTGCAAAATATACATACAGCTATTGGTATCAACTGGTTTCCTAATTCCTTTTTTTTGTTTTTGTTTTTTATTGTTTCATTTATTAAAAAATAAATAACCAATGCTAGTTAATGTGGTTTTTATTTACATCTTTACTATAGTTTGGGGTCAGAATTAATTTTTCAGCTGTACATAAAGAACTGAATAATAGGGATGAGTATCAGTTTTAATGCTAAGGTGGGGGCACAGTACCAGAAAATTTATGGTGACATGTGACTGTCCAAATTTTCATGCGCTCACAATGCCCTGTTTGTCCTTTTAGTTGTGGTTAACAGAGTTAGAATGGCCAATAATGTGGGCTTTTGTATGTGCCAACCCCCATCACTATAAAAAGATGTGTTCCCAGCAACCATTTTTGGATACGTTTAGGGATCATTGACAATTCTGTGCAGGGAGAGTGAATGTGCTGTACAGCATTATACTGTGTCATGCAGTTTTTTAATATTTTTGAGGAACTTATATTTTTTATTTTGCTAGGGCCTTTATTTGCATAACTGTATAGAAAAGTAATGTACAACAAACCTCTACATATTTACCACCCGTTTGCCATGCCATGGAAGACACTTATTTTATAGGAGGAAAGTTCAGGTGAGGCAGAACAGCAATGAGGAAGAATGTTGTCCAGGAGCAGGGGCACTTTGAGGAAAAATGGAGCGAGCAGATTTCCAAACCCATCTGGCAGCACTACCCCAAAGAAAAAGGTCACTAATATCCCCAGGGCCAGTCCACAGAGCTCTGCATTCTACTGTAGCCAATCACAGATCACTAGTATTTTGAACTTTCATTAACTTAATCCATTCATGACAGTTCAAAGCAAGCATTGCATTGCAGGAGCAATAATCTTTATTGCTCTTTCAATGCAAAGTGTAAAAAAAAATCCCTGATAGCTCCCCCCCCCCCCCCCCCCCAGAGTAGTACAGTGTTACTATGGTAACACTGAATTACTCTGATAAAAGTATTTGTAAAAAAAAATAATTAAAAAATGAGAAGAAGGATATTTACATTCCCTGTGATAACAATAAAAGTGATAAAAAAAATTAAGGGACAGTGTAAAGATAAAAAAAGCAAAAAAAAAAAATTACCCCCCCCAATGCTTGCACTCAAAGGCAAACACAAGCATCAGCACCATGTCGGTACGTAAACGGAGATTGCACTATGCAAGTGAGGTATCACTGCGAACATGAGATTGAGGGCAGTAATTTTAGCACTAGACCACCTTTTAAAGAGTCGCCTCTGGATATTCCAAATGTATGTAGTTTTTTGCCATTGCACGGGTATGCACAATTTGAAATCATGTCATGCTTGCTATATATTTACTCAATTTAAAAAGGTGTATCATTTCCAAAAAAATTGTGTTTGAAAATTCTCTAGGGCCTCAAAGTAATTTTCAAGTAAAGAAAATGTTTTTTCATGTAAGCAAAAATGTCAGAAAAGGCTTGGTCTTCAAGTAGTTAGAAGAGTGGGTGAAGTGTGGCATAAGCTTCTAATGTTGGCCCTGAAAGGTCAGGATAGTAGAACCCCCCTCCCCCCCAAAAAAAAACAAAAATTACCCCTTTTTTGAAAAGTAGACTCTCCAAGGTATGGTGAGTATTTTGCAGATCTTATTTGTTGCCACAAGATTTTGGAAAATGACAAAATAAAATGTTTGTTTTTTTTCTTTTCTTTTTTTCGTTTTCAAAATTCTGTGACAAAAAATTATATCTGAAAAATACTACCCATGCCTCTTATCAAATTAATTGGGGTGTCAACTTTCCAAAAAGGAAGTATTCGGGGAGGTGTTTGTACTATCCTGTCAATTCAGGGCCTCTGAAACTGTGCTAGGTAGTCAGGAAGTGCCATGAGGAAATATGCCCTTTTAAAGCCTGGTCAGTGGATTTGAGGGGCCGGCATGTGGCTAGGCTGCCAAAAAGTCTCTCACATGTGGTATCTCCATATTTGGGAGAAGTAGCAGAATGTGTTTGGGGTGTTATTCCACATATACCCATGGCATGTGTGAGCCAATGAGGAGAGAGAGGTGGGGAAAAGGCACATCTCTTTGTGTGAATGTACAAGCAGAGCAGTGGATCAGGAGCGAGACTGACTGGGTGCCCCCATAGCAAGCTGCTTGCTCTGGGGGCACTTGGTAGGCAAGAAGGGCCAGTATCACTGGCGGGTGACCCCAGCAGAGGAGGATCGGGGCTGCTCTGTGCAAAACCATTACACATAGCAGGTAAGTTTGACATGTTTGCTATTTTTTTAAAAAAGGCCTTTAACAACACTTTAATTCTGCTGAGCCATGTGAAGCAGCTTCTTCTGCAGCTGCAGAGGCCAGAAACTAAGGAGGAAAATAGAAATTCATGCTTATGAGAATACAATGATTTTGAGTGTGAGATCAGATGAATATCAATATTTTTTAAAGCTTAGGATTTCCAGGTAAATTAAAAGTAAGCTTGTAAGCTAGACTAGACATCATGATAATGGGAATAATTTCATATTTTGTATAGTTTAGGACTGTAGAGTTAAATAAGGTTAGTTTTGCTATTATATTAGCAATAGTTAAAGGCGTTTGAAATATAAATGTGAATGTCATTGATGTAAGCAGAAAGCTTATGTTTGGTAGGCCCAATATTTATGCCAGCAATTGGTGTATTTAGTCTGATTTTACAGATGAAAAGGTTCCACCACTGAAGTGAATAGAACGGGTAAAAGGGACACCCCTGTGTCCAAATAGAGGAACTGGGAGACAATGTTTGATAATCTTCACTCTATCAGTAGGAGTTGCATAAAGGGCCATGATCCATGCAAGCATATTTGGGCTCAGGCTAACAGCCTGTAGATTGTTTCTAGAAAAGACCAGTTTACTGTGTCAAAAGCCTTCTGTATTAAGATACAGAACATTTCTGCATTAAATGAATAATGTTAAGGGTGCACAAAGTGTTATCCCTAGTCCCCCTACCCATTGTAAATCTGGTTTAGGGAACAAGTCAGCCAGGTGCAGATGACAGGAGACAGAATTGACATTACAACAAAGTTAGTGCAAGCAGAGTTCTTGAAGCCAGAATATCATAGATCTACAATTTACCTTCACAATAATTAGTGTGTATTCTATTACAAGGATGAATGGAAAACCTACAGTAGGCACACATTATCACTTGGAACATATAGCAGTTGATTTACAAGGCAAGGCAAATAGGCTGTTCATTCTATGCTTTGCAAGAAAAAAAACAAAAACAAACAGTATTTTTGCTTGCACATGATTGGATGATGGATATCAGCAGAACCTAATCTCATTCATTAAAAGAGAAGTTTGGGAAATAAAACAATAAAAAGAAATAGTCATACTCACCTCGGTGTGATGCTGCATCTGTATCCTACCAGCTCTGAGACTGAGAACTGAGTGATCAAAGACTAATGATCACTCAGTTCTCGCTCTTTAGTGAGCGGAGAGCTGCTGATTGTCAGTCACCAGCTCTCTGCTTTGGCCCTCCAGCACTCACTGGATCTCCTGGTTGTGGAGGGGGAGGGAGTGGCTGGTTCAGGCTCTTAGTAGTTCACTGAAAAGCTGAGCCAGCTGCCAGTCCAGGCATCTGGGTAGATCCAAACTTTAAATTAAGGATCTCTCTAGAGCCTGGAGTGGTTCAGTGACATTAGCCAACAACAAACTTTAGGGGTCAGAGGAGTGCAGAGCTAAGTACATTCCTGTGATCCCCAGGAGAAGCAGGGCCAAAAGAGCTTTGGCCCTACTTCTCCTTTAAACTAAGGGAAATCCCTTTGAAATGAGAACAGTTCCTTGCAAAGTAAATAGCCTATCTGCCTTTACTATATCATTCCCTTAGTGTACATTGGTGTACGTGTGCTTATCCAGGGGCGGACTGACAACTCATGGGGCCCCTGGGCAATAGGGGATCATGGGGCCCCTGTATCGTTGCCCAAATTCAAAAAAGCCTATAAAAAAGGTACCAGGGGCATCTCATGGGGCCCCCTACTGACCCCGAGGACCTCGGGCAGTGCCCGAGTTTCCAAATGGTCAGTCTGCCCCTGTGCATATCTGCTTCTGCTCGTAGAAATAAAAGTATTAAATATAAATGTGCAGAGAGCAGGAGAGAGAGACTTTATGTCCTACTATATTACAATTGAAATGTTGCTTCATCATGAAAAGTCCTTCATACATAAAACTAAATATTCTTTTTATAATAAAATGTTAATTTTTGTAATGTTCCAGGTACAAGACACATTTTTTGGGTCAGAAGTACTTTAGTACTTTATCTTATACTCAGGAATACAATTATTATTCTAAATGAGTAAAGCAGAAAGAAAATGTACAGAGCCATTCAAGTAAATAGGCCATAAGAAGACATATTTAATTCATTTAATGGATGTGTCAGTCCTTTCTACCACTCTTGATCATAATTACGACAGGGAAAACAGTAATAGCAAAGTGAAAGGATGTGGTTTTATGCAGCCTTTCATACAAATAACACCCAAGAACAAATGATGTTGTTGTTGATAACCTATGTCTTTTTGAACATCAATATTTTAGATTCACAGCTATATGTTCCACAGCAGCTTCCTTATGGAAAAGAGAAGCAATAATGGAAAACACAGACATTGTTTTTTTCTGTAGCCATTATTCTAAAAAAAAAGAAAACAGAGGAATGCATAAACAATAAACAATAGCAAGGTCAATGTGCTGCTTATATTTAAAAAGGGATCAAAGTCTTTCCCAAGTAACTACAGAGCAATTAGTTTAACTTCTATAGTAGGAAAGACATTTGAGAGTTTGATTTGAAAAAAACTCAGGTTTTGCAAGACAACAATATTTTAACCAGTTCAACAGTTTTACTGCTACAGGATGGACTCCCTACGCAAAATCATATATATACATGATCCACACTCCCGGCATGTTCCCGAGCCATGGGAGCGAGCACGCTCCTGCCAGCCCAGTGCTGCAGTAATTTGGTACATAAATGTATAAATGCAGCGCTTAAGAGTGATAAACACAGTCCGGTGAAAGGAGTGCTCCGTGATTCCTAGTGCAAATGGTGGAAATTTACACTAACCAGAAAGCGTAAAATAAAACGCATGTGTGTATATATCCTATGGGATCGCCTTCTCCACTCGGATCTGGTCAGAAGAATAGCCGGAAAAGGTAGGTGTCCTGCGCCCTCATGTGGTGAAAGTGTGGTCCAGCAGGTCAGAAAGATGCCAATCTGAGAAAAGTCTCCCCCGTCCTAGAAGATCCTTAGGGGCTGTGAAAATGCAAGAAGCTCCTCACAGGAGACACAGGGGAGTACTCATAGTGTAGTAGATACTAGATAAGGCTTTATTTATAAAACATCTGTGCACAATGAACAGGGTATAGGCAGATATGGATGAAACACACTGACCCCTTGATAACAAAGATGGCCGCCGGGCCTCCTCGTGGCACCGGCGGCTTAGTGTCAACGACGTCCTGGGTCCCACCTGACGCGTTTCGTGCGCACGCACTTCTTCAGAGGTGCCACCTTTTGTTCCACCTCTGAAGAAGTGCGTGCGCACGAAACGCGTCAGGTGGGACCCAGGACGTCGTTGACACTAAGCCGCCGGTGCCATGAGGAGGCCCGGCGGCCATCTTTGTTATCAAGGGGTCAGTGTGTTTCATCCATATCTGCCTATACCCTGTTCATTGTGCACAGATGTTTTATAAATAAAGCATTATCTAGTATCTACTACACTATGAGTACTCCCCTGTGTCTCCTGTGAGGAGCTTCTTGCATTTTCACAGCCCCTAAGGATCTTCTAGGACGGGGGAGACTTTTCTCAGATTGGCATCTTTCTGACCTGCTGGACCACACTTTCACCACATGAGGGCGCAGGACACCTACCTTTTCCGGCTATTCTTCTGACCAGATCCGAGTGGAGAAGGCGATCCCATAGGATATATACACACATGCGTTTTATTTTACGCTTTCTGGTTAGTGTAAATTTCCACCATTTGCACTAGGAATCACGGAGCACTCCTTTCACCGGACTGTGTTTATCACTCTTAAGCGCTGCATTTATACATTTACGTATTGTGGGACTTCTTATGCGTTTTCCTGTATGTTCAGCTGCTGCCATCAGTATTGAGCGCTTACTGTTTATTTTATTCAGTAATTTGGTACAGCACCAATCACTTACCAGATCCAGGCCAATGATGTTTGTCCTGCACCTGTTGATCGGTTTTACTGAATCAGAGCTCATCTTGTGCCTGTGTTTAGAGAACACAGGCACAGAAAATGATGCAATCTTCTCTCTCTGGAGCATGTTCCATTCCAGAGAGAGAAGAAACAGATCCATGTGAGCCAAAGCAGAACACTGACACAGTAAAAGTACAGCTAAGTCACATTTAACCCCCTGATCAACCCCCAGTTAATCCTTTCACTGCCCTGTCAGCAGTGTCATTAGTACAGTGTACAGATTTTTTTTACTGATCACCTTATTAGTGTTGTAGGCGACTTCAGATAGTGTTAGCATCATATTGCCTGACACTACATTACCATCACATTTAACCCTTTGACTGCCAGGCACAAGCTCAAACACACACTATAAATCTCCATTGCTAGTATAATGTCTGAATGGATCAATATCTTTGATCAGATCAGAAGTATACTAGTATAGTGTGCCCAGAAATGCAGTGGTAGCACCTTCACATCCCCCTCAGCAAGTGCAGTGTTAGTAGATCACTGTGACTTGATACATTACACACATAACTGCAGCATTAGCAAGATCAGGCCTTATACCTGCTTGCACTTGAAGGTAAATTGTTTGTAGTGGTTCAAGCAGTCCCTGTCAGCCAACTGCTCTTTTTCCTGTGAAGCGCATTAGGTACCTATAAATTTAGTGGCCAAAGTGTCCAACGAAAGGTGCACTACTGAAGAGGCCTATAGGATTCTAAGTATGTCAGATGAGAGCAAAGGGGAAGACTCACTGACAGAATCAGGCTCAGAATAAGAACCTATAGAGAATAGCGACACCCTGACAGATAGCTCAGATGATGGATAAGAGGTCCCTGCTAAGGCCAGGCATACCCAACCCTATGCCCAGGTTGCTGAGGTATTAGATTTGCATGATGATTCTTATATGCAGTAGAGTGCAAGTACTAGTGCCAAACTACCTTTTGGTTAACTGTCGAGCACCAGCAACCTAGTACATCCTGGTCTTTTACATATCAGCACTGCAGTATCACTTGGTGATGTGGCTAGTTCCATAAGTGCAGTAAAAGCTGGTGTAGTGGCTACCCCAAATAGTGTCCGGCAGCCACCAAGAATTCGAACACAGACTTGTGGAGCCCATAATGTCCTTCCAGATGTGCTTGCAAATTCTGATTGGCAGCCCACAAATTCTGCAGCTCCTGTACTTCCCCAGTTCACTGCCCAACCCTGAATTCAGGTGGACACAGCAAATGTAACTACTCCCTTGATTTATTTGGAGCTGTTTTTCAACGAAGATCTGGATGCATTGATTGTGGACCAAAGAAATTTATATGCTCAACAATATATTGTCCCCAAAACAAATTCAAACCTTACCATTACATTTGCAGTTTCGAAATGCAATGGGCTAAACACTCAAAACATGGGCATTACTGCAAAGAATGAGTTTTGGTCATATTGATCCACAGATCCGATTCATCATATGCCCGTGTTCTCTGCTGCCATGGCCAGACATGGATATGAGAATATAATGGGATTTATGCATTTCTGTGATAATACACTCTGTCGTCCTCAGGGTTGACCCTGAATTTGACCTGAATATGATAGGCTCCACAAAATTCAGCCCCTCATAAATCACTTGAACCAGAAATTTGCAGATGTGTATATGTCCCAGCAAAATATTTGCGTTGTTGAGTCCCTTAATAATATGGTGGGCCAATCACGGCAAGCAATGTATTCTACTAATTAATATAAAGCCTGCTCGGATTGGCTGAGGTTGTGACATCATCAGCTCACCTCTCTGACTCAGCCAATCCGAGCAGGCTTTGTAATCATTAGTAGAATACATCACTTGCCGTGATTGACCCAGTGTATACTGTATGTAGCTGCAGCTACCATACACGCATCCAGCAGGCTGATTACAGTAGGGACGTACCGGTACGTTTTGAAACCACTTGGCTCAGCACGGTATACTGTATGTACAGTATTACCACACATCCAGCCAGCTTGACCCAAACAAACTCAAGGTTCACATTTTATACCCCGCGTATAAGACGACCCCCAATTTTTGGGGTATATTTTTATGTATAAAAAGTAGTCTTATATGCCAGAAAATACTGTGTATATAGATAGATAGATGTACTGTACATACCGTATTTTTCGCTCCATAAGACGCACCTAGGTTTTAGAGGTGAAAAACAAGAAAAAAAAATATTCTGAACCAATGGACTGCAGACACAGTACAGGGGATGACCAGAGACTGCGGACACAATACAGGAGATGACCAGAGACTGCGGACACAGTGCAGAAGATGACCAGAGACTGCGAACACAGTGCAGGAGATGACCAGAGACTGCAGACACAGTGCAGGAGATGACCAGAGACTGCGGACACAGTACAGGAGATGACCAGAGACTGCAGACACAGTACAGGAGATGACCAGAGACTGCGGACACAGTACAGGAGATGACCAGAGACTGCAGACACAGTACAGGAGATGACCAGAGACTGCGGACACAGTACAGGAGATGACCAGAGACTGCAGACACAGTACAGGAGATGACCAGAGACTGCGGACACAGTGCAGGAGATGACCAGAGACTGCAGACAGTGCAGGGAATGACCAGAGACTGCAGACAGTGCAGGGGTTGACCAGAGACTGCAGACAGTGCAGGGAATGATTAGAGACTGCAGACAGTACAGGGGATGACCAGAGACTGCTGACCTTTGGGGAGGGAGGGGGAGCGGGTACCTGAATTTGACAGGTACCCGCTCCCACTTCCGCAGAGTTGTCCTTCCCTCTTCTTCCCGGGCCGGCTTCTGTGACAGCCGGGTGCCCACTGCGCATGCGCGAGAAGCGCTGCACTTTGTGAATGGCCCGGCGCCTTCTGGAACCTGTCATGCGTCCCAGAAGACACCGGATCATTCACAAAGCGCAGCACATGCGCAGTGGGCACCCGGCTGTCACAGAAGCCAGCGCGGGAAGAGGAACAGGTAAGGCCCCGCAGAACAGCTGAGCGGCCGGCCCGATATTCTGACATGGTGGCGGCAGAAATACCGGACTGGCCGCTTTATATTCGCTCCATAAGACGCACTGACATTTTCCCCCCTTTTTTGGGGGGAAAAAAGTGCGTCTTATGGAGCGAAAAATACGGTATATTTTTATTTATTAGGTCCAATCCTACTTAGGGGAAAATAAGTAAATATATATATATATATATATATATATATATATATATATATATTCCCCTAGCCTAGGGGGAAATAAAATATACAAAAAAAGTGTGTGTGTGTGTGTATATATATATATATATATATATATATATATATACAGTCGCAAGAAAAATTATGTGAACCCCTTGGGATTATGTGGAGTTTTGCATGAATTGGGCATAAAATGTGCTCTGAACGTCATCTAAGTCACAACAATAGAAGAACACAGTCTGCTGAACATAATACTACACAAACATTAGATGTTGCCATGGTTTAATTGCACATAACATGTAAACATTCACAGTGCAGGGAGGAAAAAGTATGTGAGGCCCTAGCTTAATGACTTCTACCAGAGCTAATTGGAGCCAGGAGTGAGCCAACCTTGACTCCAATCAGTGTGATGATATTGGATGTGTTGCTGACAGCTGTCCTGCCCTTAAAAAACACACACCTGTTTTGGGTTTACTGGTTTCAAGAAGCACTGTCTGATGTGAACCATGCCTCGCAGAAAAGAGCTCTCAGAAGACCTACGATCAAGAATTGTTGACTTGCATGAAGCTGGAAAGGGTTACAAAAGTATCTCCAAAAGCCTTGATGTTCATGTGTCCATGGTAAGACAGACTGTCTACAAATGGAGAAAGTTTAGCACTGTTGCTACTCTCCCTAGGCTTGGTCGTTCTGTAAAAATGACTGCAAGAGCACAGCGCAGAATGCTACATGAGGTAAAGAAGAAACCCAGAGTGTCAGCTAAAAACCTACAGAAATCTCTGGCACATGCTAACATTATTGTTGACACATCTACAATAAGGAAAACATTAAACAAGAATGGAGTACATGGGAGGACACCACGGAGGAAGCCATTGCTGTCCAAAAAGAATATTGCAGCACGTTTGAAGTCTACAAAAGAGCACCTGGATGTTCCACAGCACTACTCGTAAAATATACTGTGGACAGATGAAACCAAGATTGAGTTGTTTGGGAAGAACACACAACACTATTTGTGGAGAAAAAAAGGCACAGCACACCAACATCAAAACCTCATGCCCACTGTAAAACATGGCGGAGGGAGCATCATGGTTTGGGGCTGCTTTGCTGCCTCAGGGCCTGGACGGATTGTTGTCATTGATGGGAAAATGAATTCCAGAGTTTATCAAAACATTTTGCAGGAAAACGTACGACCATCTGTCCGCCAACTGAAGCTCCGCAGAGGATAGGTGATGCAACAGGACAATGACCCAAACAATACAAGTAATTCAACAAAACAATGGCTGCAACAGCACAGAATACGCCTTCTGGAGTGGGCCAGTCAGAGTCCTGACCTCAACCCGATTGAAATGCTGTGGCATGACCTTAAGAGAGCGATTCACACCAGACATCCCAAGAATATTGCTACACTGAAACGGTTTTGTGAAGAGGAGTGGTGCAAAATTACTCCAGATCATTGTGCAGGTCTGATCTGCAACTACAGGAAACGTTTGGTTGAGGTTATTGCTGCCAAAGGAGGGTCAACCAGTTATTAAGTCCAAAGGTTCACATACTTTTTCCTCCCTGCACTGTGAATGTTTACATGTTATGTGCAATTAAACCATGGCAACATCTAATGTTTGTGTAGTATTATGTTCAGCAGACTGTGTTCTTCTATTGTTGTGACTTAGATGACGTTCAGAGCACATTTTATGCCCAATTCATGCAAAACTCCACGTAATCCCAAGGGGTTCACATACTTTTTCTTGCAACTGTATGTACATACACATACATAGATAGATATAGATATCTACATATATATAGTACTGTATATAGATTGATAGATAGTATACTTCCCTAGCCAAAACTAAAAAAAAAATGTTATACTGTAGATAGATATAGCTATATATAAAATATACAATATATGTACTGTATATATTTTTTTATATATTAGGTGCAATCATCTGATCACTAAGAAGAATGATCCATAGCAACAGGCTGCACCTGAGATGAGGTCATGTGACCTGAGGTCAGCTCCAACTGTCACAGGTCAGCTCCAACTGTCACTTCACTCTCCCTTCAGAGCTGGATGGTGCTAGCATCGTTGTCTGAAGACAGAAGAGACCCGGATCGCTGAACAGGCTTGCTTAATTTTATCGATTTTCAATTTCTTTTCGATTGTATTTATTTAATACAATTGATATTTGTTTAAAAGTTTAGATTAGGTGTTTTTGGGGAGTTTGGGAGTGGGGGAGCAGTTGGCTACAGCTGTGAGGGGGGGTTAGGGGACAGTTTGTATCGGGTTTGCCTTTACAGTTCTTTGATTTCTGTTACTTAGTGATAATATATCTATAAATAAAGTTGTTTTAAGATTTAAAGTTGTATTTTGGGGTTGGGGGGTCAGTACTGTAACATACCATCAGGCAGGACATACACCTACATCCCTCGGTTACAGACCCTGTGCATTGTGATTAGGACACCAAGGATGATGATGAAGAGAAAAGCACAACATCCTTCATCATCTGCAGAGGAGGGGAGACCAGTGAAGAGATGGAAAGAAGGAACCAATAGAGAACACCCGCTATTGAAATCTCTGTTGGGGTTCCCCGAAACATCTATACAAGACATAGAGGCCTTCTACAAGTTTACAGGTAAGTGTTGATTCTGCCCTCTGCCTTTATGCCAGGAAACCTGTAATGAGAGAAATACATAGGCTGCCATTGCTGAATGAATTCTGTAAATGATATTTGACTGTCATGCTGATCCAATGGTTTCTATACTTTCTAAGGCTAGGTTCACATATATGCAGGTTGCAGTTGGTATGTCTTTTTGGCCCATTTTGCAGTGCATTTTGCATTTTTAAACGCGTTTTTAATGCGTTTTTTTTATGTTTGGTATTTTTGTTGGCCAATAGGAAAGTATGACAGTTCTGTTCATGTGCTGTGACTTTGATGCAATTTTAAACTCTCTGGTGCTCAAGTAACATCAAAGTCACATCAAAGTCACACTACATGAACAGAACTGTCATACTTTCCTATTAGCAAAAAAAAAGCAAAATGCATAAAAAGCACAACACTTGTGTTTTTGGTGCGGGTTCAATGAAGTCTATTACACGCAAAACACAATCTACTGCAGGAAAAAAATGTCCCTGACCCTTTAAGAAAAAAAAAAGCACCAGCTCAAAACGCACAGATGTGAACTAGATCCATAGGAAGCCATGTTAAATGGACTGTATTGTGTTTTTGCAAACTGGATAACGCACTGAAATCTGCATAAGTGTGAGCCTGGGGTAAGTTAATGACCTGCAGCAAGTGTTCAGGTTGAAGATGAGTTTTGCAGCTTAGGCTATTTATTTTTTTACACCTGATGGGGGAACAGGAAAAAAATAACTGGGCTTTACCAATCTGAATTGCTCTCCCCTGAAGTCACATGAAAATCCACATTCAATCTTCCTGCTGTTCAATTAACTTTTATCACGTGAAATGCATCTTAGCTCATCTATGGGTCCATCTACTAGACAGCAGGGAAAGTGAGTGTAATGTTTTGTTCTACACCCGCCCAGCAAATTTAGCTTTGTTCTGCCCAAAGCCACCGCATGCCAAGTCCTTCACCACCATCTTCATTGGTCACATCATCTTTATTATTATTATTATTATTATTCAGGATTTATATAGCGCCAACAGTTTGCGCAGCACTTTACGAAATGAAGGTAGACATTACACTTACAATACAAAAGTATCAATACTATGGTCCAAATGGAAGCTGCCTAGAAGGGACCCAAGTGCCATGTCAAAATGTTAAATAATTGAGTAAATATGTACAAAAATCTCATAGGAGACTATGAGAGCAGTGGGAGCCATAGGTCCATGCTGGTGTCAGTCAAACTCCTATGAGGAGGGAGCTGGGGGCATGGCTTACCAGCACTCTGTGTGCCTATGGACACACACAGCCTTGTTTGGGAGCGTGCCCACATGGGTAGCCCTTGCTAAGGGGGCGCTCAGAGTTAAAGTGGTAGACAGGGTGAAGATGGAAGCCTCTGCAGTGATGACAGCACACCGCTTCATTTTAAGGTAAGTCCTTCATAATGAGCTAGTATGCGATTTATGGGTGTAAAAACAATCAGTGTAAAAAACAAATCTTCATCACCCCCCCACAAGTAGTACAGTGTCACTATGGTGACACTGTACTGCTAGGGTGACAGTATGTTAAAAAAAAAAACATACATAATAATATAAAAAAATAAAAATGTAAAAAAAAAAAATTTAAAATTATAATTTTTAGTTATAACCTAATTTGGGTTATTTTGTTTTACTAAAAACATAGCTGAATACATGTTGGCCAAGATTTGTGAAGAAAGATTATTTATTTGCAAAATTTTATAAGAAAAACTTTTTTTTCAAAATTTTTGGACATTTTCATTTATATAGCAAAAAAAAAAAAATCCCAGTGATGAATAAATACCACCAAAATAAAGTTTTATCCACCTCAAAAAAATGCTAAAAGTTTCATATGGGTACAGTGTTGCATGACCGCGCAATTGTCATTTAAAATGTGATAGCCCTGAAAGCTGAAAATTGGCCTGGACAGGAAGGGGGTAAAAGTGTCCGGACTGGAAGTGGTTAATATGTATTTAAAGTTGTTCCAAAGTCAATATGGTTGTGACCTTAGTGCATTCTCTGCATTAAGGTATGAAGCTCCCCACTATTCTGCCTCTCTGTCCCTAAACACTTAGATGACTTTTGTCACCACTCCAGCAGTGTCCCGTCTGCAGCACCACTCTTTTGACTTCCTAGTCTCACAAGAGACAGTGAGAGCAGTGGGATCCCTAGCCTCCTGCTGCTGTCAATTAAACTCCAGTGAGAAGGAAGCGAGGGCATGGCTTACCGGTGTGTGTGTGTCTATAGATGCATACAGTCTGGCTCAGGAGCACACCCACTTGAGTGCCCCTATAGTACACCGCTTGCTAAGGGGGCACTCGAATGAAGGAGTGCACAGCGTCAATATGGGACTGCCAAAGATGAGGCAAAGGGCCGCTCTGTGCAATATTCTTGCACAAAGCAGATAAATATAACCTCTTTTTTATTTTAATTTAAAAAAAATAGCCTTTAATAGCACTTTAAATTTAAACTGATGACCTGTGGAGGCTTTTAAAATGTCACCTAGGGAAAATTTAGGGAACTGAAGTTTGTTGTTTTGCAATTTTTAGGCTTGACATGTTAAGTGTTATATTCTGTGCACCAAACTAAACATTATTTCATTTTTCTAAAGGCATAAAATCAATCAACCCGGAAATCTCTAAACCATTTCCACCAGAGAAGAAAGAAGAGATCTTCAAGTTAAAGCTGTACGCCCAGATGGACAGGATGATGGAGTCCTTCGTTGTCAAATTGGGAAGACCAAGATTTTTTGAAAGAAGAGAAGAAGAACTTCAGATTGCAAAGCAGTATGGATATGTGCCGAGGTAAAGACAGGACTGACATTTCTTTACAGACACACATTGGTCAACACACATTGACTGGCATACACCGACCTACACTAACAAAGGACGTCCACTTGTACATAAACTGACTGCTACATACTTTAGAGAGATGACAACCAAATGAGGAGAGAGTAGATCGCACACACAGATTATAGGATGAGGCCTGCTACAAACATACACCCAACATTACAAAAACGATGACTAGCATTGAGTAGGGTAGCTTAGTGTAGCTTAGTGTAGGTCCTGCCCTAGGAGAGTCTACCTTGTCGTGGTGGGCAGGCTTGACATCTGTTGGTCAAAAGTGTGTCAGTGAATGGCAGAGAGGATCGCTAGATCTCCACTTTTGGCCAATTGATTTCACCAAAGGACTCTCTGTTTAATCAGAGTACATGGAGACAATTTAAAGGTTTATACTTTCATAAACATACAATAAAAAAATTGGTATAGTTCCATTTTCATTGCTTCCTCTTGTTTTTATTTATCCCTTTCATGACCAGAGGTTATCAAAACTTGCACATACAGGCCACATTTAGCAGTTTTAGTTCTAGTATGCATTAGCTAACCTAGTAAATTATGCACGGTTGCGAAAGGCAATTAATGAAGATATCCAAAATTGCTAATAGGCAACCCATAAATTAAAATAACAGCCCTAAAATGTTTCTTCCACTTCTGGTGTGTGTAGGGGCATGTAATAGGTGTTTAGATATGTACATATGTCCTAACCATGTATTGATGTATGTATGCACTGACAAGCCCCCGATGTGATAGTAGTGACAAGGTCCTCTTTTTGGAGACATCAGGGGTCTATTAGCTTCACCCCAAGAACTGGATATAAGTTTGAATCCTGTGATGAACCATTCCCTTCCATACCGGGCATTTTACCCCCTTCCTGCCCAGGCCAATGTTCAGGTTTCAGCGCTCTCACACTTTGAATGACAATTGCGCTAAGAAAACTTTTTTTTTCAACATTTTCAGCGGTTTTTGGTTTGCTTAAGAAAAAATAAAAATCCCAGAGGTGATTAAATACCACCAAAATAAAGCTGAAAAAAATGATAAAAATGTCATATGGGTACAGTGTTGCATGACCGCGCAATTGTCATTCAAAAATTGACAGCGCTGAAAGCTGGAAATTGGCCTGGGCAGGAAGGGGGTATAAGTGTCCTGTAGGCTTGTGGTTAAAATATATTCTTCAGATTTTTTTTAACATATAAAAAAAGCCATTTTAACATATATTTGTAAACGCATTCCAAATATTTGAAATGTATCTTTAAAAATATTTGTCATATATTTTGTAATAAAAATGCATTTCAACATACGGTATGTTTATATATATATATATATATATATATATATTGAAATGTGCTGAATATGGCCAAAATTGTAGCATTTTAAATATATGTAATTATATTTGGGAATAATATACCGTATTTTCCGGCGTATAAGGCGACTGGGTGTATAAGACGACCCCCTAATTCTCCAGTTAAAACATAGGTTTTGGGCTATACTCGCCGTATAAGACTAGCCCCCTTCCGAGGCAACACCATTTAAAAACATCAGATTTTTTAACTGAAATGGTTATGACTTACCAGTACTTAAAATCCTTCAAAATCCTCGTGTTCATCCTCTGACATCATAAGTTCATGAATGACATCTTGTGATACATTTGTAAGACAGTCATCATATGGATATACAGCCCGCTGGATGTGCAGTAATGTACATACAGTATACCGCGCTGAGCCAAGCTGGTTCAAAACAAATGTCCCTATGACGGAATAATCTGTCAGCCCGCTGGATGTGCGGTATATACAGTATACTGAGCCAAGCGGTTTCAAGACGTACCGATACGTCCCTACTGTAATCAGCCCGCTGGATGTGTGTATGTACAGTAGCTGAGGCTACATACAGTATATGGTGGGCCAATCACGGCAAGCGATGTATTCTACTAATGAATACAAAGCCTGCTCGGATTGGCTGAGGTTGTGACATCATCAGCTCACCTCTCTGACTCAGCCAATCCGAGCAGGCTTTGTATTCATTAGTAGAATACATCACTCGCCGTGATTTGCCCAGTGTATACTGTATGTAGCCGCAGCTACCATACATACACGCATCCAGCGGGCTGATTACAGTAGGGACCTACCGGTACGTTTTGAAACCGCTTGGCTCAGTATACTGTATATACCGCACATCCAGCGGGCTGACAGATTAATCTGTCATAGGGACATTTGTTTTGAGCCAGCTTGGCTCAGCACGGTATACTGTATGTACAGTATTACCATACATCCAGCCAGCTTGACCCAAACAAACTGAAGGTTCGCATTTTATACCCCGCGTATAAGACGACCCCCAATTTTTGGGGTATATTTTTAAGTATAAAAAGTAGTCTTATACGCCAGAAAATACTGGTTATTATCATTTTTTTAATGTAATCCCATACTTCTGTGCCTGCGTGGGTTTCCTCCAGGTACTCTGGTTTCCTCCCACACTCCAAAGACATGCTGGTAGGTGAATTGGATCCTGTCTAAATTGGCCCGTGTATATATGAATGAATGTAAGTTAGGGACCTTAGATTGTACGATTCTATGTTTGCTGTGTCTTTGTATACATATATATATATTCTTGTGTCATCTCTGTAACTATTTATTTGCATCTGTTTGACTCTGTTAGAAATAAATCTTTCTTTCTGAAAGTGTTAAACTGTTTCTAACATTAAAAAAATGATAATAAACCAGTATTTTCTGGCGTATAAGACTACTTTTTATACTTAAAAATATACCCCAAAAATTGGGGGTCGTCTTATACGCGGGGTATAAAATGCGAACCTTCAGTTTGTTTGGGTCAAGCTGGCTGGATGTATGGTAATACTGTACATACAGTATACCGTGCTGAGCCAAGCTGGCTCAAAACAAATGTCCCTATGACAGATTAATCTGTCAGCTCTCACCTTTAGCTGCACCCGTTTTACGATTGGTGTCTGTTTCCTGAGAGAATCATCCCCCACTCCTCATGTGATCTTTATCAGCTTCTAATTGGGGTGGAGTTGAATGCTCATTTGAGCATCTCCCTATAAATTTAGATCAGCTCATGGGGGAGATCTCTGATGGGGGGCACAGTCTCTGATGGGGTGCTGCTTCAGATTGAGTGCGGCTTCGAACGAGTGCATAGAAGAAGCAGTTAAACGCAGCAGTTGAACTAAAGCAGGAGAACTTAAGCAGCAGGAAGACACAACAACAGTAAGAAGCTCTACTGCATGCTGGAAGACTGCAAGCAAACACCCTGGGAAACCTCTTACATGCCTGAGACCCACTCTGTGTGCCTTTATATAATACGCCCCTCTTCTCATCATATTACTACCCTCTGTTCCCAAATCTCATTTCTCTACCCCTCTGCTCCACCCCACAACCTGTACATCTCCCCCTCACTGCTATCATCTCCCTACTACTGCTCTCTTCACCTCCCCAAAATGTCTCTTCCACTCCTCCTTCTCATTTTCCTCTCCTCCGTTCCCAAATTCCATTCACTACATCCCTCTGCCCCTCCCAAACCTTTGTATATCGTGTCCTCACTGCTTCCCTCACCCCTCTATGGCACCCACCACCTCCTCCTATTACTCCGCTCTCCCACTGACCCCAACACCTCCACTAGGAGTTTCTCACGCTCCTGCACATCCCGCTCCCATGCCACCTTTCTCACCCTTCTCCTCCTCCTAGCCGCGGGGGACATCTCCCCAAATCCTGGCCCTCCACCTCCCTCACCCGCTCAACACCCTCCCACTTCCACGTCCTACTGCAACCCCCGCAACTTAGTATCTGTCTCCCTGCTCCCTAAAATCTCCCCCCCGTTTTCATGTGCACTCCTGAACGCCCGTTCGGTGTGCAACAAGCTTACCGCCATCCACGACCTCTTTGTTTCCCGCTCCCTCAACCTCCTGGCGATCACGGAAACCTGGATCCAGCCCACTGACTCTACCTCCCCTGCTGCACTCTCCTATGGAGGTCTCACCTGGACCCACTCACCCAGGCCTAACGGTCGTAAAGGTGGTGGGGTTGGTCTGCTCCTGTCACCGCAGAGCACCTTCCGAGTCCTCCCAAACCCCCCCTCCCTATCCTTCTCCTCCTTCGAGGCCCACTGCGTCCGACTATTCTCCCCAACCCCCCTGAAGATTGCTGTGATATACCGGCCTCCTGGATCCATACCCCGCTTCCTGGATGACTTCTCCTCCTGGCTACCCTTCTTCCTCTCCTCTGAGCTACCCACCATAATTCTTGGGGATTTTAACATCCCTGTCAACCTCGACAACCCGGACACAGCCCGTCTCCTCCACCTAACCTCCTCCTTTGCACTTGCACAGTGCATACAATCCACCACCCACTCCGACGGAAATATCCTTGATCTTGTCTTCTCCAACCGATGCGCTCCCCACAACCTCACTAACACCCCCTTCCCTCTCTCTGACCACAACCTGATCACCTTCTCTATCTCCTCGTCCTCCAACGCCTACCCCTCCAAATGTCACACTACTACCAGCCGTAACCTCCGCAACCTTAACCCTGCCTCCCTCCACTCTGCAGCTGATCAACTCCACGACCGCATCCTCCCCCTGTCCTGCCCCGACTTGGCTTTGACCGCCTACAACAATGCGCTCTCAACAGCCCTTGACTCACTGGCGCCTTTAACCACACGCAACACCAGACCCCGACCGCTCCAGCCCTGGCAGACTGATCACACCAAAACCCTCAAACGACAAAGTCGTTCCCTAGAGCGACTATGGCGCAAAACCAAATCCAAACAAGCCTTCACCCGCTACAAATCTGCCTTCCGCACCTACACCTCCTCCCTCCATGCTGCCAAACAGGCCTACTTCTTGACCCTCATCAAGGCCCTCTCCTCCAATCCTCACCGACTCTTCTCTGCCTTCAACTCTCTACTCTCTCCACCCCCACCTCCACCCAGCACCTCACTCACTGCCCTTGAGATTGCCAATCACTTCAAAAACAAGATTGACACAATTCGCAAGGACATTGCCGCAACTCACACGCCCTCTCAACCTGTCCCCTCTCACACAGCTACCCCCTTATCCCCCCTCCCCCTCGGCATAACCCGCAGGGACTTCGTCGCTGCTCAAACTCTCTCCAACCCCCTTCACCCTCACTCAGCTACCCCCTCATCACCCCTCTCCCACGACCCCACCACTGCTCTGACCTCCTCTTCCACCCCACCCTACATTCCTCATACTGAAGCTCCCCCAACACTCCACACCTTTGATCTTACTACCATCGAGGAAGTCTCCAAGACCCTCTCTGATGCCCGCCTCACCACCTGCCCCCTCGACCCTATCCCCTCACAACTCCTACGACCTTCCTCCTCCTCCATCCTACGCTCCCTCACCCACATCTTCAATCTCTCCCTCTCCTCAGGCACTTTCCCCTCCCCTCTGAAAACATGCACACATCACCCCCATACTTAAAAAGCCCTCCCTGGACCCCAATGACCCGAACAACCTCAGACCCATCTCCCTGCTCCCATTTACATCTAAACTCCTCGAGCGCCTAGTCTACACCCGCCTATGCTCTCACCTCAACGACAACAACCTCCTCGATCCCCTACAGTCCGGCTTCCGTCCCCTACACTCCACCGAAACTGCCTTACTCAAACTCTCCAACGACCTGCTAACCGCCAAAGCTAATGGACACTATTCAGTGCTCCTACTCCTTGACCTCTCTGCGGCCTTCGACACAGTCGACCACCCCCTCCTCCTCAAAAAACTACACTCCCTCGGCCTCAGAGATTCTGCTCTCTCCTGGATCTCATCCTACCTGTCACAACGCTCTTTCAGCGTTACCTATAATGCTACCACCTCCCCCTCACTCCCCCTCTCTGTTGGGGTCCCTCAAGGCTCTGTCCTCGGGCCCCTTCTCTTCTCCATCTATACCTCCTCCCTTGGCCAACTCATACACTCTCACGGCTTCAACTACCACCTCTATGCCGACGACACACAAATCTATCTCTCAACCCCCCACCTCACCCCCTTGGTCTCAGCCCGAATCACACACCTACTGAGCGACATATCAGACTGGATGTCGCTCCACTTCCTTAAATTGAACCTCTCCAAAACCGAGTTTCTTGTCTTCCCCCCAGCCCGGACACCACCCCCCATTGATTTCTCCGTCACATCCAACAACGCTACCATCAAACCCGCCCTGCAGGCCAGAGTACTGGGTGTCATTCTGGACTCCAACCTATCCTTCCAGCCCCAAGTCCAATCTTTAACAAACTCGTGCAGACTCCACCTCCGCAACATCGCCAAAATCCGCACGTTCCTAACCCCAGAAACCACTAAACAGCTCATCTACTCCCTCATCATATCACGACTCGACTACTGCAACTCCCTCCTCACTGGCCTGCCTCGCCGCTGGCTATCCCCTCTTCAGTCCATCCTGAACACGGCTGCCAGACTCATTCACCTTTCCAACCGCTCTGTCTCCGCCACCCCCCTCTGCCAATCCCTCCACTGGCTTCCGATTGCGCAACGGATCAAATTCAAAATCCTAACGCTGACGTACAAAGCTGTCCACCATACTGCCCCGAACTACATCACTGACCTAATATCCAAGTACCGCCCAGCACGCACACTCCGCTCCTCACAAGACCTCCTTCTCTCTAGTTCCCTGGTCTCCTCCTCCCATGCCCGCCTCCAGGACTTCTCCAGGGTGTCACCCATGCTCTGGAACTCCCTGCCCCAACCCATCAGATTATCACCTACTCTCCTCTCCTTTAGGCGCACCCTGAAAACCCATCTCTTCAGGGAAGCCTACCCCACCCCCTGCTAACTTGCCTCCCTCCTCCACTCTTCCTACCACTCCATCCCCCACAGCTATCTCCTCCTGTGCCACCACCCCCTCCCTCCTAGATTGTAAGCTCGAAAGAGCAGGGCCCTTGATCCCCTCATGTTTTGCATTGTATTGGTATTGTTCTGTCACATGTTCTGTCTCCCTTTGTAATGTACAGCGCTGAGCGAACTATTGGCGCTTTATAAATACTGTATAATAATAATAATACTTCTCTTTTAAAAGAAAGGTTATATAATGGAAAAGAGTCCCAGATTACAATATTTCTTTTTGCGACTTTAAATTACATACCAGAAACAAACTCATCATGCTGAAAGTTCCACAAGAAAAAAAGCACAAAATAGGGTTATGAGAAGATTTATGGGAATTTGGTCTTCGGGGGAGGCAGCTGCAATTAAAGTGTGTGTAAAGGTCTCACTTTTTGTTTGTTTAGTCCCTTGGTGCCCAACCTGTGGCCCATTGGCACTTGTTGTGTAGTCACATGGGTTCTCCAGACTGTTTTCAGAAAGAAGAAAGAAAAACAAATATAGTATACTATATTACCTATTAGTTAAAGGTGTTGGTTTATTTCTTTCAAACAATCTTACATTATATCTGTCAAGTTTGTATTGCTGTATATGTCCTTGTTGGGGAGATTCAACTTGCTATTTGTCCTGGTGATGATTATCACTGAGAGAGTAAGGGAAAATTTTAAATTTTAGATATCACCAGATCAACAGATACAAACGTTCTGGTCACAGCTATCTAAGTTTGTCTCTCCCCTTTGGGAAGTCTTCCTCACATCTTCCTCAGATTTGATGCTGAATTTCCAGAAAGTGAAGGGGACAGCTGGATACAGACAACAACAGAATAACAGATTCAGGGGCGGACTGACAACTCATGGGGCCCCCGGGCAGTAGGGGATCATGGGGCCCCTTACTGACCCCAGGCCCTCGGGCAGTTCCCGAGTTTTCAAATGGTCAGTCCACCCCTGAACAGGTTTATACACTTGTGTACTCTCTGCCCAAAAAAGTTTTGGCTATGCATACTGTACACTTTAACCACTTGCCCTCCAGAAGATTTACCCCCTTCCTGACCAGGCCATTTTTTGTGACAAGACACTGCATTATTTTAACGGACAATTGTGCAGTCATACAACTGTACGTAAATTACATTTATGTCTTGTTTTTCTCACAAATAGAGCTTTCTTTTGATGATATTTGATCACCTCTGCATTTTATTATTTTTTGCACTATAGACAAAAAAAGACAGACAATTTTGAAAAAAAAACAATATTTTTGACTTTTTGCTATAAAACCTATCCAATAAAAAAAAATAACATTTCTTCATAAATTTATGCCAAAATGTATTCTGCTACATGGCTTTGCTAAACAAATCCCATTCAGTGTATAGTAAGTGGTTAACTTTTTTATACTAGTAATGGCGGTGATCAGCGACTTATAGCGGGACTGCAGCGGGCATTCTGACAGTGGGTGGGAACTGACTGACTGGCACTGACATTTCCAGTAACACCAATACAGTGATCAGTGCTAATAAAAAGCATTGTCACTGTATTAATGATACTGGGATTGAAGGGGTTAACATCTGGGGCAATCAAAGGGATGACTGTGTGTTAAGGAGTGATTAGCCTGTATACTGTGTTGTGTTTTACTAAGGAAACCTGCTGCTTTCCATCTCTCTGTCATTTTACACACAGATCTCTCCCCTCTCAGCTTCGCTGGCGATGACCAAGTCCTGGTCAGGAATCGCCAGCTGGTACTAGGTGATTGACATCCCAATAGCAGCGCGGGTACGGCGGCGGGTGTGCTCGCCCCCCCCACCCTGAAATGCAAACTCATGGATATTAACGTGATGTTGCACAGCTCTGCCCCCTTGTAGCAGTACTACTGTTATGGGGCGGTCGGCAAGCAGTTAAACCTCCAACTGTAAAACATATGACTGGGCCTTGTGAATGCCAGAAATAGTTTAGGGCTCATTCACACCAACAGCTACATTAAATTGTGGTGTGTGTTGTGAAGGAAATTATGTATCGTACTGTTTATTATTTTTGCAACTTTATTTAAATGTCTCAGAATAATATTTCAATCTTCTTTGTTCACCTTACTGGGCTGTGATGCAGTATATTGTGCTGCAGCATGCTGTGCTGAGAAAAGGAAAGCATGTTCTGCTTTTTTATGAAGTGTAGTGCTGTGAACTGACCTAATGTGACTTAAGGCAAATTGCCTTGTCTATGCATTGCAACTGCATTGGGAAGGCTGCTACAAAACGCCCCCTTCTGACCCATGTTAACCATTAGCTGCCTGGCCAATAGCCGTTTGCATTAGATTTCCGGGTCGACGCCATATGGCGTACTCCTGGGCATGCACAGTTTGCGCGTTTGCAGAGCCGCGCAATCTGTCACCGGCCGTGTACCTCGGACACGGCCGATGACATATCTGAGTACCGAACCCTGTTGCCGATACCATGTGACTTGCTGTGACCAATCACATCAGGTCACATGATAGTTGTATACAATGGATAGCTTTATTCATACCATCCATTGTATACTAGTGTCTAGCTGTGAATGGTCACAGTGATCACATGCACATGTCATGTGATTAGCTGTGGCCAAATCACAGCTAAGCACAAAAAAAAAAAAAAACCCTGAATGAATCGATTCCATTCAGGTAAATGCTTGCTTATAGCAAAGTAATTCTTTGCTATCAGCAAATTGTGTAAAAAAAAAATACTGATCACTTCCCCAAAGTAGTACAATGTTACTATGGTAACATTGTACTACTTTGGTCATAGTGAAATATGAAAAAAAAATCTTAAACAAAAGAAAAAAATATGTAATAAAAAATTAAAAATAATAAAAATATATATATATATATATTATTTTTTTTTCATACTTTCACCAATCAGTGTTCCTGATCACTGCCATGCCATTATATGATGATGCTGTACTGCACTGGTGAGAGTATGTAAAAAAAAAAATAGTGAAAATAATTTTTTTAATTTTTTCATTTTCCGTAAAATCATGACAAAAAAAATACAACTTCAAAAAACTTGCCATGCCTCTTATGAAGTACATCGGACTATCTACTTTCCAAAACTGGTCATTTGGGGGATATCTGTACTGTTCTGACATTCTTTGACCTCAAGAAATTAGATTGGCTGTCAGTACTTCAGGATTGATCAATATTCAGATCTATACCATAGTTTGTGAACTCTATAACTTTCCTACAAACTAAATAACACATCCTAATTTGGGTTATTTTCACCAAAGACATGTAGCAGAATACATCTCGGCCTAAATTTATGAAGAACAATTATTTATTTGCAAACTTTTATAACAGAAACAAAGAAAAACGTGTTTTTTTTTTCAAAATGTTTGTTAATTTAGCAAAAAATAAAAACCCCAGTGGTGATTAAATACCACCAAAAGAAAGCTCTAGTTTTGTGAAGAAAATTATAAAATTTTAGTTTGAGTACAATGTTGTATGACCGCGCAATTGTCATTCAAAGTGTGAGAGTGCTGAAACCTGAAAAATGACCTGGGCAAGAAGGGGTTAAAAGTGCCCGGTATTGAATTGGTTAACAATGTTACCTTGTTACTGGAAAATGGATCAAAAGGTGGTCCTTTTTCAAGTTAAAAAAACAAAGGTAACTGAGCATAACATTTTTAGTGGCTTGTTGCAGTGGAAATTATATTAAGCCTTTAAGGCATAAGACCCCTTCGTCTGAGTACAAGAAAACAGCAATATCCATTATTTTTACAATTATAAATACATAACATGGTTAGGAAAAAACGGATTCATCATTTATGTGTGCCTAGAGCAGTATAAATGCTAACTATGACTTTGAAGATATTAACAATGTTGGTATAATTAGTCCAAAATTTAATGTATTAACATTATAAACTATACTGTAAGGTCTATTTTGTTGCTTTATATCTTAATAAAAAAACATACTAGTGAAGCAGATATATAACTTGCATTTCTTCCTTATGACATATTAGTTGACATAATAGTGAAACTGATACAGAAATTATGAAATAAAAACTGCCCTACAGCGCATGTGCGGGCTCCGGCAAGATGGCTGCTTAGCTGTGCAGCTATGCACCACAGCTGCCAACACCTGCCCGACACAACATACCCAGTGGGCTCTCCTCACTCCCCGCTGGGTTACACAGCTCCCAGGACTTCTCCACTTAATTTATGCCCAGTGGAGCAGGACTTCAAGTCCTGTCCCAGCCACCACCAGCAAGCGGCTCCCTGCAGCCTGAGCCCAAGATGGCCGCCTCAACACAGGAGGATACACAAGGAGGATCCAGCCCAGCTTCAAATGGTGATGGAGAGCCCCTTTTGAATGGGTGTGCAGTACATTCTTCCCCAGCTAGTGTCCCTCTGTCTCCAAGTGAGTCCCCAACCTCCATCAATTCCTTGCTGCCCTGCACCTTTGATGACTTCTTGGATTCTCAGCGTGCTTTGCAGCCCCCTAGCACAGACATGGCAGTGATGTTGCCTAACCTCTCTCCCTTAGTGGATCTGGGACACCAAATGCGGTTGGTCAAGTTTTCTGAGCTGCTAGAACAGGGCCTATCTAGAGCAGTAGCACAAATTACTACTGACATTAAGGTGGACATGCAGCGCTTGGGCACTTGGGTGGCGGTTGTTGAGATGAAGCTGCAGACCACCATTGCCTGCACTAATCAGCACATGCAGCGTTTTCAAGACCTGCAGAAGAGTTGAATAAAATAGATAAAATCACTCTAGGCACTAAAATTTCCAGATCCAAAGACTGCAGATATAAGAGAAGGACACTGACTGTATTGTTTGCTCATTTCTTCTTGACCTATTTTCAGATCTTCCAGACCACCGCCTGGAAATGGATAGAACACATTGAGCTCTCCAAGCCCTACGCTCTGATGGTCTGCCACACACCATCATTGTGAAGCTTCACTTCTATCTTATCAAGAAAAAGTGATGAAAGCTTCTAGGTCTGCTGAGGCCCTTACCATCTGGGGGCATTAAGTGCAAATCTTTGCTGCTATCTCACCCTACACTATTCATAAAAGGCATGCCTTGAAACCATTATTGCAAGCCCTTGCTCATTAAGATATCAAATACCGTTCCTTTACGTCTTCACTTTACCTAAAAGAACAAACCTTACGCCTTCTCTACTTTTCCAGAAGAGGAGAAACTACTGCTCTATCTCAGAATTGTCTCCTTGGTACCCCAAGAGACCTCCTTGCAAAGATCACCTCATGCAGCAATTGAGGCCACACCATCTCATCACCTGATTTCCCAAAATTCTCACTCTTCCAGGAATGCTCGCTCACATCGATACTCACATCCCCTTACTACTCAGTGTTGCCATTGCCTCCTTTCAAACCTGGGTTGGCCATCCCGCCTGAATGCTCCTTAATTCAATTGAAAACTCTTTATCCACCACCCTTCCATGTCTTTTCCAGGGTGTCTTAAGGGCTACAAGGTTGCTCCCCTTACTCTAGAAAATTTCTATTGGACTTTACTGTATTAGTCCATGATAGATTTGGATTGAAAGGAAGGGGTGTTTTAGTGTTATATTGTTTACTTGGCTTATGGCTGCAGTTTTCTATTTTGTTAGCAGAATGTTTTTTCTCTTTTTGCTATTATATCAGTTCTGGCAGGTCTGACTCACAGTGCAAGCTTTCCTTGGCTATCCCTTGTGGACTATTTTTTAGTTGTAGATGTACTGCACTGTATCATTTGTTCTTTTACTAACTGCCATCTATCTTTCTAACCTGTGTCTTTTTTCCTTCTCTCGCCTGCTCCTTTGGAAACCCAGAAAATTACGACTTGTGCTGACTATATTCTCGGGCCTTGTATCGATCCTTCTAAGCATATGGATATTACAGAATTGATGGAAGGTAAGCAGCAATGTGGCTATGCTTTTTTCCTCACCCCCTCTGATTGTACACCATGGCTCCCCCTAAGCTCGCTTTCTCATAATACTCAGGACCTTAAATTCCTGGACAAGTGGCATAAAGCCCTTTTATTATGATTACTCCCAGAAGGCAGATGTAGTCTTCCTTCAAGAGATTAATTTCCCTGCTACTTATAAACTATTGTTTCTACATAAGTATTTTTCAGCATTTTACACAGCTAATGCAGAGACCAAAACAAAGGGTGTAGCTATCCTTTTTGCTAAGCATCTCTTCTTTTCTCTGATTCAGGAGCTTAAGAACCCAGGGGGCCATTACCTTCTACTGAAGGGATACATAGGCTCCCACTTATATACTTTTCTTTTGCATTACGCCCCTAATACTGGGCAGGTTGCCTTTTTCCCCCAATATGTTTTGCACTCTTTCTGAACACATTGAGGGTAGTGTTGTATGCAGAGGGAATTCAAACCTTACCTAGGATCTTAGTCTGGATTAACTAAACCGTTAGGTGCACAATTGCACAGTCCGCCCAGGGCAAGTCTTCGTTTTGCCAAGCCAAATCATTTGGTGGATCTGGTGGATGCCAGGCTTGAAAAACACCTCTCTGCTAGGGATCATTACTACTCCAATGCTCACAAACTCTATTCCAGGATAGATAATGTGTTTGTCCATCCTTCTCTCATCCCATTCATCCATAAAGCCTGTATTAAAGAGGTCACTTGGTCTGATCATGCCATACTGTTCACCTCGTTCATGTGCGTCACTTCTAGGGATTGCCCATGCAATTGGCGTCTGAATAAATCTCTTTTAAGTGATCCAATATGCTGCACTGAACTACAGAAATGTATCATAGAATATTTTCAGCTAAACCAATCTGACACGATCTGCCCAGTCGGTTTGTGAGCAGCATATAAAGCGATCTTACGTGGTAACAATTGCTATGCGGGAGCATAGAGTGGATACAGAACAATTAGATAAAGAACTACAATCTCTCTGTGTGGCCTTCAGATGACGCCATGATAGCATACTGTTTACTCATATAGAGGCCAATGGGTTATTCCTTAATCTACTTTTCACTACCCATACTGAAAAGAGCTTACGTTGGTCAGCCACAAAATTCTACAGTACATGCAAATGGTCCAGAATTGGACCCATGTTAGCTGAAAAGCTTGGTCCCAAAATATGGCACTCGGCGCCTCTTAGAATCTGTAGTTACTCTGGCGTTTACACTCAGGATCTACAGAAGGCCCTGTTTGAGTTCCATAGGTTTTATGATAAATAATGTTGGGCCTGCTGAGCGTCCCACAATGCACTGAGCTCTCACAGTGCATTGTGAGAGCCATGAGTGGCCAAAGCAATGTACTTGACCACAGGTCAGATGCAATGCTTTGGCCAATTACAGCACAATGCACTGTGAGAGCCATGATTGGCCAAAGTCACGTCTAAGTCCACACCCCACACTATATAAGTCTGCTTACACTGCGGCCTTATGCAGTGTGTTGCTGAACACTGCTGAAGACAGAATACTCTAATAAATAAATAAAATAAAATAAAAAAAATTTAAAAAATACATTTAAAAAAAAGAAATAGTGTGTGTTCCCCCCTAATCCATACAAGGCCCTTTTAGGTCTGGTAGGAAGGTTAGGAGGGAATCCACAGTAAAATGTTTTTAAAAAGTGTGTGGGGTTCCACCTAAAAGCCTTACCAGGCCCTTTAGGCCAGGACTTTTACGAGGAACCCACCCCAAAAAAATTGGGGAGAAAGCATGGGGTCCCCTCTAAATTCCTGCAAGACCTTTTATCTGAGCCTGGCAGGGCAGGAAAGGGGGGCCATCGAGCTCACCCTCCCCTCGTGGCTTACATTTGTTTACATCTGACTGGCAAATGTCAGACCTATCACATTGTGGCGAGTGCTCAGCGGGTGCAGATGGGTCGGAGGACGTCAGGTTTTTTTTTTTTATTTAAAAGTCAGCGTGACAATGCTGGACGCCATGATTGACGATTTATTACAACAATGGAACAATTTTTTTGGTATTTTGTTTGTCAAAAACTGTTTTTTGGTCTATTAAAGCAATTTTTAAAAAAAAGACTGGTCTCTTTATTTTTTTTACTAAATTTAACCCTTTAGTGAATGGGTAGGGGTACAAGTGCCCCTTACTCATTCACAAGGGGGGCAGCATCAGGTGCCCTCTTTTTTAAAGAGAAACCCTGATGCTAATGATCTCCCCTTCTCTCAGACCCCCACAACCACCATGCCAGGGTTTTGGGGAAGAGGCTCAATGTCTCCATGCTGAGGGCACATGGCCTGGTAAGCCGCAGGCACCCCTTTCCTGCCCTGCCAGGTCTGTGCTCGGATGAAGGCTCTTGTAGAAATTTAGGGGGGACCCCATGCTTTTTCCCCCCATTTTTGCGGGGTGGGGTTCACCGTAAAAGTCCTACAAGGCCTAAAGGGCCTGGTGTGGTTTTTAGGGGGAAAGCCACACACTTTTCTTTTAATCATTTTTTTTACAGTGGGGTTCTATATATTGTACAGATATCGCTGATTCATGTCCCTCAGGGCAGTACCCGAGTCCCCATACACCTTTTATGGCCAATAACTTGCATATAAGCTTTCAAAATGGACACTTTTGAATTTACAAATTCAGGTCCCATAGATTTGCATTGAGTTTGAAGTCCATAGTCGAACATTCGACCGTGAATCGAACATGAGGGTGTTCGGCCCACCACTGAATGCAATCGGGATTGTCTGGAGGACAGCCTCAAGCAGGTATGTTACTGTCTATTGAGATAATAGTGAATAGGTAAGGGCTGTACAGTAAATTGTCATAGATTCAAAGTGGGACAAACAATCCCACCATATAGGAATGGTTATATTTCCAAAAGGAGCTGTCACCATCCGAAATGGCTGAAAGCTATACCAAAGGGGAAGTTTATGAGATGAAGGAGAAATTGTGGAAGCAATCAGAAAGACTATTAAATAGATTGGTGGAGAAGGGATTTAAGAAGACAGAACTGGAATCAATTAGGAACCAGGTTGGAGATATGGAACGGGAAGCACATTTGGCACTTAAACCCAACATAAATCCAGGCAAGGATGTGGCATTCCTAACAGGTTTTAATCTCCAATATAAAGAATTGGAGAAGTTTATTGGAAAAAATTGGTCAATTTTACTAAAGGACCAAAGCCTTAAACAAATGTTACCACATAAGCCTATATTTATCTACAAAAAGGCGCCTGGGCTAAGACATTTTATTTCCAAGAATGTGGTTGAACCCCCGAAAAGAGGCCTTCCACGTTGTTTAATGCCAAAGGCTCTTTCAAATCTGGTAGATGTAAGGTATGTAGAACAATCAAGAATAGACAGAAAAGGATAGTTTTACATCAAATGTGACGGGGGAAACATATCCCATTAAAATGTTCATCACGTGTGATTCTAGATATGTGACTTATTTACTTACATGTCCATGTAATTTGCAATACATTGGTAGAACTACTAGGAAATTGTCTACATGCATAGGAGAACACATCAAAAATATCAAGAATGATTATATTCAACACAGTGTCTCTAACCATTTTCGATTAAAGCATAACAAAGACCCTAGTCATTTACAGTTCTGGGGAATCGACAAGGTCTCCAAACACTGGAGAGGTACCAATATGAGCATCAAAGTCTCCCAGATAGAAACCCAATGGATCCATAGATTACAAACTTTGGACTCAATGGGCCTAAATTGAGACATAGATCTAAGCTGCTTTCTTATAGACTGTTAGTGAGTGTCTCCACCTCTATAGATTCCTATTTTTATACCAGGGTGGATCTCAAATAGGGTCAATATTGAGTCTGGTACAACATGTAACACCCTCTAATATTTCAGTTGTCCTTCCATGTATACTGTGTATTGTTTATTTTTACATGGTCACCCCCCAGTGGGTTGTCCCCCACATAGGGTTCATCCCCATGTACACTTTACCAATTAATATACTTCTTAATATTTTTTCATTTTAAATTTTTCAGTTTTTCTTTCCTTACACATAGTACCAATTATCCAGCCCCCAATTGTTTAGAGAGAACCCATATATCTGGGGACTTATTCCATCTCAATATGGGTTCCTTTTATATTTAATATTTATATCTGTTTAGGTTTGTATAATTTCAGGGCATATCTATGTCCATCCAATAAAAAATACTATTGAGGCTCTTTTATAACTATATCTACTATTAACATTTATTCTATTTTAGATTTAAATTCCTTTCATTGAAAATATTAATTTAAAATAATTATACATTTTTTATAAAATAATTAATTTTATTGTTAATATAATTTTTTTATATATTTTAATAAAACTAATTTTTGTATTTTTTTGTATTTTTCTCTTAAGGTTAATAATTATATATGCAATATTTGATTCACGATTGATTCACGATTGCAATATTCTTTAAATGAATATTTTAATGGTATTCTAGTGTTATTTCTTTGTTAGGTATTGTAGGGGCGAATATTGTCTAGCTATTGCCATTAACCATACATTGTAAAAACGGACAGGTTGGTCTAGTATTATGCACCGCGGCAGTATGTAAGCCATTAAGATTTGTTCAGTCGGCCATTAATCCAGAGCCATCCAATTAGGATGGAAGCTTTGCAATCAGGATTTACCCAGAAAGGGCTCAGCCCTATATAATTGGCCCAGATATGGCAGTCGTCACTTCCTGAAGACGACGCCAGGCAAAACGTACGTTGAAGCATGATTCCGTCACTTCCGGGTTCCGGTGACGTCACGTCTGGCCCTAGTGAGAGAGAAGCTTGGAATGCACGTTGGCCATTTTTGACTACATAGGCTGTACATACTGGTGCCGGTGGATTAGGCACCTGTACATGTGAGTGCATAGCATTCTTTTGTATATCATGGGCAGCACAGTGGCTAAATGGTTAGCACTTGCACCTGGCAGTACTAGGGTTGTTGACTCAAATCCAAACCATGGCACCACCAGCCTGGAGTTTGCATGTTCTCCCTGTGTCTGCGTGGGCTTCCTCAGGGCACTCCAGTTTCCTCCCACACTCCAAAGACATGCTGGTATGTTAATTGGCTCCTGTCTAAATTGGCCCTAGTATGTGTATGTATGAATGTAAGTTAGGGACCTTAGATTGTACGCACCTTGAGGGTTATGGACTGATGTGAATGTACAATATATATATATATATATATATATATATATATATATACATATATATAGCACTGCGTAAATTGACGGTGCTATATAAGTACCTGAAATAAATAAATATATGTTCATTTATAAATAAATACTGCAGTTAGAACGCATAAATCTCTCTTGGTTTCTTTGAGTGGCTTGGCAATACTAAACAAGTAATACCTGCTATAAATACACCCCTTTTTTCTGGAGAGTCTGTTGGCAACCCCCTTTCTTTGGCCATGACTTGCGGAGTGCTGTTGACTGGGAGGACCATCCTGGGATAGCTAGAGGTGGATGTTCCAGCTTATATCATCAAAACGCACTTTTTGACCACCTTTACTGGGGTCATATAGGCTCGGTGAGTGAGATATTTACCTATTTTCACTGGGGTGTGGACACATGAATTTTTATCATCAACATTATGTCCCAAAAGGACGATTATGATCCATGTCTGTTATCACGATTAATTTGTATTTGGGTGAAGGCACACAGACTTTTATGATTTTTATGAAGCTTAAGTTTTTTGTTGTTTTTTATTATTGTGTTCTATTTAGGATTATTATTTGATTTGGCAGTATGTTTATTATATGCACAGATCGTATTGATCAACACTGTTAATAGGATAATATAGTACTGGTATTCAGGCACAAGGAAATGGTGGGATTGTTTGAATCTATGACAATTTATTGTACAGCGCCTACCTATTCACTATTATCTCATGTTTAAGTGTTAAATTCACTTTTTAGGGGCAGCCGTTGACTCACATTGGTGTCAATGAGTGGGCATACCACTATTCATTTCAACACTATCCACTATGCACCAAAATAATTCAATTTGAACTTATGTTACTGTCTATTGACCTTCAAAAGGCATTTGATTCTGTCTCCTGGAAGCAAGGGGTGTTGGGACACACTTCCTCATCCTCTTGCAGGCATTTTACATGAAGCCACTGGCAAAGGTGTGTCTAAAAGGATACCATTATGACCCTTTCAAGATTGTGAGGGGCACTAGACAGGGGTGCCCCCTTTCCCTCCTCATATTGGCCACAGGGTTTGAAACATTAGCGATCACAATCAGGTCAGACCTGAACATTTGTGGAGTAGATTGCAGTGGACAAACCCACAAATGTGCAATGTTTGCAGAGGCTTTACTCCTTTTTATTACCTCATGCCTGATTTCTCTTCTTAATCTAACCAACCTTCAACATGCCTTTGAACAGGTCTTGGGCCTCCAGAACACAAATCGATCACAATGAACATTAATCTTCATTTGCCTTTAGTATCTTGACTGTAAGAGGCATTTTCCTTCACCTGGAGGACAGCATTTGACCCTTATTTTAGAATTAATTTGACATCCTCTTTATCCTCTTTATATAGAGCAAATTATTCCAAGAAATTGGAGGAAGATCTCCTGGGGTGGGCAATCCATGATATATCCTGGCTGGCTAAAATCTATTTTGTCAAAATAACGCTACTGCCCCATACTGCCCCATATCCAATCCCTGCCAATAGCAATTGTTCAATCTAACCTTTCCAAATTTCAGTCTAAACCTATTCGCTTTGTGTGGGGTGGGAAGGGTCACAGGCTGTCGAAACAAATGCTTTTTGATCATAAAATGGCTGGAGGGTTGAGCCTCTGATGATAACTCTCCCTACAAGGATTTATTGAATATTTATTTAGTGGAAGCGAATGTAAAGATGATGACCAGGCATTGCATGGTCCCTTCTCATCTCTGGAGGCTGCATCAGACTTCCTCACCACTTTTTTCCAGGGCTATCAATTGCTCGGCACTATATATATCATATATGTTGGGAGTGTCTGAAGTTGTGGGGCTTTTGAAACAAGGTATTTGCCCTAATCCAAAAGGTCTTGGGGATTCTGGTTCCCCAACAACCTCACATCGATTTATTAAATGCACCAGTAGAAGACCTACCCCATTCCAAATAAAGGCTAATTTTTTAAAAATGTTTTTAGTTGCCAAACTCACCAAAGCCCACTGTCAGGACCTACCTCGACCAATGTGAAGAGTGTATGCTCCCTGTAAATCTAATTTGGTAAAGAGCTTGGCAGAGTGGAGCCTCTCAGGCATTTCTGGAAACAGTGGGAGTGGATAGCGATTTTTAATTGTGATCCTGTTTAAATCTCTGTAGTCAATACATGGACTCAGGGGTGAGTCCTCTTTCTCCACAAAGAATAAAGCTGCCCCTGCAGGAGAGGTTGAGTGTCTGATAAAACCCTTCTCTAAATTCTCATCAAGCCATTCCCTGAGCACCTTCAGTTTAGGTTCTTATACAGAATAAAGACAGCCAAAGGGTATTTCTGCCCCTGGAAGCAATTCAATGAGGCAATCATATGGGCAATGAGGAGGCAGTCAGTTGGCATTCTTTTCATCACAAATGTCCCGGATATTCTGGAATTCAAGTTAGGTTACCATAACTGCCTGTAAATTCTGGATTGGAGGAGGGCTTATTTGATACGTTTATATGTTTCTCCACCCCTCTAAAGCAAGCACACGTCAATCCCATACTTAAAAAGCCCTCACTGGACCCCACCAACCTGACCCATCTCCCTGCTTCCATTTACCTCTAAACTCTTAGAGCGCTTAGTCTACAATCGCCTGAGCTCCTACCTCACTGACAACAACCTTCTTGACCCTTTACAGTTTGGCTTTCTCTCACTACACTCCACTGAAACTGCCCTACTAAAACTCACTAATGATTTACTAACTGCTAAAACCAATGGCTACTACTCCGTACTCTTACTACTCGACCTCTCTGCGGCTTTTGATACCGTTGACCATCCCCTCCTCCTAAAAAAATTCCACACTCTTGGCCTCCGAAACTCTGCTCTCTCCTGGTTCTCCTCCTACCTATCGCAGCACTCCTTCAGCGTTACCTATAATTCTGTCTCCTCCTCTCCACTTCTTCATTCTGTAGGGGTCCCTCAAGGTTTTGTCCTTGGACCCCTTCTCTTCTCCATCTACACCTCCTCCCTTGGTCACTTGATAAACTCCCATGGCTTAAAGTACCATCTCTATGCTGATGACACACAAATCTATCTTTCTACTCCTCAACTCACCCCTTCAGTCTCCTCTCGCATTACTAACCTACTAAGTTACATATCGGCATGGATGTCACTCCACTATCTCAAACTCAATCTTACCAAAACTCAGCTCATACTATTCCCTCCAGCCCGTGCTCCCTTGCCTGACTTCTCCATCAAGATCAATAATACAACCATCAGTACCTCCCTCATGCCAGGGTACTAGGTGTAATCCTAGACTCCCATCTGTCCTTTCAGCCCCAAATCCAATAGCTGTCCAAATCTTGTAGACTTCACCTCCACAACATCTCCAAGATATGCCCGTTCTTAACCTCTGAAACTACTAAGCAGCTTATTCACTCCCTGGTTATCTCTCGCCTTGACTATTGTAACTCCCTCCTCATTGGCCTACCTCATCACAGGCTATCCTCTCTTCAGTCTATGATGAATGCTGTTGTCAGACTCATCCACCTTACTAACCGTTCCGTATCTGCCATCCTTCTCTGCTAAGCCCTCCACTAGCTTCCAATTGCCCAACTAAAAAAAATTCAAAGCATTAGCATTAACATATAAAGCCATTTATAACTCTGCCCCAAATTACATCACCTATTTTGTCCCCAAATATCACCCAAACCGTGCTCTCCGCTCCTCATACAACCTCCTACTCTCTAGCTCCCTTGTCTCTTCCTCCCATGCTCGTCTCCAGGACTTCTCCAGAGCCTCCCCCATCCTCTGGAACTCTCTACCCCAATTTATCAGACTATAGCCTACTCTGCTCACTTTTAGGTGATATCTGAAAACCTATCTCTTCAGGGAAGCCTATCCTGCCTTCAGTTAATAAAGGAATCTTCTATTCCTCCTACCAGTCCATCCCTCACAGTTATTACCTTTTGTACCACTAGCCCCTCCCTCTTAGATTGTAAGCTCCAAGGAGCAGGGCCCTCCTAACCCTCTTGTATTGAACTATACTGTTGCTGTATTGTCTCCCGTTATATTGTAAAGCACTGTGCAAACTCTTGGCGCTATATAAATCCTGTATAATAATAATAATAAGTTTATTTGCAATGTTCTTTGCAATGGTCAGATGTAACATTTATAGACCATGCCTCCCAGTTGATGGAGGGATTATGGATAGAGAACCAAGAAATTCCAAGGATGATAGGGAATTTGGGTGAGGTGGTCAGTTGAAAGCTGATAGTCTCCCGATGGGCAGCCTCAATTTGGAGTTTGAGCAGGACGGTCCCATGGGTAACAGGTTCTGAAGACAAAGGTGAGCCGTCCACAGTTTCCATATCAATAGGGGCAAGTTTATTTCTTATTTGAATGTTATTATTTTAGCCAAATTCAATGTCCACAAAGTTTCCTCCTGCCCCAGAGTCCAGCATAGCAGAACAAGAGATTTCACTGCTTTCAATGATAAGCTTTATAGGGATGACAAAATGAGATGATAAAGAACCTTGTCATCATTCACCCTGGAGACAAATGGAAAATTGCTTTCAGAACCAGATATGGGCAATTTGAATCTTTGGTCATGCCCTTTGAACTTTGCAATGCTCTTGCAACTTTCAATATATCATTAATGATGTTTTACGAGATTTGTTAGACCAGGTTGTAATCGCATATCTGAATGATATTCTAATTTTTTCGGGTAATTTGGAGGAACACCACAAGCATGTCTGTACTGTCTTCGAGATACTGAGGTAGAATTAACTTTACATCAAACTAGAGAAATGCGAGTTTGAACAAACTCAGATCCAGTTCATGGGATACATCATTTCTCCAGATATTGAGGAGTGAGCATGGATCTGGATAAGATCAAAACAGTGGTGGATTGGCCTGTCCCTAGGAATTTTAAGGAAATACAACAATTTATTGGACTTGCTTTTGCAGAAGATTCGTAAGGAATTTTTCCAAGGTAATTTTTCCAATTACAAAGAAAGGGGTGCCTTTTTGTGGTTACTGGAGGCACAGGCTGCATTTAGTAAACTAAAAACTCTTTTCACTTCTGCACCAACACTGGTACACACAGATCCTGGACTACATTTCATCATGGACGTTGGTGCTTCAGATTCTGCTGTGGGAGCAATCCCTTCTCAGCAAATTGGAGATAAGATGCAGCTTCACCCTTGTGCTTATTTCTCTCGATTATTGACTTCTGCAGAGAAAAATTAGCACATTGGAAACAAGGAGTTGCTGGCAATTAAGGAAGCATTTTCTGAGTGGAGGCATCTGCTAGAAGGGGCTAAGCACAGTGTAACCACACATAACATAAAAATCATAAAATTCACACAGATCATAAAAATTTAGAATGTGTTTGTTCTGCCAAAAGGTTGTCATTTAGACAAGCACGTTGAACCCTATTCTTCTCCAGGTTCAATTTTGTTATTTCATACTGCCCCATGTCAAGGAATGGTAAGGCTGATGCCTTATCGTGGATGTTGTCTGGGCCTCTCCAGAAAAGCAACTCTGAGTGTACAATCCTGCCTCAAAAGAACTTTCTAGGGGCCACCAGTTCTAAGACATTTTTGAATCTTCTCAAGGAGGGGTATGAGAATGACCCATTTCTCAATCATCCTCTTAAGGACATTAACCTTGGTACAAAAACGACTTTTGGACTCAAGTGCACCTCCTCTATCTACCCGAATCAGTTTGGGTAAAAACCTTCAGGATGGTTCACAACTCTAAACTTGCTGGGCATTTTGGAGTTTCCAAGACAGAAGAACTTTTATCATGTTCTTTTTGGTGGCCTGGATACAAGAAAAATGTCAAGAGTTATGTGGCCTCGTGTCAGGCCTGTGCTTGCAATAAGATACCCAGATGTTCTCCTCTGGGGTTACTCCAACCACTGCCTGTTCCATCAAGACTATAGGGGTAAATTTCTATGGACTTCATAGTCAATCTCCCCCTCAAAAGCGATGATCACTATTATGGTAGTTGTCGACTGTCTCACCAAGATGGCTCATTTTATACCAGTTAATGGGGTACCCTCTGCCAAACAAACTGCAGAGGTAATGGTTTGAGGGGTTTTTAAACTACATGGAATTCCTGATGATGTGGTGTCTGACAGAGGAGCACAGTTCACTTCAAAATTTTGAAAAAGCTTTTGCTCAGCTCTGGGGGATAACAATTAATCTGTCCCCTGCTTTTCATCCTCAGTATAACGGTCAGCCTGAGAGGACCAATCAAACTTTGGAGCAATATCTTCAATGTTTTGTAAGTTATCTTCAGGATAACTGGGTGAACTACCTTCCTACGGCAGAGTTTACTTATAACAACTCTAAACATAGCTCCACTTCCCAAAGCCCCTTTTTCTTAAACACTGGGTATCATCCAGTTTTTATTCCTGATCTCCTTATCTCAACTCCAATTCCTGCTGTTACCAACAGATTCACTACAGGTGAAATTAATTGATACATTAAAGGAGGCTCAGGAATATTACAAGAAGGCCGCTGACAGACATCGTAGATCACTTTCTATTTTTCATGTGGGTGAGAAAGTGGTTATCTACCAAAAATTTGAAGGTTCATGTTCCATCTGCTAAATTAGATCAAAAGTGTGTGGGACCTTTCCAGATTTCTGCTCAAATAAACCCGATCACTTTTTTTTAAAACTTCCTGAGAGTATGTAGATTCACCCTGTTTTTTACATATCATTACTGAAACTGTTTCATGTAAATCCTTTTTCTGGAAGAATTCATCTACCTTCTCCACCATTTGAGGTACAAGGTGAAGAAGAATTTGTGATGGAGAAAATTCTTAAGCCCAGGATATTTAGGAACAAATTACAATATCTTGTTCAATGGGTAGGTTATGGACCAGAAGAGAATTTTTGGGAACCTAAGGAGAATGTTTATGCCCTTAGATTAACAACGGAATTCCACCAAAGGTTTCCTCACAAACCTGGCCCTAAGACATCCAGGGAGGAGGAGAGTACTGTCAGGACCTGGATTTGAACCTGGGATCTCAGCGGTGTCTGGCATTGACTCTGCTTGTTGAGCCACCTAGAATGCTGGACCATTCCCTGAGCAATTCCTTGGATGATCCTGCCTTGAACATTGTTTGTCTTGAACTCTTTGCTCCTCCCATGAGCTTCCTGATTTAAGCCATGTCTCTGTACTTCTTGTTTGCCAGATTATTGTGCTCTCGCCAGCTGATATCTCGCTCTTGTCTCTCATGTTGCCATTCATATCTTTGCTCCCATTCATTACTGACCTTTGGCGTGTTCCTTGACTATGCGTCTGCTTAATTCCAACCTGCAACCATTCATTAATGACCTTTGAATTGTTAAATGACTACGCTTCTGCTTGATCCCTACCTGCTTATCTGGTACTGGACACCGGCTTGTCCAACTCCTGGTGGGGCAATCCTGAGGACCGCGATCTGGTACTAACACACAGCTAAACCCATGCACCTCAGGTGAACCCGTGTCATCCGACAGGGTGATCTGCTTGTATACCTGTCCCACTTGTTGGTGGGAGCTGCTCCACTGCTATAGCTACTGGCCTCCGAGCTTGACTCCAGACCGTAACACCCACTCCTTGAAGAAACCCTCTGTCCATATATCTTTGTATAGGCACAAGGTTTTTGGATCATGCTAAATTAACAACTTACTAGTATGATTAATGACACCACCAAGCGATTTGAGGCTGTTTGAGATCCCTGGGACAACTATGTCCATATTGAGCTGTAGTAGCTTTGATTCCATTGGGTACAAGCCATGCGACGCTCTCCACAACTCCTCTCTCCCTGGGTTTCCCTTTTACCTTTGTTCTTCTCTTCTTTTCTTTCTTCTATCTTTCTTTATTTTTTTCTGCTTGTGTTTGCACCCTGAACAATGCCTTGTAGCCTGATAAGCTTGAGAAATGTGTTACTTTATTGGGTTTAAAGTCTGAGATGCAAATTGAGTACGATTGATCTAATGTTACATTTATTATCAGACTCTAATATGTCGTCTTGTCTGGTTACTGCTCATGGGAGAAATAGATAGTTCTTGATTACTTTTGATCTAGCTAGGGCTCTGTTGTCTTTTAATGTACTTCTCTTTCATAATAATAATAATGATTGGACGTAAAAGCTGGTCCACAGACCCACTTGTCATCACTCCAATTAAATAATAAGGTACAGATCACAGATCAGGCACTATATTCATTTAGGTGGGGCACTGTACTGCACATGTGCTAATGAATCTTTAGTTTGTAGGGTATCTGCTGAACAGTATTGTAACATTAGCACAAAATTAAAACCTATTTATAATATAGTGAATATATATATATATATACACACAGTATATATATACATACACACACACACACACACACACAATAAATATATATATATACAGTATATCTATATACACACACACACACAATAAATATATATATATATATATATATATATATATATTCATTAACATATTAACATACATGGTCTTCTGAAAATGACAGGAGAAATAAAAATAGGACTATAATTTAGGCTAGTGCCTTTTGAAGTTGAAGAAAAACATCTTTTAAAGAAATGCTGGTGGAACATTCAGAATACTGCATCTGTCACCTATGTTTGTTCTTCCCAATGTACTTCACATCCAACCAAACATCAAATGGGCTTTAGTCAGCACAAAATGCCATATGATTGTCTCCTAAGACAGGACACCCAGTGTTCATGTTTGCCTTTCAGTTCTTTGCCCTGACAGCTCCTGATGTGATATTCTCAGCTTGATGCTTTACAATTGGCTTGCTGCAGTCACAATGCATCATATAAACTAATGCTTTGCCATGGCAGAGTGATGGAAAGAAGATGTTGTCCAGAGTGCTGATTTAACCTGATCTGATGATTTTGAATTGAAAGTGTCAAATGATATGCTGGAAATGACAGGGTGTGGAAGAATAAGCAATAGAGTGGATGGGGTAAAATGGTGTATAAATTGTGTTTATGGTCATTTTTAATTCACATGTAAACTGTTCACTTATTGTTAAAATAAAATTGGTTTGTTTTGGATTTAGACTCCAGACATGCCTCTGACTGCTTTTTAAAATGAGATCACAAATGCTGAGAAAATATCTTAAAAATATATACTAGAAAAGACCAAGAGGAAGAAATAGTATTTCAGATTTTCAATAATTAACTTATAAGTGAAACTCTAGGAAAATTGTTAAACATGCAGTCAAAATACATTTACATAAACTATTTTACCTATCAAAGCATTAGTAATCAATGTACTGCTGCTAGAGAGCACAGTTGAGTCTTGTTCCGCTCTACAGACTGCATCTAGATCCTAACTCTAGAAGAAAAAACTATTGACCTGCTATATAATTCAGTATAATCCAAAGGACAAGCCATACATTGATCGTGTTTGCATGCCATAGAGGATATCCTCTATGATTAAACCTAGCAACATGAAACATGCTAGTATTCTGAAACTTGTTGTCTGATTAATGTTTTTCATCTTTAATACACAGCGCTGTTATCCCTTTTTAAATCAACAGCTTCCTCCAACAACTGATAAATCATCCAATATTCTTACTAAATATGACCAATCACATTGATACCCAACAAAAATTGTTAAAAAACAATGACTTATACAGTCCTCCAGTGAACGCACCAGAGTCAGTATCCTAGGAAATGACAAAGAGGAGTATTCTGAAACATGTTATCCCGGCTACCAGCCTAGCTACTGACTCCTTGGTGCATTCCAGTGATCCATATTGTGCAGCTGAAGACTTCAGAGTTCCAGCGCTGTCATTTGCGGTGATACAAGTTCCTCCGCATTCTCCACCGCAGCTAGCGGTCTCCTGTCATGGATTCCATCTGTCATCTCAACTAGATCAGCACATTCCATCTGCCTTCAGCCTGGCTCTATTGAACAACTGGTACACTGTGTGGCACCATGTAAAACTTTTTATATTTTATTCAACAATTATGGTTTGAGCTGGACATTCTGAATCATGTGGATATATGGGCTTTTGTATCTACCGGCATGTAAGCCTGCTTCCTATAGCTGAAGACAGGAATGGTCAGCACTCAGGAAACCATCCAAATGTATACTTTTTTATTATAAGAACATGTAAACAGCTAAAATAGCCAATGCACTTTGAACAATTAGTATTTAATCATCGCTAATACAAAATGATATAAAATACACTGATATAGTTGCAAAACAGGTCACATAATAACCCAACGCAGGTGGAATAAAAATGCTGAAAGTAAAAAGAAAAACCTATCATGGCTCGGTGCACTAGAACACTTGACAGGTAATAAAGGCACAAGAAAAGCTATCAGTATAAATCTACATATATACTATTTATCTTTATAGAAATATTATTACATTTATGAAAGCTTTCCTAAAAAGAGAACCAGACCCAAAAATGTTAATAGTGTCAGTTCAGGAAAAGATGCACATCCCACATATGGTTTGATCCTTGAGGGAAGCAGGTCTGTAACCTGAAAATAAAAAAAAACCTCACGTTCCAGCAGGGGCGGACTGACAACTCATGGGGCAACTGGGCAATAGGAGATCATAGGGCCCCTGTGTCCTTGCCCAAACTCAAAAAAGCCTATGAAAAAGGTACCAGGGGCATCTCATGGGGCCCCCTACTGACCCCGGGCCCTCGGGCAGTGCCCGAGTTTCCAAATTGTCAGTCCGCCCCTGCGTTCCAGGAGTCTGTGATGTCTATCACCACCTCTGTCATGAGGCAAACTCCTCTAAATACCACAAAATGAAAGAGAGGACATGTCACTCCCATGTACATCTCTAAAATGTCTCGATACATTAGAAACATTCCTGGCATTAAGGTTAACACCATTGCAGTAATGATCTGAAATACATACAAGTGCAGGACGTATGGTACAACCCACACATTACAATTGACACTTATTGCATTGTACCAATTAAACCATGCGGTCTAAGCCACAGTTGATGTATTGGGCAATACTGTATGCTGCCCCTATGACAAATGATGTAATATTTTTACTAGTTCTATGTACCATACAATATCTACTTGTGTTGAATTCACAGCAGAAAGATCATGGGCAACAAATCCATGTTTTATTCTTTTTATGGGACTGCACATGACCAGGTGCCAAAATGGAACATAAAGTTGGGGCCCTATGGCTACTAAAATTCTTTTAACAAAATGTTGTATATAATGGGCATATTCTTCTTTTATAACTCCACTATCTTATTATATTCCACAGAAAAAGTGGTGACAAAATGTATTCCTCTTTTTCTAGATTTAGATTTCAAGCGAGGTATCACCAAATTGGTGCTAGAAAGCAAATCTGCCCTTAATCTGCAAGATTCCACATTAAAAGCCCTATCTAAGCTCCACTGAGGATAGCCTCTATTAGAAAGCCTCTCCCTAATGATCTTACATTCTGTAGAAAAATAAAGAAATAAGTGAAGCAATTTCTCCTTGCTCAAGTAAATTCACCCACCAGAATAGCATTTATCGTATGTCTAGAGTGACAACAGGGCTTTCTAAAAGTGTTGGTTAAAACTTTAGAGGTTTGCTGGTCCCTCAGTATCATCATATCCAGATGGTTCATGGTAAAAGGATGCAAGTGACCTGTGAAACTTAAATTCAACAAATGCCTATTGACATAATTCAACAAATTGTTTTGATCAAAAGCGGTCCCCTGATTATTGCAAACAATAAGCAGATCGTCAATAAAATGACCATACCAAAAACTGGGAAAGAAAAGGATTATTATGTGAAAAAACAGAGGCCTCCTCCCATCGCCCTGTAAATAAATTTGCTAGGGATGGCAAAAATGTGACACCCATAGAGGCACTGCAAAGCTGTAAATAAAAACTGCATCAGGAGGAATTCTATACAGTTCAACAGGTAACTCAGAAGCTCTACAGAATAGCTACTGTATTTAAGTGATACTGAATCACTCTAACAGCCTGATGGTGTGGAATCAATGAATACAGAGCTTTTTATATAACAATGTGCAGCACTATAAACTGCTAATACATTTATCTACACCAAAATTAAATAACATTAACTTAATATAAAATAATTACCCATGCAGAATTCATATGATCTTAACTCATTAATACAAAATTGTCCGTATAAATTCAAATGCTTATTTCATATATCAAATTAAAATTGAATCTTGATAAAACATACTATCTCAATATAAAGTGATATTAGTGAAATAACAAAGTCCATGAAAAACACAAGTTATCTTTCTTCTAATTCATGCCACCTTCTGTGCTTTATCCTGCGACACACAGTGATCATACCACCACCTGATGTTCGCTCCCCTTATGTCTATGACCTCACATCATTGCTCGGTCATACAACACTTTTTATCCTTTCTTGGACACTGAAGATGCTGATTGTTTTTTCAGATTAATGCACACACTCCACTCCAGTTCTCCAGAGTCACTCCATTTTTAACTGGTGCCAGATCACACCTGATATATACAGCGTCTATATATGGCGGCCCTGTGCAATGCTGCTCTCACTGCTATACTATACCTTCTTTCCGAGGGATAATTCCCTGAGGAAGTCACGTGTGCAGGTGATGAAATGCATACAGGCGGGACTAGAGGATGACATCATGACACTCAGAAGGAAGGTTCGGAGAGCATAGCGGTGAAAGTACAGAACCGATGCCCTCTACTATATGGCACCCTTGAATCATGACAGTAGACTTGTGGATTTTTGGTAGATGATGGAACAGTGGACAAACTAGATCCTACAACACCAAAGATTCTGCAGTTTTCTCACTCAGGACTCCCATAGACTTACCCTCTGAGATGAGTTTAGTAAGAGCAGATTTGAACAGCTGTGTGGGATTTTGTTTTAAGGGGAGGTATATGTTGGTGTTGCACAATTGTCTAAGAGCCTCCTCACGATGGTCTTAACTACAACTATCGACCCCCCTTTGTCTGCTTCCCATATGACTAGGTTATTATTCTTTTTAAGGTTCACAATTGCAAGACATTCTTCTTTGGTTAATTCTCTTTATTATGTTTTCCCACAAGAATCCTTTGAAACAATCATTTTTTTCTCCATAACATCATGAACCACCCCCACTGGCATGCATCTAGTGTGGACAGGATAAAAATACCTATCCCCCTTCATTAGGACACTACTGTGAATACCAAAACCACCCGGTGAAGAGGTGAAGACTGAAGTTGTTCCAGAGTACGCCTGGCATGCAAATCACTAAATAAAAAAGTACCCTCTTTATACTCTGAAACAACAAAATTTCCTACTCCTCACAATCCAACTGATCCACAGCATTGTCATCTGACTCGGCAAAATGCTTACGTAATAACAAGTTTCTAATGAATCTATTAATGTTAAGTAGTGTGGAAAATAAGTTGAAGTGAAATGTGGGGGAAAAAGACCAACCCCTAACCAATAGAGATAAATCTGCATCTGTCAAGGAAAAACCTAAGACATTAACTATGTTGGAGGTCTGAAGACCTCCTTCTACCTCTTCTGTACTTTCTGCCACACTGGATATCTTTTCCCTGGCTCTCATCCCTCCCTGTCATTGTTTCTCTTTTCCCTTTTTTCTGTTTGACTAACTTCAAATAACCCAGGGGAGTCTCGTTTTTTAGACTATCTTCCTCTCGGTAGAAAACCGTATTCTCTGCGCGTCTAAACTTTGAAAGGGATCTATGAGACTACTGATCTGATGCCTCAGATTGTACTTCTGATACCTGCAGTGAACTAAAACTAACATTTTAATCACCCCCATCCCTTCTATATTTGTGCTCTCTCAATTTTTTTTAAAAATTTGAACAGGGGGTGGAGGAAACATTCTGATTCCATCTACCCTATTCAAAAACACAGTCACTCTGATAGTCCTTTACATCCCAAAAATACTAAGATCGCTTAGTGTCTATAATCAATTTTTATAAATGACCCACTGACTTGTAAAGTTTTCTATTCAGATCTTCATATATTGGTAAGTGTATGTACTTATGTACTTATCAAAAGAAGCTTTACACTTTTGTACTTCCATAGTTGCTGTTTGCATAGCAGTCTCCTCAGATGATATGAGTAATTTCATCAGATTCAGTGAGCAATCCGACAGAATATTATTCCATTCTTTTACAAAAGAATAAGAATAGATAGTAGATGGTATTTTTTTTTTCAGTCTCAGACCACAGGAGATCATTTTTTGATGAACATATTGCCTTAAATCTGTTAGATCCCACCAGATTATCATTCTATCCTTGTTAGCATAGCATAGCTTTTCTAAATTTCAAAAAATATATGTGAAGACCACACTCACATCCCAGTTGAAAACTTGTGTCATTTTCTTCTGATCATCCTGCTCAGGGATGGATCAGTCAGCTACACTTGTTTTATAGCAGAGTAAATATCTGAAACCACATTGTTGGAATCCTGGTTGTCCGGAGCTGACATGATCAGAACAATGCAATGCTGAAGGTGAAAATCACACAGAAGGGAGAGCCCAGCCGGCAAGCATCAAGGAGAAACAAGTGTGAGGATGCTACTACCTTCTTCAATTTCCATGCTGCCTGGAGGCTGCCGATACCCCCACAGATCAGGATGAAGACAGGAATGGCCGGCACTCAGAAAACCATCCAAAGTTATACTTCTTTATTATAGGAACATGTAAATAGCTAAAAATAGCCAAAGCATTTTGGACAATTAGTCCTTAGTCATGGGTAATACAAAACAGTATAAAACACACTTTTATAGTTGCAAAACAGGTCACATGATAACCCAACACAGGTGGAATAAAAATGATAAAAGCAAATAGAAAAACCCATCATGGCTCGGTGCACTGGAACGCTTGACAGGTAAAGACACAATCAAAAAAAATTCACATTCCAGGAGTCTGTGTCTGTGCAGCACAGTGGCTAAACGGTTAGCACTTCCGCCTGTCAGTACTAGGGTGGTTGGTTCGAATCCCAGCCTGCGTGGGTTTCCCTGTGCCTGCGTGGGTTTCCTCCCACACTCCAAAGACATGCTGGTAGGTGAATTTGCTCCTGTCTAAATTGTCCCTAGTATGGGTATGTATGAATGTGAGTTAGGCACCTTAGATTGTACACCCTTTGAGGGTTAGGGACTAATGTGAATGTACAATATATATGTAAAGCACTGTGCAAATTGACGGCACTATATAAGTACCTGAAATAAATAAACCACAAAATGAAAGAGAGGACATGTCACTCCTATGTACATCTTTAAAATGTCTTGATATATAATAGAAACATTCCTGGTATTAAGGTTCACACCTTTGCAGTAATGTTCTGAAATACATACATGTAAAGGACTTATGGTACAACCCACATATTGCAAATTACACATTGTGCCAAGTCAACCACATGGTCTAAGCCACAGTTGATGTACTGTATTAGGAAATGCTGCATGTCCCCTCTGTGAAAAATATGTTTTATGAGTCAGCACATGTAGATATTGTAGGGTACAATGACCCAGTAAAAATATTACACCTTTTGTCACAGAGGTGGCATTTGTGGGGGCATCAGCAGCCTCCAGATCTGAGCACTGGGCATTGAGGGAGGTAGTTGGGTCCTTACACCTGTTTCTCCTTGATGCTTCATATAGCTAACTCCACAGAATGGTCTTATGGGAATTACCTAGATCACCTATCCAGTGTACTTACTATTGAGGTTCTTCTTAAATACTGTCTTCAGTTTGCTACAAACAAGTTAACTATTGCTGTGGCTAGACATGTGCACACCAGAGATTTTTGTTTTGTTTCCTTTTGGATGCATTCTTTCATTGAAGAATTTAATTTTGTCATATTTCATTGTTGAGCCGAACCATTTTTGGAATTAATTTCATATCTTTGGCATTCATTTTGCATATTCATTGGTCTGAGTGGCTTTGAAAAATGTTGCAAGTTTTCCCGGAAGATTGCTATATTTTCGAGTCAGATAAATTTGAATTGGATGGATTCAATATTTTTGGAAGCTAGTCCCACCCACCAAGAGAAATAGCATGAGCTGATTAGACAATATCTACTGGCCTCAAGTGCACTTTAATTAACGAATGGAATTAAATCAATTGGTTAACCGAAAAGGAATTATCGAACAAATATAAAAATTTTATTAATTTCCCCATGGGCCCAAACTACTATTGCATCATATGACATCATCCGAATGAAACAAATTAATTTGTTAATTTCATTATAACTTTTTTCATATTTGTTGTCATTCCTTACCATGTCCATTTGGAGATTCATATACATCCGAATCTCATTCTGAAATAGAATCATACTAAAAACAAAATGCAAATGTATAACTGTGGCCAAACAACTGCATCTTTGATTGACCAGATTTCAGACCTGGACTTTGCCTAATTGTACAATGGCAAACTATAATTTTGCTTTAATGATCTTTTTGGACAGTGCAGGCTTTTTCTTAACATCCCGCTCATGCAGATTTAATTGATGCAATTTCTTTCTAATTGTAGATGCATGCACTTAAACCCAAGATATTGCAAGAATTGACTGAACAACCCATAATTAATATTCTTGGGTTCTTGGAGACTTCTTTTAGCATCAAATGGTCAGCTCTCGGGTTGAATTTGCAAGGTCAGCCAGTCCTGGACAAACTTGTAGTTGTTTGAAATCTATGCCACTTGTAGATTATTTTCGTTCAGTGGAATTACTGATTTCTAATCATTTGCCAATCTTTTTAAATACCCTTTCAGATTCATGGGTATCCACAACTTTCTGAGAGCCTCAGAAAACTCTTTTTACCTTGGCATGATTACACCCAGGGCCTGTGCTTCCACTAGGCAAACTAGGTGGCTGCCTATGGCACACTGCCACCTAGGGGCACCTGGGTGCTGGCTGGCACTCTCTCTGTGTGGGATGCCGCCATATCATAAATGATCCTTCAGTTGAAGGGAGGGGCAACAAAGGGGAGGAAGAAAGGACAGAGGAAGATGCTGGGTTTCTGGGGCAAGTGTAGCAGCTGAGCTGTTCTGAGAGTGTTCATCTCAGACTCAGTCCCTTACTGCATCCCGGCTGGTGGATGCTGATAACTGTGGAGTTCCAGCCTTTCTCTTCCCATTCATCAGCAGAGGAAGGTAATGTCTGAATCTGAAGCCTTATGTTTGTGTGAGTGTGACCAGGCTGGCAGGACATCCATCACATGTCAGTAAGTGATAACATCATCATGATCCCCCAGCCTGCTTTTCTAGTGCCTGCTGGGCCTGCTGATCTGTGTCAGTGTTGCTGGCGGTGTGTTGTGTTGGATCTGTCACTGTGAGAGATTGCTCAGTTCAGCTGCCTGCTTCCACAGCTTTTTATCCGCCCCCCATTGCCTGGGGATTTCCAGCCTGGGATTTGTTAGAGTGTGGATCCATCATCCTCCACTCACTGCAATTGTCACCCTGTCACTGCCAGCCACAGATACAGTCTGTCTGTGATACTGATTTTGTCTTTAATATTGGTGCTGATAGCATCTTATGGCACTTATTTTTGCAAATTAAAAGAAATGTATTGATTCTTGTTTTGTTGATTTAATATTTCTTACTGTTTTTAAAAATTTTTTGGGGGGGGGGGCAAAAGTAGCTGGTCTTGCCTAGGGCGCAAAATAGTCTAACACAGAGAACACCAGTTCCCAGGTGTTTGAGGTTTAATAAAACAAGTTCCACAAGCTTACTCCCTAAGGCTAGGTTCTCACATACATCATGAAGGTTGCATTTGAGCCATTTCTGCATTGCATTTTGCATTTTTGCACTTGCGTTTTTGTCACATTTTTGATGTGTTTTGCGGTTTTTTCTTGTTGCTAAGCAGATTTAAAATGCAAAATCCATCAAAAACTTTGCAAAAAAGCAGCAAAAACGGAATACATGTTTTTCTCCAGCATTTCCATTGAAGTCTGTAGAACCAAAAAAGCAACTTTTTGCATTCAAAGAAGTCCCTGACCCTTTCCAAAAAACACCCCGGGTGAAAACGCGCAAATGTCCCATAGGAAATCATGTTAAATGGACTGTACTGCGTTTCTGAAAAAGGCTGCAGAAAACGCTTAGGTGTGAACCTAGGGTAAGGAGGTTCTAATCATTGGTGTCTAAAGATAAACACCAGATTATAATTTAGTTGATGTAGGGGCCTGCTTACCATATGACAAATCTGCATTTTCTTTAAAGGGTAGCTCTATTCTTTTTGGTAGAAATAGCAAATAAAAAATGTCATGTCATTTCCTGCTTGTGTGATTGGCTCACTGATTTTCCCAGAAGTCTGTACTAAGACACAAATCAGATTTTAAGTATGCATTGCAACGGTTGGTGTACAAAATAGTCTTATGGGAATTATTCCCCTGTCAACCCTGACTGTGTTTATGGGGGGATCAAGCTGTTTTCTTTCGTTCCACTAGTAGTAGAAGGGAAGAACATCAAGTAATTCATGGGCTGCTTAAGATCCAAATCAGATTTTAGGCATCATCTGCAACAAAATATTTATTTTTGGTCAGATTCTCCCAAAGCATTAATCATTTCTAAAAGGACACTGAGTGCAGCCGACTTGTATAGGCACAATCTCTTACCTGTATGTTGGCAGTGGCTTCTGGGTTCAGGGAGAGAACACTCGCCCAGCCAACTCCCACTGTGATTGGACACAGCAGGATTTTGTCAACAGGTCTCAAGGAATGATTCATGGCTGAGACATGTTGATCTGCTGTGTCCAATCCCAGCCCGGAGCCCTGTGCTGACAAACACACAAGGCACTCTTTGTTTTGTCTCTGCAAAGCAGGGTGAAGGAACAAACAGATATTTAGTAAAAAAGCAGCACACATTACAAATTGTTAGGCACACAGTTAACCCTTTGATCACCCTAGATGTTAGCCCCTTCCCAGCCAGTGTCATTAGTAAAGTGTCAGTGTATAGTATTATCACAGATCACTGTGTTAGTGTCACTGGTAATGTTAGTGTCAGTTAGTCAACCTCCCAGCCAGCGTCACTTAGTGTCAAATTCCCGTTGCGCAATCAAAGTACCACTATAAGTCGCTGATCACCACCCACCATTACTACTATAAAAGATAAATAAATATATATATACCCCAGTTTGTAGACACTATAACTTTCATGTAAGCCATTCAATATACACTTATTGTTTAGTTTTTTTTACCAAAGCGGAATACATTTTGGCCAAAATTTATGAAGAAATAAGACTTCTAAATTTTAGTTAGTGGATATGTTTTATAGCAGAAAGTTAAAAAAACTGTTTTTTTTTTCAAAATCTTTGGTTTTTGTTTATTTATATAATAAAAAAACAGTGCTGATCAAATTCCACCAAAAAAAGCTCTATATCTGTGAAAAAAAATTATATACTGTACGGTACATACATACAATATGAAATGATGACAACTGTGATTCTAGTAGGACACTGATGGATAAATAGTTACATAGTTAGTTTGGCTGAAAAAAGACAAAAGTCCATTCAGTTCAACCACAAAAAAAAGTTATAATCCTACACCCACAATTGATCCAGAGGAAGGCAAAATATCCAGCAAAGCATGATCCAATTTGCTCCTGCAGGGAAAAAAATTCCTTCCTGATCCCCCAAGAGGCAATTGGATATTTCCTGGATCAACTTTACCTATAAATAGTAACCAGTTATATTCTGTGTATCCAAGAAAGAATCCAGGCCTTTTTTAAAGCAATCCACTGAGCTGGACAGAACCAACTCTTGCGGGTGTCGATTCCACATTTTCACAGCTCTTACTATGAAGAAACCTTTCTGTGTTTGGAGAATAAATATCTTTTCCTCCAGAAGAAAAGAGTGTCCCTTTGCCCTCTGTGATGACCTCAGGGTGAATAACTCTATACTAAGTTCACTATATGAACCACTGATGTATTTATACATGTTGGTCATATCCCCCCTTAATCTCCTCTTCTCAAGACAGAATCAATTCAGTTCCTCTAATCTTTCCTCAAAGCTGAGCTCCTCCATGCCTCTCATCCATTTAGTTGCCCTTCTCTGTACTTTCTCCAGTTTCCCAATGTTCTTTTTGTGAATTGGTGCCCAAAATTGACCTGCATATTCCAGATGAGGTTTTACCAGGGGTGTATTTACCACAAGGCAAACAAGGCACTTGCCTAGGGCAGAATTTTTCAGGGGGGCAGCACCTCCCCCCAGATGCAGGGATGAAATAAAGGACACATGCTCCATGGGAACCAAATGAGATCTGAGAGAGGCTGTGGGCTGCTTAATGGTGTGGCTGGCTCTCATTCCCGGGGATGTCCGGAGATGAAGATGAGTGCCTTTCTCTCTATGGCCGAAGGGGGGGGGGTGGTAGTTTAAGGCAGGGGTGTTGTTGGTCACTTTCCATGAGGGGAAAGGGGGGGGGGGTTGGTGTTGGTCGGTGTCCATGGGGGTGGACAAGGTTTGTATTGCCTAGGGCAGCACAAAACCTAAATACACCAATGGGTCTTACTAATGATTTGTATAATGATATCTCTCTCTCTGGAGTCTATACATCTTTTAATATAAGAGAGGATTTTGCTTGTTTTAGAAACCGCAGCTTGGCATTGCATGCCATTATTAAGCTTGTGATCTACCACAACTCCCAGATCCTTCTCCACCATTGATTCCCCCGGTTGTACTCCCCCTAGTATGTATGATGCATGCATATTCTTAGCCCCTAACTGCATAACCTTACATTTATCAATATTAAACCTCATTTACCACATAGTTGCCCAATTAAACAGTGCATTGAGGTCGGTTTGTAAGTTGGGGACATCCTGTAAGGACGTTATTCCACTGCACAGCTTGGTGTCGTCTGCAAAAACTGAAATAGTATCTAAAATCCCAGACTCTATATCATTTATAAATATATTAAAAAGTAAGGGTCCCAACACTAAACCTTGGGGTACACCACTGACAACCCTAGACCATGCAGAGTATGAATCATTAACCACTATTCTCTGAATACGATATTTTAGCCAGTTTTCTAACCATTTACATACAGATACACATTACATCCAAGCATGTAGACTTTACCTTACACATTAGCTGTGTGTGGGGAACTGTGTCAAAAGCTTTTACAAAATCCAAGTATACCACATCCACCGCCACCCCTCTGTCCAAGGTTTTGCTCACCTCCTCATAAAAAGAAATCAGATTTGTTTGATAACTTCTGTCTTTCATGAATCCATGCTGTCTGTTGCTTATAATATTTTTTTCCAGCACAAACTCATCTATGTGGTCTTTTATTACACTCTCCAGTATCTTCCCAACTATAGAAGTTAAACTAACAGGTCTATAATTACTTGGTAAAGATTTTGACCCCTTTTTAAATATTGGCACCACATTAACCTTACGGCAGTCCATTGGTACTATGCCAGTCATTAAAGAGTCCCTAAAAATTAGAAACAATGGCGTTGAAATGACAGAGCTCTATTCTTTAAGGACCCGTGGGTGTATGCCATCTGGTCCAGGTGCTTTATTCATCTTTATACTGTCTAAATGTTTTTGGATCATATCAATTGTGAGCCAATGTAGATCATCTGGAGCTGTGTCAATACCATGCCCATTATGGACAAGAGCTCCCCTATGCTCCTTTGTATACACAAAGCTGAAGAAGGTATTTAATAAATTTGCCTTCTCTTTGTCCCAAGTCACCCACTCTAGGTTATTTTGTAAAGGGCCTATATGCTTGGACCGAACCTTTTTACTATTAATATATTTGAAGAATTTTTGGGGGTTGGTCCTGCTATCTATTGCAATCTGTCATTTGTTTTCAATTTTTGCGGCCTTTATTTCCTTTTTGCATATTCTGTTATATTCTTTGTACTGTTTAAATGATGATAGCGTTCCTTCATTTTATATTTAATAAAAGCTCTTTTCTTATTATCTATAGCTTTTTTTAACTTTGACCGTAAGCCACATTTTTTATTTTTAGCCTTTTAAACTTGCTGCCCATGGGAATATATTTTGCAGTGTGTTCACATACAGTATTGTCTATGGGACTGTTTGACCATTCTTCCAGAAGAGCATTTGTGAGGTCAGGTACTGATGTCGGACAAGAAGGCCTGGCTCAAAGTTTCCAATTCATCCCAAGGGTGTTTTATTGGGTTGAGGTCAGGACTCTGTGGAGGCCAGTCAAGTTCCTTCACCCCAAACTCGCTCGTCCATGTCTTTATGGACCTTGCTTTGTGCACTGGTGTGCAGTCAAGTTGGAACAGGAAGTGGCCATCCACAAACTTTTCCCACAAAGTTGGGAGCATGACATTGTCCAAAATCTCTTGGCATGCTGATGCCTTAAATTTTCCCTTCACTGGAACTAAGAGGCCAAGACCAACCCCTGAAAAACAATCCCAACAAACCATAATCCCCCATTCACAAAACTTTAAACTTGGCACAATGCAGTCAGGCAAGTACCGTTCTCCTGCCAACCGCCAAAGCCAGATACATCCATCAGATTGCCAGACAGAGAAGCATGATTTGTCACTCCAGAGAACATGACTCTACTGCTCTAGAGTCCAGTGGTGGCATGCTTTACGCAACTGCATTTGACACTTTGCATTGCACTTGGTAATGTAAGGCTAGGATTCAGCTGTTCGGCCATGGAAACCCATTCCATGAAGCTCTCTATGCACTATTGTTGTGCTAATCTGAATGACACATGAAGTTTAAAGGTCTTTAGCTATTAACTCGGCAGACAGTTGGTGACTTCTGCGCACTTTGCACTTCAGCATGCGCTGACACCTCTTGTCATTTTACATGGCCTACCACTTTGTGGCTGAGTTGCTGTTGTTCCCAGTTACTTCCACTTTGTTATGATACCACTAAAGGTTGATGGTGGAATATTTAGTAGCAAGGAAATTTCATGGATGGACTTATTGCACAGGTGACAACCTATCACTGTACCACACTTAAATTCACTGAGCTCCTGAGAGCTACCTATTTTTTCACAAATATTTGTAAAAGCAGTCTGCATGGATAGATGCTTGATTTTATACACCTGTGGCCATGGAGGTGTTTGGAACACCTGAATCCAATGATTTGAAGGGGTGTCCCAAAACATTTGGCAATATAGTGTATACGTATGTAATAAAACAAGGTATTAGAAAAAGTGTCCATTAAAGACAGATAAAATGAAATTAGAATGCTTACACCCACATAGGACCAAGAAAATAAGTTAACATTTTCAGACTGAAAAAGTGGTGGCAGTGGGTTTCATTTTTTTAACTAGAGTATAGGACACTCACTAAATCTAAAGAGGTCTTCTGTATAGCCAGTATACTGAATATGAATAATGGTTAAAAAGGTGACATGTATGACAAGTTTGGGGGCAAGAGACAATGTAATTTTTAGGCTAGCAAAATAAGGGGACCTGTTGCAGGTTATTGGCAATGACAAAAGTGTACAGCAAATCTTGCCCACATTTTACTGTTCAAGAAAAGATGTTGAGAGAGTTCAAATGGGTATACCAGGGTGAATCTAGAGAAACTAAACAAGGGCAACCATACATGTTTTGTTATTGTATTCCAAAGAGGAGCAAGTAATTTTACTTCTGGGCACATTATGAAGGGATAGTTAAGCCAGAGGGTAGAATTGGCCACTTTAAACAGGATAGAGAAACAAATATAATCAAGCATCCCTCATAGGCTCTTACTGCTTGGTATATTGGGCCTCTAAAAAGCAATTTGATCAATATATTCAAATAGCCAGTAAAAGTGGAAAACAGAGTTATGTAAGACAGTGGTAAACCACAGAATGTGACCAGCAAGGATTAGTGAAGTGGATATTAAATTCAAGAAGGGTTAAACCTTCCACTGGGATGTTAGGACTAAAAAAGGGAGTTATCTTCCTGTAGTTAAATGCTTTCTGCAAGCTACAGGTTCCCAGAGGGGAGTGAGGTGCAGAGAACTCTGGCATGGCATTTTAGAACTGCATGTAACAGCTGGGAGAGTGATTTTTAAGCATTCTGTCCTCCTTTGGCTAAGATAAATATTACAGATGATTATTATATAAAATAGATAATTGAAAGAAGAAACCCCATTTGTATTTAATTTTGTGGCTTTGTAAAACTTGCAGGTATGGTTTTTTTTTTTGCCTTTGCAAGGTTTAAAAGTCTAGGTCAGCAAAAATGTGATATTTATAAGTTTGGAAAGTTAAGGCCAAATTAAACTATGCTGCTTGCATAAGGGGCTCTTTTTTCTTATGGCATCTCTGGTGTATCTATCAGCTCTTTTAGGGCCCTGAGCCCTGTTGATGCAGTTAAATGCCAACCTCTCTAATGGGATCTCTGGGAGTTCTTTGACAAACTGCAGATTTTGATGCTTCCTCTTCTATTAGGGTTTTCCAAATCTTCTAATTTGTTTAAAGCATTTAAGAGGATGTGTGAAATATCTTGCTCATGGGAAGACAAACAGAACTTGTGCCATCCATAATGTGTTGCAGATTATTGATACATATGCCCAGGCCCCTAATCTTGTGGGACAGTTGTGTGTTGAGGTTTTTTTTGGCAACATTAGGATCTTTTTTGTAAGAGGAGCTTGAATTGTTCAAGGAGAGCAGAATCTCAGCAGGTCGTCTTTGCTAATTTGCCCATTTGGAAAAAGTACTTTTCATTAGAGGAATTATCCGAGTTGTCTAGCAACTCTTGAGATTAGTGCTGTAATTCTGACAACAGTTCTGTGGTGGCCATTTTACTAGCCTGATGCCTAATGAATTCTTCCCCATGTGTAATTCCTCAGGACAAGTATGATTACGTGTCAATTGTGTTCATAAAGCAGGTTAAAGTGTTGCTTAGCTTAGCCCCAAATGTTTTGCAGTGTAAATTAGAGAATGTTCTGTTTTAGGAGTTATTGTATAGGCACACTCTAGCTTTAATAAATTCAAGGAATGCATCACAATTGGAAATAACAAAGGATATGAACACCAGAAGGGGTTAACAGTGGCAAAAAAAGCTCAGGGAGATTGCAGAGTCTGAATATTGCAGTAGTCTTTTGTCATGATGTCTTAATATGCTGGGAAGGCAGTTAAAGTGGTTTTAAAGGATTTTTTTTAATAACAAACATGTCTATACTTACCTGTAAAGAATTGCACAGAGTGTCCCCAAACCTCAAATTCTTGGGTCCCCCACTGGGGTGCCTGGATCCTTCTCTTTTGCTAGTGCTTCCAATAGGAAGTCGCTTCCTATGGGGGCACTCGTGTGGGTTTGCTCTCAAGCCACTGGAAGCCAATGTCTCCCACTGTCTAATTAAAGCCCAGAAGTGAGGGGAAAGAAGAGCTGCAGACTTGCACAGCTCTGGATCGCATAAGGGCTAAGGTAAGTAAATGGGGGGGCTAATACCAATGCCTAAACATTTCTTACCTTAGTGCAAGGAATGCATTAAGATAAAAAAAAGTTAAGGTTTAGAAGCACTTTAACCACTTTACAACTGTACTATAGCCGAATGATGTCTACAGCGCGGTTGTCCAGTTCTGGGAGGGTGTCATCTGATGTTCTCCCAGAACACTCCCTCCCCAGCAGTGCACACCCGACGCTATCAGCGATTGCTGTGTCCTATGAACACAGCTGATCAAATGACAAAATAAAAGGACAATCACAGTGGACCACATGATCATCTGTGTCCAATGACACAGCAGATTACAAAGTAAATACAGTTGCCGGTTATCAGCAGCACTTTCCTCACGCTGTCACAGCATGAGGAAAGTACTGCCGATAAGCGGCAAGTGTCACAGAGGACATCTGCACTAATAATCAGTGCCCTGATGATCAGTACCACCCATCAGTGCCGGGCAGTGCCACCCACCAGTGCCCAGCGGTGCCACCCATCAGTGCACCACATCAGTGCTGCCCAGCAGTTGTGCCCATCAGTGCCCAGCATTGCCGCCAGTCAGTGGCGCCCAGCAGTTCCCATAGGTGCTGCATATCAGTGTCCATCAGTGCCATCTATCAGTGCCCATCATTGCTGCGTATCAGTGCAGTATTATCAGTGCCTCCTCATCAATACCCACCAGTGCCGCCTCATCAGTGCCACCTCATCAGTGTAGTCTATCAGTGTCCATCAGTGCTGCCTATCCGTGCTACCTCATCAGTGCTGCCTATCAGTGCCCATCAGTGCTGCCTATCAGTGCAGTCTCATCAACCCACATCAGTGAAGGAGAAAAATTACCTGTTTGCAAAATTTTATAATAGAAACAAAGAAAAACTTTTTTTCTCAAATGGTTAGCTCTTTTTTGTTTATAATGCAAAAAATAAAAACCCCAGTGGTGATTAAATACCACCAAAAGAAAGATCTATTTGTGTGAAAAAAATTATAAAAATGTCATATTGGTACAATGTTGCATGACCACACAATTGTCATTCAAAGTGCAACAGCACTGAAAGTTAAAAATTGACCTGGAAACGAAGGGGACAAAAGTGCGTGGTAGGCAAGTGGTTCAGCTACAGAGTCAAGAAGGCTGCAATCTCCTGATATTGCAGCGTGGAGGAGATTTTGTAATGTGTCTGTGTCAGGGGAGCCCAGTGGTGGGTAATGCTGCATAAAGTGAACACCTCAAAAGGTTTACAGAACTCCTGCAGGAAGTCTCCAGTGGTGCTGAGGTTGCGTAAACATCAGTGGGGTGAGTATGAGTTGGTTCTGCTGAAAGATTATGCTAGATGGAGCAGAGCTGGGTCAGCATGTAGCCATCTTGGTAAGCTGCTCACTAACCCCCCTACCCACAAGATTTCCACCATTTTTATCTGAATGAGCCTGTTGAGTAAACATTTCTTGGTGGTAGAATTATTTTTAAGAGCTTCTAAAAATAAAGATGAAATTATTGCATTGGTCACTTTAAACATAATGTGTTAATTTACAGGTTATCAACATTCTAGTTTATGCCACATAAGGAACAGGGATAATCACTTTCACAAACAATCCAAGTTGCCCCCTTTAGTAGAAACATCAATTCACAATACAGTGAGTAAAATGGCCGACCCGACATCATGTAGCCATGCCACTGACTCATTTTGTTATGAACAGCGTGACTTTTTCATAGGATAGGTAGGCATGGCATCTAGCTCATACTTCTATAAACCAATTGGCTGCTACAATAGTACTTCAGATGTCCCTGAAAATGAAGTCAACTCTGCAAGTTTCTGAGAGAAAGAAAGGAGAAAGATGGGGACAGGTCAGTCATAGAGTAGTGCTCAGTGATCACTAACCTTAAGCTGGGATCTTTAGACTCAAGCAGCATCATCATTCATGCAGCCAGGATGTAGCTTCCAGCTAGAGTACTTTATATTTCCCACCCATTCATCCCCTTTCTAAGGCACAGCACTGGCCATGTATAGAATGAGTGGAGCAGAAAGAAGGAGAGGGTAGGGAGCAGCTAGAGCAGATTGAGTCCTCTCGCTTCTCCTGTCTGTGCAGGGGAGGGGGGGGGGGGAGCTTGCTGCCTGGAGTCTGCAAGACACTGAAACTTGACAAATACAGCCAGCCACCCCTGCAGACTGCTTCCCCTGATGAATGGCTGGCAACCCTGCCTGGATATAACATCCATGGAGGGTTGCCTGGGGGAGCACAGCTGAAATCTGGGGAGTAGGGCAGCCCAACCCAGCACCCCTTGGGGGAGACAATACTCTGTGTTGTGTGATTCTCTTACTCACAGGACTGGGAGAGGTGGGACAGCTAAGAGGGTCAATTGAGAGAGCTGAGGCAAGTAGAGAGTCCAGGATCGGGATCTGTAAGTTTTGAGTGGGAGAGCTGGAAGACTTTACCAGAGGCCAGGCATGGGCTGGTACAACAAGTTGCTGTGAGTAAAGGCTAAATGAGTCTGAAGAACCTGTGGTCGAGGGGGCCAGTGTAAAGAGCAGTGGTACTGCTGTCAGGAGAGCCAGGTGGCTCAGCATTTTCTATGAACACTGTTTCTGAGTGATGCTGAAACCCCTGCATGAGAAACCTTATATGAAGACTTTATTTTCCTTTTTAATAAAGGTGGGCTGCAGTGACCTTAAAACACAAGTTTGGACTGACATGGACTCACCTAAAAACTGCCCACAACATTGAGTCTAATCACCCCATATCACAACTTCTGCATGAGTTGTACCTATTTATCTGCAGCCCTCACTTCTCTACAGATGTTGAAAGTGCAGAATTCATACAGGTTGTCTGAGCTTTCAGAAAGAAGGGGTAGAGGAAGCTGAAGTTACAATTTGCAGAGCTCAATGGGGAGAGCAGAGAGCTGATTGGAGGGAATCCCTCCTTCCCACAGCACACAGGAACAGAAATGAGACTGTCAATCACAGGATGTGTGTTGGAGCTCACTCCACTGTCACCTTTATATGTCTTGGTATCAGGAAAACGTGTCAGAAATGACTACTGCGGATTGCAGAGGAATGAGGCAGCAGAGAGAAACAACATTGATGGTCTGGATTGAGAAAAGTACATACTATAGTGGGATATGCTTCATATTTTAAGTCTAAGGTTTACAGCCACCATATAAAATATATATATTTCTGACCTTTCTAATGTTACCTTTGGAGCAGGTTTATTCATATTAACCTATAGCCAGCTTGTAATTTTCATAATAGTTTGCAATGTGCAATTGGAGGACTTGTAGCAAATATAAAATAGGTGTTATCCCAGTTTTGCTGCAAACATGAAAATACACTTTAATTTAAGAAAATAATAACAGACTGTACTACAATCCAGTTTCATCTCTAGCATCACACTAATAAGATGTACCCATGCCTGTGTTTTTCAACTGTTTACTGATATTCTTATAAAAATATAACCAAAACTACAACTATTCATCTACATGCCTAGCATACACTCTACAGACTCGTTACAGTCCTTTTAACATCATGCGGTGTTTAAACATTGTCATAATTATCTGAAATCCACCGGGCTGTTGTGTTTTCCATTTCTCTGTCACGGGGGATAAAGATTGGCAAGATCTTTTCAGGCTGTTGACTGCCTTATTTCCATTAGGGGCCCTCAGGGGAATGTTAATGTATGGTTTATGCCAACCTCTAAAAGATGAAGATGCTAGTTTTGTAGGTCACAGGAATGTTCATCTGGATGTAACTCCTGGTACACTAACAAAATGTGGTATCTTTACAAAGGAAGTCAAAAAGCATTTTTATTTCTTTACTTAACATTTACATTTTAATAGTTATATGTAGCTATGCACTGTACTTGCTTAAATAGGCAGCAAAATTTTTAATGTTCGTATTCGCCCTTCACACACATTCTATTTGAATTCAGGTGGAAAGGCCAAACTATTAGTTGACAGATATCATAGACAGACAGGATGTCAGAGAAATAGAATTTATTTTCATTTTTTACATCAGAGATATACTGGATATAAGTTTGGTATAAAGAAACAGAAGAGATGTAAAAAAAATGTTTTGGGAATGTTTTTTTCAGTAACAAAACACCAGTTCCACTGGAAGGCCAGGTGAATCAATAATGCCCATCATTAAATGTGTTGTGAAAGACCAGTATTGTGTCCATAGCTTCTTCTTTATATGTTAGTAATGATACAGTATGTTTCTGGCTACATAGTAGGGAGTTCAGGTAGCATGTTACATTGCTACCATTGTAAGTTACTAAACGTGGTCTTATTTCTCATCAAGAAAAGAATTTTACCCCCATTTGTACCACATCCTATAGAATATATACAAAAATAAAATATTTTAATGGAGTTTACTGGTACATATGAAATTACACATACAACATATTTAAAAAGAAATATCTTAAAATGTATTCACGATGCCCTTAAAAACTATGAGTAAAGTTAACCAGTTGCAGACTCTGGATGTGTTAGACACACCCAAAAAAGTCATGGTTGTACCCAGGGCGTGTGTAACACGCCCAGTCCTTCTGTCCCAGTACTCATCAATTCAGCTTCAAACTAAAGCACTCTGGCAATGTTTATCAACAACACTGCTCAAAAGAAACATTCTTTCATTTTGTATCTGTTCATTCAACTACAGATCACATGGATTAACTTTGATCTGCAGATTAAGTCAGTTAAAGCAACCTGACAAGTTAAAAAAAGTTTTTTTTTTAATTACATGTTCATCTTTTTAACCCTTTATTAAGCAGCCACAATGAACTCATTCTCCTTCTCCATTCATTCATCCATTATTATTTTCCTGCAAATTTTTTTTGTTAGTTTCTATTTTATTAACTAATACTATTTAAACTTTTTTTCTTTTTGTTTGTTTTGTTCGCTAATATTTTTACTCCTTTAACCTCCTTGGCGGTATTCCCGAGTGTAGCTCGGGGTAACATTTCAGTACCAAGAGCGGTAACCCCGAGCTACACTCGGGAATACCATGCGGCACTGCTCCGGCATGTGTTCTTCACTTACCTTACCCTGCGCTCCCACGATGTGTCCCCTGCAGCGTCCCTGGCCATCTCCTCCGGCCGATGCCGGCATCCGGCTTCTGTGTCCTGTCCCTGTGACGTCGGGACGTACGGGCGCCGCCGGCGGCGGGAAATTTAAAAATTTAAAATAATGTCATTTTTTTTTTTTTACATTTTACATAGTAAAACATTGCTGTCTCAACCAATTTCACATAAATTTTGTCCCTAGTGCTTTGTCCTGCGCCCCGCCTGCATTTTGTCTGTTCTTTCTGCCTGGAAACTGAGAAACGTCCATGGCGTCCAAAAAGTGTCCCTTTAGGTCAAAAGCGGTTTAGATCAGCTAGAGAACAGCGATAGTAAATCAGAACCACTTGCAGAATTGAGTGATAATGATTTGTGGGGAAATTCGTCATCAGACACTGAAAACGATTTTGCGACTTTGCTCAGCAATGTGCGAACTTATTATGGCGCTATATTTCAAATTTCAGTGTTTTTGGTTTGATTATATTATTGAATTAAATGTATTATTATTATATTATTATTTTTTATGATTATTTATTAAATTATAATTTATGATTTTGTGTTTCAAATTTTATCATACCCGGGATGTTTAATAGACTCTTGTTCGGACAGATTTCAGTGAGTTATTCCTAAATATTACAGCCTACAATAAAAAAACTACATATTTCCATGCAAAATAATGGTATCGCTTTCAGCACCAAAAATCTGAAATAATCATACCGCCAGGGAGGTTAACATATATGTACAAATTTCACATTAAACCAGCTGCCGCCCGGCCTATAGCCAGATGGCGGCCAGGTGAACAGCTCGTCCCTCCGGGTGGACGCCATATGGCGTCCATTCAGGCATGCGCATTGTGCACACCCGCAGGGCCACGCTGTGGCGCAATCTGTCACCAGCTGTGTACCTCGGACACAGCTGATGAGAGATCTGTGTACCGACCCCATTGCCAGTACCATGTGACCTGCTGTGACCAATCACAGCAGGTCACATGACAGTTGTATACAATGGATGGCTTCCTTTCATGCAATGGATGGCGTCCTTTGAGGCATGCGCAGAGCTCCTGCCCGCAGGGCTGCTCTGCGGCGCGACCTGTCACCGGCCGTGTACATCGGACACGGCCTATGACAGATTTGTGTACTGACCCTGTTTCCAGTACCATGTGACCTGCTGTTACCAATCACAGCAGGTCACATGACAGTTGTATACAATGGATGACTTCCTTTCATGCCATCCATTGTATACTAGTGTGTCTAGCTGTGAATGGCCACAGGGATCACATGCACAAGCTGGGCCTATCACAGCCCAGCTTAATCATGTGATTAGCTGTGGCCAAATCACAGCTAAGATCAAAAAAAAAACCCTGAATGAATCGATTTAATTCAGGTAAATGCTTGCTTAAAGCAATTCTTTGCTTATAGTAATTCTTTGCTATAAGCAAATTGTGTAAAAAAGAAAAATACTGATCAAATCCCCAAAGTAGTACAGTGTTACTATGGTAACATTATACTACTTTGGTCATAGTGAAATATGAAAAAAAATCTTAAAAGAAAAAGAAAAAAATGAATAAAAAATTAAAAATAATAAAAACAAATTAAAAACAAATTATCCATTTTTTTTTTGGTACTGTCATCAGTCAGTGTCCCTGATCACCGCCATGCCAGTTATATGATGATGCTGTACTGCATTGGTGACAGTATGTAAAAAAAAATAGTGAAAATCATTTTTTTAATTTCTTCATTTCTGAAAAATTATGACAAAAAAATTACAACTTCAAAAAAACTCGCCATGCCTCTTATGAAATACGTCAAACTGTCTACTTTGCAAAAAGGGGTAATTTGGGGGATATCTGTACTGTTCTGACATTCTTTTACCTCAAGAAATGAAATTGTCCGTCAGTACTTCAGGATTGATCAATTTTCAGATATATACCATAGTTTGTAAACTCTATAACTTTCCTACAGACTAAATAATACATCCTAATTTGGTTTATTTTCACCAAAGAAATGTAGCAGAATACATCTTGGCCTAAATTTATGAAGAACAATTATTTATTTGCAAACTTTTATAACAGAAACCAAGAAAAACGTGTTTTTTTTTTTCAAAATTGTTGGTCTTTTTTTGTTAATTTAGCAAAAAATAAAAACCCCAGTGGTGATTAAATACCACCAAAAGAAAGCTCTCGTTGTGTGAAGAAAATGATAAAATTTTAGTTTGGGTACAGTGTTGTATGACCGCGCAATTGTCATTCAAAGTGTGATAGTGCTGAAACCTGAAAATTGGCCTGGGCAGGAAGGGAGTAAAAGTTCCCTGTATGGAAGCGGTTAAAAAAGCTCACAATTGAAAAAACCCACTTTATTTCATTTGTAAATAACTTTGCAATGCTTTGACCAGAATAATAATTTTAAACAGAACACAATGTGCACTTTTTATGTGCAGTAACACTATTTATTTTTATTTCAAGTATTTATATAGAGCTGTCAATTTACGCAGCACTTTACAGATATATTGTACATTCACATCAGTCCCTAACCCTCAAGGGGTGTACAATCTAAGGTCCCTAACTTACATTCATACATACACATACAAGGGTCAATTTAGACAGGAGCCAATTAACCTATCACCATGTCTTTGATGTGTGGGAGGAAACCCACACAGGCACAGGGAGAACAAGCAAACTCCAAGCAACTGGTGCCATGGTTGGGTTTCAAACCAATGACCCAAGTACTTCCAGGTGTAAGTGCTAACCATTTAGCCACCGTGCTCAACACTGCTCAAAAAAAAGAAAAAGAAGTTTCATTGCATTTAATTAAGGATTGCAAAAAAAAAAAAACTGTTGCAAGACAATATTCATAGAAAGAAAGCCCTGTTTATCCTTAAAAAAAAAACAATATATGTATTACTTTTTCTCTTAAGTAATGACAATCGCTGAATAAACAGGTCTATAGCAGAAATGTCAAAATTGCTCTGGTCCAGAAGGGGTGAACAGGTGTGAGAGACAAAGTGGTTAAACACAAGATGTTTCCATGGTTAGATATTAGTATCTCAAATTTCACCTTTTATAACTTTATTCTTATTTTCTAAGGGCAACATGAATAAATATTAAAATATTTATTTTTAAATAAGTTCTTTCATCTCATATGTACCATTAAAGTTCATTAAAACCTTTTATTTTTGCCTTATTTCTCATCTCAATGAATTCATTGCAGTGCTTACTTACAGAAAAACGGTGAGTGGAAAGACGTCCTTAAAGCTGCAGTTGTTTCTATGGTGAATAAGATCACCTTTCCGAAGGACCTCAGGCTACACACAACCTTGAACAGCATAAAGAAGCTCATTCTTTCTACTTTTCTGTAGTGTTTCATAATGTAGTCTCTGACCACTTTTCTTTGCCTGTGTAGGGAGACAAGCATCAGCAAGGTGAAATTCCATTTCAAAGAAATGTTAGAGATTAAGATGTCAATGAGGCAGCTGCTAAGGCTTTGCAAACACAGAGCAGCATGATCCACTAGCTATTTTTGCATTGTTTTTTCCAGGTCAAGTGCAAGCCTTATTTATTTTGACTGGCTAAAAAACCTGGAATATTAATTTAAGACAAACATGATTTTAAAGTTATTTCCATTTTCTTGAAAATACCTGGCAATAGTTAAAAGTTTGGAGATCAACTTTCACTTACCTCCTGGAGGAAACTTCTTGGTTCCTTTCCACTAGCCTGCATTCCAATGCTCTCAGGCCAGGCTTGCTGCACCATTTTCTGCTGTATGAAGTGCAGAATTTTATTTTGCAAAATCCCAGAGCAACTTTTTACATTTAGGTCAGTGAACTAAATTAGTTCATGGGTATTTTTTTGTTTTTGTTTGTTCCAGTTAACGTTGGTATCCTATCTGATTATCATCATTTTTTACTGGCTTTGATCTTAATTGGATCTCTTTGTCTGCTTGCCACCAGGGCAAAATTCGCCTTGACTTTTTACAAGCCTTGTCTGTCACTTTTTTGGCCACTGGCCTGAGTTTCATCTTATTTCTGCTTTAAAATTTAATATTTCACTTGTCTTTATTTTCAGCATGCAAGACAGCAATACTTTCATGTTTGAACATGGGGGCTGCCACTTTACCATTCTGAATATTTCACGACAGGGAAATGGTATTAATGACTATGCCAAGGACAGAGTAAATTAAGAGATTAAGTTATTGTGATGAAAACAAAGTAAATGATAGCAAACAAAATAAATGAAGACATACACTCATCTGCCACTTTACTAGGTACATCTGTTCAATTGCTTGGTAACACAAATTGCTAATCAGCCAATCACAAGACAGCAACTCAATGCATTTAGGCATCTAGATGTGGCAAAAACGATTTGCTAAAGCTCAAACCAAGCATCAGAATGGGGAAGAAAAGGGATTTAAGTGACTTTGAATGTGGCATGGTTGTTGGTGCCAGACAGGCTGGTCTGAGTATTTCAAAAACCGCTGGTCTACTGGGATTTTCATGCACAAACATCTCTAGGGTTTACAAAGAATGGTCCAAAAAAGAGAAAATATAATGAGAGGCAGTTGTGTGGTTGAAAATGCCTTGTTAATGTCAGAGGCCAGAGGAGAATGGGCAGACTGGTTAGAGATGATAGAAAGGCAACCTTAACTCATGTCACTAAGGACCAAAATCTCTGAGGAATGTTAACAACACCTTGTTGATACTTTGCCACAAAGAATTAAGGCAGTTCTGAAAGTAAAAAGGGGTCCAGTCTGGTACTAGCAAGGTGTACCTAATGAAGTGGTCGGTGAGTGTAAATCAATACTTAAACATCAATGAAAATGAGAAACAATGATAAAGGAATGATAACTATAATACTGTGACTATTTTTTCAGAGGTCTAAGAACTGGGAATATGCTTGGGAGTACAGTGCAAGTTCTCTTCTGCATTAATAATCATCTTTCTCTTGGCATTAGTCATCAACCATGAGGATATAAATGGTTGTATGGACCTGACCTTTGCTCTCTCTGCTTGACTTATTCCTGACCTGACCACTGCTCTCTCTTCATTACCCATTCCTGACCTAACCTTTTATCTTCCTGTGTGTGACTTACTCTTGACCTGACCTCCACTCGGAAATGTTGTGTGTTTTGCAATCTGATGGTGCCACGATTGATTTAGAAATTCAACCAACCAAGCCTTCAATTTCACTTCATGTTGTTACAGAAAATAAATGTTGTGGCCAGGAATCTTCTTTTCTTTCCAGGTCACAACTCACGTGCATTTTGTTTTTGATTATATTCTTTGCCTGATTCTCCCATCATTGATTAGAAATTAGTTTGTTTTTAAAAATAATTCCAACATGCTCGATTACTCAAATTTGATGGCCACACAAAAATCGTCCAAAAATTTGAAAATTCATAATTACAATTTTTGGAAAAACAATTTGTTGGGAATTCGACCCATGTATGGCTGTCCTTACTCCTGACCTGACCACTGCATGACCTACTTCTGGCTTGACCTCTGCTCTCCTCGCATTACTTTCTCCTGACCTCTGCATTATTTACACCTGACCCATGTGCGATACTTACTTCCAATCCACAGCAGCAAAGGCTCAGGTTTTATTTAATTATACCCCTTTGAGCCCCAACTGCTCCCACCACATTATTCTTTTGCTAATGGTGCCCAAGGCAACCTTGAATGTCTGCCTCTTGTTCCAAAAAGTCTGTCACCAGTTATTTTAGGGCATGTTGAAAATGGGGATGTGATTTAGTAGATGTGGCTACAAATAGCTGTGTAAATTTGTGGTTTATAAGTGGGTGTTGTCAGTAGGGTGTCCTTGTCCCTGGTTATTAGTGGTGTACCTCAAGGTTCAGTATTTGAACCTTTACTTTTTAACATATCTTTTGGTAGTTTGGGATTAAAAGTATAATTTCAGTGTTTGCAGATGACACCAAGCTATCCAGTGGAATAACATCCTTACAGGATGTCTCCAATTTACAAGCCAATCTCAATACAGTATTGAGTTGTCATGTTGATAAATGTAAAGTTATGCACTTGGGGGTCTGAGAACATGCATGTATCATACATTCCAAGAGGAGAACAGTGGGGGGAATCAATAGTGGAAAAGGATCAATAGCATGCAATGCTGAGCTGCAGTTTCTAAATATTGCCTTGTATTAAAGGAGATGTAGAGTCCAGAGAGAGATATACATTTTCCACCGTCATCAGTATACCTCATCTGGAATATGCAGTTCAGTTTTGGGCCCTAGTTTATAAATAAGGATATTGGAGAACTGGAGAAAGTGCAGATGAGGGCAACTAAACTGATAAGAAGCATGGAGGAGCTCAGCTATAAGGAAAGATTAGAGGAACTGAATGTATTCTCTTGAGAAGATGATATTATTTGGGGGATATGATCAACATGTATAAATACATAAGTGGTCCATATAGTGAACTTGGTGTAGTTATTCACTTTCAGGTCACTACAGAGGACAAGGGGGGACTCTTTGGGGTTTATTTACTAAAGCTGAAGAGTTCAAAATCAGGTTTACTACTCCATAGAAACCTATAAAAATCAGATTCTAGCCTCAGCTTGTTCAAATAAGCTTATAAAATGTGGTTTCTCTACAGAAGTGAGCCTGATTTCCACTCTCCAGCTTTAGTAAATAGACCCCTTTATGTCTAGAGGAAAGAAGATATAACCTTCACATACAGAAAGGCTTCTTCACAGTAAGAGCTGTGAGAAGTGAAATAGACTTGCTGAAGAATTGGTTCTAGCCAGCTCAATGGATATTTTTAAAGGCCTGGATGCATTCCTAAATGCACAAAATATAACTGGATATTAATATTAAGAGGTAGTAACACCAGGGGTAGTTGATCCAGGAAATACATGATGGCTCTTGAGGGATCATGATGGATTTTTTTTCCCCCACTGGATCATGCTTTATTGAGTGTTTTTGTCTTCCTCTGGATCAACTGTGGGTATAGGATTGTTTATATGGGGGTTTTCAATCTAATTTTTTTCCTTTGTTGTGTGAATTAGATAGACTAGTGTCTTTTTTCAACTTCTAACTATGTACTGTAATATGTAACATTAGAAAAACTTACAGGCATTACTTCCTCTCCCTCATCTACACTCTACTCCCCCAAAGCCTGCTTTCAATGTGGCCAGCATGTCTTCTAATTTTAATGAAGGCTGGCTGATCAAAAAAGAAAAAAATATATAATAACATCCATCTCTGGCCAGCTTAACAGCAGTCACAAGGCATTCTATTTTTCATCCAGCTTCCCTTTCTGGTCCCTAATTGTCAGTACTTCAGAGCTATCTTTAGCCACTAATTCTTCACCAAAACTGTCCCTGGGGCAGAATGGGGAAAAAAAACATGGAGAATGGGTTAGAAGCATAAATAATAAAAAAAATCCAAAAGATCACATGAAACAATACACACCCAAACCCACCTACAAAAAAGGGGATATGACTTTCAGAAAAGTATGTATAATTTCATGAAGAAAAGAATAAAAGGTATACAAAAAAACAAAACAGGTAGTTGGTTTCGCAAAATTGTCCTGTTAGCATAGGGGCATAGCCAATGTTCCTCAGTAATAACTTAAAGTGTATTGAAAAAAAATGACAATGCTGTCAAAGCACCATTTAGTAATAATATGTCTTCCTGCTTTTCAGATTGGAAAAAATATACACAAACATATTTTTAAGCTGGCTATACACGTAAAGATTTTGTATGGGAATTTTCGGTTCAAGAATATTAGTTTGATTTTCTAATCGTTAGTGGGGTCAAATCGATGTTTGCTTTTGACCGCAGTGATGGGAAAATTCAAAGGGGCAGGAAGGAAAATGTTTCTCGATCAAATGAATTTTTGGCTAGTATATGTGGTTATCGTTCAGAAATTACATTCATTTTAAACTCAAATGATAAAAGCAAAAGACAATTTTCAAATGACATTTGTCCATTCACCGAATGTTCAAAGAATTTTGGTACGACTTTTCATACAAATATTCTTGTTTGAAAATCTACACGTGTATGGCCAGCTTTCATCACTGGTAGACTTATGTATGGAATTTTTTCTATGCCTAGAAAGTAAAAGTATGCTGGTACTAAACACCGTTGAACTTATATATAAGAACTTATATTTGCAGTTGCAGTGAAAAAGTCCTCCTATTGTGGAACTTTAACGGCACAGTTTTATCAAATGGTAAACTTGACAATTCAATAGTTTAAAAGAACATGCGATTTTTATTTTTACAATCTTAAAACAGACATGTAAGATACAATACAAAGTGTGGCAGTGTCATCAAAAATTATATTCCAATGAAGATGTAGAAATAAGCCATGCGTAGATTGCACTTGATGCGTTTCGAGACCAATCTCTTCTTCAGAAGTGCTAAAAAGGCATGACGCCTACAACAAACATATATATCAATATGCATTTTTATACCTGGAAATTTCATCAATATTGATAATATAATTGGCTTACATTATAATTATACACTTACATAGCCCCGTATAGAGGTAAGGAGAATAAAGAGGACAAAAGGTTAAAATACATTTTTTTTCATGAATACAGCCAGAGATTCTTCATATGCCCCTAACAGCAAAGGTGGACAAGAGATAGAGGGAAGAAAAACAGGAGAAGACAGCAGTTTGGGTGGCAGTTGTCTTATCCTGTTCTTCTTCCCTCTGTCTCTTGTCCACCTTTGCTGTTAGAGGCATACGAAGAATCTCTGGCTGTATTCATGAAAAAAATGTATTTTAACCTTTTGTCAGTTCTCTTTATTCTTCTTACCCCTATAAAGGGCTATGTAAGTGTATAATTATACTGTAAGCCAATTATATTATCAATATCGATTAAATTTACAGGTATAAAAATGCATATTGATATATATGTTTGTTGTAGACGTCATGCCTTTTTGAGCACTTCTGCAGAAGAGATTGCGATTGGTCTTGAAATGCGTCAAGTGCAATCTATGCATGACTTATTTCTACATCTTCACTGGAATATCATTTTTGATGATACAGCCACACTTTGTATTGTATCTTATATGTCTGTTTTAAGATTGTAAAAATAAAAATTGCATGTTCTTTTAAACTATTGAATTGTCAAGTGTACCATTTGATAAAACTGTGCCATTAAAGGTCCACTAATAAGAGGACTTTTTCACTGTATCTTTCAGGGATGATAGCACTCCTTGTATCATATCCCTCTCGCTCTCTATATTTGCAGTTGTGTGCACCCTCATTGTTACACATACCAATGGTTGTCACAATTGCTCTGCTATTATGGCCAGGCTTAGGTATATCAGACAGATATTAAAGTCTGCAGTGTACTCAAATGATAAACATTGGTGAGCAATACTGAAATAATGATGTTAATGTGACAGAAATGTAAGCCGTGTACCGGGGTGGGCTCCCCAGGATACAGTGAAGTCACGAACGAGGAAAGCAACCCCAACACCAGCTTTTGCCACAACAGAATTTTACTTAGATGTGGCAAGTAAACACAACCACAAATGCTGGAAACATACAATAAATTTACATACACCCAGCCCAAAGGCTGAGACCCTTGTGCTGCACAGCACGGCACCACCTGATGGATAAAAGTAGAAGGTGTAATAATTTACCTACTGGAGGGCACAATTAAGCTGCCACACCTTACCCGTTATTACCCTAAAAGAGCAGGAATCAGTGTATGGGTGTATGGTATGGGCTAGCCTGCGGTGCAGCACAACAGCTTACAATCTTACACAAATCTACAGTATTCCCCCTCCCATAACTAGTCCTGTAGCACGTGCTTGAGTATTCCTTCTGAGAAAAACGGCAGTCTGGCTTGAGTTTGTGGAATTTTATCAGCTCTCCAATGTGAAATGTCTCTTTAAGTTGTGGAGTCCTTCCAATGATCAGTAACAACACTTGTGGCCTGACACAAACAGAGACCCTAACTAACTATAGGCCTGGACTCAGTCTATAGGCGCCAACACTAAAAGGAGGTGCGTGCACGATCTTACAGACCCAGGTCTGTTTTTTATCCGCTGGTGACTCTGAACAGAACAAATGATTCTCTCCAACAAGCTTGCGATATTGCAGTGTATGCAACGTTGTTCCTCTGCTCTCATCAGCTTTACTGGCAGCAATCTTCCTTTCTCTGAACAGGATCAGGGTCTTGGACACGATCAGCTTCACTTAGCCGCAGCTCTGGTTACCGAGGGAAGCTCCCACACCTGGATGTCATCGGATTCTCAGCTCACACGGCCCCTTCATTCACCACCATTCAAAACATGGCTGCAGTCTCCTCTTCCTGTTCACTTCAACTCTCTGTGAAAACTCCACCTCTTCATGAATATACAAATATCTATGCAGTCTGAGACTGTGTTAGAAAAACAGTGACATCTTGTGGCTAAACCGCATAATGTCAGTCAAAATATTAATTTACTTCCACACAATCAGTGTTCATACAATGAGAGCTGATTCCCCATCTCACAGAACAATGCTATCTGCTATTTATCTGAGCACCTTATGAGACCCAAGGATTTCCATAAGAGGAACTTTGAGGCTGCAGATTATACTTCATACTAAGGGAAGCCTCTGTAGATGTGTCACGAAGATTGTTTAAATGCCACAAACACCGCACAATAACTTATAATAACACTACTATGATGGCCAGCCACTGGTAGCATACAAATGAATGAAAGTGTCATGTATCTAGCTTATTGGTGAAAACAGGATCTTAATAGAGATAGAATGCCTGTAATCTGGCAATTTCTCCTCCATAAACTGGATCAATATAACTTTATTTTTTGAACTTTACAGCCATGATTTACTGTGACACATTGATTTACTAAAGGCACATGGTCTGTTCACTTTGCAATGGAAGTTTCCCTTTGCAAGGGAATTTTCCCCAGAGCTCAATGAATAAGGTGCAGTTTCACTTTTCAAAGAATGCCCAATTATGTGCAAAGAAGCTAAGCTATAGGAAACATTTACTTGCAAAGTGAGCAGCCTATTTGCATGTATTCTATCAACTGCAATGTGTTTCAGAAATAGTTTTATATAGAGAGGGAACTTGTAAGGGATTCTGTCCACGTACAGCAATAAATCTCAGGCCTGGCAAACCTACAAACATAACTTTCCCTAGTGCAGTGCACTTCATTCTAGCGTACATTACTAATGTACTAGTGCTTTTGAGATATACTGCATACTTTGGTTTGCATATGCTATGGACTTTAATGAACAATTCAATATATAGGTCTATTCCTAATTAGTAATGTGTTTTTATTGATTAGATGAAGTGTGTAAAGGCATTTTATTATTGCTTTTTATTTTGATGTAATCAGTTTTTAAACACACAGTGGGATATTATTGAGTGTCCTGTTGTCAGGAAGCATGAACTAGGAAAATAATAGGCATACAAGGGTTTTATTGAAGGATGTGAGACACTTGATCAGGGTAACAAGGGTAACGTCTGGGCACACAATAGGGGGGAGTCCAGGCAAATATAATCCGGGCACACAGCAGGGCCAGCAGGGCAAAGGGAGTCTGGTCACACAACGGGGCAGTTCAGGCAAATGTAATCTGGGCACACAATGGGGCAGTTCAGGCAAAGATAACTGGGTATGTAATGGGTAGTTCAGGCAACAATAATCCGGGCACACAATGGGCAGTTCAGGCAAAGATAACTGGGCACACAATGGGGCAGTTCAGGGCACTCCGCAACATGCGGCTTGTAGGGACACTCACGGCAGGTGGCCTCCAGGGACACTCAGCAGCGGACAGCTTCCAGGGACACTCAGCAGCGGACAGCTTCCAGGGACACGCAGCAATGGACAGCTTCCAGGGACACTCAGCAATGGACAGCTTTCGGGGACGCTTAGCAGCAGTAAGCGTGCAGAGACACTCAGTAGCAGGCAGTGTGCAGGGACACTCAACAGCGGTCAGCTTCCAGGGACACTCAGCAATGGACAGCTTCTAGGGATGCTCAGCAGCAGTCAGTGTGCAGAGACACTCAGTAGCAGGCAGTGTGCAGGGACACTCACAGCAGTCAGCTTCCAGGGACACGCAGCAGACAGTGTGCAGAGAAACTCAGCAGGCAGTGTGCAGGGACACTCGCAGCAGTCAGCTGCCAGGGACACTCAGACGACAGTGTGTAGGGGCACTCAGCAGGCAGTATGCAGGGACACTCGCAGCGGTCAGCTTCCAGGGACACTCAGCAGACAGTGTGCAGGGACACTCAGAAGGCAGTGTGCAGGGACACTCAGCAACAGGCTTGCAGGGACTTGGCATGGTCTTGGCTGTGGGGTCTGGCCTAAACTCAGACCTCACACAGCACTCTCGGACGAGCAGGGGACCAACAACCAGCCCGGGTCCTGCTCCGGTCTTTTTATCGCCGGAGCACGACGCTTCCTGGTTGCTCCGGCACTGGCCAGCCCGGTGTCGGGTTTCCGGAGCAACAAGCCCTGCCCCCTCACTCTGGCCGCTCATAGGGAGCGCGGCCTTTGTCTCCGGCGGGTGCAGATCACGAGAACCTTGGGGCCGCGCTGTGCCCGCCGAGACAAGGGGAGGGGGCGTGCGGAGACACCTAGGTGGCCAGCAGTTGGAAAATCCATGTGCAGGCACAGCGGGGTGTCAGACTCCTCCACGTCCGGCTGAGGAAAGGTCCACTTTGTGTGGGCTTGTGCGGGCACAGGGACATGTAATGAGAAAGGGAGGGGGAATATGAGGGAGTGCGAGGGGGGACCGTGAGAGTGTCACTCTAGGACTACAGAGCACCTCCCCCTCTCATGGTCTCTATAACTAAAGGGGAGGTGTTCTGTAATCTACAGAATTAAACTCTGTGGGATTAATAAATAAACCAGCAAATGCACTGTGTTGTCAGTTCAAACAGTTTGGCTCTAGCTGGGTTACTGACATATGGACAGGTTTTTTTTCGGTGTACTTGCTGCATATTTAACCACTTCCCATCCGGCCCAATTACATAAACGGCCAGAAGGGAGCAGTGTAGGAGCAGGTGGCCGTTTGTGCACGCTCCCTGTGTGAGGTCCCGATCCTGTGATCGCTGATTGGCCAATCAGTGATCACCTGAACAGTAGTAAACAATATGTCACTTCCTGACATCATTGCTTACTATTACTTGTTAAATCTGTGAATGATCACAGAGATCATATGGTACAAAGCTATTCACAACAGCCTTGTACCATGTGACAAGCTGTGACCAATCACAGCTCTCACAGTATTTCTCAATGGCTGCAAGAATGCAGCCAGAGAGAAGGAGAAACTATTGCTTTTACAGCCTTTATGGGTGTAAAAGCAATCAATTTAAAAAAAAACAAAATCTTCATCATGCCCCCACTATGGTGACACTGTACTGCTAGGGTGACAGTATATAAAAAAAACACAAAACAAAACATAATAATATAAAAAAAAATAAAATAAAAATTTAAAAATTAAAAAAATATATAATTTTTGGTTATAAATTAATTTGGGTTATTTTTTTTTTTTACTAAAAAGATAGCTGAATACATTTTGGCAAATATTTATGAAGAAAAATTATTTATTTGCAAAATTGTATAAGAAAAACACTTTTTTTTCAAAATGTTTCAACTTTTTAATTTATATATCAAAAAAATAATAATCCCAGTGGTAAATAAATACCACCAAACTAAAGTTTTATCTGTCTCAAAAAAATGCTAAAAAATTCATATGGGTACAGTGTTGCATGACCATTGTCATTCAAAGTGTGATAGCACTGAAAGCTAAAAATTGGCCTGGATAGGAAGGGAGTGAAAGTGGTTAAAGTTACAAAACATAGAAAAATGTGTATGTATTGCAGATATGTATTGAATTTGATTTTCTCTTTTTTTTTGCCATACACTTTCTTAAATAATGAATTCAAATTTGGCTTGTACGTCTACAGTATAGTAACACAACAGCAGCAACATGAGTTAATGCTAGATAAGACTCTAAGCAACATCCTATATTAATTAGTTGTAAATAAGAACCAAGGGGCATACATTGTAAATTGTCAATCTTATCACCTGAGAATGATGGAATTAAATTGAAGAAGTAGCATTCTCCTGCAGCCACATACGGTCCAGTTCACTGCACAATACTAACTAAAGGACATGTTTACAGACTGTAGGTCATAGCAAATACAGAGATCTCAGTATCTCTAGACAATGCTTTATGGCAAGTTTCCTGAAAATAGCAATTACTATTTACAATTTTAACCTTTATGAAATGTCATACAGCTCTGCAGTTCAACACACTTCAAGATATGTAAAGGCATCTTTATTTTGCAGCTGAAGTATCCCGATTCCATCTAACTTTGGAGATACACTGTGCTGTGACTTTCTCAATGACTTGCTATACTCTGTGATGTTCTTCAGTGCACAAGAGAACATTATTAATATTTTATTGTAATATTTGTTTTACAGTGTTTGCCGAGAAAGGTGAATGGAATCATGATTTATAGAAACCAATTCTTTAGAGCTTTCAGTAACTGTACTGCTGTTGCTGTGGATACCATTGCTATTGCTACCACTACCTTTCTTTTGTACTCTAGGTACTTTTATTACTTTTCCACTTTGCCCTGGAATTTTTATTACCTTTTCTCTGACCTACTTAATTTTCATTATGTTCTTTCAATGTAAAGGAGCAGGAGAATGATGCTTGTGTCCATCACGTTCACTTTAACCCTTCCTTTTTTTATGGCTATATTTGTGCTATATATAAGCATTTTTGGATGCACATGTGGCTAAAGAAGCAAGACGTAATTATTTACATGACCTCATTTACCCATAAGAAGAAATCAAGATCCTTGTTTTTAGGTTTTGTGCTGGAAGTGAGGACGTGTAAATACTTCTTTTTATAAGAAAGCAATGCTGTACTTCACAATACTTTAGAGGTGAGCTTTTTGATTCCCCTTGTACCACACCATAGCAACCTTAATAGTTTTACTGTTCCCCTGAATTCACAAACCCTATTTCTTAGAGCCTGTAAAGCCATATCTTGCACTGATGACAGTTAAGTAGCCTGAAACAGCTGTATGCAAGTTGATATTATTGGCTTTGTACAAGAGGGTCTTCAAAGGTTTATATATATGTTAAAAAGTGTGGAAACTTTTTGAAGAACCCTCATAAAATTATGACTATAGCCATGCTATACACCAGCAATTCCTGATACACAGATAGCTAAAAAGAGTAAAAAAAAAAAAAAAAAAAAAAAAAAAAAAAGGACTGATTTACATGAATCTACCCACATACCCATAAGGAGATACTGAGCTCTTTTGTTTTTGGCATTTTGTGCTGGAAGTGAGGGTGTGTAAATATCATGTGTTATAAGAAGGCAAGGTAAATCACCCTTTTAATAATGGGGAACACATTATTAAGTGTTCCACAGTACACATTAATCCTACTTTTGGGGAAAATATGTGGCTGGAAAGAAAAGAAAATCATGTTAAAAAACCCAACACTAGGGGGTTTATTTACTAAAGCTGGAGTGCAAAATCAGGCTCACTTCTGCATAGAAACCAATCAGTTTCCAGATTTTATTGCCAAAGCACCTTTTCTCCTGGCCTATAAGTAAGGCAGTCATTTTATTTGTTCAACCAGCGGGTGGAACAAAAAAAATAATTAAGTTCCCGCATCCACATATTTGACACCGCCCTGCTAACCAACCGTACTCTGCCCTACTGATTTCTGTTTCTGTACACTGTCCTGCTGACCTCCCATCTGCCCCCTGACCTTTTTTTACTTCACACTCACATCACACTGGCTAGATCTGGCCCTGCTGGGCAGGAAGGGGGTAAAAGTGCCCGATATTGAACAAGCTGAGGTTAGAAGCTGATTGGTTTTTATGCAGAAGGAAGCCTGATTTTGCACTCTCCAGCTTTAGTAAATAAACCCCTAAGGTTGTTAGATTAAGCAGAAAAAATGGCAGCTAAGAGAATGGGTAGCATTTGTAGCCTACAATATCTGTAGTTGACAAGAGAAATATAATTTGTATTTATTGTAATTCAAACACAACAATGTTTTAAAAGTTACATAGCTTTTGTTTCACATACGGTTCACTTTGTTAATGCAAAGACCACTAGAGTAACGGGTTGCTATTACTGTGGTCTAAAAAAATTTGCACTGTGCACGTGTATATGTTTTCTTGTTTTCAAACTAAAACTGCTTTATACTTAATACAAGTGAAATTAATGTGAGCTTGGCATATTCTTTAATCATTTGAGTCCAAATTTCTGATTTAAATGGAGTTGGGATAAAGGCTATTCATTTGAGTGCCACTTCAAAATGGCACTATGGTTAAGTAACTTTGGTGAATCCCAACAGGGAGTTTAGCACTGCAACAGCCAGCTGTCAGTAAGACCAGCACTAAGACTAGGAGCTGAATCAATTAGCTCCTGGGGATTGCAATCCTTTCATAAGAACACTAGGTAGAAGAGTACTGTAAACACATTACTTTCACATAGTATATACTTTATCATAAGAGAGAAATAGACCACTATCAGAAATAATTTGTTATGCAAAGGTGCATAGCAGAGCTGGATTACGTTTTAACGCAATGTTATTAAGGCCTCGTTTACACTTGTGTTACCTAATGAAGAGCAATTTGTGTTGGATATCTTTTCAGAGGGCATTTGAAAGGGTGTCTGCCTGTTTTACCCACTTTAGCCCTGCACCAGCATGCTACAACCACATGCTATCAATTAGCTCCTGGGGATTGCAATCCTTTCATAAGAACACTAGGTAGAAGAGCACTGTAAACACATTACTTTCACATAGTATATACTTTATCATAAGAGAGAAATAGACCACTATCAGAAAAAATTTGTTATGCAAAGGTGCATAGCAGAGCTGGATTAGGTTTTAACGCAATGTTATTAAGGCCTTGTTTACACTTGTGTTACCTAATGAAGAGCAATTTGTGTTGGATTTCTTTTCAGAGGGCATTTGAAAGGGTGTCTGCCTGTTTTACCCACTTTAACCCTGCACCAGCATGCTACAACCACATGCAGTGAATGCAGTTGAGGGGCACCCCCATTGAGGTGAATGGGTCGCGTTTGGTAGGCAGAACTGCAGCAAGTGGCATGGTGAGTTTTTGAAAGTTCTCATTTTTGTCCATAATTTTTGTAAACAAAACTTGATTTTTTTTCACAAAGTGGTCATTTTAGCAAGTAATTTTGCATACACAGCATTGTCGTACTTAAAATAGTGCCCCAAACACATTGTGCTACACGTTTAGAGTATGGAGGATGTCATCAGGTACAAGTGTCATTGGGTCTAGGCTGACACTGGCTGAAACTGGCACCAACACTGTACTAGGTCAAACAATGGTAATAGATAACACTGCACTGGTGTAGCTGGCGACCAGGTCACTGGTGCTAGTTTACACTGGTACTAGATAAGAATGTATTGGTGTGGCCTGCAATCGGGTCACTGGTACTGACTTTCACTGGTACTAGATTACACTGTACTGGAATAGATGGTGATCATGATACTGGGGCTGGCTTATGCCTGTACAAGGTGGCACTGGTAATTGTGTAGCTTTTCATTAGAACACAGATGCTGGCCTATGCTGATACTAGGTGATACCGGTACTGGTGTGGCTGATGATTAGGACCCTGGTAAAAGAAAACAAGCTTAGAAAAGCCCTCACAAATCAGAGCACACAGCATAACTGGAGTCAACCCTGCTCCAAATTGGTCCTATAATTGACCTAACAAAAATGAATTATAAAAGTAAAAATGACCATGCCACATATGCAATCACTGTCTGGAATGTAAATGCATCCTAAAAATGAGTTCATAAAATTGAATAGTAATCAAAGATGCAGGTAGCCCAGAGTGCTAAATAGAGACCAACCACTCTAACTATGGCGGTGCTGCTTTGGAGTCTGAGTAGGTGCTCACTTTTGTGTAGAGACAAAGGGAAGAAGGAGGACCACAAACCCCATAGTGTAGCATGTAAATAGGGAATTATTTATTGAAAAATAAAAAATGCACTTGCAAAAGGAATGGCATGTGTTAAGCAAGACAGCCAGAGGGGCCTCTGCACTCTACGAGTGGCTTCTATGAATAGCCTGACAAGTGGCCTTTCAGATTACATTGATTATTTTTTACAACCACTTGTCAGTCTTTAACTACTTGTCTACCGGGCACTTTTAACCCCTTCCTGCCCAGGCCAATTTTCAGCTTTCAGCGCTGTCGCACTTTGAATGACAATTGCACGGTCATGCAACACTGCACCCAAACAACATTTTTATCTTTTTTGAGACATATAGAGCTTTCTTTTGGTGGTATTTAATCACCATTGGGGTTATTTTTTTTTTGATAAAGAAACTAAAAACTACAGAAATGTTTGATTAAAAAAAAGTTTTTCCTTTATTGCAAATAAGTAATTTTTCTCCTTCACTGATCTGTGCTAATGAGTCTGCAGTGATGGGCACTCCATATACATATAACATTATCTATGAATCTTTTCCATAGCAAAATGTTTGCAAGAAGTTGACCATTAGGCCAAATGTGAATGGACTCACAGTCTGCAATATAGAGATTGGCAAAACTAGATGATGAATTTGTGCCCATAGCTGTCCCAAGCTGTAGTAAATAGAAGACATCATAATTATATGAGTAATTGTGTTTGAGTATGAAGAGCATGGACTGTACAATGAAGTTGATCTGAACTGGAACATTTACTTCATTCCAATGTTTGTTCCCTTATGATACCTCCCTTATCTTGAGGTATAACTGTATAAAGGGATGTGACATCCATTGTAACCAACAGCTACCCTTGTTTCCATTCTATATCTTTCAACAGATTCAAGATATGCTTTAAGTCTTTCAATATGATGGTATCAATAGCACTTCCTTCTGTACGAATACATCTACATAATGATGATAAATTACATGTTAATGACCCAATCACAGATATTATGGGTTGTCCTGGAGGATTCACTGGATTTTTTTAATTTTAGGTAACAAATAAAAGACTGGTGTATGGGGAATGTTTATACATAGATATTAGTTTTCCTTATCAGTTAGTATTCCTTGATTCAAGCCTCTCTTCAGTAGTTCCTCTAATTCTTCATCAAATTGTTGGACTGGATTATTCCTTAATCCTAAATTTGGCAGTTCATCTCCTAATAAATTTAGTGTCTTTATTTTATATTGTGTCTAGTCCATAAGGACTATTACAGCTCCCTTATCTGCAGGCCTAATGATAATATTACTGTTTTTCTGTGAGGAGCGTGATGCTTGTCTCTCTTATATAGTCGAATTATAAGAAATATGCTTTTCAGTTTGAGATTTCCTCAGATCTCTCACCATCAACTCCTGGAAAGATTGCATGTGGTCACTCTTCTCATGAGTAGGGAAAAACTTGGATTTTGGTTTGAGATCTGTGTGATGAAATGTATTCTCGTTTGATGGAATAGGGGTTTTATTTTTCAAAATATGTATGCATCTATGTATAAACAATCTCCATACACCAGTCTTTTATTTTTTATTTACAATTCTTGTGTGGCTTGTAAAAACACCAATAGTACGAATAAAATTAGAGATTTTGTGAACCCTGGAGACCAGCAGGTGTACATCTTGAAGAGCCTCATTACCTGTGCCACTAACTTTATATAGGGCGTACTAAAAGGGAACTGAGAACCTGGAACAGAAAGCATTTTTGTATACACACACACACATCTATATTTGTATTAATTTTAGAAAGGAAATATTTTGTTCTCTCTTACCTTATCGCTATTAGTCCACTTTTTATCAAATGTTATTATGATACATGAATACATTATTTTATAGGGCTTTACTAGATTATTTGTTTTACTGTTGCAGTCATTTGGGCAGTGAAAGGTTAATTAGTGGGTGGAGTGGAAGAGGAGAGTATATAAAGAGAGCAGTGACCAGCCTTCCTTGAGAAAGATTGTTGGTATCCAATCGAAACATGTCAGTATAGGCAGGCAGCGACGTCACCAGTACAGGGGCATTGCTGTGGAGTGTGCACTGTCCAGGGGCGGACTGACCATTTGGAAACTCGGGCACTGCCCGAGGGCCCGGGGTCAGTAGGGGGCCCCGTGAGATGCCCCTGGTACCTTTTTTCATAGGCTTTTTTGAGTTTGGGCAAGGACACAGGGGCCCCATGATCCCCTATTGCCTGGGGGCCCCAGGACTTGTCAGTCTGCCCCTGGCACTGTCATAAGAGTTTTGTTACTATTACATACCCTGTACATGCTGGTTGCCAGTGGCCAAGGACCTGCCTGTTTGTGTCAAGTTGATTAGCGCTCCTCTCCCTTTATCTGTTCCTATTATACCTGTTATTATGCACACACATGCTTGCACTGTATTAGCAACATTGAAGCAACACAGTTCAGAAGCAACATGCAGCTGGCAATATAGAGTGAGTGTCTTGTTTTAATGCTACACGTTATTTATTACTTTATATTAATTTTGGCACAAAGGATTTGTGTGTGAGTGCTCCAGGAATGGTTTAGAGTTTTTGATTTGTGCTGCTTTTGAAGGATATAGGCTGTCTCCTAGCTGGCTGTCCCACAGATCTTTTTAACCACTTGCTGTTCTCCTATTTGCGCTTGAGTTATGTATTGGCATTTCATCTTGCCAATGCATAACTCAATGGGGCCTAGCAAAATGAGATCACTCATTTTGCATTACAACACAACTATTAACAATTCCTAGGAGACTTCTTCCTCCAGAAGGGGGGCACAGCTCTGGGGGTAGTTTTTTCCCCCAGCTACTCTAACCTTTTTTGAAAGGACCTTTACATCTGGTTCAATAATTCCCCCTGTGGAGTACATCATCCTGTATGGGTGATACATTGGCAACATTATCATGATCTGCCAAGGTAAGGAAGAGTCACTACTCCTATTCATTGATTACTGCAACACCAACTCCTTTGGTATACAGTTTACATCTGTTGCGCACAAGAAGGGGCTCACTTATTTGGATGTTTATTTATTTCATAATACCTTGGGTCAAATCTGTTTCAAAATACATTTCAAAATAGCAGCAGGTAATTCCTACCTGCATTTAAAAAAACTACCATCATCCGGCTTGCAAACAGAACATCTTGGTCAGTCAATTCTGCAGCCATACATGAATTGTACTTTAAAAGAAGATTATATGTCTCAACGCCTAATTCTCAAACAAAGGTTTATGCAAAAAGGGTACAGACAAAAATCTACTGATTTGGTCTTTGACGAGCACCTTACTCTATATGAGGCCGGCCTTTCTCCCTGTGCTGAGATCAATCAGTACCCAATATAATACCAAGTATCTATCCATGAAAAAGGCTCTACAGAAACATTGGAGCATTTTGAAATGTGATCTGAAGCTATATCCGAAGCTAAGCCCCATCTTATCCGCTTGTCCAAGAGTGCTAAGAATTTTATAGCAAATTACTAGTGGTAAAAGTGACTCCTTCCAGGAAAATACCTACCTTTCTGGTGCTAAAGAGCATGTGCTAATGCAAAAAATGCATTTTTTTAACTTTTGTGTTTGTTAATCACAGGCAGCAGTCCTCAGCTGATCAAAGAAGCCACCTTTATTCTATTGATGGATTTTTTTTACCTTCTCTGCCTTTTATGTAGTGTACTTTATTAACTGCTCCTATGGTCTGTTATACAAGGGTAGAACTTTAAGATCCCTCTGTGCACATTTTGGAGAACACCACAGGAATGTAGAGAGTGGTCTACCAAAGTTATTTTTATCCAGGCATGACAAAAATCCTAGTGGTCTCAGAGTACATGTGGTTAAGGTCATTATGGCATATATGGCTTACATTCGAATGGGGGGTGGAACAAAAGGTAATGACTGTAGGGGATGAACTGATGGGAGAAATAAAAGATTTGGGAGGCAGGATAGGCCTCCCTGAAGAGATGAGTTTTCAGGAACCGCCTAAAACTGAATAGAGTAGGAGACAGCTGTACGGATTGAGGTAGAGAGTTCTAGATACAAGAGGCTCTGGAGAAGTCCTGTGGATGAGCATGGGAGAAGGAGACAAGGGAGCTAGAGAGCAAGAACTCTTGGGAGGAGCAGAAAGGATGATTTGGATAAGATTTGGAGGCAAGATTGACAATGTAGTTTGGGGCAGAATTGTAAATGGCTCTGTATGTTATTGTTAATGTTTTGAATTTTGTTGGGTAATGGGAAGCCAGTGGAGGGATTAGCAGAGAGAGGTGGTGGACACTGAATGGTTTGTAAAGTGGATGAGTCTGGCATCAGCATTCATGATAAACTGAAGACACGATAGCCGGAAAAGAGGTACTGTAGGTCTGTGAGGAGGGAGTTACGGTAGTCAAGTCGAGAGATAACAAGGGATTGAATAAGTTGCTTAGTGGTTTCAATGGTTAAAAAGGGGCACATTTTTGAGATGTTACGGAGGAGAAGTCTACAAGATTTGGACAGCAATAGAATTTGGGGCTGAAAGGACAGGTCAGAGTCCAGGATTATACCTAGTACCATAGCATGAGGGGAGGGGTTGATAGTTCTACTTTTGATCTACTGGAGAAGTCAGGGGAGGGAGCACGGGCAGGAGGGAATATTATGAGCTCAGTTTTAGAAAGATTGAGTTTGAGGAATTTGTGTGACATCCAGGCTGTTATGACAGTTAGTAGGTTAGTAAAGCGAGAAGAGACTGAAGGAGTGAGGTGAGGAGTACAGAGATAGATTTGGGTATCTTCAGCATAGAGATGGTACTGGGAACCATGGGACTTTATCAAGTGACCAAGGGAGGACATGTAGATGGTGAAGAGGAGGGGTCCGAAGTCAGAACTTTGGGGGACCCCTACAGATAGAGGGAGTGGAGAGGAGTAGATAGAGTTATAGCTAAGACTGAAGGAGTGCTGTGATAGGTAAGAGGAGAATCAGGAGAGAGCAGATGCCCAACTTTATCAAAGGCTGCAGAGTGGTCTAGCAGTATGAGTATGGAGTAGTGGCCATTGGTTTTAGCATTTAGTAAATCATTAGTGAGTTTAAGTAGGGCAATTTCAGTGTAGTGTAGTAAGCAAAAGCCAGACTGTGATGGGTCAAGTAGATTGTTATTTATTATTTATTTATTTATCGAGTTTATATAGCGCCAAAGGGTTTGCTCAGCGCTGTACAATAGAGGGGGGACAATACATGAAACAGTACAGTAACATCAAACAGCACACAAGGGGTAAGAGGGCCCTACTCTTTCGAGCTTACAATCTAGGAGGGAGGGGGTAGAGGTACAGGAGGAAACGGCTGTGGGGGATGGAGTGGTAGGAGGAGGGAAGGGCAGCGGCTGTTAGGTGAGGGTGGGGTAGGCTTCCCTGAAGAGGTGGGTTTTCAGGGAGCGCCTGAAGGTGAGGAGGGAAGGTGACAGTCTGATGGATTGGGGTAGTGAGTTCCAGAGGATGGGGGAGGACCTGGAGAAGTCTTGCAGTCGTGCGTGGGAGGAGGAGACCAGGGAGCAAGATAGAAGGAGGTCCTGTGATTGTTGTCAGTGAGGCAGGAGCTTAGACAGTTGTACACTAAGCATTCTAAAACTTTAGTGCTAAACAGGAGCAAGGAGATGGGTTTTAAGTTGTTCAGGCTGGTGGGGTCCAGTGAGGGCTTTTGAAGTATTGACAGTGCATGTTTTAGAGGGGAGGGGAGAGGAGGGGAAGGTGCCAATAGAGAAGGAAAGATTGAAGATGTGAGGGAGCATAGGATACAAGTTGAGGGTGAACGTAGTTTAATTCTTTAAAACCTTGTGTGCGCAAAAGACCTACTGGATTTTCAAGTTAAACACCATGTCTCCAATTTGTCTCAATGAATAGTTAGATATGAGCATCATTCAGTCAGCTGGCTCCTAAAAACCATAAGGCTGAATTGTGTTCTATTCACACCTTTGGGCTTCCATGGTGACACTCACCATAATTTATGAAAGGGATTGGGTCATTTTATAAGTTAATTTGTAGTTCCATGTCTACCTATCATAAGGATCTGAATTTATCAGGGATTGAAGCTAATAGTGATTTTATGAGATTTTAGCTTGTACCACTCCATAGCCCATAATATTACTGTAATATCATGTCCAAATCCCAATGGGTTTCTATTATGTCCTTTCTTCTTCCCATCATATATCATTATTTATTTTATATAATTTTGTTTATTGTCTCTGACTCACTATGATTAACTTTCATTCATTATCCACTTAATTTCTCATAAATTCAATTTGGAATCTTTAATATATTTTAAGTATTTTTTTATTTGTGACGTACTTTAAGTATCTTTATTAGCAATATTTTATCTATGGAATCCATTATGGTTTTTATTTCGTTATTAGTTTTAATTTACAGATAATAGTTGCACATTTAGCAACAGGTCATTCTCAGGTGTTTCGGTGGCTCTGTGTGACTCAGCATACCCTCAGGCGATTGCAAATATCATAGCTTCCAGGTTGCACTGCAATATGTTGTGCGCGGGCTGTTCTGCCCCCTCCTGTCTGAATATAGTGCTGGGGGAGCCTAGCTTGGACAGGCTGAGGAAGAAGCTAAATCACTTTGAAATGCATTCCTGTTTTGTGCGAACCAATGACCAATGGGGTGTTTTTGCTGCTCTTTTGGTGCACCTGGTCCAGAGGCTCATTAGGCTACCTTGCTCAACACATGCCATTCCTTTTGTGAGTGCATTTCTATTATTCAATAAATCATTCACTATTTACATGCTACACTGTGGGGTTTGTGCTTCTCCTTTTTCCTATTGCTGGCTCACACTGGTGCTGGCTGACACTAGTACTAGGTGACACTAGTACTTGTGGTGGTCAGGAGATTGATGCTGGCTTACACTGGTCCCTGGTAACACTGGTGCTGGCAGCAATGAAGACACTGGTATCAGCTTACACTGGTACTAGGTGATGCTGGTACTGATGGTGATCAGGAGACTGGTGTTGGCTTACACTGATTCTGGTGGTGATCAGAAGACTGATGCTTGCTTATGTTGGTATTTGGAGTCACTGCTACTTGCATTGGTGCTGGCGGAAATCAGAAGACTGGTGCTGGCTTACACTGGTAGTGGTGACACTAATACTGGTGTGGCTAGTAATCAAAACACTGATGGTGGGTGTCATTGATGTTAGGTGTCACTGGATTCAATTCTGCTACTGATCTGATTTGGATCTGATTTGGATGTAAAGGTCTTGCTTTTTTCTCAAAATTGATTGGTATGTGATGTCAAAAAAATGCTGGCTGCAAGCTGCAGCCTTTGTTTATGTTATGTGATTGTTCACAGTAAATACAATTTAATTGGCTTTGTACCCTCTTTAAATGTGGGACACAGCAGACTACAAAAAGCATCTTCATTGTGTTAGTAGTTTTAGAGATGTCACCATGAACATATCTACTAGATTTCTAAATGTCTTGGTCCTGCAGAATATTTGTTGGGACCGGTTGGAAGTTTTTTTCTCCAGTGGTGGAGTGGTCTTCAAGTTTTCCCAATGTTTATCCATTATTGGACAGCTATCACTTAGGCTTTTACTATACTGGATCACACGTATTATAAGCAGCATCTGGTTTTATATGTTGGTTTGTTCTTTCAAGATGGGTCAATCAGATCACGGGAATATTTTTCGTGTGAAAGCAATCTTTACAGGTTCTTGCTTGATAGCTGAAGACTTTAACTAGAATGCATATTCGTTTCAGTTTTTGTAACTATTCAACAGTAATTTTCTTACCAAGGGTCTGTGTGACAGTGTTAAACTTTAGATAACTGTTGCTATCCCCTTGAAAAGAATTTCCCCTTAGTGGTAGTTCCATCATTGTTTCCTGTTGAAATCCAGGTAATCATTCTGCATTGCTTGAGAAAGATACATAGCTCTCATGTATTCTTATTCCAGTATTGAACAAAAGCATTGATTTCTGTAGCATCTCCATTCCACATAAAAATTAAATTCCCAGTCTATAAAAAATATATTGTTCATTGAAATAAAGTCTAGTTCAAAAGTTCACCCCATATACAGGGGTCAGACAAAAAAAAGGAAATACTACATGATTTGCGGGTGTGAAAGTGACATGTTTCACATTGAAAGCGGAAGTGATGTAACATTCTTTTGCTTCTGCTGTGTGAAAAGACACCTAGCTAACAGGTGGGAAGCCTTACTTTTGTCATTCACTGTGTGCACTGCGAGTAACACAGAGTCATATCAGAGATTACTGAGCTTCAAAGAGGGAAAATCGTTGGTGCCCGCTTAGTTGGTGCCTCTATGACTGAAGTTGCCCATTTATTTGTGGTGTTGCGAGGTACACTATCAAAAGTTATGACAGCATATACAGAAAACGTCTGATAAGCATAAGCGCAGGTGACATGGTCAACTGACTGAAAAAGCTAAAAGGACATTTGCAGGATTATGACCCCCGAATAAGAAAACAACTGCTGCAAAAGTGACTGCAGAGCTCAAGCTCAGTCTTCACGAGGCTTGCAAATGTATCCAAAGGAGAGTATGGAGGAGCACATAAAACATCTTACACATATTCCAAAATGGTATAGTCTTTTCTGGTATGGATGGGAAAATCTTCATAAATTTCAGGCAGCTTTGCCAAATCTGTAAATGATCTAATTAAGGCAAATTGATTAGCTCATCCTTACTTCACTCCTCTCTGGCGAGTGTAGAGCATCAAGTGTGATTTCTACAGTATCTGCTGTTTTGTACCTTTGCTATCTGACAAGTTTTCCTGACACAAAGAGAAAAACAGTGATCGGGAGGGACCTCCAGCAGATTGAGAGCATCAGCTCTGTTCCTGTGAGCTGAGTGAAGGGGAGTTTGTCCCTTCCCTCCAATCAGCTCTCAAAGTTCTCTGCACTGATCTCTGCAGAGTGCAATTTCTGCTCTGCACCCTCTATTTTTTTTTAACTCTCAGACAAGCTTTATAAATTCAGCACTTTAAATGGCTGTATAGAAGACTGTAGATAAACAGGTAAAACTTATGTAGGAAGATGTGTTTTATCTCTGTGTATCACCTGAGGCCAGGCACTTCACTGGGTATGTGAAAGGTTTTACAGCCACTTTAAAAAGGCAGGGCAGAGGTGGGCACATTTACAGTAGAATGATAAAGGCATTGATGAGTGGGTAAATTAAAAAATCTTGTAACCTTCAATTTCTATTTTCAGAATCTATTATGGTAATAGAATTATTTCACTTGAATTACAAACTAAAAGCAAAAGTAAAGCAAGCATTTTAATTTAAGCAATTTATATGCTACAATTTTTGTTTTTACCCTGGCTTAATTTATCTTCTACTTAATTAAGACATAATAGCTCACCCACCTCATTTTGGCAACATTTCAAGTGGATCTGATACACTATCTCTATGACTCATTCATCACTTTTTTCTTGCATATGCAAAGACCACTTTTTTGGCACATGTAATCAGAAACCACTTGCACCAATGCTGAGAGGCATGTAATGAAGTTTAATTTTAATATGCACATCCTATGACTGCAACAAGGAGTAGGAATACACAGTAATATATATATATATATATATATATATATATATATATATTATACACACACACACACTAAAAAAGTAAATCACTTAACCAGAAATACGTGAATCCTGCACTACTACTGTAAGCCACAATAATATAAATCAAAATCTGTAAACTTTAACCCAGACATCTACAGTATAATAATGTTTCCTACGTGGAATATTGTTAAAAAGCAACCCTACATCTATTGGACCCAACTGCCCCACATTTTCTGTTGCCCCACCTTGCTCTTGACATCCAAAAATACAGTCTTCTACTTACCTTAGATAAACTGAGGACCTCCTACACCAGCTTTGGCAGCTTCAGTCCCTTTCATGGAGCAGGCAAGGCATGAAAGACCTCACATACTCACTGGCTTCTTTACTGAATTTAATAGAAAATCATCTACCTGTAAGAACTCAGCATCTGTTCCCAGCTCCACTGGCTGGAAGTTGCATAGCCAATTTAGATGGAGACAGGTGGTGGGGTAAAATTAAGTCAAATTTATGTAAAGGAAGAGATTTTTTATAAAGAAAACTAGCTGTGAAATAAACATGAAGGCTGTCATTACTGACCTCCTGTGAAAGCTGCTTCTCTGGTTATGTTGATGCATTGGCTTTAGTACTTTCAGAATTACCGACCTAGAAGTATGCAAAAGACAAATATTGTCATGTTCTGCTTAATCATATCTAAAGCATTTTATCCCAGTCAACCATTTTGGATACAAGTAACCTAGCCTATTAACCCACATGATTTGACTGAATGATCTAGCATTATATGTGTTTGTTCATGGTGAGTAAGCATGATAAGTAATGTTTGAATATCACACTAACAAGTATTTATTATATCTCACAGAGATCACAATGCTCCCATTGACAATTCCCTCATCTGCTTTTCTTTGCAGGTGGATGGCTTTATATATTATCCAGTGTCACCATCTGCCTTCTGAACTGAGATGCTATCCTAGAGATGGAGCAATCATTTTGTATATATCCAGTTTTGGGTACATGCATAAGAGATGATACAATTAAATCGTGAGTGGCAGTTTTATTTATTAAGCTGAATTGCTTTGTAAAGGTGCTCCCATGTTACAAGAGCATCCCTAAACAGAGAAGGCAGTCTTTAGAAGATTCAGATGTGTGAAATGTACCAAGGGCACCCCATTATGACCATAATTGGTCAATGATGTTACCTAGGATCCCCCAACCTTTTATTTATATGTGGCTGCTGGGCCTGGGAAATGCCATTTGGGACATAAGTATGCCATGTATTAAAAAAAATAATAATATTTTAATAAAAAAATGTAAAAGCAAAATGTTGTGCATTTGTCAGTACATGATAAAAAATGTATCTATCTATATATATACTGTCCCTACAATGTAAATGAGTATGGGGTACATAGTATCCCTATTCATTCACAAAAATAGTTGGCTCCATTTATGTTCCTTTTTATTTTTGTCTCAGCAAAACAGATAACTAAGAACAGATTTGGACCGCAGCATTGTACCATTGTAAAATTCCCACCTAGTAAAACCCCGTACACACAGGCCGAATATCAGTTGGTTCAATAGAAGCAGTCCAACATTCGGCCCATGTGTACACTCACTTGGCCGACTTCTGTCGAACAGGCATGCTGGAAAACCAGCATCCAATTGGCATCTGATCAGTGCTGGCAGCCAATGGCTGCCAGAGCTGACCAGTGTGTTCTGGCGGGGGGCAGTCTCCCTGTTAGAACACCATAGCTCAGCGGAGAGATCGCTGTACTAACATTGGATAGTTAGTACAACTAGCTCTTCCCGAGCTCTTCCGTTTTTTTTCTTATTCAGCCCGCTAAGTTGAACAACAGAAAAACTGATGGCGTGTACCCAGCTTTACACACTAGCATTATTTGCACAGGTAAATATAAACAGGGAAATTCATAAATGGTGCCATAGACACCCTTTATAATTCCATCAGAATGCAGAGCCGAAAGTGCCTGTGTTTGTGCCTGATTTATGAGCAGCCTAAATCCTCCTCTTCTGGGCTCCCCACTGGTGATCCTGGTAACTCCTCTTCTGGACGCAGGACGATTGCTAGGGGGGGGCATTTGTGCAGGCTCAATCCCAAGCCACACTATGTGCATCCACTGACACACACTGTGGCTCACTCCTGCCCTAGCTCTCTCCTATGCCTATGGCTCCTGCTGCTGTCAAGCTCCCTGTGAAAAGGAGAGATAAGAGCAGTGCTCATGTACAGCAGAACAGCATTAGATCAATATCAGGCTCAGGTATTAGGGTAAAAAAAAAAAAAAAACTTTAGCTTTACAACCACTCTAATTCGTAAAACTTAACCAAGCTGTCAATACCTAACCTAATCTACAAAATATCTAATCTAACACTCAACTCTATTCCTCCCATCAGACTTATATACCATGGTGCTTGTGCCTGATTTATGTATGAGCAGCCTAAATCGTCCGCTTCTGGGCTCCCCCTCTGGCGATCCTGGTAACGCCTCTTCTCCAAGTGACCCCATAACAGAACGATTGCTAGGGGTCACTTGTGCAGGCTCGATCCCAAGCCACATTACGTGAATCCATTGACACACTTAGTGCAGCTAAGTCCTGCCCTAGCTGCTGTCAAGCTCCCTGTGAAAAGAGGAGAGATAATAGCAGTGCTGATGCACAGCAGTACAGCATTAGATCAAGATCAAGCTCAGGTAAGTATTCGGGTGGGGGGGGGGGGCAGGTGGGAGCTAGCATGGAAAGATTTTTTACCTTAATGCAGGAAATGCATTAGGGTAAAAAAAAAAACTTTTACCTTTACAACCACTTTGATTCGTAAAACTTAACCAAGCTGTCAATACCTAACTTAATCTACAGTATATCTAATCAAACACTCAACTCTATTCCTCCCATCAGATTTATTTACCATGGTGCACCTATCTGTAAATGATTAAAATTAAACAAACATACATTACCATGAAAACCAAAATGAATCATCAAATATTTAGTTTTGTAAATAAATATTCTTGTTTTTATTGAGACAAAAAACATATTGAAAATGTTTCCCTGGGATTCGAGGATGTAACAGCAGCTTTACTCAAGAACGATAAGGAAGAATACTAGAGGGATTGAACATTGATTAACATCAACCAAAGGTGGAAGTAAGTGCTTGAATTTTTCACACTGAAGTGATCGGCTATCTATTAACAATTTAGTCACCACGGTTCCTCTTTCCTACATGTATTTATACTTGACTTCCTATACATTCCTCTTAAAGCTACTTAGCTACTTAAGACCATATACTGCCGTCAAATTAGCATTTAGCTCCAGTTAACAATAACTTATACATCTGCTATTACTTTGTAGTCAATGCTTGCTAAATACTACCGCTTTATATGCCCATTCTCAATGGCCTTTACCATCTGTGATCAGAAGTGGATTTATCCAACTGGAAGTTCCTCACAATCCAACAATGACTATACATACATATCTACTGCATTATACTTGAAGTTTACTAAACTGTACTACGATCTATTTTTAATACATGTTAACCTATTTAAGATACGCATCATCTGCAATTTCTATTCTGGGTGACAATTTACATGGAATTAACTTATGACATGATCTGAAGCCTCATGAACTTTTGCCATTGACTGATTTCAATGCTTCCAATTTCTTCCAAGAGGATTATTTGATCTCCACATTTCTCGATGTGAGTTTATTTTGATTAGATGTTCCATTAACCGTCCACAGTTAGCTTATCTCACCAAATTCATGTGACTTACCTATCTGAAGTTGGTTATTGTAATGTTGTATTTATTGCCATAGAGTGTGTTATTTATATTCTAGGTTCCACACTTAGTAATATGAATCTGAATGTACATGGCTCCAAGGGCCACTCTGATTCATATCACTGACCACATGCAGACATTCTGGTACAGATTGTCTTTATTAATTCACATTTTATGATTGATATCTATTTGTCTCCTGTTCCAAGGTAATTTTTTTTCCAATAATCATTGTATTAGACATGTAGTAAAGTTTTGCACATCATTTTCTACATCGCTACTCTGCATGGGTATCTTTGATTACCGACTTTACACAGTCTGTCCCCTACAGCTGTTCATTTTGTGATATATTAATTTTGGTATAAACCCACATCAATACATTTTCTGATGAGACAGAGAGCTATTATCTAGACTTCCTTGCCTGTTTGCGTGGCGTACATTTTGTCGGTTTAGCTGATACATAGTGTAGTGCCCTATATATTGCAGGATGGGGTGTGTAATGAAGTATTGTTTACAGTCCTATGTAGTACAATGGTGTCCCTGGAATGCTGTATAATTGTAGGCAAGCTCTCCTTGTTAACACATTGTGCAGGGTTGATGGCATTTATTTGAACATATAAGAGGACCACCATTGCTGAATTTGTTTTTAAGGATTATCTTTTATTTTTATATGCATAAATGTATTTTTCTAACTGCTATTCATTGGCCAGTGCCTAGGGCAGCAATGAAGGAGGGGTAGTATCAATGCTGTAATATAATCATACAAGTAAGTGTGTTTAGGGGTCAGATGACTTACTATGATTCATAAAACTATCTCGTCTTTTTCTTGGTTGTTGGTTGGTACTGTTGAAAAATAGCTGGAAAGCAGACATTATTCCTCAAAAAGCACATTCTAGCATATGTTTTCACTAACTTGACAGCAATACTTTAGTAAGGACCGGGATTGAACAACGTGTAAACATTCAGGTGTGCCGAGAGCAGTATTATGTCCTAGTACAGTCCTTTTTATATGTTACCTTTTGGAGAATTCAAATTCCTGTTTGTTTTTCACGCTAAGCTAATTTTTGGAGCTATTATTTAGACATTTAGATTCTGGTCATTTTAATGTTATACACTTATAGATATATTGTGCATATATTTTATTATGAGTGAATATTTTATTATGAAGTGTTGCATAATCAATTTAATGGTTTGCAATTTATCATGTTATGCAATTCCAGCTGTCAACAGAAGGCCATTATCCTCTCATTTGTTAATCACAGCAAGCACAGCTATGGTATAATCATCAAACTATACAACTCAGCCTTTGTGAAATGTTAGCCTATCACCTGTGTTCTTCTGGTTTTTGTCAATCATTTGTGTCTCTGGTGCCCAACCTGTGGCCCAGCTGCTGCATGTTGCATTTTGGCACTTATTGTGCAGCCCTTGGGATTTCTGAAGACAATAGGATGTTTTATTTTGCTTAGGCCAGTGAAGGAAAAATATATTCTTTTAAATTGGGTTTTAGCAGTTAATTAGTTTGCTTTAATTCTATTGCACTATCTTACGATTTTTCTGTGCTGCCCATCCCTATTCATGCTTTTTGTTTTTTTCCCCATCTGATAAATGGATCAGGCTTAGAGAAATAGAACATGAGTCACAAGTACTTTTTTATTAAGTCTGAGGGGGTTATTTACTAAAACTAGAGAGTGAAATATCTGGTGAAGCTCTGCAAAGAAACCAATCAGCTTTAAGTTTTTCTTGCCAAAGCCTAACAGAACAAGTTACAGAACATGCACTGCTGCACCCAATTCTGAGTGCACCAGTTTTAGTAAATCTCCCCCTGTATGTAGCACAAATGTGGAAGCATTAATTTGTACAGAGGCTATAATAACAGCTATCTCTTTCAGTCTCATATAGTGGAGTTGATTTTCTAAACACAAATACAGTAGAAAATGCAGGTGCATTAAAAAAATGAAAAAACCCAGTCAAACGGTCAGTACACAACAAGGTGTATGACATATAGAAATACTCTAAAGAGAGCAAGTCCTACAGTTATTATCCTGATAAGATTCTGTATTTCAACTAAGATACGAGCGAGCATCAGTATGACCAAGTGGTTGGCGCCAGCTGAGAAAAAGGTGAGATGAGGAGGGTAAAGGGAGGAATGAAGAAATAAAAGGGGAGGGGGAAAGAGGCAAGGAGGAGGAGGGGCCTCAGTCTAAAACCTCCAGATCAGTAATCCAATAGCAGGAGAGTCTCCATACCCTGTCAGAGGGGGGATCAGAGATAGTCAAATGGATGAGAAGTGGGGCATGGTCTGATATAGCCCTAAGCAGAATAGTAATTACTGGTCAGAGCAGCCAATGAACTCGCAGAGGCAGGAGGCGGAAGTTAGAGGCCAACTAACACCAGTTCAGAACAGTTAATCATCGCATGCACAATAGCATATTTACCCTTGAGATCCAACCTGAGATGGAGAAGCTTAAACGGCAGGGATTCATGAATGAGAACACTAAACCCCCCGGGCATAGGTGGAGTAAGTAGCATATAATAGTGGAGGAGCCAAGCTTTTTCTAAGCTAAGTGCCTTGCGACCCATCCTGACTAACAGTTACCGACTCTCTGCTCACTGAAGATTGAGAACCGAGCAATCAGGGTCTTTGATCCCTCAGTTCTCAGTCTTAGAAGCAATGGGAGACAGATGCACCATTGGATCGATGCTACCTAGGTAAGTATAATTGTTTTGTTTTTTAAAATCCAATACTTCTCTTTTAACCAAATGAAGACTGGACTGCTTCACCCCCTTCCTGCCCAGGGCAGTTTTCAGCACTGTCACCTTTTGAATGACAAAACACTACCCAAATTAATTTTAAATCATTTTTGAGATAGAGATTTCTTTTGGCAGTATTTAATCATCACTTGGAAAAAAATGGAAATAAAAATTAGTTTCTGTTATAACTTTGCAAATAAATACTAAATCAGTGTATATTATTCAGTCTGCATGAAAGGCATGGAGTCTACAAACTATGATATACTATATATATATATATATATATATATATATAAAATTTGAAAATGGATCAGTACTGTCTGCCAGTCACTTTTCTTGAAGCTCTAATATGCCAGGACAATACAAATACCCCCCAAATGACCCCTTTTTGAACAGTAGAAAGTCCAAGGTAAACGTTACTAAAGCAAGAACGTAAGAGGAATGGTGAATTTTTTGAAGTTGTAATTTTGTTACAATTGTTTGGAAAATGAGGAAATTAAATAACGTATTACAATGTCAACTTAGTGAAAATAATTATTTCTCACAGCACAGGCATACTTACAATAACATCCTAAAACATGTTCTGCTACTTCTCTACTACTATATAATTTCCTGACCAATTGTCATTTTTCTTGCATGAAGCTAACTGGCACACTGACAAGGCAGAGGATTGCAGCGCTGGATTGAAAACACATTGTTTTGGATTAATGCACTATGTTTGGAAATTAGAATTTTAATAGAAGTTTTTTGTCTGTTTTTTTTTATATCAAGAAAAAAAATGTGCATAGTTTTTTTTAATGCATTTTTAATAACTTTGTGTTATGCACTTATTTGTAGATGATTCATGTTGGCACAAAAAGTATGTTGAATTTATTTACAGTTATTTATGACTGGGCTGATACAATAGTTGAGTCGCTTAGTCTTGTTTCCAAATCCTATGCACAAAAACTTAGGAATTGGGGTGCAGAAAAATGGCAGCAGGTTCTCTGGACTGATGAGTCAAAACCTGAAATATTTGGCTGTAGCAGGAGGCAGGTTACCATAATGTATCATATGAGTGTTTTCAGGCAACAGTGAAGCATGGTGGAGGTACCTTGCAAGTTTGGGGCTGCATTTCTGCAAATGGAGTTGGAGATTTGGTCAGGATGTCCAAATCTTCAATGCTGAGAAATACAGCCAAATACTTATTCATCATACCATACCATCAGGACAACACCCCCAAACATTCAGCCAATGTATTTAAGAACAATCTTCAATGTAAATAAGAAAAAGGAGTTTTGAAAGTGATGGTATGGCCCCCACAGAGCCCTGATCTCAACACCATTGATTCTGTCAGGGATTGCATGAAGATACAGTAGGATTTGAAGTGGCCGACAGCTACAGAATATCTGGGGTTAGTTCTCCAAGATGTTTGGAACAACCTACCTACTCAGTTCCTTCAAAAACTGAGTGCAAGTGTACCTAGTAGAATTGAAGAATTTGATTTCAAAGTCAAAGGGTGGTCACCAAATATTGATTTGATTTGGATTTCTCTCCTGTTCGTTTACTTTCCATTTTGTTAATTGTAAAAATAAACCATTTATAAAAGCATTCTTAATTTACAGTATTTTTTCACACCTGCCTAAAACTTTTGCACAGTAAATCTATCATCAATCACATCGTCCAGTGATATAGGTCAATTATCAATAACAATGGCCTGCTGCCTGATGATTCTGCGCAACTACAATGAGCCACCAAATGATCATGTTGCTTCACTAATGTCCCCCATTTTCATTGCCATGTTTGCTAAATGGTTTCATTGCCCAGCAATGGCCAGTTTGTATGACTGTTCACCAAGGCTAATCCTAGTTGCCAGTCATAACAATTCTCATGTGAATTTCTAGATCTTTTGATACCTTCTGTCCCAATAGATACACATGATTTTCCCCTCCATTTTTCTATGTCTCAAAGAGATTTTATTAAAAGTTACAAGGGATCAAAACAAATGCTTGCTTATGAAGTCTATGCATGCTGTGTTTGAAATAATTCAGTTTTATCCTCTGCATTGTGTAAAAAGGCAGTTTGATCCTGTTTTCTCTGCCCCTCCTCTTGTTCAGATGTCCACCTGATAAGACAGACTAAACCCGTAGCCACATGCACATGCTCAGTTTAGTGTGTATTGCTGGAGAGGTTTTTTTTTTTTTCTTTGGTGAGTGCATGTGATCAGCATAGGGCCAATCAGCACTGTCCAGAGAGGGCTTCTACATCCTCATAAAGCAGAAAGAAAACTCTTCCTACAAGCTTGCTCTGCTGAACACTGATAGAAGTCACAATACTGCTCTAACTGCTGATGAGAAAAGGTATTTAGCAGTTTGTATTTACTAAAGTAATTGCATTTCCATGTTCTGTGTATTGTGGGAGACCATATAGAGCGAATGCAGGGTCCTGGGTTTAGTAATACTTTAATTGTTGCAATTTTTTATGTCACATGATATTTGTGCAGCGTTTTTTCAAACGTAAATTTTTTGGAAAAATTACAGTTTATAGAATTTTAGTGCTCACAAACACAATATAATACCCCATTGTTTGGTAAAATATTAAAGATTATGTTACTTCAAGCAATTGGATACTTAACGTTTCACCATTTAAAATTGATAACTCCCGCAGAATAGCAACAATATCAACAAACAACTGTACTTAAAAATTTCCATAGGTGACACTTTAAAAGCCTTTTACAGGTTACCGTTTTAGAGTTACATAGGAGGTATGCCACTAGAATTATTGCTTTCGCTCTGACATTCTACATGATACCTCACATGTGTGCTACGATTGCCATATACTTAGGCATGCGGGACCCATGTGTGCATTAGCATTTGCACGTGAGCATGGGGCATTTTATTGGGTTTTTATTTTTACATTTATTTTTTTACACTAACTTTAATCCTTAATGGTTGCTGCTAATCAAGCTGCTGATCAGGCCTTTGCTTTCAATTCACACTGGAATAAATAAGGATGCCTTTCATTTTCCCACCAATAATAATTTTATCTCACACTCACCCTGCTTTCATCCTATCTTTCCTACAGATACCATTGTAGTCCAGTTCACATCTGATCTGTTCATTTTGTTGCCAGTCAAGGTAATTCACAATTTTATTTCACTCTTTTCTGTTTCAAAACTGTCTCTTTGATGTATTCCATGAACATGAGTCGGCATGTTTGACCACAGCACACTATTTTACTAAGCATACCACATACAGCAATGGTCTGTACATACACAAATGATCTGCTACAGATGACATATTCCCCCAATGTACTCTATAGCCTGTGGGTATACAACTTTATAATCACCTTCTAGACTGCACGCACACAATACAATCAGATTATACAGTTGTTCTTGGATCCACCACCAATGGAATGGGCCATTTGAATTTTACCCCTTAATGCATGAGATTGTTAAGACTAGGCGGTTTGCTCATAGATTGGACGGTCAGATTGTACAGTGTATGGCTCCTATCAGCTCTTTGGATATCTTTTTGCTATTTCTATATGTTTTACTAAGTCCAAAACTTTTTTCTAAACCAGACTGTATTATCATTCTTAGCAGTATTTGCACTATCATTTTCATTACCGTTGTGTACCATTTTACGATTCTATACTGTGTGGTTCAATTTATACATTTATCATTTTACTCATGTTTTCACATATCTGTTCCTTTTAGATCAATTTATTGCCAACAATGTATATAAATGATAAAAAATATTATTGTCAGTAGTACTATCATTATTTTTTAAATATAATTATGTTATTTTTTTAAAATTATTTACCTATTTATAATTTATTTACTGTTTGAAACTTTTTTTGCGTTTTTTTACATTTTACAATTGTACAATCAGATGGTATAATGTATGATTCAATTTATACAGGTACCAGGTTTTTGTCTCTTTTTTTAGCTTAACATAATCACCCATAATGTATCATTTTAATAATAGTGATTATTATTATTAGAATTGATTTATTATTTATTTTTATTTCATTTCCTTTTTTTTTTTAAATTGGTTTATCACCCACATTTTCATTTTAGTTCAGCACGCTCAGTTTTATGTAATTATTTTGATACTCTCATTAAGATTGACTGGTTTGTTTCAATTATGACCCAGTGAAGGGGACATTGTATTGATGTCAAATTGATATGAAAATCTTATGTTCTTTCTAGCCCTGATAAAGAGGGGACTTAGACCCCCTAAACGCATTAGTTATTTTTGTAATTATACCCCTGACCTTTAATGGAATAAAGTTTTTTCTGGACCTCTTAGCAGTGGTGTAGTGCTTCAGTTTCAATTCTTCTTTAATTTTTTGTCATATTAGGGCCTCAAGAAATGAAATAGGCCCTAAGTGCTTCAGGTGTGATCAGATTAGTGCCATAGCTTGTCCCTCTTGTATTGAACAGTATTGTTGCTGTATTGTCTCCCTTTATATTGTAAAGCGCTATATAAATCCTGTATAATAATAATAGCTTGTAGATTCTATAACTTTCACACAGACTAAATAATATACACTGAGTTGGGTTAGTTTTACCAAAGAAATGTAGCAGTATACATTTTTGCCTAAAGTTATGAAGAAAAACTACTTATTTGCAATATTTTACAATAGAAACAAAGAACTTTTTTTTTTAAATTTCTGTATTTTTTTTGTTTATAGTGCAAAAAATAATAACACCCCATGGTGATTAATTACCACCAAAAGAAAGCTCTATTTGTGTGAAAAAATGATAAAAATTAAATATGGGTACAGTGTTGCATGACCGCGCAATTGTCAAAGTGCGACAGCACTGAAAGCTGAAAATTGGCCTGGGTAGGAAGGTGGTAAAAGTGTCCTGTATGGAAGGGGTTAAACATCAAACCAAAACCATAGTGACAAAATACTTGTCACTTCCAGTTTCATACACCATAGAGATGATCTGGGAACTTCCTTTCATCTCTATGGTCAGCAGATGGAACTGCCAGCTGCAGTCTTGGGCTCTCCAGTGGAATGGGAGAGTCCGGGAAAGCAGGCAAAGGCGGTGGAATGGGGGACCACCTTCTGACACATGTAAAAGTGATCCAGCAGCTGTTTAGCAACCTGGATAATTTTTATATTATTTAGCATCTAAAAACAGAAAAGATACCAGGGTCATGACATCGATTTATATCAAAATATGTATGGGTATGTTCATCTGAGGCAAGTGGTTAAGTTGGGCATCAGGAAAACATGTTGACAATAAAAGATATTTGCATGCTCATCAAAAAAAATAAATAAAATGATATTTTATTTCTTAGTTCATTTTCAGTACCCCAATCAAACACTATAGGGGATGTAAAATAGTCAACCTTTCAGTTTGAATTGTCATGCAGTAAAATGCATGACATTTTTTGCAGGTAAATGGACAAATGCAAAAAGAAAAAAAGAAAAAAAAAGTATGTTAAAGACCAATACACGTGGCTATGATTTCTGCTAATATTCCACATGTGATTTTTGAATGGAGCAGACTTTTTTTCAAATTATTAGCACAAATACAGAAAAATATAAACATCTGTGCTTCTTCTAGAACAACAGATATTTTCTGTGTAAGTATAAATAGTGAATATTGCATTCCAAACTACCAATGCTCCAGTAAACAAACAGATTTTCACAAGTAGTTATATTAACAATATGACATAAGAGGGGCTGTAGGCCAAAGATATAATAGATTAGACATCATTGCCAATTAAACCAGAGCAAGATTTGACAGGCAACATCTGTAGTTGGCACTTTGCTGGCTATTGAAAATGATATACCTTTCAAGTGGCAGGTTTGCATATCAGCAGCTTGTACTAAGGATGCCTTAAGCCATGTGAGGGCAGCTGTTACAAAGAATTGGTGTATGTGTTACGGACAAGAGGACATAATGAAAGGAAAGACTAATCAGTGATACATAAAGGAAAGCAGAAAAGTAAAAATGGTAGGAAATGGGATAAAAGGGGGAAGGGAGAGAAATCTAAAGAGAGACACACACTACAAAAAACTTATTCAAAGTATTTTGATAGGTAATGATACTATATATCCATTTTTATATAATTGTTTTTCCTAATTCAGTATTGCGGGCAATTTTGACATTTCTCATGCACACATGTTAAAATCAGCATTTGTTGGCTAGAAAAATCAGCATTTTTTTGCTAGAAAATTACTCTCAAACATTATATATAGTCTCTGAAAGCAGAGGTCCTGGAAAATAAAATGGTGGTTATTGCAATTTTTTATGTTGCACAATATATATCAAATGCAAATATTCTGGACAAAATAAATTTCAATGCATTTTAGTGCACACACACAAAATATAAAATATGATGTTTTACCCAGTAGATACCGAACATGACAAGATTAAAAATTTTGCACACCCGTGAAAAGTAGGCAAACTACGGTACCTAAAAATCTTCTTAGACAATGCTTTAAAAGCCTTTGCAGGTTACCAGCTTAGAGTGTGAGCTCTGGCCTCAGAATTATTGCTTTCACTCTGACGTTTGTCACGATACCTCACATTTGTGGTATATATATATATATGTATTTATAGTATATATTTGTGTATGGGACCTATGTTTTCATTTGCACTTGAGCACGGGGGGATGGGGGAGCTTTACATTTTTTTTCTCTACATTTTTGGCCAGCAAATAAAGAATCAAACTGTCACTTCCATATTTATTTGTCATAGAGGAGGGGGAGGAATGGATGTTCCTCCTTTTCCTCTGTGCTCAGCCAACCCCACTGCTTGCAGTGGTGATAAGCGGTGTTGGTTGGCTGAGCTCAGAGGAAAAGGAGGAACATCCATTCCTCCCCCTCCTCTATGACAAATAAATATGGAAGTGACAGTTTTGGTTCTTTATCTGCTGGCCAAGGAGGCAGCCATTCAAACTGATTTGTGTTTTATTGGCTACCTTGGAGGGCAGAGATCTCTCAATAAAGAGTACTTGTCACTGGCCAAGCTATCATAAGGGATGTTGTTTATTTCTTGTGATAACAATAAAGTTGAATAAAAAACTGCAAAACAAATAGTAAAATGTAGAGAAAAAAATGTAAAGCTCCCCCATCCCCCCATGCTCAAGTGCAAATGCAAACATAGGTCCCGCACACAAATATATACTATAAAAAAAAATATATATTATATATATATATATATATACACACACACACACATACATGTACTATGTTCCTGCTTTTCCTCAGCTCAGCCGACCCCACTGCTTGCAGTGGTGATAAGCGGTGGTGGGAGGGTGGGCCCCTTCTGAGACCTGTAAAAGTGACTGGGCAGCTGTAGAACTGCTCAGATTAGTTTTACAAGAAAGCTGATTGCTGGCTGAAAAATTTGATACCAGGATCATAGCTGCAGCTGCAGCCACGATCCTGGTATAATCACTTATTTTCAAGAACAAATACTGTATATATGTAAACTGGACGGGAAGTGGCTGAAAATGATATTAAAGGCATTTTTTTGAAATAACAAACATGTCATACTTACCTGCTCTGAGCAGTGGTGTTGCACAGAGCAGACCCTCTTTTCGGATCTCGGATCATCCCTCACTCCTGTTGAATGCCCCCAGAGCAAGCAGCTTGCTATGGGGGCACCCAAGCAGGCTTGTTCCCAAGCCACTGCTCTGCATGTTCATTTACATACAGACCCTGACCCTGGTTCTTACTATTTAATATTCAAAAAAAATATAACAGTGTCTGAAACTCCCACTGCTGACAAGTATTTTATTTTTTTCTAATTCAGTATTGAGGAACATTTTTCATTAAACATTATGCTGGGGTTTATATCAGATGGGGATGGGTTACAGGTTTGTGCCAAAGCCATGTTCAGTCCAAATGTTTGCATGTACATAAATTGCATACTGTAGACAGAACATTCCAAATGCTGCTGTAGAATCCACTTGGAAATAGAGGCAGATCAAGTACATCCAAAAATAAGAAAAACAGAACACTAGTAATTAGCAATTAATCAACTATAAGTGTACATATACAGTACATCGTGACCAAGGAAAGTTCAGTCCATCAGTAAAAAATATGATCCTTTTAATAAAATTTGGTAAAATATGTAACATCTCATTCATCAGCTGCAATAATAAAAATAGACTCATTAGTAGCTAAAATGAACCAGCTAGATCTCCCCACAGCCACAGTAGCATTTCCTGATGGAATGTCGAGGTAGATGCTGTAACTATATGTAAACTAAACCAGTAAACATGGGTGTAGGTCCCGGGCATGGAGACCGACAGACCGTTCATACAAGGAGCTCCAGTGTCCAGTGATGCCGCTCCACACAAGTGCTGGTCAAGGAACAACCAGGAAGATGGCCACTGGCCAAGCCGTTGACACTCCAAACTGATCCCAGGGATGGTAGCTGGAGAAGACCAAGAGTCTACGGATGATGGAAAACGCATTTCAAATCAAGTGCTTATTTATCAATTCCAAACAATGAACATGGGGGTCCAATAAATAGACAACCCTAGGGGCGGGGATGGGAGTAGCTAGAGTGTGAATAGTCCATCTACTCTACATCATCATTGATCCAAGTGTTATTACTACAATAATAAATTACAGAAAATCTAAATAAAATGTACATGTATAAATAAAAAATATATAGAAATTTAAAAAAGATGGACTGAAACACACAAGTAAAAACATGAATCATATATCATACAACATTATAAAAATTATTTTCCACTATGTAAAAAAACATACTCCTGTTCATGAGACTAAATTAACCCTTAGGGTTCTGAAACAAACAAGACAAGAGGTCCCAGTGTCAAATACACAGATTTTGTGACTATAATAGAAATTGAAAACTATAAGAAAAATCAATTAAAGAGAATTATGGTACTGGACCTTTGACATCTAGAACCAGGAGGCTTCTTCCTGGTAGGGTTCAGCACTCTAGGAATGTCAGCAATCCTCCTGTCAGCTCCCATTCTCCCCACTAACTGAGTCCCAGGCCCCTCCAGATCATTGCACTGGACCCACCTGCCTGTAATACAGGAGCTCTGCTACATGCCTCTCCTGTTTGGCTCCCTATGCCCTGCAAGGTGGGAGCTGCTGGATTTGCCCCTTCCTCTACATTGATGGTGGGTACTTACTGAGTCTATCAGCTTCCATGAGACCTGGCAGGGCAAGAGCTGTCACTTCCAGCACACAGCTCAGCTGGTTCCTTTTCCTTCACTGTGTCCCACTCCTCCGTTCATCTGACAGCAACTTCAGTGGCTCCTGTCGGCCCGGCTCTGCCTGCTCTTCCTGTGCATGTCCATCTACCTGTGCCTGGCTGGACTGGAAATTCAAATTCAGTGACTGTGTATCCTTCTGGCTGTGCTGGCCGAGTGTGCATGTCTGCCACAGAATGGGCTCCTCCCCTTTCCTCCCTCTGTGTCTGTGGGGCCTGCTGCTGTTAATCCTTTGGTCCACCAGGGGGCTCCTGCTGGGGGCACAATGTGTCCCTGCATCTGCTTTGCTGTTCCTTGTTACCAGTGGGTGGATCTCCACCCCCGGACCCCTCTACACATAGATTTCCAGTTTCTACGAGTTCTTGTGTCCCTGCTGCATCTGGATGTCCTGAGCATCTGTCAGCCCCTTCTACTGATGACACTGTTGAACATGCAGCCAACGTTTACGGATCTCATGACATCCATCCTTCCCCTGCTCAACTTCCCCAAACCAGTGAGTATGATTGTGAATTAGTCTGGGGTAGGTTTTGTGACACTTCTGTATCAGGTTCCCAAGAAGACCATTTATTTCAAGTCGTGAAATCCATTTTGTCCCGCATGAGTGTCTTTGTTGGCTACGGCCGGTTCTGGGGCCATCTCAGGAGGTCCTCTTTGGGCTGTTTTGCCAACCAGCGTACATCTGCCTGCAGATGTGAAAGGTAAGTTCTGGCATCATGATTTTGTGTATTTGCTCATGCTGGTGCCTCCCGACAGGGAAACGGTGGACAAATCACAGCGCATTGACATTAATGCTCAGAGTGACAAGCTGAAACAGCTTCCCTGTACTTTTGGGAACTGGCTGCAGGATTTCTGTGCATATGGTTGTGTGAGGGGCCGCCGAGCGGCACCACTAGCACTCCACTGGTCAGGCGTGCCCAGAGCGCGGAGTCTAAGCCCCAGGGTACTTGTTCACCAGGGCCCCTGATGGTGGGGATGGACTAGTACCCCGAGACCAGGTCGCCTCTACTGAGCACACCTGTCAGTGGTAGTGGTGTTCGCCAGGGGCTCCAACCAGGGAGAGCCAGATGTGAGGAGGTCGGGTGACCCCGATGGGATGGATGGATGGATGGATGGCTGAGCAAGTGCGTCGTCAGACAGGCCGAGTCGGTATTGTAGAGGACGGTAAGGTACAAGGGAGCAGGCAGAGAATCGTCGGGTCACACGCCAGGTCAGCAGCAGGAGGTCAGATCTAATAAGGGGCATCCAGGGAGAGAGGTCAGGCAAGCAAGGGTCTGGGCAGGAGAAATCAGCAAGGTCAAAGGCAATCCGGGTCAATAACTTACTAGGCACAGGTACAGGAACACAGGAAGCAGGTAAGACCAGAAGGCAACGAAATGACAGCTCAGGGACCTTTAAATATCCCGCCCTGCGCTGCCATTGGTGCCCAGCGGGCGGCCGCTGCTTCTACTGCGCATGCGCGAGCTCGAACGCCGCGGCCGGCCCGGACCTAGTGCCCGTGTACTAGGTGGAGCAGTGCGCCTGCGCCGGGACCATCGCGGCAGGGATCGAGGAGATCCCTGACATTGCCCCCCCCCTACGGGCAACCTCCGGATGCCCATCCGATCTCTCCACCACGGGTGATCACAAAGAAACCTCCGGACAAGCCTAGGTGCATGGACATTATGGGCTGGCTCCCACGAATTGTCCTCAGGGCCGTAGCCCTTCCACTTGATGAGAAATTGGGTCTGGCCCCCCCTTCGTCGGCACTTCAAGATTGCCTCCACCTTGAATTCTTCTTCCTCTTCAACTGTTACGGCCTCCGGGGGCCTGGATTCTCGTTCCGGGAAGGCATCAGGGACTACTGGTTTCAACAGGGACACGTGGAAGACAGGGTGGATCTTGAGTGTCTCGGGGAGAACAAGTTCATAGGCCACCTCATTGACCATCCGTTTGATGCAGAAAGGGCCTATAAATTTAGGTCCCAACTTTTTTGACGGGCAGAGCATCCTCAAGTTAGACGTAGCCAAATAAACCTTCTCTCCGGGCTGCAAAACCAGATCCCCTCTTCGCTTCCTATTAAAAGCCCTCCTGTAGTCCTCTTGGGCTTGACGGATGGCTTCCTGTAGTTTCCTATTGTTGGAGGTGAAAAAGGTCAGTGCATCCTGTGTTGCTGGAATCGGGCATTCCGGGACCAAGTCCGGGAGGAAGACAGGATGAAACCATAGTTGGCGAAGAACGGGGACTGCCCAGTTGCTGAATGGCAAGCGTTGTTGTACGCGAATTCTGCCAAAGGGAGGAGTGGCACCCAGTCGTCCTGAGAGAATGATGTGTAGCATCGAAGGTATTGCTCCAGGGTCTGATTGGTCCTCTCGGTCTGGCCATTGGTCTGAGGGTGAAATGCCGAGGAAAGGGACAGCTTGATATCCAGGGCTTTGCACAATGCCCTCCAAAACCGCGAGGTAAACTGCACCCCACGGTCCGAGACGATGTCTTCGGGAACCCCATGCAGTCTAACGATCTCCCGAATGAAGACTTGCGCCGTCTCGGCTGCTGATGGGGTTTTCCGTAAAGGGATGAAATGGGCCATCTTGGACAAGCGGTCCACGACCACGAGAATTGCCGTGTGGTTCAGTGAAGGTGGAAGCTCGACTATGAAGTCCATGGAGATTTTCTGCCAGGGTCGTTCAGGGATGGGCAATGGACGTAGCAGGCCCCACGCCTTATTCCTTGAAGGCTTGTTCCGCTGGCAGATGGCACAGGAGCCCACGTAGTTCTTACAATCCTTGGCCATGTCCGGCCACCAGAAGGAACGTCGGAGAAGTTCCAGGGTCTTGACCGGCCCAAAATGTCCTGCCAGTGGATGGTCATGGCAATGTCCCAAGACTAAGGTTCGGGCATCCTCCGGCACCACAATCCGGTCCTCCCTCCATAGGAGTCCCTCCTTGTTCTGGAGGGGAGCCCCATCGGAGGTGGACATTGCTGTGGACGCTCTCAGGATCTCGGAGTGAAGGTTTGTCTGAAGGGCCAAGAAATTTCCTGCAGGAAGAATAGTGTCGGGCACTGGCAGCTCCTTGGTGTCCTCGTACATGCGTGACAACGCGTCAGGCTTCGTGTTTTTCGAGCCGGGCCTGTATGTGATGTGGAACTGGAACCTCGAGAAAAACAATGCCCATCTTGCTTGTCGTGGGCGTAGACGTTTGGCCGTCCTCAGATATTCCAGGTTCTTGTGGTCTGTGAATATCAGGATGGGGTGGGAGGCACCTTCCAGCAGGTACCTCCATTCTTCTAAAGCTGTTTTGATAGCCAGTAGCTCGCGATCCCCAATGTCGTAGTTCCTCTCCGCAGGGGTAAGTTTCCGTGAAAAGAATGCTACTGGGTGAAGTAATTCCTTGGCGCCCTTCCGCTGGGAAAGGATGGAGCCAACCGCGTTTTCAGATGCATCTACTTCTAAGATGTAGGGCAGGGAGGCGTCGGGATGACCCAGAATGGGTGCCGAGGTAAATAACCTTTTTAGTGCTTCAAAAGCTTCCTGTGCCTCGGGCGTCCATTTGAATCGCGTCCCAAGCTTGGTTAACTGAGTGATGGGGGAGACCAGACCCGAGAAGTTCTTGATGAACTTCCGGTAAAAATTTGCGAACCCAATAAAACGTTGGACACTCTTCCTGTCCGTGGGTTCAGGCCAATCTAGGATCGCTGAGACCTTCTGAGGGTCCATTGCGACCCCCGTGGTGGAGATGATCAGACCCAGAAATGTAACACTAGCCTGTTCAAAGCAGCATTTCTCTGCTTTAGCGTACAACCCGTGCTGCCGCAACCGCCCCAACACCTTTGATACATGTACCCTGTGCTCCCCCAGGGAGGATGAAAAAATCAAAATGTCGTCTAAGTAGACGATGACAAAGATGTCCAGGAAGTCCCTAAAGATGTCGTTCACAAAGTGTTGGAAGGTGGCTGGCGCATTGCACAACCCGAAAGGCATGACCAGGTACTCAAAATGGAAGAAACGGGTGCGGAAGGCCGTCTTCCACTCATCCCCCTCCCTTATGCGAACCAAATTGTAGGCTCCCCTTAAGTCCAACTTGGTAAACACTACTGCAGCTTTTAGGCTCTGGAATAGTTCAGGTACCAGTGGTAATGGGTAACGATTTTTAATGGTGACCCTATTCAGCTCCCGATAGTCAATGCATGGCCTCAAAGTCTTGTCCTTCTTTTCTACAAAGAAGATCCCTGCACCTGCTGGGGAAGTGGAGGGACGGATGAATCCCTTTCGGAGGCTATCCTCAATATAGTCCTTCAGGGCCCCTAATTCTAGCTCAGAAAGGGGAAAAATTCGCCCGAACGGAATTTCCGAACCGGGCAACAGATCAATAGGACAGTCATATGGGCGGTGGGGGGGTAGAGCATCTGCTCCCCGTTCACTGAACACATCAAGAAACTCATGGTAGGCTGCAGGAATCACTTGTTTTAGGCTGTCATCCCCTTCAGAGCACAGGAGGACCCGGGGGACCTCCGGGCCCAAAGTTCGACACAGTTCCCGACAATATGGGGAAGGGAACGAGACAACCCCAGTCTCCCAGTCAATTTGGGGGTTATGGGCCCGCAACCAAGGGAGCCCCAGAATGACTGGGAAAAGGGGTGATGCAATAGCATCCAGGCGGAGGAGTTCCCGGTGCTGACCGGCAATGGAAGTCACAATGGAAGGGGTCTCCTGGTTAACCACCCCTGACTTTATCCGGGAACCATCAGCCAAAAAGATGTGAAACCCCTTCTCCTTTGGGCGGAGGGGAATACCCTGCTGGTGAGCAAAATTGATATCCACAAAACAGCTGCATGCCCCCGAATCAACTATGGCCGTCACCTCCACGGTCCTTTCTGAAAGCTGAAAGGAGAGGGGAACAACTAAGTACTGGGACGGGTTCATATTGCCAACAGATAAAGAAGATGAGGTGAACTTACTCAGTTTCTGCGGGCAGGAACGCACCATGTGACCAGCTTCACCGCAGTACAGACACAGATTCTGGGAGCGTCTGCGCTGGCGTTCCTCAGGCGATAGTTTAGGCCGAGCCAGGCCTAGCTGCATGGGTTCGGGAGCATCTTCAAACGGCAGGTTCTGGGTGCTTGGCCTAGTATGTTGACTGGATCCCTGAAATGACCCCCAGGGATTTCCGCGACCCTGACCAGACCTCTCCAATCTGCGCTCCCGTAGTCTACGGTCAATTTTGATGGTGAGTGCAATTAGGTCCTCTAATGTCTCGGGCACCTCCACCCGGGCGAGCTCGTCTTTCAGAGCCTCTGATAGGCCCATACGAAACTGGTGCAAAAGTGCGAACTCGTTCCAACGAGTGTCACCCATCCAGCGCCTAAAGTCAGAGGCGTATTCCTCGGCCGCCCGCCGACCTTGTCGGAGTGCGTATAATGTGGCCTCGGCCGAGGCTGCCCGTTGTGGGTCATCATATAAGATGGCCATAGCGTTAAAGAAGCTGTCGACCGTAAGCAGGTGAGGGTCATTGTTTCCCCTTAGTCGGTGGGCCCAGTCTTGGGGTTCACCCTGCAACAGGGAGACAACAAACCCCACTTTCACTGATTCCGTCAAATAGGTCCGTGGCTGCAGTTCAAAATAGAGCAGACAGGAGTCACGGAATGACCGAAAGCGTGTGCGATCCCCATGGAAGCGCTCGGGTAAGAGTACTCAGGGTTCTGCCATAGGGAGTGATGTGGGAGGCCCAGGAGCCGGCTCATGGACTGCTGCGACCGGTGGTGCAGGGGCCGGGGCCTGTGAGACAGGAACAGATATGGTGCAGGCCTGAAACCGATTCTCGATCTGCAGACATCTGTCCTGTAATGTGTTTACGGCTTGCGTCAGGGTAGCCAGGTGCCTGCAAACCTCGTCCAACGGGGAGAGTCCTCCTCGAGGCTCAGTCATGGCCTTCTGGTACTGTGAGGGGCCGCCGAGCAGCACCACTAGCACTCCACTGGTCAGGCGTGCCCAGAGCGCGGAGTCTAAGCCCCAGGGTACTTGTTCACCAGGGCCCCTGATGGTGGGGATGGACTTGTAGTACCCCGAGACCAGGTCGCCTCTACTGAGCACACCTGTCAGTGGTAGTGGTGTTCACCAGGGGCTCCAACCAGGGAGAGCCAGATGTGAGGAGGTCGGGTGACCCCGATGGGATGGATGGATGGATGGCTGAGCAAGTGCGTCGTCAGACAGGCCGAGTCGGTATTGTAGAGGACGGTAAGGTACAAGGGAGCAGGCAGAGAATCGTCGGGTCACACGCCAGGTCAGCAGCAGGAGGTCAGATCTAATAAGGGGCATCCAGGGAGAGAGGTCAGGCAAGCAAGGGTCTGGGCAGGAGAAATCAGCAAGGTCAAAGGCAATCCGGGTCAATAACTTACTAGGCACAGGTACAGGAACACAGGAAGCAGGTAAGACCAGAAGGCAACGAAATGACAGCTCAGGGACCTTTAAATATCCCGCCCTGCGCTGCCATTGGTGCCCAGCGGGCGGCCGCGGCTTCTACTGCGCATGCGCAAGCTCGAACGCCGTGGCCGGCCCGGACCTAGTGCCCGTGTACTAGGTGGAGCAGTGCGCCTGCGCCGGGACCATCGCGGCAGGGATCGAGGAGATCCCTGACAGGTTGGGTGGCTTGTGAGAAATTTCCTGAGCTGGGTCCTTTCCTCTTTTGTTATTTGTTTTTTTTCTGGGGTGCCTATAAAGTTTACAGACAGTGTTGGACAAAAAATGGTGGCAAGCAAGGAATTTTGTTTTGATTGTAAGGACGGAAACCTGTTGCTCATGTGCCCACACAGGCCATTGTCCTTTCAGTCCAGAGCATCGGCTGTCCCCAAATATGGTGTCTGCTGACTGTTTAATGAGAGCCACTGCAAGTGAGATATCGTGTGTGGATTTAGGTACTAGTGTTCACTTTACGGAGGTGCTCATCCAGCCATCCAATGCTTCAAGAGGAGTAAACAACCACCTCCCAAGCTTGGGGCCAAGACTAAACTTTCTAAGTCAGGAGACACTGGTGAACATCCCAAGCATGCTCCACTGGCTAGGCCAATACCCCCCTTAATAGGGAGGCTTGAGGGATGGGTGTCTTTGTGGAGAAGATTTGGATGGAACTGGAATTGGGGCATAGGGCTTGACCATTTGATTCCCCCTCTTTTCATAACCCGAGTGCTTCTCCTCTTGGTGTGGTTCCCAAGAAAGAGAAGGGAAAATTCCACCTTACACACCACCTTTCCTATCCTTATGTCTCTTTGGCAAAGTATGGTATCATCCAGGAAGAATCCATGGTCCAATGCGACTGTTTTGACAAAGCTTTGCACTTGATTCGGTCTGCAGGTCGTTCAACATTGTTGACTAACTGAGGACATTGAATCTACCTTCTGCCTCCTTCCTGTGCACCCTGACTGTTTTCACTTACTGGGTTGCCACTTCCAAGGAAGTTATTTTTTTTATATTTATCTCCCCATGGGCTGTGCAATTTGTTTCTACAATTTTGAACTTTTCAGTAGCTTTTTTGAATGGGTAGTTTGCTGACCATCTGGTATACTGTATTATTTGAATGATTTCCTGTTCGTAGGTCCGGCTGACAGCGGCCAATGTCAGCATCTTCTTTGCACCTTTTAGGATACATCTGAGCAGCTTGGCATTCCCCTGTTAGCGAACTAGACGGAGGGCCCAGTATCGGTTTTATCCTTCTTAGGTATAGAAATTGGCATGGTTGATAGTTTGCTTGCCCAATGATAAATTGGACAAGCTTCTTTCTCTAGTTCGTTTGGCTATGGGGACTAAAAAAGCTTCAGTTGAAACAGCTCCAGGCCTTGTTAGGTCATCTGTTTTTTGCCTTCAGGATCATCCCCATAGGGGGGGAGCCTTCTGTAGACAATTGTTCTGGACTATGAAGAGCATAGCCGGCCCGCATCATTATGTCCGCATAACAAGGCTAGTGATGGGCTGAACACCCCCTGTGTTTGTTTGCGGTCGAATGTTCGAACCTAATGAACTTTCAACCGTAAACTTCAAACTCAATGCATGTCTATGAGACTTGAACTTGTAAATTCAAATGTGCCCATTTTGAAGGCATATATGCAGGTTATTGGCCATAAAAGGGATATGGGGACTCGGGTAATGAAAAAAAAAATCAAAAAAGTACTGACTTGGGGGGGGGGGCATGGTGACCGCCAAGTAAGATGGCCACACAGTTTTGAAGCTCCACTCTCTTGTCCAGGAAACAGAGCCTTTGCTCACCCACCTGTCATCCCTGCATAGTGTCCTGGCATCCTGAACACGTGCTCCACAGCGCACAATGAGAAAGCACCGACAGGAATCCCCGCCAGTGAAGAAATTATCTAATTTCTTCCCAGCCATGCATGGTGGTCTTCAACAAAATGGCGGCGGGAGACAAGCAGCGCTGCAAACCTCAGGACCTCTAGAGGCAACATTTCCGGCTCTTCAATCCGCAGCAGTTCAGTACAACAGGGATTCAGAGGCTCCACCACAGATACTACTCTATTTGGGGATTCCTCGCCCTCCACTAGAAGTCCTGCCAAATCTAGACCCCGCAGAGAACCTGAGGATGACATAAATGATTTAACACATATGGAAGTGAATAATCCTGCCATGTCTCAAACTTCCATAACTAATACTCCTGATCCAATAGTCTTATTTTCCACAACTGGACAGCCAGTTTTGGATACTACATTAAAAGAAATGCTCTCATCCATGCAAGCATCCATTCAAGCAGACATGATGTCCTGCATACACCAATATAAGGCAGAAGTCCAAGAATTAGGAGAGAGGGTATGCCAAGTAGAGGACAAAATGGGAGCATTTACCTCTTCCGTCAATATTCTAGTTGATTCATATCTCAGCAAGATGAGATCACCAGGCTCAAAAATAAAATGACAGACCTAGAGGATAGCTCGCGATGCAATAATTTGAAAATTTGCGGTATTCCGGTATCTATTCAAGCACAAAAACTTCCACATTTTGTCGGTGATCTTTTCAAATCGTTGATCTCAACTCTCATGTCAGCCAATTTAACCAAAGACAGGGTTCATAGGATCCCAAAACCCTCATACCTACCCTCTGATGTTTCCAGGGATGTACTTCTACGAGTACACATTTTTCCAGGTAAAGAGAAAATTCTGGCATCCTTTCGGAAAGCAGATAATCTTCCAGGTCAAGCGGTCTTTTTACAAGTCCTCCCAGATGTCCTCAACATACTCTGTAGCAACGCAGGAACCTTGATTCCATCACTAAAGCTTTAAGAAATCATAAATCGATGTAAATACTTGGCAAAACTCAGTATAACCCACAGAGGTTCCACCCACATGATCACTTCAGTGAACAAAGGCGTACGCCTCCAAAAAGAATGGGACATCATCACATATGCAGTAGCAGATTACTCTACCACATCCCACTCTCCCTCTCAGCACATAACTCCTGACTTGCAGGTGGTACATCATAAAAAAAAGCTTCATCGAGGAAAACATGAGGCTCAAAGAAGCATTTCTACTACATCTCCTATCTGTTCCATAGGAGAGCATGGATACCTGAAACCGTATCCAAACCCCCCACCCTGTTTGATAGAATGTTCTACCTAGGTCCCTGGTGGACACTTTTTATAATCTTTATTTCATGCTATGTTGTAACCTCTGTTCACCGACACCAAGACACCTTTTGTGCCTTACTCCAGTTTGCTCATATTAACTATATCTACTCAAGATGTAATCTAGGTCGAAGCACAATGTGTGACCTCTACTTGAGCACAGAAATATTTTCTCTTCTTCCATGGGAGTTTCTAATACGGTATTTCGTAATAGCAAGTACACAGCCCTATGACTCAACAAGTCTATCTTTTCTGACTTCTGGTGCACCTCATGTTTACATTGTTTCAATATCCAGGTTTACCATCAAACCATTAGGTCTTTTTTTATGGGACTTAAGCTATTCTCAATAAATACACAAGGCCTCAATCATCTGGCTAAACGTCGATCTCTTTGGCAAGATGCTCTACATAGCAAAGTGGACATAGTTGCAATTCAATAAACACACTTTCACTGAGATGCTACGCCCAGATTCTCCCACAAAAACTTTCCTCATATTTTCCTAGCTTCTCTTCCGACTAAACAACGTGGAGTGCTGCTGGCGATAAAATACTCAATATCCTTTGCCCTGAAAGACTCAATTCTTGACCCTGAAGGACGGTTTAATATTTTGCTCTGTATTATCAACAATAGACCTTACACACTAGCAACAATATATGTTCTCAACTCACATTAGTTGCGATTTATTCACAATTTTTTGCAAAGATCTCAAAGGTGCAATATGGGAAATTGGTGGTATGTGGGGATTTTAACATGATTAAAGACTCCAACCTCAATACTTCCTCCAAGACGGGAGACCGGAGTTTTACCCTAAATTGTTTCTTTCACAAGGAGGATGTATATGATGTTTGGTGCTGTCTCCATGCCAATCAAAAAACTTTTACTTACTACTCACAATTCATACTCCCACATAGACATTTATTGTAGTCAAATGGTTGCTCCAGCGGGTATCTGCTTTCTCCATTCAAGACATCACATAGTCTGACCATGTGAGTATTACCTTAACAGTAGAGAAAGCAGATGCTAATGCTCCAGTTAGATTGTGGCATTGTAACAACTCTGTCATACAAAACCCGACCACACAGAAGGAAATTGCACAACACCTTAAAGAGTTCTTTCACCACGATAACCAATCAAATATAGGGCCCTTTGTACTGTGGAATGCCCACAAAGCTTATATCAGTGGCATTTTAATACAACCAAGTTCCCATCTTAAAAAGCAACATGAGACCAAACCTAAACCTCTCCTTCTAAAGATTCGTACTCTCGACCAAATTAATCAATTCTTTCCCACCTCCCACAGCGCATCAAAACTTTCCAAACTCCATACAGAACTCAGAGAGTTGTGTACACAACACAACTTATTTCTCTGTAGGATTAAACTTTTATTCTATGCTAATAAAAACAAAGCTGGTAAACTATTGGCTAACAGAATCAAAGTCCAAAGGCTGAAGAGAAAAATTTCCCACCTTCTTCACCCTATCACAAAACAAAAATGAGTGACCCCACAGGCAATGGCAGATGCTTTTGCTGACTTATGTGGTTCTCTCTATAACCTTGAAGAATATATTGATACACCGCAACCCTTCAAAATTATCAATGGAACCCATCAGGGCTGCCCCCTCTCCCCCTCCATATTCATCTTAATAATATAACCTCTGGCAGAAACTGTACAATCTCATCCCCATGTATCAGGCTTCCGCTTCCACCAGCGGTTTCATGTAATTAAACTTTTCACTGATGACATAATTCTACTATTGTCCAGACCAATGGTCTCCCTAGCATTTGCACATGATATCTTAACTCAATTTAGCACAGTATCCTATTACATGGTCAACTTTAACAAGTCTCTATTCTTAGACCTAGAAGTGAACACATAGACCCGGTGGCGGAGCCTGACTATGGCGGCTGAGGAGAGCTCGAGGTAGGAGCTCTCGGATTAGCTCCTCTGTCCGATCCCCCTCAGGCCCCCATGGAAATGTAAAAACCAGCAGGGTGAGACCTACCTATGCCTAGTGGGTACCCTGGGAAGAGTGGCGGTCCGTGAGAGAGGAGACCCTGGAGCCGGAGATTAGCTGGTGTGCAGCCCTGCAGTGACGGCGTGTCTGGGTGCCGGGAGGTGAGGAGGCACGGCTCGAGTGCATGGCCGGCCGCTATGCATCTCTGGGAGCTGAGGAAGCCGGCCGGCATCTGACAGGAGGAGGGAGAGACGCTGAACTCTGTGTCGGCCAGCTGCCCCAGAGCCCTGAAGTGCTGTGGTGAGGCGAGAGACAGTGTGGCTGACAGAGAGAGCAGAGGAAATAACAGCCCTCTGCTCTGCAAATCCCTCCACCACAACTCCCAGAGCCCAGCGTACCACAACGTTCCACAGCCCCCTCCACCATAACTCCCAGTGGGTTCACAGCCCCCTGCACTACAACTCCCGGCGTTTCACAGCCCCCTACACCACAACTCTCAGCGTACATAGCTCCCTGCATCACAACTCCTAGCGTGCCACAGCCCCCTACATTACAACTCCCAGCGCTCCACAGCACCCTTGTACTACAGCTCCCAGAGCTATACAGCCTCCTCCATCATTTCAACCCCCAGCGCTACTCAGAAGAGCATGGAGAGGGGTCCTGGAGGGTCCCCCTGAGAGGAGGAGAGCGGACCTGCTAAAGGAATTGGAGGAAGGAGCCTGGAGCCGTCTCACGAGAAGCGTTGGTGGGGTGAGTGAGTCTGGCGGTGGCCCTAAACACAAAAACTGTATAGAGTTGGAGGAAAGCCGGGAGAGAAAGAAAAGAAAAGGGGGGGACCCCCAGAGAATAAGAATAAAAAATAAGGAGATAAACGCAAGGCGCAGGCAAAGGCATACAGAAGGGCGGGAAGACAAAGCTGGGAATTCTATCTCTACACCTCATTAATTTCTTCGTTTTGCAAAGTATAAGTCTATAAGAGAAATAAAGGTTACACAAGAAATTAAAAATAAAAGTGCAAAGGGAACCGGGCCTAAAGGGATACAAACGGGGACAATTAAAAAGTACACATCCCAGGGAAATGTGACCCCAGAAAGGCCCCAGAGCAGAGAAGACAAAGGAGAGTCTGATTTAAGTATGCAAAATAGTCCTAAACAGTCAATGGGACTGGATATCAGTAATCAACAAATATCAGAGACAGAAACAGAATTACAAATCCCAAATAAAAGAGAGATGACAGAAATGTTCAAAGATCTGGAGAGAACAATAAAGCAAGAAATGGTAAAAATTCGGAATGATGTGGGGCAGTTGTTGTTAAGAGTGGAAGAAACGGAGCAGAAAGTTAAAAACCAGACCCGGATTATTTCCGAATTAGAGAAGAAGATAATTAATATGGAAAAAGCTCAGGAAAAATTGCTGTATAAGGCGGAAATTCAAGAAAATAGAGAAAGAGAGAAATATAAGGATAAGAGGGGTATCGGAAAGTTTAAAAGGAGAAATACTAGAAGAGATGGTCTGCAAAATACTGAACTTTATAATGGGAAACTCTGAAATCGAAAGGACTAATATAGAAGGAATCTCTAGAAACGGGAAACTCCAGGGGAATCATGAGAAAGATAGGCCAAGAGACATACTTGTAAAATTTTATGAATTACAACAAAGGGAAAAAATCTGGAGGAACACTAAGGGAAAACCAGTAATAAAGTATGGAGAAATGGATATTCAAATATATGCGAACTTGTCATCAGAGACTCTCCGGAGGAGGAGAGTTCTGAGGCCTTTGCTGGAGCAGATGAAAAAACAGAAGGTGCAATATAGATGGGGAGTTCCGGAGTGTTTAATAGGATGGAAAAATGGAATAACAGCCCATTTGAGGTTCCCAGAGGACTTGAGAAACTTTTGCAATAGACTTGAAATGCAGAAAATTGAAATAAGGGGTTGGGAAGAAGAATTTGGGGAAGAAGGAGTAGAAGGAGGGGAGGGGTGGAGACGGATGGGGGAGGGGAGGGAGAGTGAAGGGGAGAGAAGTGTTTTTTTTTTTTTTTCTCTCTTTCTTCTTGCTCCCTTTTCGTCGCCTCTCTTTTTTTTTTCCTCCCCTTATCCCTCCATCTTGACTCCTTTTTCCTTCTATAGAAAGATGAGTGGAGAGGGGGTCAAAGGGGGGACCTGGATGGAGGGGAGCCTGTCCATGGGAAGAGTAAAGCACTAAGGTTTAAGTCAAAGGTAGATGCTACTTCCACAAATGACGGTTAGGCAAAGTAAAGGCCTAAAAAGAGGGGGGAGGGAGGCGGGGAGAGGTGGTGTGGGAGGGGGAGGGCGGGGAGGGAGAGGAAAGGGAATGGGGGGAGTATTGGGAGAAGGGGGGAGGGAGAGGGATAGAGAAAAGGGTAGAGGGATAAAAACGCTCTAGAGGAATAAGAAAGAGGAAGGGAAGGAGGAAGAGGGAGACGGAAGGAAAAGAGTAAGATGGAAGAAATCCAATATATAACCTATAATGTAAAAGGGTTAAGCTGCCCAGGAAAGAGATTCAGGTTATTTAAAGAACTTCAACATAGAAAATCCTCAGTGGTATTCTTGCAGGAAACACATCTAGAGATAGAGTCGAAGGTTAGACTGAAGACTAGACATTTTCCAACATGGTTCTATGCGGATTCACCAACTAAAAGAGCAAAAGGAGTTGCTATAGGCTTCGCAAAGAATATAAGGTTCGAGGTGGAGGAGAGATTAACGGATCCGGAGGGGAGGTTTTTATTTTTGAGAGGTAAACTTCAGGGAATTGAGTGTACAATAGCAAATATATACAGCCCAAATAAGAGACCAGAGAGGTTTATGAGAGAAGTGCTGAAGAGATTGATGGATTTTAAAAGTGGGTGTATGATAGTAGCGGGAGACTTTAACATCTGCATGGACCCACGGATAGATACCACTTCCTCTGTGAGGAGGGAAGAAAGCAAATCTTTGAGAATGTTAAAGAAATTGATGCATGAGTGTCAGTTGGTGGACATCTGGAGAATTAGGAATATGAAGGAGAGAGACTATACTTTCTTTTCGCACGTACATGAGACTTATTCTAGATTAGATTACATATTAGTAGAACATCGAGTAATAGAGTTGGTGGTAGAAGTAAAAATTGAAGGAAGCACCCTGTCGGATCATGCCCCAGTTGCTATGAAGTTAAGATGGGGTAGAGAAGGGAGAGAAGGTTATGTATGGCGGTTGAATGAGGCACTTCTCATGGAGGAAGAGATTGGTCAAAGAATTGAGAGAGAAATTGAATGGTTTTTTGAGGAGAATGAAACAGAGGATGTGTCGGTTGCAACGGTGTGGGAAGCACATAAAGCTTACATTAGAGGCCTACTTATTGCAATGGGGGCAAAAAAGAAAAAAGAAAGGAGAGAAAAGATAAATAGATTATTAAATGAAATATATGATCTTGAACAGGTGCATAAAAGGGAAAGAACTAAGGAGATAATGCAGAGGTTGTTGTTAAGAGTGGAAGAAACGGAGCAGAAAGTTAAAAACCAGACCCGGATTATTTCCGAATTAGAGAAGAAGATAATTAATATGGAAAAAGCTCAGGAAAAATTGCTGTATAAGGCGGAAATTCAAGAAAATAGAGAAAGAGAGAAATATAAGGATAAGAGGGGTATCGGAAAGTTTAAAAGGAGAAATACTAGAAGAGATGGTCTGCAAAATACTGAACTTTATAATGGGAAACTCTGAAATCGAAAGGACTAATATAGAAGGAATCTCTAGAAACGGGAAACTCCAGGGGAATCATGAGAAAGATAGGCCAAGAGACATACTTGTAACATTTTATGAATTACAACAAAAGGAAAAAATCTGGAGGAACACTAAGGGAAAACCAGTAATAAAGTATGGAGAAATGGATATTCAAATATATGCGGACTTGTCATCAGAGACTCTCCGGAGGAGGAGAGTTCTGAGGCCTTTGCTGGAGCAGATGAAAAAACAGAAGGTGCAATATAGATGGGGAGTTCCGAAGTGTTTAATAGGATGGAAAAATGGAATAACAGCCCATTTGAAGTTCCCAGAGGACTTGAGAAACTTTTGCAATAGACTTGAAATGCAGAAAATTGAAATAAGGGGTTGGAAAGAAGAATTTGGGGAAGAAGGAGTAGAAGGAGGGGAGGGGTGGAGACGGATGGGGGAGGGGAGGGAGAGTGAAGGGGAGAGAAGTGTTTTTTTTTTTTTTTCTCTCTTTCTTCTTGCTCCCTTTTCGTCGCCTCTCTTTTTTTTTTCCTCCCCTTATCCCTCCATCTTGACTCCTTTTTCCTTCTATAGAAAGATGAGTGGAGAGGGGGTCAAAGGGGGGACCTGGATGGAGGGGAGCCTGTCCATGGGAAGAGTAAAGCCCTAAGGTTTAAGTCAAAGGTGGATGCTACTTCCACAAATGACGGTTAGGCAAAGTAAAGGCCTAAAAAGAGGGGGGAGGGAGGCGGGGAGAGGTGGTGTGGGAGGGGGAGGGCGGGGAGGGAGAGGAAAGGGAATGGGGGGAGTATTGGGAGAAGGGGGGAGGGAGAGGGATAGAGAAAAGGGTAGAGGGATAAAAACGCTCTAGAGGAATAAGAAAGAGGAAGGGAAGGAGGAAGAGGGAGACGGAAGGAAAAGAGTAAGATGGAAGAAATCCAATATATAACCTATAATGTAAAAGGGTTAAGCTGCCCAGGAAAGAGATTCAGGTTATTTAAAGAACTTCAACATAGAAAATCCTCAGTGGTATTCTTGCAGGAAACACATCTAGAGATAGAGTCGAAGGTTAGACTGAAGACTAGACATTTTCCAACATGGTTCTATGCGGATTCACCAACTAAAAGAGCAAAAGGAGTTGCTATAGGCTTCGCAAAGAATATAAGGTTCGAGGTGGAGGAGAGATTAACGGATCCGGAGGGGAGGTTTTTATTTTTGAGAGGTAAACTTCAGGGAATTGAGTGTACAATAGCAAATATATACAGCCCAAATAAGAGACCAGAGAGGTTTATGAGAGAAGTGCTGAAGAGATTGATGAATTTTAAAAGTGGGTGTATGATAGTAGCGGGAGACTTTAACATCTGCATGGACCCACGGATAGATACCACTTCCTCTGTGAGGAGGGAAGAAAGCAAATCTTTGAGAATGTTAAAGAAATTGATGCATGAGTGTCAGTTGGTGGACATCTGGAGAATTAGGAATATGAAGGAGAGAGACTATACTTTCTTTTCGCACGTACATGAGACTTATTCTAGATTAGATTACATATTAGTAGAACATCGAGTAATAGAGTCGGTGGTAGAAGTAAAAATTGAAGGAAGCACCCTGTCGGATCATGCCCCAGTTGCTATGAAGTTAAGATGGGGTAGAGAAGGGAGAGAAGGTTATGTATGGCGGTTGAATGAGGCACTTCTCATGGAGGAAGAGATTGGTCAAAGAATTGAGAGAGAAATTGAATGGTTTTTTGAGGAGAATGAAACAGAGGATGTGTCGGTTGCAACGGTGTGGGAAGCACATAAAGCTTACATTAGAGGCCTACTTATTGCAATGGGGGCAAAAAAGAAAAAAGAAAGGAGAGAAAAGATAAATAGATTATTAAATGAAATATATGATCTTGAACAGGTGCATAAAAGGGAAAGAACTAAGGAGATAATGCAGAGGTTAATAAAGAAGAAAGAAGAATTAGAGAATGTAATGGAGGAGGAAAAAAGAAGAGTCTTTAATAAAATAACAAGTGAAAGGTACAGATGGGGAGATAGGCCGGGAAAGTATTTAATGAGAACTTTAAGAAAGAAGAAAAATAGAAATTATATTGAGAAAATAAGAAACCCCAAGGGGGAATTTGTACACTCAACCAAAGATATTGCTAGAATATTTAAAGAGTACTATAATGAGTTGTATAATATCATACCTCAGGATACGTTCAGGAAAACGGAAACAGTAAATAGAGAGAAAAGAAAGACATACCTAGAGGAGGCAGGCCAACCGAAATTAAGAGAAACACAACGGAACTCTCTAGAGGCAGAAATAACCACAGAGGAAATAAAATTAGCATTAGAAAGCATGGCGGGAGGGAAAAGCCCAGGTCCGGATGGATATACGGCCAAATACTATAAAAAATATAAAGAGCTTTTAATTCCCAAAATGAAGATTTATATGAACGCCTTTGGGAACGGGATGAAGATAAGGGGAGAGTCTTTACAGGCGAATATAGTATTGATACAGAAAGAAGATAAAGATCCCTCACAATGTGCGAGTTATCGTCCCATAGCGCTGCTGAATGTAGACACGAAAATATATGCAAAGGTTCTGGCAAATAGACTGAAAGAGCTGATGCCGGAGTGGGTACACGGAGACCAGGTGGGGTTTGTCTCGGGAAGAGAGGGTAGAGATAATGCTCTGAGATCACTGTTGCTTATACAGGAGGGCAAAAAAGGGAAAACCCCAATGATACTGATGTCGATAGATGCTGAGAAGGCATTCGACAGAGTGAGTTGGGGTTTTATGATGGACACTCTGGAAGCGTTGGGAGTGGGAGATAGAATGAGAGGGTGGATTGGAGAGTTGTATAGAGGGCCTACCGCTACCATAATGGTAAATGGAGGAAGATCAGAGTACTTTAAGATGTCAAATGGTACAAGACAGGGATGCCCATTGTCCCCACTGCTATACGTGTTGTCACTGGAGCCCTTATTGTCCATGATTAGAAAGAACATAGACATAAAAGGAATAAAGATAGGTGATAGAGAACACAAGGTAGTGGCCTACGCGGACGACCTGATGTTTTATGTTGGAAACCCTAGAACATCACTTCCAAATTTAATGAAAGCATTGAGGGAGTATGGAGACCTGTCGAACCTGAAAATTAACCCGACAAAGACCGAAATCTTAAACATAAATCTCAAAAACAGTGAAAAAGAAAGATTACAAGAGGAATTCCCTTTCCTTTGGAGAGACAAAGAATTAAAATATCTAGGAATAAAATTATCAACCTCAAATAAAAACCTTTATAAAGCCAATTATATAACATTATTAAATGAAATTAAGGAGGAGCTGAGGAGGGTGGGAAATGGAAATCCATCGTGGATAGGTCGTATAAATTTGATAAAGATGGTAATTGTCCCCAAAGTATTATATAAATTTCAAATGATCCCAATCAAACTCCCAGAGGCATATTTTAAAGAACTGAAGAAAATGATAATAAAATGTACAGTTGCAAGAAAAGTATGTGAACCCCTTGGGATTACGTGGAGTTTTGCATGAATTGGGCATAAAATGTGCTCTGAATGTCATCTAAGTCACAACAATAGAAGAACACAGTCTGCTGAACATAATACTACACAAACATTAGATGTTGCCATGGTTTAATTGCACATAACATATAAACATTCACAGTGCCGGGAGGAAAAAGTATGTGAGGCCCTAGCTTAATGACTTCTCCCAGAGCTAATTGGAGCCAGGAGTGAGTCAACCTTGACTCCAATCAGTGTGATGATATTGGATGTGTTGCTAACAGCTGTCCTGCCCTTAAAAAACACACACCTGTTTTGGGTTTACTGGTTTCAAGAAGCACTGTCTGATGTGAACCATGCCTCGCAGAAAAGAGCTCTCAGAAGACCTACGATCAAGAATTGTTGACTTGCATGAAGCTGGAAAGAGTTACAAAAGTATCTCCAAAAGCCTTGATGTTCATGTGTCCACGGTAAGACAGACTGTCTACAAATGGAGAAAGTTTAGCACTGTTGCTACTCTCCCTAGGCGTGGTCGTCCTGTAAAAATGACTGCAAGAGCACAGCGCAGAATGCTGCATGAGGTAAAGAAGAATCCCAGAGTGTCAGCTAAAGACCTACAGAAATCTCTGGCACATGCTAACATTTTTGTTGACACATCTACAATAAGGAAAACATTAAACAAGAACGGAGTACATGGGAGGACACCACGGAGGAAGCCATTGCTGTCCAAAAAGAATATTGCAGCACGTTTGAAGTTTGCAAAAGAGCACCTGGATGTTCCACAGCACTACTGGCAAAATATACTGTGGACAGATGAAACCAAGATTGAGTTGTTTGGGAAGAACACACAGCACTATGTGTGGAGAAAAAAAGGCACAGCACACCAACATCAAAACCTCATCCCCACTGTGAAACATGGCGGAGGGAGCATCATGGTTTGGGGCTGCTTTGCTGCCTCAGGGCCTGGACGGATTGTTGTCATTGATGGGAAAATGAATTCCAGAGTTATCAAGACATTTTGCAGGAAACCGTACGACCATCTGTCCGCCAACTGAAGCTCTGCAGAGGATGGGTGATGCAACAGGACAATGACCCAAAGCATACAAGTCATTCAACAAAACAATGGCTGCAACAGCACAGAATACACCTTCTGGAGTGGCCCAGTCAGAGTCCTGACCTCAACCTGATTGAAATGCTGTGACATGACCTTAAAAGAGTGATTCACACCAGACATCCCAAGAATATTGCTACACTGAAACAGTTTTGTGAAGAGGAGTGGTCCAAAATTACTCCAGATCCTTGTGCAGGTCTGATCTGCAACTACAGGAAACGTTTGGTTGAGGTTATTGCTGCCAAAGGAGGGTCAACCAGTTATTAAGTCCAAAGGTTCACGTACTTTTTCCTCCCTGCACTGTGAATGTTTACATGTTATGTGCAATTAAACCATGGCAACATCTAATGTTTGTGTAGTATTATGTTCAGCAGACTGTGTTCTTCTATTGTTGTGACTTAGATGACGTTCAGAGCACATTTTATGCCCAATTCATGCAAAACTCCACGTAATCCCAAGGGGTTCACATACTTTTTCTTGAAACTGTATATGGAGGAATAAAAAGCCTAGAATAGGGTATAAAACATTGACTAGAAGTAAAGAAAGAGGAGGACTGGGTGTACCAGATTTTAGGAGATATTACAAAGCGGGTCAAAATTGAGAAAACACTGAGTGGAATAAGTTTGAGTAATAATATCTGGGTGCCTGCACAATACAGAGAATTAGAGGAGAGCACAAGCACGTACACTTTTATTGTTTTAAAAGAATGGGATTTATTACATAGACAAAAGGGATGGGTTTTTAATTCACAACTAATACCACTTAGGAACACAAAATATTTCATCCCGGGTAAAGATAGCATAGCTGGGAAATGGATTATAAAACAGGAGGCACAATTGAGAGATATAATGGTAGGAGAGGAAATTGGGCCATATAAGGATATGGAGGAAAGAAAGGGTGAAGTCTTTAATAAGATGGATAGATTAAGATATTACCAACTGAAGAACTTTTTTGAAAGCCTTCCAAAACCTATAAGAACTAGAAAAGACTGGAATCCATTTGAGAGAATTTTTGAGTCACGGGGAAATGGTAGACACGGAACGGCAAAAATACATAAGATATTAATGAAACTTGACACAGACACAAAATTAATGCACATAGAGAAATGGGAAAGAGATATGGGAAGAAAAATAGAGGAGGAGGAGAAGAAGAAGATGTTTACATTAATTCACGAAAATATTAGTATGAGAGATGTGGAAATAAATTATAAATGTTTGAATAGATGGCACATTACCCCTTACCTGGAGCACAAGATGAATACGGAAATTTCACAGATGTGTTGGAGAGATTGTGGAGAGGTGGGCACGTGGTATCATATGTGGTGGGAGTGTCCAGAAATACAGGTGTTCTGGCGAAGGATAGTTTACTTGATAAGGAAGATTACTAAAATCAATATAGGATTAGACCCAGAATTATGCCTCCTCCATATCTCAGAACTCCCAGTCAAAGTATATAAGAGGTCAGGGATATGGTACTACTTAACCGCAGCAAAGAGTTTGATACCCAGGTACTGGAAGAAAAGAGAGGTGCCAACTGAGGAAGACTGGATGGGTAGAGTAAACCAGATTTCTGGGACAGAAAGATTGTATTATATGCACGAGGATAAGTTGGAGAGGTACAATAAAAAATGGAAAGGATGGGGAGAATATAAAGAAATGGCGAAAAAGGTGAAGAGATAAGGTCCCGGGTAGTCGGTTTAGAATTGGATTTAGGAATAACAGAATCATATGGAGTAAATGAGAGAAGAGAGAATATGGAGCGTGGGAAGGTGAGGGAGGGAAGGGATGGGACGGGGAGAAGGAGGGGGGGTATATGGGAGGGGGGGATGGTATGAAAAGAAAGTCATATATAGGAATAAACTTTATAAGGAGAAAATATGTTTTTGATAAATATTTTTAATAGATATGTTGAAATGACTTGTATATGGTTTGAAAATCAATAAATATTTATAAAAAAAAAAAAAAAAACCACATAGACCCGAACTCATTTAACCAAGCTTCTACCCTATACGTGGGCAGAACACAGTATCCTTTACCAGGGAATCTTACTCACCTCCAACTTGGCCACAATAGTAGAAACTAATTTCAAACCATTCATAACTGACCTGCGCCAAGAGTTAGCTCGCATTTCTAAGTTTGAATTCTCATGGGTGGGAAGAATTGCATCTTTTAGGATGATAGCTCCCCACTAAATTTTATACCTTTTTCAAACATTACCCTTATCACTTAAAAATTCACAATTAGCCGAACTTACCAAGATCCTAAAACAGTTTATCTGGCAGGGGAAAAAAGCATGCTGATCTCATAGCTACCTTAAGCACAGAACAGCTGGAGGAATTGGCCTACCTGACATTATATATTACTATGTAGCCACACAACTACCTTGTGGGTGGAGATAGAAGTGGCCTTTTGTTATTGGTTGATGCTTGGAAACATCTTAGTATGTCTAACTTTCCCCCTACCCACACCAGTTTTATTACTAGCTTGGTGTATTTTCACTCACAATTCTAACCAAGAACTCAAAATTTTTCACCAAGACTTCCCATTGAAATTTTAGAAATCCTTACCCCGTATACAGTACTGTACATCTGTTAAAAATTGGATTGAGGCCTCAAATAGGTAGATGAATGTTTTATGGAAAATATTTCTAAATCCAGGGCAACATTAGTGGAGGAATTTACATCCCCAAAACTACTTTTCTCACACATACTCGAATTATCTCGAATTATGAGTTTCCTCTCAAGATCTCCCCCTCCAAATATTTTAAATCAACAAAGCAACAAACAAGCATGGGAATTTTATAAATCCAAACCTAATGCCAACATTAATGTCAGCATATTTATCTTTTATAAAGCCCTGCAAAACAAAAATCAATTTTTCTAACAAAAGTTAGTCTCTGTTCAATGTACTATGCAGGCTTCATACTGTCTAACTCCATACAGGCTGGTCTTGGTGGCTGGCTGTTGATTAGCTTACTGTTAATTGAGTCACCTATTGTTATTGGCAAGCTCATCTGGAGGTGCCTACATGATAGGATTAGACTGATGCCAGCTTCACCTGGTTATCTAATCAGTGTGGGAAGTTTATCCTAATGTGTGTGGGCACTGCCCCAATTTCTGGAGTGTATAAAAACTGTAATTCTGTTTAATAAAGTGGTTCCAGTTTGCATCAAGCTAGTGTTGCCTAGTCTTGGGTGCAATGCCCAGCTATAATACCTTGGCCCTGTGTCCAGTGCCGAGGGGGCTGTTCTCTGACAGAAGGCACAAACTGGGTAGCAGGCATTCCATCACAAGTACCTTTGATCATACCTGGAAAGCATGGATCAACTGGTGCCATTAAAACCTATATGTACGTGTAGTAAATATTTATATACTTTGTCTGGGCTGGTAACTCTGTATTACCTTTGTTATTTGTCATTTCTTTTTCTTTCTTTGGCATCTTAATACATCTACGCTCTGCGAGGCGTTTTCTATATTTTGAAAGTCCCTGAAATACTATTGCAGTTTCTTTCAGTTTTCTTTCTGTATTGCTGAAATTTAATAAAGATTTTTTTTTTAAAAGTACCGGTTTTAAAGGGGCAATCATTTTTCATTGCTCAAAGTAAAAAAAAATAAACAAAAATTCCTTTAAATTTCATGCCTGGGGGATCCCCTTAAACTACCTACAAACTACCTACAAAGTTGCACACAGCAGCACTGACATTTTTTTTTAAGTTACACTTTTATAAAAAAAAAAAAAAAAAAAACAGGGTGGGGTCCCCCCAAGCCACATGCCCTCTGGACAAGGGCCTCTTCCCCACAAAAAAAGAGACCATTTCAGTGCCCCCCATCTCCCTGATTGCCGGGCGCCCCTCCATACAGCTGCTAGCTGGCTCTCCCTCTTCCTCCTCTCATGTTAACATGTTTACCAGCCCCCCCCCCTCCCGGCTGCAGCAGCTGTCAGATCATCAGGATGGAGAGCAGCGGGGGGTGGGGGGCCTGGTAAACATGTTTCCGCATGTATTAATTCCATTCTTGAAAGAATACAGTCAGCATTCACTACAGATCGCTTCTTTATTTACTATGCATCAGTTTGTGAATGAAACATAATAAATGCACTATATTTCATCTTATGAATGAATTGGAGTCTATGCAGACTATCTCATTCATTTACAGTGCAGCTCAGGCTGCAGAGAAAGTCCCTCTATCTGTTTCAAAAAAAGAGACATTAGAGGTCTGTTTAGAAACCTAAAGTCTCTCCAAAGCCCCCCCCCCCCACCTCAAAAAAAAAGACTCCATGTACACTGGAATGTTTTTCTGCCAGCAGGAGAAAAATGAATAATGTGGCAAAAACATAGTAAGCTTTGATATAGATGTGTCTAAATCTCCCTTGCCTCTGAAGACCGATCCGCTTTCGAATCATGCTCCAGTGGCTACCGACAGGCAGGGAGGAAGCTATGCAATGCCTCCTCACAACTTGTTGTAACTCCATTTTACCAACAAATGTACTGCAACCACATGCATTGCACAAGGTTGTGGGGCGTTTGCGGTGTTTCCCGGTTGACATGAATGTGTAGTGTTCGGCAGATGCCATCGCTACAAATTGGGTCAACTTTGGCGCAGGTACAAATCATCATGGCATCACCACCCAGTTTACTGCCTATTGTAGCTTATAAGGGGGCGTTTCGCAGGTATCAAAAATGCAGCTCAACAGCTCTCCACTGCTCAATGACTCTTCACTGTTCCCCTCTGTGACATCTGGGAGGTCCTTGTGGTTGTCTGTGTTATCATTGGGAGCCCCCAGCCAACCCTGGTGTGTAATGGTGAACGCTAGTCCCATCTAATAAAAACTCATGTACATATACCTAAATGTAAGTAAGAACTAAAGGCATAATCCGTCTTGGCGCATGTGCACTTTTATTCATACTTGATAAACAAACGTTTTTCTTTGTCATTAATTGTGAAATGCTATATTGTAGAGATGTCTATACCCACACTATTTTCCCTTAAGAAGGATATTTTTCCAAAACATATTGGGATTTATCTGAATGTCTTCACCCAGACTGACCTTGCTATACCATTCCAAGCATCGGTTAGGTATAATGTAATATGATGGGGTATATCCAGGGACGGACTGACAACTCATGGGGCTCCCGGGCAATAGGGGATCATGGGACCCTGTGTCCTTGCTCAAACTCAAAAAAGCCTATGAAAAAGGTACCAGGGGCATCTCAAGGGGCCCCCTACTGACCCCGGGCCCTCGGGCAGTGCCCGAGTTTCCAAATGGTCAGTCCGCTCCTGGATATATCTATCACTGCATTGTGTTGTATATGTATATTAACACTTTGAAAAAGTTATGATTCTATTTTATCTTTTAGAGATATGTGGTCTTCTACGATTTTGTCTTTTTTCTACAATATAAATTGGCATTTTACTTTTTAGATTAACTGTATGTGTGGTTCTGCCTCTACAGTTCCTTTAGGTTCTTTGTTGTATTATTTTTTCTTTGTTTATATCTGTTATGTTGTCAGTAATTTGATCACTCTACTCAATGTGTTTGTATATAATACAGCGAGGCCATGTCTATCTGCACAGGGATGCACAGATATTCTAAGCATCCTAATGCAGGCAGTCCCATTGATGTAATTTGGGACACAGTGGCTGCACAGGAATGTACAGGGGTTCCATGCATTCCTGTGATCAGATCTGTCCTTGCAGCTGCTGTGTCACAGTTGACATGAATTGGACTGCCTGCACAGGGATGCACAGGGTAAATGCAGGTAAATATGGCCCTCCATGGGCGTACGCTTTAGCACATCCTATTGAAAGAGGCCTTAGTAGGAATTTAGCAGGAGCTATGTTGTGATTCTGTGTGCAAATAAGGATATGCAATTTTTTTTGTGAAAATAGCAATTTGATAAACATTCGCTGCACTATTGTGGTGCCTAAAAAAATCTGTATCATCGTTTTTTATTCTACTGCTTAAGTGCTTTCAGAAAATATATGGTTTGGGTCAGGGGCGGACTGACCATTTGGACACTCAGGCACTGCCTGAGGGCGCGGGGTCACTAGAGGGCCCCATGAGAGGCTCAGTCTGTCCTCTGGATATGCCGCTGCTGAAAGGAGGAAAAAAGGAAGTGTTGCAATGGGGCAGCACCATGGCAGGCGCTTCGGACACTTCTCCTCGGAGTTTCCTCAGAGGGTCGGGTCCCACATCCCTGCCACAGGTCGGGCGGCCAGAGAAGAGAGTCATCGTTTTGCTGACCTGCCCTGTATCCTGCAACAGGTCAGTGTGTAACCCCCGGTGACACTGACAGCACTGCAGCTTAACCGCCTCCCGCCCGCCATATAAGGAAATGACAGACGGGCGGTGGTTCTCTTGTTCTGGGAGGACATCATATGACGTCCTCCCACTCCAACGATCAGTGGTGCACTGTGTCACTGGGACACAGCGGATCACTGATCAGTGGAAAGAGCCGAAGACGTGGGCTTGGTCATATGATCAGCTTTGTCCAATCACAGCTGATCACATGTAAATAAGGAAATGCCGGTTATCGGCATTCCTCTTCTCACCAGCTGTCATGCTGACATCTCGTGAGGAGAGCGGGTAATCGGCATTCCTCAGAGGGGACATCTACACTGATCAGCAGGGCACTGATCAGTGCCCTGATGATCAGTGAAGCCCCATCAGTGCCACCTGTCAGTGTCCATTAATGTCATCTGTCATTGTCCGTCAATGCCACCTGTCAGTGCCAATCAATGCACATCAATGCCACATATCAGTGCCAATCAATGCCACATATCAGTGCTTGCCAGTGCACATAAATGCCACATATCAGTGTCCATCTGAGCTGCCTATCAGTGCTGGTCAGTGCCGCCTATGAGTGCTGCCAATCAGTGCCGCCTATCAGTGCCACCTAACAGTGCCAGTCAATGCTGCCTATCAGTGCCGCCTATCAGTGCCATATATGAGTGCTGCCTTTCAGTGCCCATCAGTGATGTCTGTCAATGCCTATCAGTGCCACCTACCAGTGCGTCCTCATCAGTGCCCATCAGTGCCGCCTATCAATTCCCATCAGTGTCGGCTTATCAGTGCCCTTCACTGCAGCCTCATTAGTGCACATCAGTGAAGGAGAAAAATTACTAGCGTATTTTTCGCTTCATAAGATGCACTTTTTTCCCCCCAAAAAGGGGGGAAAATGTCAGTGCGTCTTATGGAGCGAATGTAAAGCGGCCGGTCTGGTATTTCTGCCGCCACCATGTCAGAATATCGGGCCGGCCGCTCAGCTCTTCTCTCCTGCAGGACCTTACCTGTTCCTCGCTCCAGCGCTGCAGTCTTCCCGCGGCGGCTTCTGTGACAGCCGGGTGCCCACTGCGCATGCGCGAGAAGCTCTGCACTTTGTGAATGGTCCGGCATCTTCTGGGACACATGACAGGTCCCAGAACGCTCCGGGCCATTCACAAAGCACACTCCTTCTCACGCATGCACAGTGGGCACCCGGCTGTTCCAGAAGCCACCTCGGGAAGAAGGAAGGACAGCTCCACGGAAGTGGGAGCGGGTACCTGTCAAATTCAGGTACCCGTTCCCCCTCCCTCCGCAAAGGTCCGCAGTCTCTGGTAATCTCCTTTACTGTCTGCAGTCTCTGGTCATCCCCTGCACTGTCAGCAGTCTCTGGTCATCTGTACTATGTCCACAGTCTCTGGTCATTCCCTGTACTGTGTCCGCAGTCTGTGGTCATCTCTTGAACTGTGTCCACAGTCTCTGGTCATCTCCTGTACCGTATCCGCAGTCTCTGGTCATCCCCTGTGCTGTGTCCGCAATCTCTGGTCATCCCCTGTACTGTGTCCGCAATCTCTGGTCATCCCCTGTACTGTGTCCGCAGTCTCTGGTCATCCCCTGTACTGTGTCCGCAGTCTCTGGTCATCCCCTGTACTGTGTCCGCTGTCTCTGGTCATCCCCTGTACTGTGTCCGCAGTCTCTGGTCATCTCCTGTACTGTGTCTGCAGTCTCTGGTCATTCCCTGTACTATGTCCGCAGTCTCTGGTCATCTCTTGTACTGTGTCCGCAGTCTCTGGTCATCCCCTGTACTGTGTCCGCAGTCTCTGGTCATCCCCTGTACTGTGTCCGCAGTCTCTGGTCATCTCCTGTACTATGTCCGCAGTCTCTGGTCATCTCCTGTACTGTGTCCGCAGTCTCTGGTCACCTTCTGTACTGTGTCTGCAGTCCATTGGTTCAGAATATTTTTTTTCTTGTTTTTCTCCTCTAAAACCTAGGCGCGTCTTATAGTTAGGTGCGTGGAAGGAATAGGAAATGTACCATTGTTGCGCTCTATTTAGTGTACGTTTTTTTTTTCTTTATTTTGTGTAATAAACATTTATTTTGAACATACTGTAGAGAAATTCTGTGACAAACGCATGTATTGCGGGCAGTGTAATATGTAGGTGGGGCTTTGTGTGGGTGCGGCTTGAGTGGGCAGGGACACAGGGGGCCCCATGATCTCCTATTGCCAGGGGGCCTCATGAGTTGTCAGTCCACCCCTGGTTTGGGGGGTCTTTTACAAACTCTGAAAGCTGTAAGGGAAAAATAAATAGAAAAATTGCAAAAAAAGGTATTGCCCCTTGGATTTAAAATTGGAGACCAGGGCCTGGCAGTGAAAGGGTTAAAGGATAAGTTCACATTTTTATAAAAAAAAATGCACACATTTTTGCAAAAAAAAAAAAGGATTTATTTTTTCCTCTGCAGGATCCTAGTAAGCATTGCACCCAGTGGATCAGGGGTGCAATGCCAGGCTTCTGCAGACAAGTCCTTCAGCTTTCAATCCATACCTCCATATGCACACACAGCTCACTGTACAAATTCAACAATGTCCAATCTCACTGAACTCTCGCACATATGCAGGAATCACTTCATGCCTACCTGGGAGATCCGGGACGCTGAAACCAAGATGAGTATAGTTCCACTCAGGGACGGACTGACAACTCATGGGGCCCCCGGGCAATAGGGGATCATGGGGCCCCTGTGTCCTTGCCCAAACTCAAAAAAGCCTATGAAAAATGTACCAGGGGCATCTCATGGTGCCCCCTACTGACCCCCGGCCCTCGGGCAGTGCCCGAGTTTCCAAATGGTCAGTCCGCCCCTGGTTCCACTTTAAGGTTCCAATCAACCCAGAGCACTTTGTAGCTTGTTCCAAAATGCTCAACAACCTTGATTTCAATGGCCCCTGTTCACATCTGAACATTTTGTCTCCTGTAAGAAAATACGTGTTGCTCAAAAAGTGCTCAAGGGGGATCTCAGGCATGCCACATCGCTGGAGCTGAGGTAAGTGTAGTTCTACTTTAATGGGGTTAGGATTTGGCTTAGGTAAAGTTCACCGAACCTGCCCCAAGTCAATCCCAGGAACATTTGGTTCATAACTATTTTACTTTTTACAATTATCAGATATCATAATAAAACCAGTAGTGTCCAGGACACTGCTGACCAGAATACCTGGGCTTTTAAAAAATAGCTTTCACAGGAGGGTGGCAAGTTGTATTTGAAAATCACACTGTTGACAAGGGTTTGCTTTAGGAAAACTCCTTTCACAGAAGGCAGACAGGCTGGTTCTGCTACCTTTACTGGGAGAAAAGCTCAAACTCTTTTGCAGGTTAAATCAGAGAAACCAAAACTATAAAAATGTCTGGAACTCAAATTGCTTATCAGAATTGTGCTTTTGAAAAATGGTTTTTGCAATAGGCTGAAAAGATAAGTCTACTGTTTTTTTGTTCATTTGATCATTTCTTTTTTTTTTCTTTTTTCGAAAGTGTGTTCTGCTCAAATGGCTTGCTGTATTGAAATCACTTAAGTATGTATTTCTAAAGCAGTAAATATGACATTCTTCAAACATTCAAAGGAGGTTTCATTCCCTCTGATTTAAAACACATGCACCAAGAAGTTTCACCATCAGTGAATATATGAAGATTGTCATATTTAGGAAAGAACACAAGTTCAGACCAAACTTTGGCTGTTCATGTGTATAGACAAACGCCCAAACATTTACTCATTCGGTCGAACTAAATATCATGTAAAATACTGGTATTACTACTGTTATAATACATAACATTTTCCCGCAGCCAATGTTTGTTAAGGACATTGATGGATGCAAGTACTGCTGAGTCTTTAGCAACCAATGACATCACAGGCCCCATTCACTTACATGGTCGGTAATCCCTGGCCATGTAAGCAAAGGGGCAGGATCCCAGTGACATCACTAACCATGTATTGTCATGTCCATATACAGTCAATGACATTACTAGGAGACCCAACCCTTTGTATGTAACAGCTGTCATCCACTGGACTTTCCCCAAAAAAAGGATGACAAGTGAATGTGTCTTTGGCCTTCAGGTATTGCAATTGACGTGGATCTGAATCACAGGATGGTGTGATTGATGGATTTGCAAGAAGGGACTTTTTTGGGGGATTTTTACTTTTTCAAATAAAAGGACTTGTTTTGGGTGTCTTTACTGCTAGGTTACATCTATTTTTGTAAATGAGTAGGGGTACTATGTACTCCATACTTATTCATATGGGGGCCAGTATCTTGGTGTCTCCTGCTTGCATACCCCCACAACCAAAGGCAAGAGTGGTGAAGAGGAGGCCCTTGTCCTCATCAGCATGGGTACCAGGTGCTTTTATGGGGGGTTTCCCACTGGCAAGGCACCCCCCCCATGTTGAGTTCATGTGACCTGGAATGGTTCAGCAAGGGGATGGTGTGGCAGGCGCAGCACCCTTTGGTGCCTAGTGCGCTGTGGCATTAGAAAAATTATGCAATTGCTGTTTCTTTGTTTGATTAGACTGACTTTACTCTGTGATTCCTCCAATGCCGCTCTATGGATGCAGTAGGTTTAAAGAGCACACCGAATACTTTAGTTAACTTCTTTAATAACTTCAATCTTCTTCATATAACTGCTTACAATGGCTTGTTTCTTTCATATTACAATGGTTTAATTTGTATTACATTGGGTTGATTCAATAGCTTATCTTGATAGATTCGATTGGATTATGATTACTCTACAGTGACTTGATTCGGTATATTCTTAAATTCGATAAGTTCGGTGGAACTACAAGTAAACACACACAACAGTTTTTACATACAGATCTACCTGCATTACTAAACAAAAGAGGAACACACAAGTGCATTAAATACCTATTTGGCCTTCTCTGTTTCCATAAAGCTTTTCTGATTGGAACTTTGTCTGTTTCCTCTTCTGTCTGGTGAGCATGTGTCTCTAGAAAATCCTAGCAGGGAGTTTTACACAGGCATAAATTTGAAACTGGCTGGGATTGGTTAAGGCTCTGTACAGTGTGGGGCTGTCTGTGATTGGCTCATCTTTAACTAACTCTTAAAGGCATATTTTCCTTTTCTGCTTCTGCTAACACAATGAATATATAAATGTCATATAACAATCAAAGACAAATTACAGCAATGATTTTGCTTTTGGCTTTAACATATGCACATATATACTGTACTGAGGTTATTGGCAGGTTTGGTATACACATATATGTGAACCATATTAGCAACCTAGGACTGGTCTTAGCTGGCCAGCTACAGATGGGGTGCACGCTCGTTCCCATGCCACTGAGGCTGCATGCTCAGATTAAGGGTCTGGTATACATTTTGGGGGACTTTATGCATTTTTCCTTAATTCTTGCTGAAGGACGTGCTACAGCAAGAATGACATTAAAAAAAAAATGTAACTGTTTAAATTGTTGGGGGTTGTTTCTGTTTTGTTTTTTTTTAAAACAAATAATCTGTCAAACTGTCAAAGAGATTCACTGGCAATTCTAAAACTTTTTTCCTTAGTAAATGTCAGTGAGAAAAAAAAGAAAAAAAAACACTGCTTTTGGCAGCATGGACATTTGTAGTTTTTATTATCAGTCACTTCTTATTGAAATTTTAAATAAACCATTACAACATTGTACCATATTAAATGGCTAAAAACAAAAAAAAATGGAAAGTACAGTAAAAAACAGTACATTGCAGAATATACAAATCTAAACAGGGTATATAAAGACTCATTGGTAAATGTTCTGTTTGGCAGTACACACCCCCATGCAATTTTTTTAACACCCTTTGTCTATTAGCCCAGAAGATGGTGATTTTTATTTGACAGATTCAACTTCATTAATTTCAATAGGGTTTGGCATACAAACTTCCTTGAAATTCTCCAAACCAAACCCAGGGAAGTTTAGTTCATCACTAGTCATGTTCACTGCTTTATAAATATGCCTAAGGGCCCATCCACACTGCCTGCACACTAATAAGTTGATTTACTAAAACTGGAGCATGCTAAATCTGGTGCAGACCTGCCTAGAAACCAATAAGCTTCCAGTTTATGATTTTGTCAAAGTTTAATTGAACAAGCAGAAGTTAGAATCTGATTGGCTACCATGCAGAGCTGCACCAGATTTGGCAGTTTTAGTAAATCAACCCCATACCGCTCTGTTTTAGCACGTAGGCAGCTTTCCATTTTTTTGGCTGCAGTGAACAGTGGTTGGTATATTGCGTGCTTCAGTGCATACTGTCTACTTCTTTTTTTTTTAATTTGAAATGCACAAAGGGACATTTCATTCATGTCTCTACACAGCAGCACAGTGCATTGCATTTCTGTGCCGTGCCTACCTGTGCACTGTAGTAAAAGGCTGCATGCTTGCATTTTACTGCAACTCACTGCACCGCACTTTTAAACTAGGTCCACACCTATGCAGTTTGCGTTTGATGTGTTTCTGCAGTGCTTTTTTTGGTCTGCTTTGCCTTTGTTTTTTTGTTTCTCTTGTTGCTAGCAGATTAAAAACACAAAATGCAACAAAAATGCAGCAAAAATGTACTACATGCTTTTCTGCTGCATTTGAATTGAAGTCTATAGAACCAAAAAATGCTACTTTTGCATCTAAAAAAGTCCCTGACCCTTTCCAAAACATGCAGCGGGTGAAAGCGTGGAGATGTGAACGTGTTCAGTGCAGAATAATGCCAGTCACCACACTATGCATTAACCTCTTTACGCCGGCTGAACGCAAATGTGCGGCCTCCCGGCTTCTGGGCCTAGATGCCGAGCGGCCGCACATTTGCGTTCTATTAAAAAAAAAACGTGCTGAGAGCGCATGCCCTGCGAGCTCCCAGCACACATGTCCGGTACTCACGGAAAGGTCACAATCTCTTTCGATCAGGACCTTTCCCAATCATGTGACGTCACGGCGGCCACATGACCCTAAACCCCGCCCCGCCTCCTGGCTTCTGAAACCCTTAATGGGTCGGTAGGCGCCGGAGCCAAGGGGTTAACGAACCTTGATAGTTAAAGAATAAGTTCACCTTTTTACACAAAAATAATAAAGCCACATTTTTTGCACCAGCTATCATGCAGGTTTCCTGCAGACCTGTAAGTATATCTGCTTACCGTACGGGATGTACAAGCAAGCAGATATACTGACAGGAAGATTCAATGAACTACCACGGTGCTCCACAGTGCCGAGTTAGTTCATTGAGAACTACCATCCGCTAAGGCTGCCTGGATTTGCAGTTCATTCTTTCACAGAACACTGTGAATGAATGACACGGAGCCCCACACGGGCACGCTGTTTTTTAAAAATTGACAGCTAGAACGGAGAGCTTCTCCCCATACTACTGTCACGGAGGGGGGGTAGAGGCAGTGGCTGCAGTATTGGGAACATGTTACATGTTCCACCTTAATAACGGGTGAAACATGTAACATGTTCCCAAAGGTGAACTTGTCCTTTAAAATGTTGTACACTAAGAATATTTTCTAATACCTTATCTGCACATGCCCTTTTCCAATTTACAAAACCCAAAGACCTGTTATTAAAATAAATATCTTAATGAAAAAAATAAGGAGTTGGTCATTTTTTGAATTATTACTGTTTGATTGACACTATCATTGCACAGTTATTTTAGACTTTTAGTAAAGACATTAATCCTAATATTCTGCTGTAATTGCTGGGATTTTCTTAGTCCAACTACAGTACAAATGATTTTCTAAGAAGAGAAAAATAAATCTGTGTGGATATTTCAAAAGACATAAGGAGGGAAAAAAAACACTTTTTTTAAAATTGTTGTATCTGGTAGACCAGTAGTCCTATTCTACTTTCCTGTGTTTAAACAACATGTTTCAATAAATATTGTCTGCTGTTTTTATTATACACAAAAATGCTTAAACGGTAATTCTTAGGGCATTTCTGGGTTTTGTTTCATTGACTGCTTAATTATAGAGCTCCCATAGCACATAGGTTAAAGTTTAGTATTCCAAATGAGCACAAGCCCAATGGGATACATGGTCAACTCACACAGGTCTAGAAGGCAGGGGGCAAACTACCAGCACAAAAATATTCCATCAATTTTTTAAGCTTAGTGGCAGATACATCTGAAGATCCATAGCTTCACATGATTTTTCTTTGCTGTTGCTACATGCTAAATGCTCCATTAAGCATATACCTCACACAAAACTGGCTAAAGTGCTGCATTCTTTACAGGAAATTAGTTGTAAAGCAATTCCTGAACAGTCCTCAGTAATATTCAACTTTGGCTGTGTGGGCACCAGGGACACAGGTTTCTTTAAGGATAAGTTCACCTTTCATAACACATTACACACATATTCAGGGTGTAACATGTACCATGTTATGAATGCACAGGCCCCCAGGTCCTCCCGCCCCTCTCCTGTTTTAACAGCTAGCCAGGGATCTTCTCCTCCCGCTAGCTGTCAGGTGCCTGCCTGGCCATGTCACTCATTCCTTTGTGAATGGGAAAAAACATCCTGTATGGGCAAGTAGATATACTGACAGGTCTACAGGAGACCTGCATGGCACCAATGAAGTGATCTGCTGGTGTAATGCTTTACATGCTCCTGCAACAATAATAAACGCACATTTTTTTTATCTGCAAAGGCCTTCTATGTTGAATTTCTTATCCTCCAGATGTAAAGAGTGTCCCCTTGTCCTCTGTGATGACCTCAGGGTGAATAGCTCTACACCGAGTTCATTATATGAACCACTGATGCATTTATACATGTTGATCATATCCCCCCTTAATCTTCTCTTCTCAAGAGAGAATACATTTAGTTCCTCTAATCTTTCCACATAGCTGAGCTCCTCCATGCCTCTTATCAGTTTGGTTGCCATTCTCTGTACTTTCTCCAGTTCCCCAATGTTCTTTTTGTGAATTGGTGCCCAAAACTGAACTGCATATTCCAGATGAGGTATAACTAATGATTTGTACAGGGGAAAAATGATATCTCTCTCTCTGGAGTCTATACCTCTTTTAATGCAAGCGAGGATTTTGCTCGCTTTCAGCTAGAAAGATATCTAAACCTTTTTTTAATTTATCAACGCTCACAGTTAATAACCAAGTAAAATCTGAGCAATTTAAATGAAACATCTTTTCATCTGATCTCAAATTCTTTCTTCTTCAGAGACTTTGAAGTAAACAGTTTATTACATTTACTATAATAACATTTAATATATTTGTACATTGTGATACTATTCCCTCTAAAGCACCTCTTCTCCTTTACTTTATAGTGCATAGTGGCTTTGGAGGGACATGGGTAGGTGAACACTTCTTGATTATCCCTAATTTGTAATACTTCATTATGCCTTGGGGCTAATTGTTCCTCCACCCCACAACTGCAAGGCCTATGCTATATGTGGATAGGCTTCAGAGTACACTTGCCTTATGATACTCCTGCACTCTAGTAAGGCAATTGTTTTTTTAAACAAGATGTGAATCAGAACACTGACTTACTACTTTTTTAAATATCATTAAAAAGAGTTATCAGAATTGGTCCTATGTCTATCTTCTTATTTACAGTTTACTGCCTAAATATAGTTTTACCTAAAATTATACCAAAAGCCTCTATACAATGACTATATTAATATTGAATGTTTTCATTACTGGGGGAAAGTTCCTTTCTTGTAAAATCTCATGAGATTTGAATAAATGCACAATCTCATCCACGAACTAAACAACTAGACATTGGTTGCAAATTAAGTATAGGGAAATTCGAATTTAATGTAATATTTACAAGTAAAAAAAGTCACACAGTTTTTTTAGAAAATCTGGGTATATAATCTTGTACACTTAATTAAAGGTCCATTTTTCATGCTACATGTATTGCCTTATTCTTGAGTTTCTAACATGTAGAACCTAAAATAAATGAAGGCTGCAAAACTGATTGTGTAATTTCCTTGGCATCGTTGTCACGGGTGTACCTGACTATGACTACCCAGAGATTTTCATACACTTGGTACTATAAGAAGCCAAGCAAATGATAAAGTAGAAAAAGTGTTAGAAAGTAACTAGAAAATTTCAGTGGAAAAAAAAAAAATTGGCCATCCATCTCAGGTTTGAACCATAATTTGATTTATGATACAACACAGTATAAATTAAGATTGATATACATTACATGATAATAATTGTTTTCATGGTTATTGAACTGCATAGAATGATGTGGAAAGTCTGAAAAGTGTCGCTTTGAAAACTTGGTAAATAATACAATTTTAATTAAAAGAATGATAAAGCAAGTTTTGTTTCCATGGGAGGCCAGCTAATAAATAATTAGGATGGACTACAGAATGAAATTGCTGACAGTTTCAATGTTCTTGACCATGACATGATCTTGAACTTTGCACTACATAACAGAAAAGTTTCAGGCTGAGATTTCTATAAAAATGGAGTAGGAGTTTGTTCACTAGATAAGAGATAATTATTAGTACTATGGCACAAGAAACTGTAAGGAGCTATAGCTAGAAATATAATGGATTTATTATGATGTTAGTTTTTATACAAAGTGTAGTCATTCAGTGCTTGACTATTCAGCTTTTTCAACAAAATGTGTTAGCTATTAACTTATAAAAAGGTACGAATAAGAAAAGCTGTACATGTCTTGAACATTTGTGAAAATTATTTTCAGTAAGTATGCACTGGAGTACACTAAATAACCTGCCTGATTATATAGGAAAATTAACCACTAATTCTATCCAGGTTTATTAAAGGTATAAATACAAAGTATGAACTTACTTTTTATGCTTTTCTTTTCTTCTCACAATGGTTAACATTGAGGATGATTACACAAATCCATCAGGCTGGGGTGTAAAAATCACAGAGAAGAGTCTCAGGATTCTCAGCAAAATAGGTAGGCTTTTTTTGTGCTGAAATTAATCTCCAAAACGTCTAGGGAATTTTATTGGGCATAGCTTCACTGAGAATTAAATTGGAAGGCTCTAATTGATTTAGCTGGGCCTGAGTGATGAAATGAGCTCTTGCTAACAATAGCCAATGTTCCAAAAGGTGGTCCTAGATCCATGCAAAGGGAGTAGTAGAGAGCCTGCACCTTCATCTGGGAGTCTCCAGCTTCTATCACTGTCTCCTGCATCTATCACTGTCTCCTGCATCATGGCCTCCAACTACAGCAACTCTGATTTGGGTAGCACCAGTAAAACTTTAGAGCTTGCTTAGGCCTCATTTATACTTGCTTCAACTTTAACACTTGTTAACTAGTTATTGACTGTGCTTTAGTCAAATGATAGCTACAGCGTGGTCTCCCAGTTCTGGGAGGACGTCATATGACTTCCTTCCAAAACCATGCCTTTCTGCAGCATGCACTAGGTGCTCTCTGTGATTGCTGTATCCTTTGTCATGCTATGGGGCCAATCACAGCTGCCTTTTACCACTTGATCAGCTGTGTCCAAATACAGCTAATCACAATGTAAACACACTTGCCGGTTATCAGCAGTACTTTATTATGCTGTCACAGCGAGAGGAAAGTACTGTCGATAACTGGCAGGTGTGAAAGGAGACATCTACACTGATAATCAGGGTACTGGTTATCAGTTCAGCCCCAAAAGTGCCCATCAGTGCTGCTTATCAATACAAATCAGTGCCCGTCAGTGCTTCCAATCTGTGCCCATCAGTGCCACAAGTCAGTGCAGCCTATCAGTGCCAACAGTCAGTGCCACCTATCAGTGCCCCTCAGTGCTGCCTATTAGTGCTCATCAGTTCCGCCTATCAGTTTCCATCATTGCCACCTATCAGTGCCACATATCAGTGCCACCTCATCATTGCAGGCTATCACTGCCCATCAGTGCTACCTATCAGTGCCACTAAATCAGTGGCCATCAGTGTAACCTATCAGTGCCCATCAGTACAGCCTTATCAACTCACATCAGTGAAGGAGAAAAACTACCTGTTTGCAAAATTTTCTAATAGGAACTAAGAAACACTTTTTTTTTCAAAATCTTCAGTCTTTTTTCATTTGTTTGCACAAAATAAAAAACCCAATGCTGATTAAATAACACCAAAAGAGACCTCTATTTGTGTGAAAAATTATAAAATGTCATATGGGTACAGTGTTGCATGACCACACAATTGTCATTCAAAGTGCAACAAAGCTGAAAACTGAAAATTGGCCTGGGCAGGAAGGGGATAAAAGTGCCCAGTAGTAGGCAAGTGGTTAAAGCACCTACCACTTAATTTTTTTACTGTGTTTTTGATGCGTCTGTGATTCTTTGGTGATATTTCAGTGATGCTTTTTCAAAGCTTTAATGAAGCTTGGCTAATGCCCTGTGTGTGTGTGTTGATTTTCTATTTGTTGTATAGGGGCCCAGTAGAACCTTGGCTCAGCAGCACCCCCACTCAGCAGGTCTCCAGCTGATTAGTACCCTTATTCATCACATCCCTATTTTAGTATAATTTTTCAGCAGATTCCCTGCTCAGTAGTACCCCCAGCTCTGCTGATGCTCTACTTAGTAATACCTCCAGCTCTGGTGATCCTCTGCTCAGTAGTAACCCCCAACTCTGCTGGTTCCCCACTCAGTAATAACCCCCAGCTCTGCTGATCTCCCACTCAGTAGTAACCCCAAGCTCTGCTGATTCTCTGGTTTGCTGTTTCTCTTCTCTCTTTGGTCCCCACTCACTTCCCACTATATTGATCATATGCTGCACACCATATATAACATCTGCTAGTCTCTCCCACCTTGGTTCCCTAGCTCTGCTGATTCTCCATCAATCAGTCCTTTTTGTCTTCAGTCCTTGCTCACTTTCTGCTATATTGCACCCATGTTGCTCACCGAGTTTGACATTTGCTAGTTTTTCCTGCTCTGGTCCCCCAGCTCTGCTGATCATCCACCACTGCGTCCTATCTCGCTGGTGTCCGCTCACCTTCTTGCAATAGCATTTGCATATTACGTGTGCCAACTGCTAGTTGCTCTGCTTTGGTCTGGACCCCTGAGGGATCAAAAGAGCTAGGGGTACTACTGAGCCAGGGATCTGCTGAACAAGGATACTAATGAGCTAGGGATCTGCTGAGCAGGAGCAATAATAATCTGGGGATTTGCTGAAAGGGGGTACTAATGAGCTTGGGGTATTACTAAGTTGGGGATACTACTGAGCTCCTTTAAAACAAATAGATCAACACACACAGGGCATTTACAAAACAAAACTCCAAAAAAGCACCACAGAAGCATCAAACACACATCAAAAAAGCATGTTGAAGCAGTACGTGCTTCAATGTGTGTTAAAGTCAAAGCAAGTGTAAACAAGCTACAAAAAAGTATGTTGAAGAGGTAGGAGCTTTAATGTGTGTCAAAGTCGAAGTATGTATAAAGGAGCCCTTAGTGTATCAGAAAGTATAGTTTTTCTATGCCAATGAGCCTTTCCTCACTGCTCTGATGTAGGGGGTCCATCGCATTCTAGGTGGGGTTCATGTGTGTTCTGAATACACAGCCGTGCATGTTAGGATTATGTCATACTTTTTGCCATACATAGACTTGCCTACATCAATGCTGTTTAGGTATATGCATTTGTACTTTACTCCTCCCTTTCTAGCTTTACTACATAATTCCTATAATGCATTTATCTTTTTGCACCTGTGTTGCATTTATTTGTGTATGTGGCCTTACAATATATATATATATATATATATATATATATATATCTTACACCTGTGCTATATGATGTAACCACACTTATAATATACAGTATGTACAGTATCTGTATGTCATCTCTCACTCTCCGTAATGCATGTACAGTATGTAGCATAAACCAAAGTCTGTAATGAAAAAATAACCACAAGCAATAAATCAGGATCAGTCTACGGAAGGAAGATGATACACGTACCAAGGATCCCACTTTACATCAAAACAGGGCTTTGATTTGTAAATAATTTGTGTAAATGGTACCGACAATGACTTCCACTGGTAAGCTATTACCCATTGCTTGGCTACACTCGAGGTATGTAGCAATCTTTGAGGGTGATTGAGGGAGATTTGGAATAATAGAAAATAATAAGCATTGAGATGGAGTTAAGGTGGTCGGCTTACAAGCCAGCTTAGAAGCAAGGACAAAAAACTCAGCCCAAACCAGGGATACCTTCTCACAACGCCAAAAGGTATGTAGAAAAGATCCAACCTGAGAGTAGACACGTGCGGTTTATTTCATTCTGAACTGAAAATCAGAAGAAATTTTTGTTATTCAGAAATTTGGATGTAGCAGAATTTCCAAATACAACAGTAAGAAATTAAAAAAAATCTGAAATAAACATTAACACAATAAAAAAATGCATAAATTTTATTCAGATATTAGAAGCATCTGAATGAAACAAATTAATCAAATTAATTCAATAATAGCTAGTTGTTAAAGAGCTGGTGGCCTTTCCGCCGCTGCATATTTAACAACTATGACTCATCTGTCTGCCTCGGACATATAGTTTATTTATTTACAGATCTCTGTGAATGATGTGGCTGTGCAGGCAGAGCACATTTTAAATGTGACAGAAGTTGCGAGGGAGAATAAACCCACAGGGGTGTCACAAGGGGTCTGAAGGGGTGGGGGAGTGCTGGAACACTGGAAATTGGCAAGAAGCAGGAATCTTCAGTTGCAGTTAAAAAAAATCCTGCTTGCTGCATTTTTGGTGCATGTTTGGGCTGGTAAAAAAACCGCACCAAAACGCATCTCTACATTGAAATGAATGGAAACCACATCAAAAATGTATCAAACGGTTAAAAAATGCAATGCATCTCTGGGAAGTTTTCAAGCCCCAGTTTACAGAATCGCATGACAAGGGAAAGTCACTTTATATTCAATGGTGCCCTTCTAATCAACTGAGCACAGTGAGATTTTGGATAAGGTTCCTGGTGGACTTCAGTGTGATTGCAGCCCCATAGACTTCTATGTTATCTCACAAAAGTCGCATCAGCATAGATAATAAGCATTCCTTTACAACTTTGATGGATTTTCTTTTTTTAACCCCACTTCTCCTCCCTGGTCATCCTTCATTCATGGATTTTGATACAACTGCCATTTTGGAGCAGGGGCGGACTGACCATTCGAGCACTCGGGCACTGCCCGAGGGCCCGGGGTCAGTAGGGGGCCCCATGAAATGCCCCTGGTACCTTTTTTATAGGCTTTTTTGAGTGTGGGCAAGGACACGGGGGCCCCATGATCCCCATTGCCCGGGGGCCCCATGTGAGGTCAGTCCGCCCCTGTTTTGGAGTCTTCTTTTGATCGATGGATTGTCCCTTCCTTCGATCGAACAACTCTTTCTTCGATCGATTAATTCATCCTTCATTCGGTGGATGGACTCATCAGTCGATCAACTCTTCATTTGATTGCTCGATTGACCCTTCCTTTGCTTGATCTTTACTTTGATCAATCGATTAACCTTTCCTTCAGTTGATCAACCTTTCCCTCGATTGATGTTTCCTTTGATTGAGTTTTCCTTCGATTGATCGACCCTTCCTTCTATTTCAATGTACATATTTGCCAGCACACCATGGATCTCCAATATGGTCCAAAGGGGTTTGCAAAAAGATCACATCACAAAATTGGGCAGTGTTTCGGTGCCGCGCAGGACCCCTTCGTCAGGCAATTGGTCGTAGGGAGGATTGATCAATCAAAGGAAGGATCAATTGAAGGAAAGGTCAGTTGATCAATGCAAGGTTTTATTGATCAATTGAAGGAAGGAAGGACTAATTGAAGGAAAAAGCGATTGATCAAAGGAAGGATTAAAACCACTCCAATGTGAATCTAGGTTTTAGGCAGCAAGAATGAGGGTTAAAAAAGCACTGATCCATCAAAGTTGTAAAATGGATAATTCCTATTTAAGTTGATGCCATATCAGGAGATAAAAATAGAAGATAGAATATCATGTGATTTCCCTTCATTCAATTTTGTGAACCCAGGCTTAAAAACTTCTAAACTTCTAAGGTCGCATTGAAGTTTCATCAAAGTAGCATTAATAGTCGCATTGGAAATTGCATGAAAATCGTGTTAGAACAGTGGGAAGGGATATGGCGAAAATGCAACACAAATGAGGCAAAAATGCATAATGCATTGCTTTAAAATGAAAGCATTGTTGGAAAAATGCAGCAAAAATGCATTACCGTTTTTGATGCGTTTTTCATACAGAGCAGTGTGAAAGCAGCCTTACTATGTCACTTCTCAACCCACATGAAGGACCCTCTCCTAGATATAATGTTTCCAAAAATATTTCTGGTATTGGTAAATATTCCCTATGGCAGTGCCCAGATTCACTGCTTTTCTTTGACACTAACTAAACAACAAGCATTTACTGACAGTATTCACCTCCCCCACCCCCCATTGACTTCAATAGGTTTTATCACTAAGTTTAGGCTGTACAAATTTCAAACAGGATTTGCTGAACCCTTGGCAAAACATTCAGGGGCAGATTCACTCTTTACAACCCATATACTTTATTAGAAAGTTACATCTTTGCCATGCTTGGGATCGCAAATGCCTGTAGGATGACAATGAAGCTGCAGTTTTGCTTGAAATTGCTGAAAGACTGAAATGTTCTAAAATACAAAGTTTCACATACAATTGATTACACTTCATTTATACTGTACATAGATCTTTGGGGTAGTGTTCTCCTATGGTCCCTGACAGCACCACCTCTTCTTCCATGACCTCCAAAACATTGCATATGGATGGGTTTTATCATGTTTATTGTTTACTCATCATAACTAGATGTTGGGCTTGATGTTGGAACACCAGACGTTTGTGTGTGCGGTGAACACACGAACAGTAAGGGCATTTGGCAGGCTGTTTATCTGTCACGCCCCACAATGCACTGCACTCGGGCAGTGCATTGTGATTGCCCTAACATGATGATGTCACAAGGGGGCGGGATCACTCAGTTGATGACACCAGGTGGCCCTGCCCCTTAGATATTTAAGAAAGCAAGGAGCCAGCATCAAGAGCTGAGCTTTTTTTTTTTTCTTTTTTCAGGTCGGTGGTGGTGGCAAGCATCGCATTTGACATTGCATCTACTTTGATGGACATTTTTTACCTTTTTGTTTTTAATAAAGGACTTGTCAACGACTGTCTACTGTCATTTTACAATACACTTTTTTTGGTGAATGAGTAGCAGTACCATGTACCTCATACTAATTCACATGGGGGGGGGCAGGATCTCGGAGCTCCCTTGTTAAAAGAGGCTTCCAGATTCCGATAAGCCTCCCACCTGCAGACCTCCACAACCATCGGCCACGGTTGTGGGGAAGAGGCTGGCAAACCATTAACCAGTGGCACAGATCAGCCATCTATTAAAACTCCAAAATATTACCAAGCCTGAAACAAGAAAAGGGAAGTCTAAAGAGATTGAACTAGTATGAGTGAGGAATTTCAAGCCTCAAAAATATGGCAATGCCTGTCCATCCATTCACAATAAAATGGATGGAGTGCAATAGAAACAGATACATAATTAACAAGGACTTTAAACTTAAATATTGACAAACAAAATGTTCTCAGAGAAAAAGAAATAACATATTGTACAGTTGTGGCCAAAATTATTCAACCCCCAATGCTGTAAAGGGGTTTAGGGACTATAGTGTACATTTGGAATTGTATTCAGAATCAAATCCTACAAGGACGTTGTAACTACCCAAATGCAACTAAAATGACATCAATTGTTTATGTAATACAGTAGTAAATGGTTCTTATGTGGTTTCTTCATTGCCACAATTATTCAACCCCTTAAAGACTACCACTCTGAAGAACAGAGGTTCATACAGGTGCTTTCCATCAGGTATTGAAAACACCTGTGGATGTCACCGAGCAGCAATCAAGCATAATAAGCACCAATTAGGCAGCTTTAAAATGACTGTGATACTCAGCTCCTTCTAGACATTTACTGGTGTGGTTACAAACATGGTGAAGGCAAGAGAATGGTCCAGGAAGACAAGAGAAGAGGTGATTTCTCTTCACAGGAAGGGCAATGGCTATAAGAAGATTGCAAAGATGTTAAACATACCAAGAGACACCTTAGGAAGCATCATTCGCAAATTCAAGGCAAAGGGCACTGTTGAAACGCTACCTGGTCGTGGCAGAAAGAAGATGCTGACTTCGACTGCTGTGCGCTACCTGAAGCGTAGAGTGGAGAGAAGTCCCCGTGTGACTGCTGAGGAACTGAGAAAAGATTTGTCAGATGTGGGTACAGAAGTTTCAGCCCAGACAATAAGACGCACACTGCGTAATGAAGGCCTCCGTGCCAGAACTCCCAGGCGTACCCCCTTGCTGTCTCCAAAGAATAAGAAGAGTCGACTGCAGTATGCCAAAAGCCATGTGGACAAACCACAAAAGTTGTGGGATAGTGTTCTGTGGACTGATGAAACAAAATTAGAACTGTTTGGGCCCATGGATCAACGCTATGTTTGGAGGAGGAAGAACAAGGCCTATGATGAAAAGAACACCTTGCCTACTGTGAAGCATGGTGGAGGGTCAATCATGCTTTGGGGCTGTTTTGCTTCTGCAGGTACAGGGAAGCTTCAGCGTGTGCAAGGTACCATGAATTCTCTTCAGTACCAGGAGATATTGGATGGAAACGTGATGCAGTCCGTCACACACCTGAGGCTTGGGAGACGTTGGACCTTTCAACAGGACAATGATCCCAAGCATACCTCCAAGTCCACTAGAGCATGGTTGCAGAGGAAAGGCTGGAACATTTTGGAGTGGCCATCGCAGTCACCAGACTTAAATCCGATTGAGAACCTCTGGTGGGACTTAAAGAAAGCAGTTGCAGTGCGCAAGCCTAAGAATGTGACTGAACTGGAGGCCTTTGCCCATGAAGAATGGGCGAAGATACCCGTAGATCGCTGCAAGACACTTGTGTCAAGCTATGCTTCACGTTTAAAAGCTGTTATAACTGTAAAAGGATGCTGTACTAAGTACTAAGATTGAATGTCACTTGGGGGTTGAATAAAACTGATAATGCTGTGAGCACAGAAAAGACATTTGTGGTTATTTCATTATAACTGTTATGTTATATTTGTCTGACCTACAAGTGCCTCTTTAATGTAAATGTAAGCAAGATGACTGAATGATCAAAAGCAATGTCAAACTGGCCAAAACACTCAATTTCAGTGGGGGTTGAATAATTTTGGCCACAACTGTATATCTTTTATTAAGTATCAGTGACATGGCTTTGGAGACAAAGCCCACATAAAAAAATACATTTTAGGTTTTTTATGAGTATCTGTATTCTCAGCACCTGCATTTTCAGTACACACATTTTTAATGATCTGTCATCTTTGATGGTATTTTTGTACCTTATAAGAGACAGTTGCTAATTTTATGAATTTTGTGGATATTGAATAAATTACTTGGCTGATATTTTAGTTTGCTTTTTTTCTGTGAAATCAAATCAAACTTCTGGTAATTTCTGCATGTGTGCTATTACATACAAATACATAGATTAGCTTGGGCTGTATATCTTGCTTGTAAATATTCCTTTGTATTCTGACTCAGATATCTGATGCCCTAAAGCTGCAGTGTACTAGACTATTTAAAGTGGTTGTAATTTTTAGACATGAAATATGACCAAAGTATATCCCTCTATCATGTGTACTTGTTTAAATTAAGAGCACACAGTGGTTTATTACTAAATCTGGAGAGTGCAAAATCAGGCTCACTTCTGCATAGAAACCAATCAGCTTCTAACCTCAGCTTGTTCAATGAATCGGGCACTTTTACCCCCTTCCTGCCCAGTAGGGCCAGATCTAGCCAGTCTGATGTGGGGGTGAAGTAAAAAAAAAGGTCAGGGGGCAGGGGATGGGAGGTCAGCAGGACAGTGTACAGAAACAGAAATCAGTAGGGCAGAGTACAGTTGATTAGCAGGGCGGTGTCAAATGTGTGGATGTTAAGCTTTGGCAATAAAACCTCAAAGCTGATTGGTTTCTATGCAGAAGTGAGCCTGATTTTGCACTATCCAGCTTTAGTAAATAAACCCCTAAGTGCCATTTCTATCTGCGGCCTCATTCTGCTGCTATCTGCATGAGTCACTTCTGACATATTTTCCTGACACCAAAAGAGAAATGGTGACAGGGAGAGACCTCCAGCAGATTGACAGCCTCTGTTCTGTTCCTGTGATCTGTCTGTCTCTACCCTCCAATAAGCTTTCAGAGCTCCCCTCGCTGAGCTCTGCAGTGTGTAATTTCAGCTCTACTCCCCCTTTTTTCTGAACTCTGACAAGCTTTAAAAATTCTGCACTTTGAATGGATGTAGAGGACAAAAGTGGCAGATAAACAGGTACAACTTATGTAGGAGGATTTGTTTCATCTCTGAGTATCACTTGAGGCCAGTCACTTCAATGGGTATATGTAAGGGTTGAAAACCACTTTAAAGCAAAAATCTACTGCCTGGGGGGTGCTATGACTCTTTCTTCCCAAGTGTGCCCTCCTACAGTGATGTGGCATTCATGTTGCCCCTTATTGATTCATCCATGGCCACTGATATTTTTAGTTGTATTCCTGGTCCTCCTTAGGTCAGCAACAGATGATTCAAATCCTGTACATACATTCTGCTCCAACATCATGGCAAGAGCCAGCACCATTCCTGTAATCCTACAGGTTGCAGAAATGAGTATGGAGTGTACACTGTGCAGTTTTTTGGCAGATGAACTCTTCAGCTGAAAAAAAAACTATGCCTCTTATCAATAGACGAGTGCATGCCAGAAAGTTTGATTTTATTTCTTTTCAGATGCATTCATTAATTGAAGAATTTTGTTTGTCATATTCGTTATGTTGATCTGATTTGTTTTCAGAATTCATTTTGTATCTTCCACGTTTGTTTTCGTGTATTCATTGGTCTGGGTGGATTAAAAATATTTTGTAGTTTTTCTGGAAGATTTCTATTAATTCTATATATTATCAAATCAGATAGATTCAATATTTTTGAATGCTAACCCACAAAGAGAAATTGCATGAGCTGATTGGACAAAATTGACTGCCATCATGTGCATCCAAATTAAATAATGGAACAAAATTTGGATCCATTAGTTTTTCAAATCCAACTTATCGAAGAAATTTGAAACTTGAATTAGTTTACCAATGGGCCCGAACTGCTATGGTATCATGTAATGTCATCTGAATGAAACAAATGCATTCATCAATTTCATTATAACTGTTTTCGGATTTGTTGCCATGCGTTTTTGTGTCGTTCAGAGATTTGTATACATCTGAATCTTCGAGAATTTATTTATTTTTTCCAAAAAGCAAATCAAAACAAAACGAATCACACATGTCTACCTATCAATTCTTTTTTTAGGTACTTTAGTTCCACTAGTTACAAATGTCAAGTTTCTCCTGGTCTTGGACATCATCCATAATTCCTAGAGCAGTGGACCTGTCAACAGCAGATTTAAAACCTGTTACACATTAGAGACATTTAGCATGTGTAACATATAGAGGCAGTGGCCAATAGCAGCCATGCAGTTACAGTTGTGAATTTTTGCCAGTGCACTAGAGCGCTTCATGCTATCGTATCTATTTCTAATATGTGGTTCCTGTAAATATTGTAAACAATAATTTCAGCAAGTTCTCAGGGCCTTTATTTATTTTTTGATTGCCTTTCAGAACCAAGACATACTCTATATTGGCAAAAGTATTGGGAAACCCCCCAAATCATTTGATTCAGGTGTTCCAATTACATTCATGGTCACAGGTGTATAAAATCAAGCACCTAGGCATGCAGACAGCTTCTACAAACATTTGTGTTGCTCTCAGGAGCTCAGTGAATTCAAGCCTGGTATCGTGATAGGTTGCCACCTGTGCAATAAGTCCATCCGTGAAATTTCCTTGCTACTAAATATTCCACGGTCACCTGTTAGTGGTATTATAACAAAGTGGAAGCAACTGGGAACAACAGCAACTCAGCCAAAATATGGTAGGCCACCTAAAATGACAGAGCGGGGGCAGCGCATGCTGAAGCGCACAATGCACAGACGTTGCCAACTGTCTGCAGAGTCAATAGCTGAAGACCTCCAAACTTGGTGTGTCCTTCAGATTAGCACAACAACAGTGCATAGAGAGCTTCATGGAATGGGTTTCCATGGCTGAGCAGCTACATCCAAGCCTTAAATCACCAAGTGTGATGCAAAGTGTTGGATGCAGTGGTGTAAAGCACACCGCCACTGGACTCTAGAGCAGTGGAAACATTCTCTGGAGTGACAAATCATGCTTCTCTGTCTGGCAATCCGATGAACGTGTCTGGGTTTGGCGGCTGCCAGGAGAACGGTACTTGCCTGACTGCATTTTGCCAAGTGTAAAGTTTGGTGGAGGGGATTATGATGTGGTGTTGTTTTTTAGGGGTTGGGCTTGGCCCCTTAGTTCCAGTGAAGGGAACTGTTAAGGTATCAGCATACCAGGACATTTTGGATGATTTCATGCTCCCATCTTTGTGGGAACAGTTTGGGGATGGCCCCTTCTGTCCAACATGACTGCGCACCAGTATACAAAGCAATGTCCATAAAGACATGGATGAGCGAGTTCGGGGTGGAGGAACTTGACTGGAGTCCTGACATCAACCTGATAGAACACATTTGGGATGTATTAGAGCAGAGACTGTGAGCCAGGCCTTCTCATCCAACATCAGTGCCTAACCTCACATATGCGCTTCTGAAAGAATGGTCACACATTCCCATATACGCACTCCTAACCCTTGTGGACAGCCTTCCCAGAAGAGTTCAAGCTGTTATAGCTACAAGGGTGGGTGTGACGGAGGAAAGGCAGGACAGAACACACAGAGAGGATGACAGATGCACAAGCTTTATTGAGACAAACAGATGGCAGTCCTTCAATACGTTGGGTGGCAGAGAGGGTGGATTTGCCACTCAATGGTAACGAGGGTCCCCACCCACTTATAGTCCACTAGGAGAGCCAAGGGGGTGTCCCTGTAACAGGGGTAGTCCGACACATGAGAGGGGTGCCTGTAGTCACCACCGTAACAGTTCAGGTAACAGTGGGGAAGCAGGTACTCACGGAGAACAAGGGGTTCAGTCCAGGCAGGGGATAGATCCAGGCAGATTCACGGGGACAGCAGAAGATTCCTCCACAGTGCAGGGATTGCAGGCAACACAGACAGTCCAGGAGATGAGGAGGAGGACGGGGGATGAGAGGAGCTGGCGCTCAGCACAGCCGTCCCTCACACACACAGCCAGGAGAACACACACGGGGGTTTTCTTGCTCTCTCTTAAGTATTGAGCTGGTAACTAGATACTTCCTGTCGGGTTACCATGGCAATGGGTCCTGTCCAGAGAGTTCAGGAATTTGGCATGAGGGGGAAGGGAGGAGGGGTCCAGAGTAATTTAATTAGGCCATTAGGCCAGTGACACAGGGGACAATTGGAACAATACAGAGCAGGACTCTGAGGGCATGTGATACAAGGCATTAATAAGGGGATTCATAATTGGCAGGCTCCCATACCGCGACATGGGCCAACTCAATATTGAACCCTACGGACTAAGACTGGGATGCCATGTTCATGTTCAAGGTAAAGTCAGGCGTCCCAATACTTTTGGCAATATAGTGTATCACCACTGCATAATTACAATCTATTATTATTTTGTAAGACTTTTTCCATATTACCATAAAATAAACCAATTATTATTTGTAAGTCTTTTGGCCCTTGTCTCAGTTGAAAGAAAATAAATTTGAACATTGTAATTCTAGATTAGAGGAAGTTATGTCAATTTTGTTTTGGTGAGTTAAAATGTCAACACTTTGCTTACTAAAGTATATAATGCAAAAAGCCTCCAATTACTTATATCTATATATACCTACTTATTTATCATTGTTTAACACAGAAACTCATGTATTAAAGCAACAATGTCTGTATGTGTATTCTGCTATTCTCAGCTTTACTCAGTGAAAATCTGTGAGGTTTTAATCATTATCTGGGATCTCACAGGAGAGACTTACCCCCTATTTGTCCTGGTAGCCTTCATAGAAAACCCATTAATTTACAGTTTTCCTCAAAAAAGATGTATGGTGAATTTTCCACTTGGAAAATCCATTTCAGTGACAACTATCTAAGATCTCTTGGGCAAGAAGCAAACAAAAAACTCTCTAAAGGGATACTGAACAAAAAATGGGGACAGAAATCATTCTTTAAAATATGTTGTTTCTAGTGACTCCATGTCTAGTAGTATTATGTCTGAAAGTCTCCTGCTCCTGTTAAGTACATTGCTGTTTTTGTGACAGTGATAAAACAGTTTGAGTCTTCGGCTCATCACTAAGGTCCACCAGGCATCAGTCACCATTATTAGGTCTTTATATTGGCACTATTAGCTTCAGTTTTAGCAACAGTGAAAGATGTGAAAAATTATTATAGAGTGGGGCAGTGCAGCAGCAGGGTGGGAGTTGGAAACATTGATTAATTTCTTTGTAGCAATCATTTTTCTCTTTTTATCTGTGAATCAAATAAAAAATGATGGCATCAGTAAATTTCCATGAAATGTTATGAGTAGAATGATGATGTTATTGAAATAGATGGACAGTCCAATAACTGAAGTCCGGTGATAACCGCAAAGCAAATTTTGACTGCATTATTTCTAGAGCTGGGTTATAACTTTCACAGCATTTCAAATCTGTGGAGTCTTTTTGCTGAGGCCTTTGTTCAGATCCACTCCAAAGCTATTTTAATTGGCTACCAGCCTTTCTTTTTCCTGAACTCCTGAAAATATTCACAAAGAATCTTGGTATAAAATAACCATTATTAATGTACCCAATCATAACCCAATTTTGTTATTTTATAGGAGCCTTTAAATACCAAATTACCAATGTTGACAGAATGAAACATAGCCATGCCCAAGGTCATCATACTATCTCCCAAATACAGATCAGTTTAAAGTGAAACTTTAGGTAAAAAGTAAAAATGGGCAGACAGGCAGGATTTTAATGTAGAAGAGACATGCTTTGTCATTACCTGTCTATTCCTGTACAGTGAGCCACGCAGGTGCAGCTCACAATACAAATTCGGCAATGCTGAATTTGGAAGGACACCTGCGCAAAGATGTCAGCAGCCAGGTGGGGAACTCCAGGACAGTGCATTGTGAGAACGGAGGAGAGTATTGTTCCTCTTTAAGCACCTGATTCTTAAACTGGTTAATGTCTCCACATTGAGCATTTGTACTGTGGTGCACTGTAGGGAATGCAGTTATGAAGTGCAAAAATTGTACATGGTTCTTGTAGTGAAAGGTTCTGGAGTTGCCTTTCTTATACTGAATCTGCCTATAGTGGGGCTAAGCTCAGAGTTTTTTTCCTGTTAAAGCACATTAAAGGTTTAGTAGAGTGGAATGGGAAAGGTTTATAATCTATATAAGTTAAATTTATTGCCACCAGTGTCAATGTTAGGGATATTTCTCCTCTTTGCCCTGGTAACCAACCAGAAAGTGGGGGCACAGATAGCAATAAAAAAATTGACAGAGTTTATTACACATCCCTACTTCACATTAAAACAAACTTTATTATGATTTATACCCTCCCAAAGGGATTTTTCTTTTTCAGTTAACACAGGATGTGATGGAAAATGTATTATGACATAGACAACAGCCAGTATATAGCACAGACATGCAAGTTTTATTGTGAAATAAATATTAGGGTGTAATTACAACAGGGAATAAATAGCTCAAACACATTGCTCATCACATAAGAGGTATCACTAGGTCACAATGTGAGATGGATAAACAAGCCTGGGTTTATCATGAAATAAAAATGTGTATTACAGTTGCAAGAAAAAGTATGTGAACCCCTTGGGATTACGTGGAGTTTTGCATAAATTGGGCATAAAATGTGCTCTGAACGTCATCTAAGTCACAACAATAGAAGAAAACAGTCTGCTGAACATAATACCACACAAACATTAGATGTTGCCATGGTTTAATTGCACATAATATGTAAACATTCACAGTGCAGGGAGGAAAAAGTATGTGAACCTTTGGACTTAATAACTGGTTGACCCTCCTTTGGCAGCAATAACCTCAACCAAACGTTTCCTGTAGTTGCAGATAAGACCTGCACAACAATCTGGAGTAATTTTGGACCACTTCTCTTCACAAAACTGTTTCAGTGTAGCAATATTCTTGGGATGTCTGGTGTGAATCGCTCTCTTAAGGTCATGCCACAGCATTTCAATCGGGTTGAGGTCAGGACTCTGACTGGGCCACTCCAGAAGGCGTATTCTGTGCTTTTGCAGCCATTGTTTTGTTGAATTACTTGTATGCTTTGGGTCATTGTCCTGTTGCATCACCCATCCTCTGCAGAGCTTCAGTTGGCGGACAGATGGTCGTAAGTATTCCTGCAAAATGTCTTGATAAACTCTGGAATTCATTTTCCCATCAATGACAACAATCCGTCCAGGCCCTGAGGCAGTAAAGCAGCCCCAAACCATGATGCTCCCTCCGCCATGTTTTACAGTGGGGATGAGGTTTTGATTGTGTGTTCTTCCCAAACAACTCAATCTTGGTTTCATCTGTCCACAGTATATTTTGCCAGTAGTGCTGTGGAACATCCAGGTGCTCTTTTGCAAACTTCAAACGTGCTGCAATATTCTTTTTGGACAGCAATGGCTTCCTCCGTGGTGTCCTCCCATGTACTCCATTCTTGTTTAATGTTTTCCTTATTGTAGATGCGTAAACAAAAATGTTAGCATGTGCCAGAGATTTCTGTAAGTCTTTAGCTGATACTCTGGGATTTTTCTTTACCTCATGCAGCATTCTGCGCTGTGCTCTTGCAGTCATTTTTACAGGACGACCACGCCTAGGGAGAGTAGCAACAGTGCTAAACTTTCTCCATTTGTAGACAGTCTGTCTTACCATGGACACGTGAACATCAAGGCTTTTGGAGATACTTTTGTAACCCTTTCCAGCTTCATGCAAGTCAACAATTCTTGATCGTAGGTCTTGAAAGCTCTTTTCTGCGAGGCATGGTTCACATCAGACAGTGCTTCTTGAAACCAGTAAACCCAAAACAGGTGTGTGTTTTTTAAGGGCAGGACAGCTGTCAGCAACACATCCAATATCATCACACTGATTGGAGTCAAGGTTGGCTCACTCCTGGCTCCAATTAGCTCTGGGAGAAGTCATTAAGCTAGGGCCTCACATACTTTTTCCTCCCTGCACTGTGAATGTTTACATGTTATGTGCAATTAAACCATGGCAACATCTAATGTTTGTGTAGTATTATGTTCAGCAGACTGTGTTCTTCTATTGTTGTGACTTAGATGCCGTTCAGAGCACATTTTATGCCCAATTCGTGCAAAACGCCACGTAATCCCAAGGGGTTTACATACTTTTTCTTGCAACTGTATATCTAGGGCAGCACAGTGGCTAAATGGTTTGCACTTTCACCTGGCAGTACTAGGGTCATTGGTTCGAATCCCAACCACGGCACCATCTGCCTGGAGTTTGCATGTTCTCCCTGTGACTGCGTGGGTTTCCTCCGGGTACTCCAGTTTCCTTGTACACTCCAAAGACATTCTGGTAGGTTAATTGGATCCTGTCTAAATTGGCTATGTATGTGTATGTATGTATGTATGAATGTAAGTTAGGGACCTTAGATTGTACACCCCTTGAGGGTTAGGGACTGATGTGAATGTACAATATATATGTAAAGTGATGTGTAAATTGATGGCGCTATATAAGTACCTGAAATAAGTAAATATCAAAGACCAAAGCCTGAAATATAGCACAGGCAAACTGTACATCATGGTTTTATTAGGCTGCAATGTGAGAGGAAAAGATGAGCATTTTTTTACTAAAATAAAATACATAATTATGCCACAGATAACATTTAGAAATATAGCACATCCACAATGCACATCATGTTGGCAGTTTTACTATGCCACATTTTAAAAAGGGAAATATTAGGCTGTTTTTTTATCAAGAAACAAAAATTAAAGTATTTTATGTTAGAGACAACAGCCAGATATACTGCATAGCGCAGACATACTGCACTACAACAGTTTTACTAGTCTGCAAACAGTTTTACTATGGGCTGCAATGTGAAAGGAAAAGATAAAGTTGTTATTGTTAAAAATATTACCGAGTTTTATGTCAGAGATAACAAACAGAAATTTAACCCACACTGCTCATCATGTAAGCAGCTTTGCTAGGCCCCTTTTGAATAAGGAAAGATAAGGCAGTTTTTAATGTAAAAAAGGATTACAGTGGATTGTATTAGAAACAACAGCAAGACATATAGCACAGACTCACTGCACACCATGCATGTGGTTTTACCAAACCACAGTGTGAGATTGGGAGGCAAGGCAGGCTTTATTGTGAAATAACAATTACACTGTATTATGCCACAAATAACAGATAAATATATATCACATAACTGCTGGAGATCATGTAATCAGTTTTACTAGGCTACAATGTGAGAGGAAACGAGGAGGCAGTTTTTAGTGTGAAATAAAATTAGTGTATTTTGTCAAAGAAAACAGACAAAAATATAACAGACTGTCATGGTTTAGCTTGAAGTTTCCTGCCTGTGAAAGTCTCCTACCTCCTTGCTGTAGAGCTTCTGCTTGTCTTGAGTTTTATTCACATGTGCTGCTCACCTGTGTTCACCTACGGGCTCTGCCTGCTGTACTTGGATTTATGTTTTAAGTAATTTTTATTGAAATTTAAATTAGTACAATAACAGAAGTGAGGTACACAGGTTCACAGTTATACCGTATGATATATGCTTTGTCTAGCAACTCTAATGCAATATAGAGATATGATCTTCTAGTAGTTCCAGTAGAGTGCTTATAGTTGTATTGAACTTCTGTCAATACTATGAACCTGGGGAGAAGGACAGGGTGGGGGAATGGGGTAGTAGGGGGATAGGAAGGGGGGTAAGGATATTAAAATACAAACTGGGGTAAACAAGATACCAGTCTGAAAAACATTACATACTCCATTGTCAGTCGGGCTATCAGAATTGAACAGTAGATTTAGGAATATGAGACCATAAGGATCATTTATAGACAAATTTAGTATAGGAGAGGTTGTTAAGAGCAAACCTCTGTTCCATTTCACATAGATAATTTAGATCCATGACCATCGCTGAAATTGAAGGTGCTGTGAAAGATTTCCACAACCTGGTAATGTTTTGCTGCGTATAGTAAGTGGATTATAATATTTCTAGAATTGTGAGGAAATTTTTCCAGACCAACATGAAGTAGTGCTATATTGGGGTTAGAGCTAATTGGTCTTCCAATTATCTCAGAAATGAAGGTAAACATATTGTTCCAGAAGGATCTAATTGATTTGCAGGACCACATAAGGTTTAGTATCCTGAAATACCACAATAGCGCCAAAAAATGTGGTGGGTGAGTAGGATAGATATTCGAAAGTCTTACAGGCATTAAATACCACTGATGGAGGAGTTTCAAATATGACTCCCAGTGGGTGGTACTATGGGGGGATCTGGATGTATATAAGAAGACCGTCTGCCAAGTTTGGTCTGAGATATTTTGACCTAGTACCATTACCCATTTACTCAAAGAGGACATTCAGATTGGTGAGATAGAAGTAGAAAAGGGAGATCCCTTTACCTGGATATTTGGGGTTGTTGAAATATTGAAATGTACTTGGATTTATAGCCCTTTCCCTTCCATCACTTCCTAGCCCACCTCCCAGTCTGCCTCCCTATATAAGACATGCTCAGAGCAGCCCTTGTTTCCTGAGCAACTTCCCAGTTTCTTTGAGCTCCTGTTTTGCAGTGCATTACTTCTATTCTGTGGCTGACTCCTTGAGGTCTGACCCTGGCTTTGTCTACCATTTTTCTTTGCCTGCCACCTGCCTTGACCTCCGATTCTCTCCTGCTGTCTATACTCTGTACACACAGGTGGTCTCCGCATAGTCAGCTGGGCACAACGTGGTTCCAACTTGCTGCAAGTCCATCCACACCATCAGAGGCCCCGGAGAAGAAGCAGGCTGAGGCTTAGACTCCCTAGGGAACCCAGAGCTGGCTTTCTACAAGGCCTCACTACCACAGAAACCTGACACAGACACTCTGTACTTCAAGTAAACAGATTTTAATTGGCCACAATTGATGAGGAAGAGCCAATTTAGGTTTCATTATGACGAAAAAGAATTACAGCGTATTCTACAGAAACAATAGTCAGAAATATAGCACATCCTAAGGAAAGATGAACATGGGGAGCAGGATCTGGATCCCTGATATGCAAGGAGAGACATCCTTATAAAGCCAGAAGGCTTGTGTTCCCCAGTTCTCCACAAAACATGGATCCCACTCAAAAGACAGAGGTCACCTAACTTGAAATGTCCTTATGAATTTAAATCAAACAAAGGGGTTAAATAAAAGTCCCTAGCGTTCAAAGAGGTATTTTATTCTACAAATGACAACATAAAAAAATCAGGTAGTCAATGGGGTTGATTTACTAAAGCAAATAGGCTGTGCACTGCAAGTGCAAACCAAGTGCACTACAAGTGCAGTTGCTCTAGATCTGAGGGGAACATGCAAGGAAAATAAAAAAACAGCATTTTTGCTTGCACAATTGGATGAAAGAAAATAGCAGAGCTTTGACTCATTTCAGAGATTCCCCTCGTATATAGAGGAACTGCGTGCACTTGAAGCGCACTTGCAGGTGCATTTGCGGTGCACTTGCAGTGCACAGTATATCTACCTTTAGTAAATAAACCTCATAGCATTCTACAATATTGTGTAGGCCTTATTGCCTAAAACACATTCCCATTTAGCCTTGGTGAAGAGAAAAGAGGAATAGTATGCAAAAAATAATTTGTATGTTGTATGTGGCAATTTCTTTTAGATCACATTGGCTAAACCGCATCCCCATTTAGCTTTGGAGTTTAAAAAAAAAATGAAAGGTTTAATTTTGCACATTAAAATGTAATGAAAATCGTACACAATGTATTGATGCAATGTTAATACATTTCTGGGAACTCTGATTTGCTAAAGCACTTACCTCATGCATCTTTTGAGGACATTTCATTTATTTAGCAATATTAAAAAGTAATTTTGTACATACTGCATAGGAAGTATTCCAACAATCTAATTTATTCTATATTCTGAAAATGACAGACCACATATGATTTTGCAGCCTAAAACTATTTTTTTTAACAATTAAATGTTATTGAAAGATATAAAAAATATAAAATAGAGAGATACGAGTAGATCATATATATTCAACAAAGTGTTCTTAATAAAGGACATTAAACAAATACAGTAAGAAGTTACACTCGTCTGGAACGACAAAGTATGTCCAAAACTTATGAAATTAAGAGTCTGACCATTCAAAGAAGTTATTCAAAAGATACAATATAAAGTATATAATAGTAAAGACTAATTTTTAAATAATACATTTTTTTTTCCATAAGGTTTATTAATAAACTCAGAGCATACAATAAGTACAGGTAATACAAGGTATCAGTCAGAAATACAATAGGAGGTAATGCACATACAGCGAACAAAAAGATACATAGCAATACATAGACAAAGAATCAGACGTAAGTCATCCCAGGGGAAAGAAAACGGGAAAAATGAGAACATGCGAGCGCAGGAACATTAAAGGCATATCTGGTCTCAAGCCCTTATTCAGCATATTGGAATCACAGCACTGGCAGGGTCAATGATATATAACCTCAGTTACCGAGCAGCAGCAAAGAGCAGGGCCAGTGAGTCAAAGGAATGCATTGGAAATGTATACAGTAGGTGTGGAGGGGGGGTGCAAGGGCTTGTAGGATATGGCCTTGTACTTTTGATGAAACTGAGGTAACCCACTACAGGTTGCCAGCACGTGGGCAAAGGGTTCGGGAAAGGAGATATGTAAAAGTAAAACATATGCGCACCTGGATTGCAGGTAGGATGTAAGGCTCCTATGAGTAGAGAAGTGTACCAAAATAGAAAGGAGAGAATGAAAGCTAAACTCTGAGTAAGAAAGCAGGGAAATGGGGATTAAGAATTTAAGAATAAGCATGAAAAAGAAGAGAAGAGAGGAGAAGAAGAAAAAGAGAAAAAAAAAGGGGGGGTGGAGGGAGATGGGGGGTTGGGGAAGGGTTGGATGGGGAGGAGGTGTGGAGGAGTAGGAGGGTAGGTAAGTCACCTTTACTCTAGACTCCCAAGACATGAGAGATACATGCAACCCTGGCAGAGAAGCAAGCTGGGGACAGTTGCATAGCTTGCTCCAAGCAGTACAGGACATCGAGACAAAGGACCTCAATCACAACCTTGAAAAAGCAGACAGCCAATATATCACCAGAAACACTACGGGGTATCAGAGAGGTTCAGAATCAATCAGCAAGGCCCATGAAAGAACAATATTCAGGGGTCGTTCGGAAATGAATCCAACAGGACCACGTATGAGAAAATTTAGTAGGGTTATCCAGAGAAGAAACAATCAGCTCTTTAATTTCAGCAATTCTGTTCAAGCGTATGAACCAATCTCGCACTGTGGGGGGGTGAACAGACCCCCAGAGAACCGGTAAGCAGAGTTTGGCCACGTTAAGCATATGCATAGCCAGAGATTTTAAATATAGACGTTCGGGAAGTGGAGTGTGGTGGAGGAAGAGTTGGGCCGGAGAGAACTCAATATCAAGAGTAGACACCGAAGAAGTAATCCGATGTACCTCCTGCCAAAAGGGCTGAACCATAGGGCAGTCCCAGCAGATATGAAGAAGAGATCCAACAGGAGCCCCACATCTCCAACAAATACTGGGTCTGGATGGATTAAAATGATGGATTCTAGAAGGTATATTGTACCGTGTCGCCAACTTGTAACCGTTTTCTTGTGCCGAAACATTCAAAGAGCACTTATGAGAAAAGGTAAAGATTTGGTCCCAATCAGAGGAAGAAAAGTCAATGTTCAAGTCTCTTTTCCAAGCTTTGCAGGCGGGAAGTGAATCAGAGGTTCTGTCACCAAGAAGAAGCAGATAGGTAAATGATACTAAATGCCTCCATGGTTCAGCCTTTGAACAGAGTGACTCAAAGGAGGTGAGAGGGCGGACCCATTTATGGCGATATGCAGGAGAGAGAAGAAAATGTCTGATTTGAAGATAGGCCCAAAAGGGAAGGGTGAGATCACCCATAGTACTTGCAGGGAAGAACAAGACTTCAGCTGACGTTTGTGAAAAAAATGGTTCGCTAAAACTTGACTGTGTTGCCAATGTGCTGATGGAAAGGACTTATGAATACCGGGAGGGAAGTCCGGATTGAGGCGAAGAGAAGTTAGTGGGTTGGGGGCATCCTAAATGGAGGCCAATTTACAGGCTAAGTGAAAGGTTTTAAGGGAAGGACCGATTATTGGATGTAGGAGGAGGTCTTGAGGAATGTGTTTGGTCAGAAGCCACGGGATCGATGCCAAGGAGGAAGTGGAACAAGAGTGTTTCAGCTGGACCCACGCTTTGGTGGTAAAGTGAATATTCCAATCGATTATCCTAGTAAGATGGCAGGCCCGACGGTAGAGTTGCAGGTCAGGTAGCCCAATCCCCCCTTTGGATTTGGGGAGCACAAGTTGGGAGAAGGAAATACGTGGCCGTTTATGATTCCAGAGAAAAAGAGAGCACATTCTTCTGCATGAAACGAAAAAGGCAAGTGGTAAATGGATAGGTAAGGTTTGAAATAGATAGAGGAGGCGCGGGAGGATATTCATTGTTAGTATAGCAGCCCTACCAAACCAGGAGAAGCATGGGCGATGCCACCTAGTTAGGTCTGTTCGGATGGCACCAAGGGTTGGAAGAAAGTTTTTGACATAAAGATCAGAGAGGTTACTCGTAAGCTGTTTTCCCAGATAGGTAAGGGAGTCCCTTTCCCATTGAAACGGGAACTCTGACTGACAAAAGGAAACCAGGTCTGGAGGAAGAGTAATGTTCAAGGCATAGGATTTGGAATGATTAATTTTGAGGTTTGAGATATATTGAAAAAAGGAAAAATCCTTAAGTAGGTTGGGCAAGGTGATCCGGGGCTCTGTCAAAAACAACAGAATGTCGTCTGCGTAGGCAGCAAGTTTGCATTCCTTGTTCTCCACGGAAATACCCCTGATATCCTGGTTTAAGCGGAGTTTGCGTAAAAATGGTTCTAGTGATATCACAAAAAGAAGCAGGGATAGCGCGCAACCTTGGCGCGTACCATTCCCAAGAGGGAATGGATGAGATAAATGCCCATTCACACGGACCTGAATACAGTGCCACAATGAAATTGAGCATGGTGTCCCCTAAACCAATCACCTGTAGGGATGCCTTTAAGTAATCCCAGGACACCCTATCAAAAGCCTTCTCGGCATCTAGGGAAAGAATAAATCCTGGACAGCGAGAATCGTGAAGCCGGTGGAGAAGGTTAAGAGCCTTGATGGTGTTATCTCTTGCTTCCCTTCCCAGGATGAAGCCCACTTGGTCAAGGTCAATCAGGGAGGGTAACAAGGGAAGGAGACGGTTGGCTAGGATCTTTGCGTAGATTTTGATGTCTACGTTCAAAAGAGAGATGGGTCTATAATTGGTAACCAAAGTGACATCTTTACCTTCTTTGGGGATGACAGTGATATGAGCTTCCAGGAGGTGATGTTGCGTGGGGGGTGAAGAGAAAGTTTTGAAGGCGGAGAGGAAGGGTCCATTCAAAATATCTAGAAACTAAGTAATGGAGGGCATGGAATTCACCTCTGACCACTGCAAGATCATCAAAAGACCCCTGGGAGGCCATACAACCAAACAGGGGCTGGGCATAGAGGGTCCGGAGATCCATACTCTCCAGAGACTCTATGCAGCGGACAAATCAGCATATACATTACAAACAGGGCTAGAGAAAGACTGTAGGACCATCCCCCAGGCTTCCATCAGAGGTAGTGAAAATGCAGCAATAAAAAGGCCAGTGACATGGAGGGTGCCTGTGGAGGTACATCAGGACTGGCGGTCCATTGAAGAAGCTGAGACGGAGAGGGAAAAAGTCTTCGTGATCGATGAGGCAAATTTGGCAACATCTGCAGGGGCATCAAAAGACCTGGACCAGGGCGGATGGGTTAGAGAGCAGAAAATGATGAAAGGGTGAAGGTGTCCAGTTAAGGGGCCAAATAGGACCTGAGGTGCTACCGGCATGGTCCTGGAGTCGGATGAGAGGGATCCGGTAAGATGATAATCTGGATAAGTATTGCTGATAAGAGAAAGTCAGGGAAAAGATCGAAGAAGGGCCTTTAGGCATCATGGCGGGGTCTGTGATGTGCAGGAGAGGCCATCGGGCTGTTGTTGGTAGTGGAGCATAGCATTCAAAGGGGAAGGGTCTGTTCAAGTGACCAATAAAGCCTTATATGTATCAGAAAATTAAAAAAAATAAACCAGGTTGTCCAGGTTTTTTGATATTTAATCAATTTTTCATCTGTCATGACCATAGTATTTTCCATATCATGGATCAATTCTACCTCAGATATCCACTCACGTACTGTTGGTGTATGGGTTTTCCAAAATCTAGGAATACGTAATTTTGCATTTATTAGGTGTCTCATCAATGAAAGTTTATATCTTTTAGGAGAGTAGGAGGAGACATATAATAAGCAACAAGCTGAGGTAAGTTTCAATTTGGTAATATTGTAAATTTGATCACAAAATTGGTTCTTAAAAGTGGTTATCAGCAGACATTGCCATCAAATGTAAGGCATTGTACCCCTGTTTTAAGCACATCTCTAGTAAATATCTTATGTTTGTGGGAACCACCTCTTAAAGGATAAGTTCACCTTTGGAACATGCTACATGTTCCACCTGTTTTTAGGGTGGAACATGTAACATCTTCCCAATGCTGCAGCCGCCGACTTCTGCCCTTCCCCTCCCCCTCCGTCTGACAGAAGTACAGGGAAAATTTTCCCCTTACTAACTGTCAGGCTTGAAAATAGCACAGCCGTGTGTGGATACAACCACATGGCCACGTCATTCATTCAAAGAGTTCTGTGAATGAATGAATGAACTGCAAGTCTCGACAGCCTTAGTGTCTATCAGCAGTTTTCAATGAACTATCATGGTGCTGTGAAGCACCGTGGTAGTTAATTGAATCTTCCTGTCCGTATGTTTGCTTGCCTGTACATCCTGTACGGACATGCAGATATACTGACTAGTCTACAGGAGACCTACATGGCACTAGCAAACTGCTGATCGCTGGTGCAATACTTTACAGGCTCCTGCAGACAAAAATTCCTTTGACTTCATGGCTTGGTTTGTGCTCTAACATGCAGTGTTAACTAAATTTCCCACATGTGCACTCCAATCAAGTTGTGGAAACAAATCAAGGATGATCAGTGGGAACAGGATGCACTAGAGCTCAATTTTGAGTGTCACAGCAAAGGCTGTGAATACTTATGTACATGTGCTTTTTTATTTTTTATTTTTAATAAATTGCAAAGATTTCAAAATGAACTTCTTTCATGTTGTCATTATTATGGGTACTGTTTGTAGAATATTGAGGAAAAAATTAATTTAATCCATTTTGGAATAAGGCTGTAACACAACAAAATGTGGCAAAAGTTAAACGCTGTGAATACTTTCTGGATGCACTGTATATACGTCACACTTACTATGATGTAACTTTATTGTAGATATGTCATACCCTTTGTAGCCATCAGGAATAAAAGAATATCTTCAAATGCGCTGGGTCAGTTTCTGCCTGGGGGCTAATGTGGATATGCTAAGCACTATGAAAATACTAAGCTTTTCCCTGATCAGACACTTCTTGGGTATCTTATGACTAGAGATGAGCGAATCGAAGTATCCGAAGTGGAATTCGAGTCGAATATCGGAAAAATTTCGATTCGTGCCGAATCCGAAAAACAGCCTAATTCGGACGCGCGAATCGAAATTTTTCCGAAAATGGCGGCTGACATGTGCGGCGACGGAGCGGGGATGTCGGGGAAGGCGCGCAGACAAGGCGCGCTGCCCCATAATGCATTCCTCAACGACATGTGATCGCATCAGCCAATCAGCAGCCAGCCAGCCAGCACTGTGTAATGGTCGAGGTATATATAGCGGCCATTTTGGAAATCTTCATTTGCCTGCAGTCATTGAACAGAGGCAGACCGCTCTGTACTAGGGACAGGGACAGAGTTAGGGCCACAGAAACGAGAATTGGGGACAGAGAGAAGTTACTTAGGGACAGAGAACCATTACTCAGGGACACAGACTTGTTAATGAGGGCCACAGAATCGTTATTTAGGGACAAAGAAACGCTAGTTAGGGCCACAGAATTCATACTCAGGGACAGACAGAATTTTCACTCAGTACCAGAGAATTGTTACTTAGGGCCACAGAAACGTTATTAGGGCCACAGAATTTTTACTCAGGGACAGACAGAATTGTTACTGAGTGCCAGAGAATTGTTACTCAGGGACAGACAGAATTGTTACTGAGTGCCAGAGAATTCTTACTCAGGGCCACAGAATTCATACTCAGGGACAGACAGAATTGTTACTCAGGGACAGACAGAATTGTTACTGAGTGCCAGAGAATTGTTACTCAGGGACAGACAGAATTGTTACTGAGTGCCAGAGAATTGTTACTCAGGGACAGACAGAATTGTTACTGAGTGCCAGAGAATTGTTACTCAGGGACAGACAGAATTGTTACTGAGTGCCAGAGAATTGTTACTCGCACAGACACAAAATTGTTACTTGCACAGACACAGAATTGTTACTCGCACAGACAGAATTGTTACTCAGGGCCACAGAATTCATACTCAGGGACAGACAGAATTGTTACTGAGTGCCAGAGAATTGTTACTCAGGGACAGACAGAATTGTTACTGAGTGCCAGAGAATTGTTACTCAGGGACAGACAGAATTGTTACTGAGTGCCAGAGAATTGTTACTCAGGGACAGACAGAATTGTTACTGAGTGCCAGAGAATTGTTACTCGCACAGACACAAAATTGTTACTTGCACAGACACAGAATTGTTACTCGCACAGACACAGAATTGTTACTCAGGGCCACAGAATTCATACTCAGGGACAGACAGAATTGTTACTGAGTGCCAGAGAATTGTTACTCAGGGACAGACAGAATTGTTACTGAGTGCCAGAGAATTGTTACTCAGGGACAGACAGAATTGTTACTGAGTGCCAGAGAATTGTTACTCGCACAGACACAAAATTGTTACTTGCACAGACACAGAATTGTTACTCGCACAGACACAGAATTGTTACTCGCACAGACACAGAATTGTTACTCAGGGCCACAGAATTCATACTTAGGGACAGACAGAATTGTTACTGAGTGCCAGAGAATTGTTACTCAGGGACACCTAATCGTTGAATTAAATAGTATGTCAGACAACATGCAGAGGAGTGGCAGAGGAGGCAATGTTTTAGGAGCGAGCAGACGTGGCAGCAGAGGAAGGGGTCGAGGCAGCAGTATTCGCAGCCAGAGGCCAGTGCTCCCGGTGTCATCCAGCGGTCGTGTCTCCACCGACAACCCTGCCGTCATTGATTGGTTGGCTCGGTCGTCTTCCTCTTCCCAGGTCACCTCTGACACCTACAGCCAACGGTCGGTGGGTACGTCAGACACAACCGTTAGTTGGCATGGCCCGGGAGCAAGCCCACTGAAATCACGTGTCCTCTACCTGCCCCTGTCCTTTGCTGTTCCCTCACCAAGCGAAGTATCGCATGCTGTGGGCTCAGCCCCACTGTACAGTGAGGAAGAGCTAACAGAGGGCGGTCAGGAACGGGGGGAGACATCGGCCTTTTCAGCAGCCAAGCGAACAAGTACTGGCGAGGAGAGTGGCTCGGTAGCCGGTCTAGAGACAGGTCTGTCTCCTGACCCAGACGCAGCCGAGGGGGCTAGTAGTGAGGCGGAGACCCTACTTGATGATGAGGAGGTTGATCGCACTTGGCAGCCTCGTCGTCATCAGGCAATTTCTTCCGCATCATCAGGAGAAGAGGGTGGCAGCTTGGCAGCGAGCAAAACAGTCGGTGGGTTGCCCAGGAGACAGCAGCAGGGTCGCATCAGTGTCAGTGGAGCCAAACGTCCACGGAGTAGAGCACCAGCTCCACTGCAGCCTACCACCACGGCCAGTAGTGGTGCTGGTGCGCACGGAGGAAGTAGCAGTCAGCCAGTGAAGAGTAGCGGGGGCAAAGTTTCCTACTCGGTGGTGTGGCAATTTTTCCTCAAGCCGCCCGAGGAAGTAAACGTAGCCGTATGTCGACTATGTGGCCAGAAATGCAAGCGTGGCCAGGGGGCCCATGTTGGGACTACAGCGTTGCGTCAGCATATGCAGCGTCACCATTCGGTGGCCTGGGAAAACCGTGATAAACATACGGCGGTTCTGCCTGCCCCAGCCCCCGCTCCATCACCCGCTCCGTTACTTGCTCCGTCACCCGACGTCGTCAATCGCCCTCTATCAGCCAGTCAAGGCTCCAACACCTCTGCTGAGGGGAGTTGTCGCTCGTTGGCATCTTCCGCTCGTTCAGATGCTCCTTCTCCTGCTACTCCTCTTCTCGGATTCTGTCAACAGTCTTTCTTGGAATCCGTATCCAAGAGACAACAGTTTGCGAGCACGCACCCGACGGTGCAAAAGCTGAACGTCCTCCTGTCCAAGTTGCTGGTGCTGCAGTCCCTCCCTTTCCAACTGGTGGACTCAGCACCTTTCCGAGAAATGATGGCTTGTGCCGCGCCGCGGTGGAGAGTGCCAAGCCGTCATTTCTTTGCCCAAAAGGCAGTGCCAGCCCTGCATTCACATGTAGAAGAGATGGTGGGCCAGTCTTTGAGCATGTCGGTCTCTGCCAAAGTGCACGGCAGCGCCGACGTGTGGAGCTGTAACTACGGTCAGGGACAGTACATGTCATTTACGGCCCACTGGGTGAACGTGGTGCCGGCACAGCCGCACCAGCAACTTGGACAGGTCACGACGCTTTTGCCTCCACGTTTGCACGTCCTTGGTCCAGCAAGCATGTCCGCCTCTACCACCTATTTTTCCGCCGTGTCCTCAGCCGCCACCCCCGTGCCAAGTCCCATTACCCGACCGGCATATCACATGTGCAGGGCGCAACGGTGTCACGCTGTGCTGCACCTGGTATGCCTTGGCGAACGTAGTCACACAGGGGAGGAACTGCTGAGTGTAATGAACAGAGAAATCGACAGATGGCTGTCTCCGCGCAAACTAAAAATCGGAACCATGTTGACTGACAACGGAAAGAACATGGTGTCTGCTCTGCGTCAAGGAAGGTTGTGCCATGCGCCATGCATGGCTCACGTGTTCAATCTGGTTGTCAAGCGGTTCCTAAAATCCACCATCCCACTGCAAGACATCCTTAAAATGTCACGTAAACTGTGCATGCATTTCAGCCATTCCTACACCGCAAAGAACACCCTCATTGAGCTGCAGCGGCAGAACGGAATTCCACAGCATCGCCTGATCTGCGACGTTGCAACAAGGTGGAATTCAACCCTACACATGTTAGACCGCCTTTACGAGCAGCGAAAGGCCATCACCGATTTCCTGATGTTACAAGCGGATAAAGGTACTCCCCTGTGTAACTTAGATGTCAGCCATTGGCAGCTCATGCGTGACACCTGCCGCTTGCTCAGGCCCTTTGAGGAGGCCACGCTATTCGTGAGTCGGCAGGACTATGGGATGAACGACGTCATTCCTCTGTTGCACGTCCTGGAACAAATGCTGTTAACAATGGCTGGTCAGGGTGCGGTAGACGTGGCGCACAGATCTCAACGCCACATGACCCCTGTGGGGGCAGGACAGGAAGAAGAGGAGGAGGTAGAGGAGGACATTTGTGCTCAGGAATTATTGAGTGAAATGGGTGGTTTTTCCACTCAGCGGACAGGAGTGGAGGAGCAGGAGCATCTGGTAGAGGAGGAGGAGGAGGAGACAGAGGACCCAGACGCACCGTGGCAGTATGCTGTGGAGATGGAGGCAGGGAGTCCCTCGCATTCCTTGGCACAAATGGCCCATAGCATGCTCGGTTGCTTGCGTAGCGACAGCCGAATAATAACCATCAGACAGAGGGATGACTTTTGGCTGTCCACCTTGTTGGACCCTCGCTACCGGTCCAAAATGGTGGCCTTTTTCACACCTGCTGAGAGGGAGGCCAAAATTACGTACTATAAAAACCACCTATGTAGTCAGTTGGTCTCTGCCTTTGTGCGCCAACGTCCATCCTCAGACACTGTGGGCCCTGTGCGCTCGCGTTCCGCTGGCATGGCAGCAGGGGAGGGGTGGGGTGGTAGGAGCAGTGGCAGCTCCACCAGCAGCGGCTGCCTCAGTCTGCAGTCGATGATGAGTAGCTTTCTTCACCAGCGCAGTGAGGAAACTACTAACCAGCCGCAGCAGCAGCAGCAGCATCAGGTGGACCTGGAGCAGGAGCTCAAACAACAGGCTTGGGCCTACTTGGACAGCACCCTGCCAACCGAGGTAGACAATCCCCTTGACTACTGGGCAACGAAACTTGACCTTTGGCCCCAACTAGCTGAATTTGCCCTTGAAAGGCTGTCATGCCCGGCCAGTAGCGTGGCATCGGAGCGCGTGTTTAGTGCGGCAGGAGGTATTGTAACTCCGCGGAGGACACGACTGTCCACCCAAAGTGTGGAGAGACTCACGTTTGTGAAAATGAATCAGGCGTGGATTAGTCTGGATTTCAAACCACCAGTTCCTGACACAACTGACTAAATCCGCCATGAATCATGCCTCAAACATGTGCCACTTTCAGGTCTCCTCACACTGCTGGTGTGTTTAATTTTTTGACATAGGGTGCTGGCAGATTACGGGCCTCCTATAGCTGCTGCCAGGCCCCTAATCTGCCATAGGCCCCTATATACCGCCTCCTCATGCTGCTGCTAGGTCCAGAGTCTCTCATGGGTCCCTGTACGGCCTCCCATTGCTGCTGTCTCCATCGCCACACTCTGCTGCCATGTGCCACTTTCAGGTCTCTTCACACTGCTGGTGTGTTTAATTTTTTGACATAGGGTGCAGGCAGATTACGGGCCTCACATAGCTGCTGCCAGGCCCCTAATCTGCCATGGGCCCCTATATACCGCCTCCTCATGCTGCTGCCAAGTCTAGAGTCTCTCATGGGTCCCTGTACGGCCTCCCATTGCTGCTGTCTCCATCGCCACACTCTGCTGCCATGTGCCACTTTCAGGTCTCTTCACACTGCTGGTGTGTTTAATTTTTTGACATAGGGTGCAGGCAGATTACGGGCCTCACATAGCTGCTGCCAGGCCCCTAATCTGCCATGGGCCCCTATATACCGCCTCCTCATGCTGCTGCCAAGTCCAGAGTCTCTCATGGGTCCCTGTACGGCCTCCCATTGCTGCTGTCTCCATCGCCACACTCTGCTGCCATGTGCCACTTTCAGGTCTCTTCACACTGCTGGTGTGTTTAATTTTTTGACATAGGGTGCAGGCAGATTACGGGCCTCACATAGCTGCTGCCAGGCCCCTAATCTGCCATGGGCCCCTATATACCGCCTCCTCATGCTGCTGCCAAGTCTAGAGTCTCTCATGGGTCCCTGTACGGCCTCCCATTGCTGCTGTCTCCATCGCCACACTCTGCTGCCATGTGCCACTTTCAGGTCTCTTCACACTGCTGGTGTGTTAAATTTTTTGACATAGGGTGCAGGCAGATTACGGGCCTCACATAGCTGCTGCCAGGCCCCTAATCTGCCATGGGCCCCTATATACCGCCTCCTCATGCTGCTGCCAAGTCTAGAGTCTCTCATGGGTCCCTGTACGGCCTCCCATTGCTGCTGTCTCCATCGCCACACTCTGCTGCCATGTGCCACTTTCAGGTCTCTTCACACTGCTGGTGTGTTTAATTTTTTGACATAGGGTGCTGCAAGATAACGGGCCTCACATAGCTGCTGCCAGGCCCCTAATCTGCCATGGGCCCCTATATACCGCCTCCTCATGCTGCTGCCAAGTCCAGAGTCTCTCATGGGTCCCTGTACGGCCTCCCATTGCTGCTGTCTCCATCGCCACACTCTGCTGCCATGTGCCACTTTCAGGTCTCTTCACACTGCTGGTGTGTTAAATTTTTTGACATAGGGTGCAGGCAGATTACGGGCCTCACATAGCTGCTGCCAGGCCCCTAATCTGCCATAGGCCCCTATATACCGCCTCCTCATGCTGCTGCCAAGTCCAGAGTCTCTCATGGGTCCCTGTACGGCCCCCCATTGCTGCTGTCTCCATCGCCACACTCTGCTGCCATGTGCCACTTTCAGGTCTCTTCACACTGCTGGTGTGTTTAATTTTTTGACATAGGGTGCAGGCAGATTACGGGCCTCACATAGCTGCTGCCAGGCCCCTAATCTGCCATGGGCCCCTATATACCGCCTCCTCATGCTGCTGCCAAGTCCAGAGTCTCTCATGGGTCCCTGTACGGCCTCCCATTGCTGCTGTCTCCATCGCCACACTCTGCTGCCATGTGCCACTTTCAGGTCTCTTCACACTGCTGGTGTGTTTAATTTTTTGACATAGGGTGCAGGCAGATTACGGGCCTCACATAGCTGCTGCCAGGCCCCTAATCTGCCATGGGCCCCTATATACCGCCTCCTCATGCTGCTGCCAAGTCTAGAGTCTCTCATGGGTCCCTGTACGGCCTCCCATTGCTGCTGTCTCCATCGCCACACTCTGCTGCCATGTGCCACTTTCAGGTCTCTTCACACTGCTGGTGTGTTAAATTTTTTGACATAGGGTGCAGGCAGATTACGGGCCTCACATAGCTGCTGCCAGGCCCCTAATCTGCCATGGGCCCCTATATACCGCCTCCTCATGCTGCTGCCAAGTCTAGAGTCTCTCATGGGTCCCTGTACGGCCTCCCATTGCTGCTGTCTCCATCGCCACACTCTGCTGCCATGTGCCACTTTCAGGTCTCTTCACACTGCTGGTGTGTTTAATTTTTTGACATAGGGTGCTGCAAGATAACGGGCCTCACATAGCTGCTGCCAGGCCCCTAATCTGCCATGGGCCCCTATATACCGCCTCCTCATGCTGCTGCCAAGTCCAGAGTCTCTCATGGGTCCCTGTACGGCCTCCCATTGCTGCTGTCTCCATCGCCACACTCTGCTGCCATGTGCCACTTTCAGGTCTCTTCACACTGCTGGTGTGTTAAATTTTTTGACATAGGGTGCAGGCAGATTACGGGCCTCACATAGCTGCTGCCAGGCCCCTAATCTGCCATGGGCCCCTATATACCGCCTCCTCATGCTGCTGCCAAGTCCAGAGTCTCTCATGGGTCCCTGTACGGCCTCCCATTGCTGCTGTCTCCATCGCCACACTCTGCTGCCATGTGCCACTTTCAGGTCTCTTCACACTGCTGGTGTGTTTAATTTTTTGACATAGGGTGCAGGCAGATTACGGGCCTCACATAGCTGCTGCCAGGCCCCTAATCTGCCATGGGCCCCTATATACCGCCTCCTCATGCTGCTGCCAAGTCCAGAGTCTCTCATGGGTCCCTGTACGGCCTCCCATTGCTGCTGTCTCCATCGCCACACTCTGCTGCCATGTGCCACTTTCAGGTCTCTTCACACTGCTGGTGTGTTAAATTTTTTGACATAGGGTGCAGGCAGATTACGGGCCTCACATAGCTGCTGCCAGGCCCCTAATCTGCCATGGGCCCCTATATACCGCCTCCTCATGCTGCTGCCAAGTCTAGAGTCTCTCATGGGTCCCTGTACGGCCTCCCATTGCTGCTGTCTCCATCGCCACACTCTGCTGCCATGTGCCACTTTCAGGTCTCTTCACACTGCTGGTGTGTTTAATTTTTTGACATAGGGTGCTGCAAGATAACGGGCCTCACATAGCTGCTGCCAGGCCCCTAATCTGCCATGGGCCCCTATATACCGCCTCCTCATGCTGCTGCCAAGTCCAGAGTCTCTCATGGGTCCCTGTACGGCCTCCCATTGCTGCTGTCTCCATCGCCACACTCTGCTGCCATGTGCCACTTTCAGGTCTCTTCACACTGCTGGTGTGTTAAATTTTTTGACATAGGGTGCAGGCAGATTACGGGCCTCACATAGCTGCTGCCAGGCCCCTAATCTGCCATAGGCCCCTATATACCACCTCCTCATGCTGCTGCCAAGTCCAGAGTCTCTCATGGGTCCCTGTACGGCCTCCCATTGCTGCTGTCTCCATCGCCACACTCTGCTGCCATGTGCCACTTTCAGGTCTCTTCACACTGCTGGTGTGTTTAATTTTTTGACATAGGGTGCAGGCAGATTACGGGCCTCACATAGCTGCTGCCAGGCCCCTAATCTGCCATGGGCCCCTATATACCGCCTCCTCATGCTGCTGCCAAGTCCAGAGTCTCTCATGGGTCCCTGTACGGCCTCCCATTGCTGCTGTCTCCATCGCCACACTCTGCTGCCATGTGCCACTTTCAGGTCTCTTCACACTGCTGGTGTGTTAAATTTTTTGACATAGGGTGCAGGCAGATTACGGGCCTCACATAGCTGCTGCCAGGCCCCTAATCTGCCATGGGCCCCTATATACCGCCTCCTCATGCTGCTGCCAAGTCTAGAGTCTCTCATGGGTCCCTGTACGGCCTCCCATTGCTGCTGTCTCCATCGCCACACTCTGCTGCCATGTGCCACTTTCAGGTCTCTTCACACTGCTGGTGTGTTTAATTTTTTGACATAGGGTGCAGGCAGATTACGGGCCTCACATAGCTGCTGCCAGGCCCCTAATCTGCCATGGGCCCCTATATACCGCCTCCTCATGCTGCTGCCAAGTCCAGAGTCTCTCATGGGTCCCTGTACGGCCTCCCATTGCTGCTGTCTCCATCGCCACACTCTGCTGCCATGTGCCACTTTCAGGTCTCTTCACACTGCTGGTGTGTTAAATTTTTTGACATAGGGTGCAGGCAGATTACGGGCCTCACATAGCTGCTGCCAGGCCCCTAATCTGCCATAGGCCCCTATATACCGCCTCCTCATGCTGCTGCCAAGTCCAGAGTCTCTCATGGGTCCCTGTACGGCCTCCCATTGCTGCTGTCTCCATCGCCACACTCTGCTGCCATGTGCCACTTTCAGGTCTCTTCACACTGCTGGTGTGTTTAATTTTTTGACATAGGGTGCAGGCAGATTACGGGCCTCACATAGCTGCTGCCAGGCCCCTAATCTGCCATGGGCCCCTATATACCGCCTCCTCATGCTGCTGCCAAGTCTAGAGTCTCTCATGGGTCCCTGTACGGCCTCCCATTGCTGCTGTCTCCATCGCCACACTCTGCTGCCATGTGCCACTTTCAGGTCTCTTCACACTGCTGGTGTGTTTAATTTTTTGACATAGGGTGCAGGCAGATTACGGGCCTCACATAGCTGCTGCCAGGCCCCTAATCTGCCATGGGCCCCTATATACCGCCTCCTCATGCTGCTGCCAAGTCCAGAGTCTCTCATGGGTCCCTGTACGGCCTCCCATTGCTGCTGTCTCCATCGCCACACTCTGCTGCCATGTGCCACTTTCAGGTCTCTTCACACTGCTGGTGTGTTAAATTTTTTGACATAGGGTGCAGGCAGATTACGGGCCTCACATAGCTGCTGCCAGGCCCCTAATCTGCCATGGGCCCCTATATACCGCCTCCTCATGCTGCTGCCAAGTCTAGAGTCTCTCATGGGTCCCTGTACGGCCTCCCATTGCTGCTGTCTCCATCGCCACACTCTGCTGCCATGTGCCACTTTCAGGTCTCTTCACACTGCTGGTGTGTTAAATTTTTTGACATAGGGTGCAGGCAGATTACGGGCCTCACATAGCTGCTGCCAGGCCCCTAATCTGCCATGGGCCCCTATATACCGCCTCCTCATGCTGCTGCCAAGTCTAGAGTCTCTCATGGGTCCCTGTACGGCCTCCCATTGCTGCTGTCTCCATCGCCACACTCTGCTGCCATGTGCCACTTTCAGGTCTCTTCACACTGCTGGTGTGTTTAATTTTTTGACATAGGGTGCTGCAAGATAACGGGCCTCACATAGCTGCTGCCAGGCCCCTAATCTGCCATGGGCCCCTATATACCGCCTCCTCATGCTGCTGCCAAGTCCAGAGTCTCTCATGGGTCCCTGTACGGCCTCCCATTGCTGCTGTCTCCATCGCCACACTCTGCTGCCATGTGCCACTTTCAGGTCTCTTCACACTGCTGGTGTGTTAAATTTTTTGACATAGGGTGCAGGCAGATTACGGGCCTCACATAGCTGCTGCCAGGCCCCTAATCTGCCATAGGCCCCTATATACCGCCTCCTCATGCTGCTGCCAAGTCCAGAGTCTCTCATGGGTCCCTGTACGGCCTCCCATTGCTGCTGTCTCCATCGCCACACTCTGCTGCCATGTGCCACTTTCAGGTCTCTTCACACTGCTGGTGTGTTAAATTTTTTGACATAGGGTGCAGGCAGATTACGGGCCTCCCATAGCTGCTGCCAGGCCCCTAATCTGCCATAGGCCCCTATATACCGCCTCCTCATGCTGCTGCTAGGTCCAGAGTCTCTCATGGGTCCCTGTACGGCCTCCCATTGCTGCTGTCTCCATCGCCACACTCTGCCATGTGCCACTTTCAGGTCTCCTCACACTGCTGGTGTGTTTAATTTTTTGACATAGGGTGCTGGCAGATTACGGGCCTCTCATAGCTGCTGCCAGGCCCCTAATCTGCCATAGGCCCCTATATACCGCCTCCTCATGCTGCTGCTAGGTCCAGAGTCTCTCATGGGTCCCTGTACGGCCTCCCATTGCTGCTGTCTCCATCGCCACACTCTGCCATGTGCCACTTTCAGGTCTCCTCACACTGCTGGTGTGTTGAATTTTTTGACATAGGGTGCTGGCAGATTACAGGCCTCCCATTGCTGCTGCCAGACATGTAATCTGCCATGGGCCCCCGTACCGACTCCTCATGCTGTGACGTTGCAACAAGGTGTAATTCAACCCTACATATGTTAGACCGCCTTTACGAACAGCTAAAGGCCATCACAGATTTCCTGATGTTAAAAGCGGATAAAGGTACTCCCTGTGTAACTTAGATGTCAGCCATTGTCAGCTCATGTGTGACACCTGCGCTTGCTCAGGCCCTTTGAGGAGGTCACGCTATTCGTGAGTCGGCAGGACTATGGGATGAATGAGGTCAAATCGGCCATGGGCCCCCGTACCGCCTGTTCACGCTGATGCTGGTCCCACAGTGTGACCTGGGTCCCTGTACGGCCTCCCATTGCTTCCACTCTGCCATGTACCTCTTTGAAATCTCCTCACACTCCTGCGGTTGTCCATTTTGTCATAGGTTGCTGGCAGATTAGCGGCCTCCCATAGGTGCCGCCAGGCCCCATATCGGCCATGGGCCCCCGTACCGCCTGGTCACGCTGCTGCTGGGCCCACAGTGTGACCTGGGTCCCTGTACGGCCTCCCATTGCTGCTGCCAGGAGGCAGCAGGGTCGCAGCTGTGTCAGTGGAGGCAAACGGCCACGGAGTAGAGCAGCAGCTCCACTGCAGCCTACCACCACGGCCAGTAGTGGTGCCGGTGTGCACGGAGGAAGTAGCAGTCAGCCAGTGAGGAGTAGCGGGTGCAAAGTTTCCTACTCGGCGGTGTGGCAAGTTTTCGTCAAGCCGCCCGAGGAAGTAAACGTAGCCGTATGTCGACTATGTGGCCAGAAAGTCAAGCGTGGCCAGGGGGCCCATGTTGGGACTACAGCGTTGCGTCAGCATATGCAGCGTCGCCATTCGGTGGCCTGTGAAAAACGTGATAAAGATACGGCGGTTCTGCCTGCCCCAGCCCAGGGTTCCATTTTGTCATAGGGTGCTGGCAGATTAGCGGCCTTCCATAGGTTACGCCAGGCCCCATATCGGCCATGGGCCCCCGTACCTCCTGGTCACGCTGCTGCTGGTCCCACAGTGTGACCTGGGTCCCTGTACGGCCTCCCATTGCTTCCACTCTGCCATGTGCCACTTTGAGGTCTCCTTACACTCCTGCGGTTTTCCATTTTGTCATAGGTTGCTGGCAGATTAGCGGCCTTCCATAGGTGCCGCCAGGCCCCATATCGGCCATGGGCCCCCGTACCTCCTGGTCACGCTGCTGCTGGTCCCACAGTGTGACCTGGGTCCCTGTACGGCCTCCCATTGCTTCCACTCTGCCATGTGCCACTTTGAGGTCTCCTTACACTCCTGCGGTTTTCCATTTTGTCATAGGTTGCTGGCAGATTAGCGGCCTTCCATAGGTGCCGCCAGGCCCCATATCGACCATGGGCCCCCGTACCTCCTGGTCACGCTGCTGCTGAGCCCACAGTGTGACCTGGGTCCCTGTACGGCCTCCCATTGCTTCCACTCTGCCATGTGCCACTTTGAAATCTCCTCACACTCCTGCGGTTGTCCATTTTGTCATAGGTTGCTGGCAGATTACAGGCCTTCCATAGGTGCCACCAAGCCCCATATCGGCCATGGGCCCCCGTACCGCCTGGTCACGCTGCTGCTGGGCCCACAGTGTGACCTGGGTCCCTGTACCGCCTCCCATTGCTCCCACTCTGCCATGTGCCACTTTCAGGTCTCCTCACGCTCCTGCTGGTTTCCATTTTGTCATAGGTTGCTGTATGGCCTCCCATTGCTGCTGCCTCCACCGCCACACTGTGGCTCCAAACACTGGTTTTGGCCCCGTGACTGGCCAAAGGAGTGAAGTGTGCAGTGATTCTAAGATCGACGGCACTCATCTGCATGTCATACTGACAGACAGTATTATTTCTCTTCCCCAGCAGACTCCAAGGGCATTTAAATTAAAGGTACAGTGTTCTGCACTAATATTAAGTCTCTCTGAAGCCTAGAAACACCCTTTTTTAAGTTAAATTCACAGCGAATTTATTCGACTCGAATCGAATATTGTCCACGAATTCGCCGAATCAGTCGAATCGAATTTTTCATTTCTTCGCTCATCTCTACTTATGACATATTGTATTTCTCAGTATACCAGCAACTATGTATTTTATGGTTCTTCAAGAATATTTTAAATGAAGATTGTTGTACTTTTAATTTTGATGAATTTAGTTTCCATACTTTAAAGTCCCACAGGAAATGTGTGTGGATCATGTAACACCTAAGCAAAAATCACATGGCCTCTGTTAGCAGGAAAAAAAATCAATATCCAATGAAAGCATAATTTAGATCAAGTTGATTTCATGCATGGGTGTATGTACAAATGCAAAAACATATAATAGAAGTAGGAATTACAGGATAAAGGTGTGACTTTAGCAAGAATCCAGTCTTTGCACTTCTGAGACTAGAAATATAGTAAAAACCTTTCCTTTTCATTTTTTGATGTAGTGTAGTCATATTTTTTTTGTGTTCAGGATTGCCATGGGAAGAATTACCTGTTGTTTTGGAGTCGCCAGTAAGAGAAGTTAAAAGAAATCTCAGCAAGAGGACACAGAGACTAATAAATACCTGAAAGAGATTATATCTATTATCTACAGTACAGAATATTATTTTATTTTTATTTTTTATGCTGTATGGGTTTCCGTTGAAGATATTCCACAATTTCTGTCCCATGTAGCATTATTTATTACAAGGCCAGATTAACCAGAGACATTTTAGCCGAACTTAACACATAATAAATTAACTTTAAAACAAGCCTTTGTGGACCCCTGTAGCTGTACAAGCTGCGGAATAATGTATCTTCAAATTTACAGCAGAGATTATTAAGACAATCACTGCATTCTCATTGGCACATGCAACAATTTGAAAACCCATCATGGTTTACAATTAAGATGGCTATTATGTGGAAAATGTAAAATTTGCCTTGTTATAAGGCCTGGTTCACACCAATACATTTGTTTTGTGCTTTTTTCAGAAACACACTACAGTCCATTTAACATGGTTTTGTATGGGACACATTCACATCAATGAATTTCTGAGCTGCTGCATTTTCGGAAAGGGTCAGCTTTTGGTTCAATAGACTTCCATGGAGACGTTGCAGAAAACACATGTAGTGCGTTTTTGCAGCATTTTGTGTTTATAATCTGTCCAACAACAAGTTGTCCCAAAAAAGCATAAAAAAATGCAAAACGTCAGAACACGTGTGCAAAAATGCATTGCAAATAGCACTGCAGAAAAGGAAAAAATGCAAACTGCATTGGCTTAAATTGGGTGAAGAATATATACAGTATGTGGTCAAGCATTGTTAAATATATTTGTGCCTTGGCAAATACAAGGGAATTGTGCAGTAAATGGGCTTTATATATAAATCAAATATTTTCTCTACAATTTATGGTGAATGTGCTGATAAATGTTTTAGAAATTTGCCTCTAAACAATGGTGAATGTGCTCATATTTAGAATTCAGCAATAAAAAAATAATACTATTAGCTACTTGCTTTTCTCTACAACCTGTTTTTAATTGTTCTTTTTGCCAGAAAAGATAACGATCAGCTTTAGATTTTAGCCTGCTTTAATACAAAAACACTGTAATGTGTTACAGGGGGGTTTAGGTGTATTGCTGCTGTGTAATCAATATTCACCTGTGGATACTTGTATAAAGTTGATGTTGTGTTAACCTTTTTGCTCTGCCTTTGCTGGAAATCAGTCTACTGGCATGTCAGTAGTAAGTACTAATATAGCACAATTATTTCTGCTCATGTACTGAAAAAAACAATTATACCAAACAGGTACTATTGATCAACAAGATAACATGTAGGTTAAATACAATTATTAAATCAAACAAAATTATCTATGTTGAGGAAAAGTCATGCTTTACTAACAAATGAAAGCATATCTAAACCTAAACTCATGCATTTTATATATTGCAAAATACCAGTCATTAGATGTGGTAGCTGCATTTATTTTTATTTTTTCTTTTACCTTCACTTGGTAGTGCACCCAGTAACACACATTTTGTCTTATAATGGCTTCAGTCACTCCTCTACTGTGTATCTATGGAGCAGCAATGTAGCCCTTCTTGGACACCAGCTAGGCCAACCTTTGCAGAAAGTAGTTTTAGATGAACTAGTAGATTTAAATGGGCTTTAAAACAGTGACTAACAAATTAAAGATACCCTTTAGCTAAAACTAATAATGGTTACAGAAACAGTTCTTTTCTTTTGGGGTAAAGGTGTAAACTAAATTAATACAACCTGACTATTGTATGCACATCTGTTATTGTTAAATGGTTTATCTCAAGCTCCTAACTGTCACTTTTGCTGGACACCTTGAAAATTAAAAAATAAAGTTTAAAGATAACATATTTACTGGCAGGATCAACATGTAATAAAAGTATTATCATGCTAAACATACATTGTTATTTGCCTTTAAATAGTTGTTTCCCTTCTTCATTTTATAGCTAGGATATGTTGTATGTAGCTAGTCCCATCCTACTTTCAGTGTGCCTTTAAGTTCTGGCCTGAGAACATGTAATTTCTAGAGCTAATCATACTAATATATTTTGAACTGATGTTCATCTGTGAAGATCTACATAAGTTTTGCATTCTTTGATCTGTAAAATGTAATTTGAATCTAATCTGTGTCTGCTAATTCTGTTGAGACTGCAAGTTACAGCTATCTAACTACAACTGGATCAGTTATAGAGTTAACACTTTTAGTGCCTAGATTGGTTTTGTTACAGAGATACTCAGATGAACCAATGCAGGTATTAAATACTGTATCGTATAAATCCTTTTTTTATTTTGCCCATAGTTCTGCTTTGAGGTGGTGTTATTGCATCAACAAGGCATCTCACTGGCATACATTTACAGATGTTTCCAGATGTGCTTTCCAAACTCTTCTGCAGAAGCTTAGGGAACTGGCAACAATGTATTTGTCAGACAAGGAAAATGAATGCAGCAGATTAAATATTAAACAAGCTGAGTAGAAATAAGTGGGACCCTTGTACACTCTTCAGCAGCCCAGAGAAGTCTGGTCAGATGTGGACTTCATAGAAGACCTTAAGCTTAAAGCCCATATCTCTGATGTGGAAACAAGAACTAATGTTCAGAAAAATGGCAGCAGGTGTTCTGCACCGATTAATCCAAATTTTAAACACAGCATTTGACTATAACAGAAGGCAATTTGTTCAATAAGATATGGACAAGGATGATTCTGGACACAACAGAGAAGCGTGGAGAAAGTGGTTCTAAAGCTTAAACATTTTTTACTCTAATGCATTCCCTGCATTAAGGTAAAAAAAAATGTTTCGGTTACAGAATCTCCCCCTCACCCCCCTACTTACCTTACTAGATCTAGGCTGTGCCCATCTGTAGTGGCTCTGTCTTCTCTTCCCACTCCCACAGGCTTTAAACCATTGGCTCCCGCTGCTGTCAGTCAAATCCTGTGACAATGGAATGGGGCCAAGCCACACTGTTTGTGTCTATGGATACATGCAGTATGGTTCAGGAGTGGGCCTGCAGGTGGTACCCCATAGGAAGCAGCTTCCTCTGGGGTACCACCAGGAAGAGGAGAAGCTGAGAGCAAAAGCAGGGGACCAAAGAAGAGGAGGTTTGAGACAGTTTTGTGCAAAACCATTGTACATAGCTGGTAAGATGTTATTAAAGAAATACTTTACAATCACTTGAAGGTTACTTGCAAGTTTAGGGCTCCATTTCTGCACCAGGAATTGGGGATTTGGTCTAAGTTAATGGCCAAATCAATGCTGAAAGTAAAGGTGGATACTTATCCATCAGCAATACCATCAGGGAGGTGTCTGATCAGTTCCAAATGAATTCTGCAGATCTATAAAGACCTTTATAGAATAAGTAATGATCACATAGGGAGTAACTGTAACATGAACTTTGCTAAATAGGTGCAAAGTTAGAAGCAATAATGCAAAACAGGTTCAGAATAGCACAAATCATGCAGGCATTGTAGAATAACGCAAAATAGATTATGGAAGCTGCACTAACATGGACTCTTCACAGAAATTTCTCTGTGGCTTAATCAGGGTAACACATGGCTGCATAGCATAGTCCATGTAAGACTCTAAGGCAAGAGTGGGTCTTGCTGAAAATCATTGCCTCAGCAAAACAGTTTAGAACACAAACAGCTTCTTTGTTTATATACATTATCCTCATAAACATCATTCTTCTCAATGAAGTCTACAGCAGCTCTTGTAACATCAGAAGTGATCCAAGCCCCAAGGACAAAGTTGCACCCTAATAGAACTGAACAGGCTTATAGTAATTTGTTGAGGGGCTCCCCACAGTGACTGGGTCTTTCAGAAAAGCTGCATCTGGGCATAATGACTAAATGTGTAAAAAACAAAGGAGTCTTGGAAATGATGATATGGCCTCCACCAAGCTTATTATTACCCTCACTGAATCTCTGTCTTCCAAGGAGCAATAGAGATGGCCTAAATCCATACAGAACTGTACTTCGTTCTCCTAGATTCTTGGAACAACCTACCTATTAAGTTCCTTAAAAATTGAAGTTCACCATTAAAAAAATAAGAGATGCATATCTTTTTACAGTTGAGCCTGCAGAGCACTGCACCCTCAATTAGTGGATTGTATGTGCAATATCAGGCTCCTGCAGACACTGCTGAGAACGGTCTTCCTTTATCTCCATATAGGCAGACAGTTACTCAGATGCGGATATAACATGTTACAAAAGGTGAACTTAGCCTTTAAAGGCAAAGAGTAGGTGCACCAAATATTGATTTAATTTGTATTACTTTTTATGTTTATGTCATAACAGGAAGTCTTTGATGGGATGTTCATAGAGCACAAACAGCACAACACTTTCTCTGATGAAATACATACTTATTATCAGCTTCTAAATGTCTCTAAGAAGCCACAGAAGCATTAAAAGTAAAGCTACCTTGTTAGGGTAAAAAAATATCCAAATAAAAATGTCTTGCAAGAGAAGAGCTCTAATACTCACCTTTCTGGAGGTCAGTGTTTCCTAACTTTCCTCCATTCTAGCACTGTAGCCTTTGTTAGTCTCTTCAGTTTTCAACATTTATGAGATCATCAGATGCCTGTCCCCTCATATATGTGGTAGTTCTATCCTCCAATCCCTTTTAACTACAAGACTTGGCAGTGACAAAGGGGTCACCATGACTTTAATGTCACAATGTGCTGTTGCAGACTGCTGCTACATGCAGAAAAATCCATTTTACAAACAAACATGTTTTTAAGCAATTCAAAAAGTGCCAGATAACCCACCAGTTTTATTAATGTTTCTCTCTTTATTTATGATCTCCCCCTACTTTCCAATTTCAAACTAACCATGGCATGAAGAACACCCTTCCCAGCGTTGTCTGCGTTCTGGTTGTGCTGGGAGAACAGTTTGCCTGTGCACCAATGGTCAAGACTTGTGCTAACCCCCCCCCCCCCCCCGGCAAAGCCATTCACTGGGAAATCAGTGCACTGCTGTTTCTCCAAACTCAGCTCTCTAAACCCTTTATGCAGCTGGAACTCACAGAGTCTATGTAATCACAAAAAAGGAAATAGAATATATTTGAATTTTTTTAATACAGATAGATAAAAATATTATTAAGCAAAATATTATTGATAAATTCTTCTGCTTGAAAGTATATCACATAAGTGTGAATTACTGTATATGTAATGTAGCAGATTGGTAAAACTCTAAGAGAAAGTTTCCTTGTTAATTTAGGACAGCTTTTTCCCCTTTTGACATTAAACTGCCAGACATACAAAGAAAAATAATTTGTTTGAATAAATCTACAGTATACTATTAGGATAATAGCAAGTTGTGTTTGTGTACACAAATTAGCACAATGGTATCATTTTGCAGGTTTGCAATCACAGAGATTCTAAATGACATTACACTTGCCTATGCAGTAAATGTAGATCATCCTACATGGACCCGCTACAGCCACAGACACTGAGTGTGTTTTATAATCATGCTGGAACAAACAAATGTAATCCTAATATTGTTTTAAAATATCAACTCAAATATTTAGATAAAAGTGGAACTTTACCTAGAATAGGAAGTTCTGCTCATCCTTATGATTGTCCAGCAAATAAAATGTAAAATACTAACAACAACATACAGGCCCGGACTGGCCATAGGGCACACCAGGCATTTGCCCGAGTGGGCTGGGGCCACGTGTCCTAGGAAGAGTGGCCTGTGGATGACCGGGCCACACAGCGGGAGGCAAGTGGCAACCGTGGTCTGGACAGGGTTAATACACACCACGGCCACTGCTCGCCTCCCGCTATGCTGCCATGCCTACAGCAGGGCTGGTTCTGGCAAACTACGAGGTGCAGAAGAGGACCTGCTAGCAGGGGACACACCTCCCATTCCTGCCACTGAAAATACACTGCACTGACCATGGCGGGATCTCACCTAACTGTGATCGAACCTAACAATGTCATCGAACCTCCCCCCAGACCTAGTCTGTTCACTAATATGAAAGGGTTTTTTCCCTGCAAGAGATGCCCCATCTGTTTACAGAGCAGAATGTCCAAAAAGAAAATCGAGACCGTCACATCCACTACCACAGGCAGAACATTTGACATTTCACATTTCATGACCTGTAACACAAGATATGCTGTATACCTTCCGGAATGTCCTTGCCGAAAACAGTACATTGGCCGCACAACCAGAAGATTACGTGATAGATTCCGTGAACACTCCTATAATATTAAAAGGGGATTCAGAGAGCACTCAGTATCTAAACATTTCAGATACTTTCATAACCGAGATCCATCAACTCTTAAGTTTACAGGAATTGATATGGTTCAGCAACACTGGCAGGGTTCCAATAAGAGTAGGCTCATTTCGCAAATGGAAACGAAGTGGATTTACGAAATGAGGACCCTTACCCGTGCAGGTCACAATATCAACGTTGATATTAACTGCTTCATAGATAGCAGTTAATACACAACATTTTATTCCACATTAATTGATGATTGGCATAATTTTAATGTCCTAGGACAATCAACATATTTTATCTGTATTTTATTTGATGGTAGATATCCAATATTATGTTATGCACTTTATATTGATATTATGTTCATATGGAATTCATATTTACTTTTATTTTTTATTTATCTGTAATGGGTATGATGTGCCTAATCCTAATTTATACATCTCTGGATTATTCATCGTTACATTTTTTATTATATATATTTCCACATTTATATGAAATCTGTATTTATCCTATATTTATTTTATATTTTTTATATTTATTTTATATTTACATGATCATTTACATATATAGTTTTATTTATTTTTTCCATGCATTTGTAGTTTGTGCTACATGTTCAGTCCCAGACAGCATATTTTTAAATTATTTATTTCTAAAATATTTTAAAATATTATAAAGTATTTATTTATAAACATGAATATGACATGTCCCAACATACTTAGTACATACACACCTTTTTGCATGAATATGACATGTTCACATCAGCTACCCAGCTGATAAGCCACACAACAGTGGCTTTTTTGTCAAATTTGATATCTGGATTTTTGCATACACGTTCTCCTGCTGACTGGACCTAGATGGTTAATAACCACAAGAAAATGGCGACTGCTCCGCCCGCGCGTGCGCACCAGGAGTTTTTTCTTTTCGGAATAAGCGAGAAATATGGCACACGCAGCACTCGCGCATGCGCAGTCTGTACCTAATAAGCGAGACCTACAGAAATATGGCGCCCGCGGCTCTTGCGCATGTGCAGTCTGTACCGATCTCCGGCAAGATGGCGCCCGCTAATTAGCGCGCACTATATGAGCCTATATAAAGCAGAATAGATGTCCGGTAGCCAAGGCAAAACCTCTTTTGAAAACGTATGATTATACGAAACGCGTCAAGGAGGACACCACCGGTTTATGAATACTTCTCACTCTATGATGTACACCTGATCCCAGAATATTCACGTGGTCTTTGCTGGGATTTCACCTTGAATATTACCATCACGCCATAGAGCAATTTATGGGACTTATATTTGTTTTTGGTTTATTCTATTGCACCTTGAGTAATCTAGGTTGTTAATAAGGATCATTACTTTATAATAATTTTGAGATACGATATTATTCACTTCTATGCGCTGCACCTTCTTGATATATTTGGTTTTATTGAGAGGATTTGTAGTTCCTTTTTTTCGGTGTAATTAGCTGCTGTTTTTTAAGCGCTCGCTGATATCCTCTGTTTTTAACTGTGATGGCTGCATGGCAGAGGAAGGTGAGTGCAGTGCAGCAACACATCCCGCTCTGTAGCAGCGGTGTGTGTGTGGGTGGCTTGAGCTGTCTCTTTGATGGATTGGGCCATCGTCTCCCTGCTACCGTCTATGGAACTGTCTCTTTGATCGATGGGGCTGTCTCTTTGCTATATGGAGCTTTCTCCTAGCTTGACTGGGCTGTCTCGTTGCTTGATTAGGCTGTCTCTTTGCTGGATTGGGCGTCTCTTTGCTATGTGGAGCTGTCTCTTTGCTGGACTGGACTGTCTTTTTGCTATATGGAGCTGCCTCTTTGAGCGATGGGGCTGTCTCTTTGCTGGATTGAGCCATCTCTTTGCTATATGGAGCTGTCTTTTTGCTGGATTGGGCCATCTCTTTGCTATGTGGAGCTGTCTCTTTGCTGGACTGGGCTGTTTCTTTGCTGGATTGGGCTGTTTCTTTGCTGGATTGGGCCGTGTCTTTGCTGGATTGGGCCATCTTTTTGCTATATGGAGCTGTCTATTTGCTAGATTGGACTGTCTCTTTGCTGGATAAGGCTGTATCTTTGCTGGATTGGGCTGTTTCTTTTTTGGATTGGGCTATCTTTTTTTGGATTAGGCTGTCTCTTTGCTGGATTGGGCCATCTATTTGATATATGGAGCTCTCTCTTTGCTGGATTGAGATGTCTCTTTTTGCTACATGGAGCTGTCTCATTGTTGGATTGGGATGTCACTTTGCTGGATTGGGCCACTTCTTTGCTATATGGAGCTGTCTCTTTGCTGGATTGGGCTGTCTCTTTGCTGGATTGGGCCAGCTCTTTGATATATGGGACTGTCTCTTTGCTGGAATAGGTTGTCTCTTTGTTGGACGGAGCCGTCTCTGTGCTATATGGAGCTGTCTCTTTGCAGGATTGCGCCATCTCTTTGCTATATGGAGCTGTCTCTTTGCTGGACTAGGTTGTCTCTTTGTTGAATTAGGCTGTCTCTTTGCTGCATTGGGCCTTCTCTTTGCTAAATGGAGCTGTCTCTTTGCTGGATTGGGCTGTTTCTTTGCTGGATTGGGCCGTGTCTTTGCTGGATTGGGCCATCTTTTTGCTATATGGAGCTGTCTATTTGCTAGATTGGACTGTCTCTTTGCTGGATAAGGCTGTATCTTTGCTGGATTGGGCTGTTTCTTTTTTGGATTGGGCTATCTTTTTTTGGATTAGGCTGTCTCTTTGCTGGATTGGGCCATCTATTTGATATATGGAGCTCTCTCTTTGCTGGATTGAGATGTCTCTTTTTGCTACATGGAGCTGTCTCATTGTTGGATTGGGATGTCACTTTGCTGGATTGGGCCACTTCTTTGCTATATGGAGCTGTCTCTTTGCTGGATTGGGCTGTCTCTTTGCTGGATTGGGCCAGCTCTTTGATATATGGGACTGTCTCTTTGCTGGAATAGGTTGTCTCTTTGTTGGACGGAGCCGTCTCTGTGCTATATGGAGCTGTCTCTTTGCAGGATTGCGCCATCTCTTTGCTATATGGAGCTGTCTCTTTGCTGGACTAGGTTGTCTCTTTGTTGAATTAGGCTGTCTCTTTGCTGCATTGGGCCTTCTCTTTGCTAAATGGAGCTGTCTCTTTGCTGGATTGGGCTGTCTCTTTGCTGGATTGGGCCATATCTTTGCTATATGGGGCTGTCTCTTTGGTGGATGGGGCTGTCTCTTTGCTGGATTTGCATGTATCCTTGCTCTATGGGGATGTCTCATTCCTGAATGTGGCTGTCGCGTTGCTAAATTGGGCTGTCTCATTTCTATATGGGTATGTCTCTTTGCTGGATTGGGTTGTCTCTTTGCTATGTGGGTATGTCTCTCTGCTGGATTGGGCCATCTCTTTGCTATATGGGACTGTCTGTTTGGTGGATGGGGCTGTCTCTTTGATGAATAGGGCTGTTTCTTTGCTGGATTGGGCTGTCTCGTTGATATATGGGGATATCTCTTTGCTGAATTGGATTGTCTCTTTTCTATGTCTCTCTGCTGGATTGGGATGTCTCACTGCTGGGTTGGGATGTATATTTGCTATATCGGGATGTCTCTTTGCTAAACTGGGATGTATCCTTGCTGAATATATGAGGATGTCTCTTTGCCAAGGGTAGAACTGTGCAGGGGAGGCAGAGAGTAAAAAGGGGCACTCTGATTAGAGAGAAAAGGGGGCATAACTGCAAGGGGCACTGTGATGGGGGGGCTGTGATTCTGTGATTGCTATGGCCACTGTAATGTAAGGGGGACTGCACTGTAATGAAACGGTGCCCCTTTGCAGTGCAGTCCCCTTTTATATCACAGTGCCTCTTTACATCACTTTGCAGAGGACCCAGACTCTGAGAACATCCAATTCCACAAACCCCCCTCCCCCCTCCAGTCCTTTGGCTGCTCAGTTTAAAATGCCTGGACCTATTTTGTGTCCCAGTCTGGGCCTGACAACATACAAAGCCCTGAACTACATCAAAATATTGTCTCCAAATATCACCCAAACTGTCCTCTCTGCTCCTCCCAAGACCTCCTGCTCTCAAGCTCTCTTGGCTTATCCTGCAGTGCTTGTCTCCAAGATTTCTCCAGAATTTCTCCCATCCTCTGGAACTCTCTACCTCAAGCTGACCAGCTATCTCCTACTCTGGCTGCCTATAGGTGATCCCTGAAAACTCATCTCTTCCGGGAAGCCTATCACACCTCTAACTAACTGTTATCTCTTCCATCAGTTCATCCTCACAGTTACAAACTTTTGTACCACTTGTCTCATCCTATTAGATTGTAAGCTATTATGAGCAGGGCCCTCTTAGCCCTCTTGTATTTTATTGTATTGTATAATAATAATAACAATGCTCCTCCTCTCACTTCTTTTGCCACCATTGGAAACTGTTTTTTTTTTTTTCTGGGAGTGGATACCTATTTCTGACAGGTACTCTCTTCCACATCCACTTTACTTGCCTAGGCAAGAAGAACAGAAGTTCATCTCCCCCTCCCCGCTTGCAACCTCCTAGGACACATCACATATCCCAGAAGGCTGCAGCACCATCTGCAAGCACAGTACATCTCTTGTATGTACAGTGGGGAGCCAACTGTGGTGGACTCCTGGGCTGGTGAGTAACTGTTTATTAAAAGTCAGCAGCTACAGTATTTCATTTTTTATAATTGACTGAAGTTCCTATTTAAGAAATGATCCCCAATCCCCTTTTGGTTATCTGAATTTTAGCTTCAGGACAAGAATTACAGGTTTCACTGAGGTGAATTTAGAGTGCACTGAGAAAAAAAATTAATTTGTTGGTTTCTAGGGAAAAAAAATATTTACCCCTTCAAGACAGAGAGTATAACAAATCTTACTGCCTGAACACAATTTTGCAGATTTTGACATGTGTTAATAAAACTGAACATATCATCGCAACTACTTAATGTATCCAGGTGAATTATACCTGTTTTTTTTTTTGCCATGACAGATCGGGCTCTCATTTAGCAGTAAATGGTAATAAGTATCTCCTTTTTTAAATTATCAAAGAAAAACTGTCCCAAAATAGTAAAAACAAAAGATTTGTAAATTTAGCTGTATTTTTCTTATTACTACCATAACCTATCACCAAAGAACAACCCCAAATAAATTCTCCTATTCCTGAGAATTGCAGCAATACCACATACAGGTGAAACTTGAAAAATTAGAATATCATGCAAAAGTTCATTTATTTCAGTAATGCAACTTAAAAGATGAAACTAATATATGAGATAGACTCATTACATGCAAAGCAAGATAGTTCAAGCCGTGATTTGTCATAATTGTGATGATTATGGCTTACAGCTCATGAAAACCCCAAATCCACAATCTCAGAAAATTAGAATATTGTGAAAAGGTGCAATATTCTAAGCTTAAAGTGTCCCACTCTAATCAGCTAATTAAGCCATAACACCTGCAAAGGGTTCCTGAGCCTTTAAATGGTCTCTCAGTCTGGTTCAGTAGGAATTAGAGATGAGCGAATTATTCAAAAATTCGATTCGGCTGATTCGCCGAATTTGCGGGAAAAATTCAATTCGATGCGAATTTATTCACTGCGAATTTAACTTATTAAAAGGGTTTCTAGGCTTCAGAGAGCCTTTATATTAGTGCAGAACACTGTACCTTTAATTTAAATGCCCTTGGAGTCTGCTGGGGAAGAGAAATAATACTGTCAGTCAGTATGACATGCAGATGAGTGCCGTCGATCTTAGAATCACCGCACACTTCACTCATTTGGGCAGTCACGGGGCACGATGAAGAAGAAGAAGAAGAAGAAGAAGAGTAAGAATGAAAAGAAGAATGAAAAGAAGAAGAAGAAGAATGAAAAGAAGAAGAAGAAGAATGAAAAGAAGAAGAAGAATGAAAAGAAGAATGAAAAGAAGAAGAAGAATGAAAAGAAGAAGAAGAAGAATGAAAAGAAGAAGAATGAAAAGAAGAATGAAAAGAAGAAGAAGAAGAAGAATGAAAAGAAGAAGAAGAAGAATGAAAAGAAGAAGAATGAAAAGAAGAAGAAGAAGAATGAAAAGAAGAATGAGAAGAATGAAAAGAAGAATGAGAAGAATGAAAAAAAGAATGAAAAGAAGAAGAAGAATGAAAAGAAGAAGAATGAAAAGAAGAAGAAGAGGAATGAAAAGAAGAAGAAGAAGAATGAAAAGAAGAAGAAGAATGAAAAGAAGAAAAATTCCAGTACAGCAAAAAGTGTATCTGCAGAGAGCTCCGCTATTTCTGACAGTTCTCTGACAGTTCCTTCACATTTACAGCGGTTGAAACATTGTATCTATTTATTTCCGAATAAAAACATCTGTATCCTAAATGGAAACAAATAGATACAATGTTTCAACCGCTGTAAATGTGAAGGAACTGTCAGAGAACTGTCAGAAATAGCGGAGCTCTCTGCAGTGACACTTTTTGCCGGCTGATCGGGAAAAATTCGATTCGTGCATCCGAAGTTTGCTAAAATTCGGATTCGGTGTGAATCGAATTTTTCCTAATATTCGAAACGAATTCCACTTCGCCAAGTTCGATTCGCTCATCTCTAGTAGGAATCACAATCACGGGAAAGACTGCTGACCTGACAGTTGTGCAGAAAACCATCATTGACACCCTCCATAAGGAGGAAAAGCCTCAAAATGTAATTGCAAAAGAAGTTGGATGTTCCCAAAGTGCTGCATCAAAGCACATTAATAGAAAGTTATGTGGAAGGGAAAAGTGTGGAAGAAAAAGGTGCACAAGCAGCAGGGATGACCGCAGCCTGGAGAGGATTGTCAGGAAAAGGCCATTTAAAAGTGTTGGGGACTTTCACAAGGAGTGGACTGAGGCTGGAGTCAGTGCATCAAGAGCCACCACACACAGACTGATCCTGGACATGGGCTTCAAATGTCGTATTCCTCCTGCACAACAAACAACGTCAGAAGCGTCTTATCTGCCCAGGGTTGTGGGGAAGAGGGCCATTTCCCCATCAACATAGGGAAAAGGTTCTTTGGGGGGGAGCTCCTCCCCCCTCTCCTGGCCTGCCAAGCTGCATGCTCAGATAAGGGTCTGGTATCAATTCTATTTTTTTCACTTTGGCGTGCGGTTCCCCTTAAAATCCATACCAAATCTAAGGATCTGGTAAAGAATTTGGGGGAACCCTGTGCCATTTTTAAAACATTTTGGCTTGGGGTTCCCCTCAAAATCCATAGCAGACTCAAAGACATTGTATGTTTTAGGGGGACCCCTTCACTATTTTTTTTTTAATTGTTTCAGTACTTGTTTTTTTACTATCTGATGTCAGCGGGGAATTCAGCTGTGAGCAGATAAGTCAGATACGCTAAGGATGAGGCAGCCGTATGCTCCTTAACAACCATCTATTCACAATAATTCAATGTACGAAAAAAATTATAAAAGTTATAACTTTTTTCAGGTTTGTTGCCATTCTTTACTATGTCAATTCATAAATTCAGATACATCTGAATTTTTGAAAATCTAATTTTTGTTCAAAAAGGAATCCAAATGAATGGCACATGTTTAGGTTTAGACTAAATCTTTTTTTGAAAATCCTTACCATTTAGCAGAAAAGTCTAATTGAATTTTCATGACCTCATCTCTGTAATTCAAAAGATAACAGCATTTGCTCTGCCAAAGAGGAGGTGTAACAGCAGGGATTATGTCATATCCTCTCCTTTCTCTCTCTCTCTCTCTGCAGTAAAAGGAAACTACAGTTCCCATCAACAACAGGGAGCTTTAGTGAATGTGGGTGGGTGGGTACACTAAGCCTGTACATGTTTATTGTGTCTGAGAGTCTTGGTTTGCCCACCACTACAAGTGAGGCTGAATACCATCACTGCTTTATGCTCATCCCTAGTGTTAAGGAAAAGACTGTGAAGTCAACATGGATTATCAAAGACGCTTACATGTAACTTTAGCTATGTGATGGTAGTTTTTATTTTTAGGTTTAATAACACTTTAATGCAAAGTGTTACAGTGTATGCTACTGGTTACAATTTTACATGCTAAAATGATTTCTTCCTATCAGTTTGACTATATAGTACTACGCTTATTGCTATTCTGCCTTTGCCTTTTCACAATGAACAGCCTGAAGGTATGATGCAGGGTCACCATATGAAGGATAAACTTCCCTTGATTAAATGCAATGTGTTTTCTGCTACTAGTGATTAGCAAGAGACACTCAGAGATAATTTATGACCACCCACATCATAATTTAAAATATTGCTTTTCTTAATTGCTTCCTCTAATGTATGCCATAAAAAGGAGTTTGCTTGTTTAAAGTAATAACACCTAATTCTAAACTTAAATTAGAATCCTGCACCCTCTAATAAATTGTAAGCGAGCATAGTACTTTAGATTAATGTATATATTCATCATGATTGCATATAATTTGCATCAGTCATTGGTCTAGGCTGTTGATGTCCCTACTGTATACATGAATATAATCTGCTGCTCAAGTGCTACATATGATTGATTCAATACCAGTTTACATCATATTCTATACAAGAGAATGTAAGCTTAGACATTATTTTTAAAAGTATATTATTAGATTTAGTTTTTTTTTTTACAAAAAACAAAATCCCCTGCAAAATAGTGTCATAAATGTGCTAGTATGAATTGCATACTAGCACATTATGAAAGACTTACCTTAGAACAAAGCCCTGCGGCAGCATGCTGTCAACGCTGACAGGGCTTCCATCTTCATCCGATCTTCCTTACGGGTTCGTGGTCTCTGGCTAATTAATTGGCCAAGCCGCTATGACATCACTTCCACGCATGCACATGAAAGTTTCAGCCATGGCACAGAGCTCTGAAGGAACGGCATGGGTATGCTGTTCTTTCAGAGCAAATGCGCTGGTGACGTCATTGGCTGCAGAGACACTGAATATCTCCTAAACGGTGTCTGTTTAGGAGATTTTCCTTATACCTACAGGTAAGCTTTATTATAAGCTTACTTGTAGCTACACGTGTCCAGTGGGAATTTACTTCTACTTTAATATCCATACAGCATCTGTGATTGATCACTGACAAATTAGCAAAGTAGCTGAATCTCCACATTAATACTTTCCCAAAACAATTACCAGGTACCAAGTAAAAGGGTTGTCATCCAGCTACCATGAGTAGGTAGACGACCCTTGCTATTTTTCTATTATTGTAGGCCAAACAATCCTGTTGCTCAGCATAGGGTACTGCATACAACTGTCCTGTCAGACATTATACTCGACAGGGAATGTTTTTCACACTCTTGGTTCAAGAGCTATCAGCACAACAGTGGACACTGAAACCATATGCTGCCATTGAAAAACTGAGATCAATGCTGATTTTGCAGCTCAGGAATCTATAGGATGGCAGAGGAGAGATCTGGGGTCTAATAGAGTACCTGTCAATGCCCATGCTATCACAAGGAATACTGTTCATATCGATAAAGTTGACCCAAAAAATAAATAAAGGGACCATGTAAAAAATGTTAAATAAAATAGTTAAAAAACAAAAAAAGTATTCCTGTGTTCACGCAAATGTGAATGCATACTTAAGTCCCGCACATATAAGGTGATCGTGCCACACAGGTAAGGTATTGTCCTGAGCGTCAGAGCGAGAGCAATAATTCTAGTGTCAGATCCCCTGTTTAACTCTAAAATGGTATCCTGTAAAGGCTTGTAAAGTGTTGCCTGTGGATAATTTGGTATATTGTAGTTTGTCGCCGTTCCATGGGAATGTTCAATTTGAAAGTGTGTGATGTTGGGTATCTGTTTACTTTTTTATGAACATAAAAGGCAGTACGTTAGAACAAAGTTCATATTTTTTATTTCAAGATGACAAATGAACAACCTGTGTTAAAAAATCAGTTTTACTAATATTAATACTAGAGATGAGCGAATCGAACCAGGCGAAGTAGAATTCGTTTCGAATTTCAGGAAAAATTTGATTCGCGGCGAATCCGAATATTAGCATACTTCGGGTGCGCGAATCGGATTTTTCCCGATCAGCCGGCAAAAGTGTCCCTGCAGAGAGCTCCGCTATTTCTGACAGTTCTCTGACAGTTCCTTCACATGTACAGGGGTTGAAACATTGTATCTATTTGTTTCCATTTAGGATACAGATGTTTTTATTCGGAAATAGATACAATGTTTCAACCGCTGTAAATGTGAAGGAACTGTCAGAGAACTGTCAGAAATAGCGGAGCTCTCTGCAGATACACTTTTTGCTGTACTGGAATACTTCTTCTTTTCATTCTTCTTTTCATTCTTCTCATTCTTCTTTTCATTCTTCTTCTTCTTTTCATTCTTCTTTTCATTCTTCTCATTCTTCTTTTCTTCTTCATGAAAAGAATGAATGAAAAGAAGAATGAAAAGAAGAATGAGAAGAATGAAAAGAAGAAGAAGAATGAAAAGAAGAATGAGAAGAAGAATGAAAAGAAGAATGAGAAGAAGAATGAGAAGAATGAAAAGAAGAATGAAAAGAAGAAGAAGAATGAAAAGAAGAAGAAGAAGAATGAAAAGAAGAATGAAAAGAAGAAGAAGAATGAAAAGAAGAATGAGAAGAAGAATGAAAAGAAGAATGAGAAGAATGAAAAGAAGAATGAAAAGAAGAAGAAGAATGAAAAGAAGAATGAGAAGAAGAATGAAAAGAAGAATGAGAAGAATGAAAAGAGGAATGAAAAGAAGAAGAAGAATGAAAAGAAGAATGAGAAGAAGAATGAAAAGAAGAATGAGAAGAAGAATGAGAAGAATGAGAAGAATGAAAAGAAGAATGAAAAGAAGAATGAAAAGAAGAAGAAGAAGAATGAAAAGAAGAAGAAGAATGAAAAGAAGAATGAAAAGAAGAAGAAGAATCTTTTCATTCTTCTCATTCTTCTTTTCATTCTTCTTTTCATTCTTCTTCTTCTTTTCATTCTTCTTCTCATTCTTCTTCTTCTTCTTTTCATTCTTCTTCTTCTTTTCATTTTTCTTCTTCTTCTTTTCATTCTTCTCATTCTTCTTTTCATTCTTCTCATTCTTCTTTTCTTTCTTCTTCTTCTTCTTCTTTTCATTCTTCTTCTTCTTTTCATTCTTCTTTTCATTCTTCTTCTTCTTCTTTTCATTCTTCTTCTTCTTCTTTTCATTCTTCTTTTCATTCTTCTTCTTCTTTTCATTCTTCTTCTTCTTCTTCTTTTCATTCTTCTTTTCATTCTTCTCATTCTTCTTTTCATTCTTCTCGAAAAGAAGAATGAGAAGAAGAATGAAAAGAAGAATGAAAAGAAGAAGAAGAATGAAAAGAAGAATGAGAAGAAGAATGAAAATAAGAATGAAAAGAAGAATGAGAAGTATGAAAAGAAGAATGAAAAGAAGAAGAAGAATGAAAAGAAGAATGAGAAGAAGAATGAAAAGAAGAATGAGAAGAAGAATGAGAAGAATGAAAAGAAGAATGAGAAGAATGAAAAGAAGAATGAAAAGAAGAAGAAGAATGAAAAGAAGAAGAAGAATGAAAAAAAGAATGAAAAGAAGAAGAATCTTTTCATTCTTCTCATTCTTCTTTTCATTCTTCTTTTCATTCTTCTTCTTCTTTTTTTCATTCTTCTTCTTCTTTTCATTCTTCTTTTCATTCTTCTTCTTCTTCTTTTCATTCGTCTTCTTCTTTTCATTCTTCTTTTCATTCTTCTTCTTCTTCTTTTCATTCTTCTTCTTCTTCTTTTCATTCTTCTTCTTCTTTTCATTCTTCTTCTTCTTCTTTTCATTATTCTTTTCATTCTTCTCATTCTTCTTTTCATTCTTCTTTTCATTCTTCTTCTCATTCTTCTTTTCATTCTTCTTCTTCTTCTTTTCATTCTTCTTTTCATTCTTCTCATTCTTCTTTTCTTCTTCATGAAAAGAAGAATGAGAAGAAGAATGAAAAGAAGAAGAGGAATGAAAAGAAGAATGAGAAGAAGAATGAAAAGAAGAATGAAAAGAAGAATGAGAAGAATGAAAAGAAGAATGAAAAGAAGAAGAAGAATGAAAAGAAGAATGAGAAGAAGAATGAAAAGAAGAATGAGAAGAATGAAAAGAAGAATGAGAAGAATGAAAAGAAGAATGAAAAGAAGAAGAAGTAGAATGAAAAGAAGAAGAAGAATGAAAAGAAGAATGAAAAGAAGAAGAAGAATCTTTTCATTCTTCTCATTCTTCTTTTCATTCTTCTTTTCATTCTTCTTCTTCTTCTTTTCATTCTTCTTCTTCTTTTCATTCTTCTTTTCATTCTTCTTCTTCTTCTTTTCATTCTTCTTCTTCTTCTGAGGATGAGGATGAAGAAGAAGAAGAAGTAGGATGAAAATAAGAAGAATTCCAAGCCGGCAAAAAGTGTATCTGCAGAGCTCCTCTATTTCTGACAGTTCTCTGACATTCACATTTACAGCGGTTGAAACATTGTATCTATTTGTTTCCATTTATGGAAACAAATAGATACAATGTTTCAACCGCTGTATGGAGTGAATGTCAGAGAACTGTCAGAAATAGCGGAGCTCTGCAGATACACTTAGCGGAGCTCTGCAGATACACTTTTTGCCGGCTTGTAATTCTTCTTATTTTCATCCTACTTCTTCTTCTTCATCCTCATCCTCAGAAGAAGAAGAAGAGGATGAGGATGAGGATGAAGAAGAAGAGGAAGAAGAAGTAGGATGAAAATAAGAAGAATTTCAAGCCGGCAAAAAGTGTATCTGCAGAGCTCCGCTAAGTGTATCTGCAGAGCTCCGCTATTTCTGACAGTTCTCTGACATTCACTCCATACAGCGGTTGAAACATTGTATCTATTTGTTTCCATTTATGGAAACAAATAGATACAATGTTTCAACCGCTGTATGGAGTGAATGTCAGAGAACTGTCAGAAATAGCGGAGCTCTGCAGATACACTTAGCGGAGCTCTGCAGATACACTTTTTGCCGGCTTGGAATTCTTCTTATTTTCATCCTACTTCTTCTTCTTCTTCTTCATCCTCATCCTCAGAAGAAGAAGAAGAGGATGAGGATGAAGAAGAAGAAGAAGAGGAAGAAGAAGAAGTAGGATGAAAATAAGAAGAATTCCAAGCCGGCAAAAAGTGTATCTGCAGAGCTCCGCTAAGTGTATCTGCAGAGCTCCACTAAGAAATAGCGGAGCTCTGCAGATACACTTTTTGCCGGCTTGGAATTCTCCTTCTCATCCTTCTTCTTCTTCTCATCCTTCTTCTTCTTCTCATCCTTCTCCTTCTTCTCATCCTTCTTCTTCTTCTCATCCTTCTTCTTCTTCTCATCCTTCTCCTTCTTCTCATCCTTCTTCTTCTTCTCATCCTTCTTCTTCTTCTCATCCTTCTCCTTCTTCTCATCCTTCTTCTTCTTCTCATCCTTCTTCTTCTCATCCTTCTCCTTCTTCTCATCCTTCTTCTCATCCTTCTCCTGCTTCTCATCCTTCTTCTCATCCTTCTCCTTCTCCTTCTTCTCATCCTTCTCCTTCTTCTCATCCTTCTCCTTCTCCTTCTTCTCATCCTTCTCCTTCTCCTTCTTCTCATCCTTCTCCTTCTTCTCATCCTTCTCCTTCTTCTCATCCTTCTCCTTCTCCTTCTCCTTCTTCTCATCCTTCTCCTTCTTCTCATCCTTCTCCTTCTTCTCATCCTTCTCCTTCTTCTCATCCTTCTCCTTCTCCTTCTCCTTCTTCTCATCCTTCTCCTTCTTCTCATCCTTCTCCTTCTCCTTCCTCATCTCCAAGGGCATTTAAATTAAAGGTACAGTGTTCTGCACTAATATAAAGGCTCTCTGAAGCCTAGAAACCCTTTTTATAAGTTAAATTCGCAGCGAATAAATTCGCATCGAATCAAATTTCTTCCTCAAATTCGGCGAATCAGCCGAATCGAATTTTTGAATAATTCGCTCATCTCTAATTAATACTATTCCAAAAATTTTCCATAAATAATTTTTTTCCTGTTTATTCAAAGTACAGGACTCTTAAATATGTGACGGTGTTGATGCATACAGTATGTCAGCTTTGAATGGTCAAAAAGCAAATGTACGGGGATGACATTAATATACAATGGAGCCATTGAGAATAGGTTAAAAAAATGTGAGTCTGTGTCAACTTAAACGTAACATAACAAACATTACTTAATTATGTGCACTTGTGAGACTGCAGATACACAACAGCTACATTCAATTAATTCAGAGTTGAACTAAAATTACTTCCCTAAAATTATTCTTTTAACCATTTCAATACCGGGCAATTTTACACCTTCCTGCCCAGGCCATTTTTCACGTTTCAGCCCTCTCACATTTTGAATGACAATTGCGCGGTCATACAACATTGTACCCAAACTAAAATTTGATCATTTTCTTCACACAACTAGAGCTTTCTTTTGGTGGTATTTAATCATTGCTGGGGTTTTTATTTTTTGCTAAATTAACAAAAAAAGACCAAAAATTTTGAAAAAAAAACACGTTTTTCTTTGTTTCTGTTCTAAAAGTTTACGAATAAATAATTGTTCTGCATAAATTTAGGCCAAGATGTATTCTGCTACATGTCTTTGGTGAAAATAACCCAAATTAGGATGTATTATTTAGTTTGTAGGAAAGTTATAGAAACAAACTATGGTATAGATCAGATCTGAAAATTGATCAATCCTGAAGTACTGACAGCCAATCTAATTTCTTGAGGTCCAAGAATGTCAGAATAGTACAGATATCCCCAAATGACCCATTTTTGCAGACTAGACAGTCCGACGTACTTCATAAGAGGAATGGCGAGTTTTTTGAAGTTGTATTTTTTTTGTCATAATTTTTCGGAAAATTAAAAAATGTAAAAAATTATTTTCACTATTTTTTTTTACATACTGTCACCAGTGCATTACAGTGTCATCATATAACTGGCATGGCGGTGAACAGGGACACTGACTGGTGACAGTATGAAAAAAAAAAATTTTTTTTTTTTTTGAATTTTTTTTATATTTTTAATTTTTTATTACATTTTTTTTTAAAAATTTTAAGATTTTTCTTTCATATTTTACTATGACCAAAGTAGTACAATGTTACCATAGTAACATTGAACTACTTTGGGGAAGTGATCAGTATTGTGTTGTTTTTTTTTTTACACAATTTGCTTATAGCAAAGAATTACTTTGCTATAAGCAAGCATTTACCTGAATGACATCGATTCATTCAGTTTTTTTTTTGGGGGGGGGGGTTTGTGCTTAGCTGTGATTTGGCCACAGCTAATCACATGACATGTGCATGTGACCTGCTGTGACCATTCACAGCTAGGCACTAGTATACAATGGATGGCATGAATGAAGCCATCCATTGTATACAACTGTCATGTGACCTGCTGTGATTGGTCACAGCAGGTCACATGGTACCGGCAATGGGGGCCAGTACTCAGATCTGTCATCGGCCGAGTCCGAGGTACATGGCCGGTGACAGATCGGGCCGCTGCGCGGCTCTGCAACCGCGTGAACTGCACATGTGCGGGAGGACGCCAAATGGCGTACACCCCGGAAAGCTAGAGCTTTTTGCGGCCGCCAAACGGCTATAGGCCGGGCGGCTAATGGTTAAAAATGGCATGCACAGGGATGTCTAATGTGTATGGGTATTATATTGCGAAATCTTTTAATTTTATTTTCCCACAGGAAACATAGGTTGCCAGGGAGTAATTTTGAGAGCCATGGTTTACATACCTTTTATTTTTAGAGTGGGCTTGCTATACATCCATAGCATGTGGCTGAGGTCCTAGTGTGGGTCATTCAACTACTACTGGATGAAGAACAGTGCATTTTCACAGCAGCTACAAATGTGCCGTCTTTTGTCCTTCTCCTCTACAACTAACCCCAGCATTGCCCAACATACTGTCAGGAAGGAGAGAGAGAAATTATTTTTACACAGCCTCACTAGCTTGCTGCTAGGGCATGTGCAAAATTTACATTTATCTGATATTGTGGAAGAGTTTATGAATTACATAGGAAGGTGAGACAGTCAGGAAGAAGCAATTTTTATTGATGTTCCTGCAGCTTTAACTTACTGCCAAGCAAGCTTAACTGATGAGGAGAGTGGAGATGACAAGTGCATGATCATGCCTGAGGGACTGAGATTGTAACAGCATGGTAGGATTTCACCCAGGGGAAGGGGCAGGGGCAGCTTGCAGAGGAGGGGAGGATGGATTAGTCATCCTATTCCACTGGATGCTACTGCTCCATGTGTGCAGGTCAGTGCTTTTCCCAGGGCCACTCCACATCAACAGTATGGGCCTTTTTCAACACATCTGCTGCTGACAGTATCATAGGGGTTTGCAGCCTATGTCTGCAGTGCATCAAACATGATAAATGTACCAGTCATTTAGGTACCATGTGCATGAGCAGACACATGATTCTTCAGCTTTGCAAAAGCTGTTCATCAACAATATCGATTTCCACCTCCCCCCCACTCCACAAGATTCTCCGTTGGGATCTGTGCAACATCTGTAGCCTCACGTTATAAGGAAGGAAGTCTGACAAGGGATTTGAGAGGCTTAACTCATGACACATCAGTCTTTCTTCAAGTCTCCTAAGCCAACCATATTCAGCCAGGATTTCCTTTAATGGCCAACATTCTTCCAATTCTAAGATTGCTTAGCAGAAACAGTAGTAGTGGATGTGTCAGTGATACTTTTACATGTTTTTTCAAAATACAGCAGACAAACTTGGTCGCTGGCAGAGGGTAATAGGCTGCAATAATTTTCAGAGTCCCCAAAGTTGGAGCACACATAGCAATTGCTAGATTAAGGGCAGGATTGACTAGAGGGAGCCCACTCCTCCTAACGGCAAAGTAATGCACAAGATGCCCAGAAATAGCACAAGGACACCTGAAGGCATCCAGTGTGTCCCCTCCTCAAATTCAAACAACTGTACAAAAAAGTGGCAACTGTCCCAATCTATAACTAACCTTTGCAGTAAAGTGTACATGGAAGGGCAATGCACACCACAAACAATGATTTCCCAGCACAAAAAACAAATTGACCCTGTGCAAAAATTCATGTTAAAAAGTGGTTTTGTTACCTCAGCAATGGCTTATCATACTGGATGCAGTGAAGTGGCAGACAAAGCCTTTTTTTATCTTACAGAATGCAGGGCAGTCATTTGCCAGCAAGTGCTGCTAACACCCTTTACCTCTTCCTCCACTACTTCACCTAGGTGCAGAGCAGTCTCTTGCCTGCAAGTGATGCTAATGTGCACTCTTGCATCTCTCCCTACTTTATTGTTCTGTGGCACAGAGTGCTGCTGAACAACCCTGTTCCTGCAAGTGTTAGCAAGCCATTGTGCTGTTTTTCTCCTCCTCCTTCTCTATTCTTTAAGAGCACAGACTAGCCTCTTGTCTGCAAATGCTGCTAATACACCCTTTCCCTTCTCATTCACACCAAACACTGTGATTACCCCTGTTTCTTTTGCCAAAACAAACAGGGGTTATCTGCAAGATTAAGCTGCCAGCTTAGATACATGCCTCACATAGGTGATGTCTACAAGCAATACCACCTTGAAGGTGAGAGTAGAGAGATGAATGTCTGTAATAGTTTCAAAAGATTGTTTGTAAAGCTCAGAGAGAGCTAGATTGGGTCTTAATCAAGGGGTGAGACATTATTGGTCTCTGAAACTAAATAGAAGGGCAGAAACCTAACCTTAGATAGTGCTGAGAGTCAAAGGCTAGTCCAGATTAGTGATACATAAACCAAGCAAATTTTAATTATCTGAACATTTGCCAAAACCAGAGGAAAAAATCACAAACCCCGAACATAGCAGTGAACCCTACTGAAGTTAATGGGAGGCACCACTTGATATTTGTTCTTTTCAGTTTATTTCAAAGTCAGCTTGTTTATAAAAAGGCATATGTAGATGGGCTGTGCAATGGAGGCCATATACCAATGCAATTTTATTTTTCAAAGATGCCTTAAACCTGTAAATGAAGTTTCAAACCAATACAATGTACTAAAAAGTGACCCCATGGTGTTTTTTTTTTAAGAGAGAGGCATGTTTTTAAAAACAATTGTGTACTGTCAAGACATTAATCCAGACACGCATCCTGGACAGGAGTGCTCCCCCATCCTGAACCATACCAGGCCACGTGACTTGGTAGGGTAGCTTGCCAGTGGGCAGGTAAGCCATCCCGTCAGCAAGGCACCTTGCTCATATGGTGATGCAGACAACTGCATCACCTACATCTCTACATCTCTGACATCTCTAACCCATGGATGTAGGGATCCGCTAGACTTATCAGAATCTAGAACCCTTTTTAAATTAAATGAGTCCCCAGATATTTGGCCCCCAACATGAAAAACAGAGAACCATAAAAATACTCCTTCTCAGTCCAGAGTCAATTGAACTGAGTGATGCTCTGATGATCCCCCAGCATGAAGACCCAAGGCAATGATGATCTTCTCTTGTCACTATTCCCATATAAAAAGACAGTCCCCTGCTGGCTACCGAATGAAAAGGAAGCTAGCAGCATCCCTGACCCATTTGTATGATAGGTTGTTATTTGCTCTTTTTTTTATGTAATTACACACGGTGATACAGTACCTCACACATAGGGGTTTATTTACTAAAGCTGGAGAGTCCAAAATCAGACTCCCTTCTGCATAGAAACCAATCAGCTTCCAGGTTTCATTGCCAAAGCTTCATTGAACAAGCTGAGGTTAGAAGCTGATTGGTTTCTATGCAGAAGGGAGTCTGATTTTGGACTCTCCAGCTTTAGTAAATAAACCCCATAATGTCCAGGGTTTTAATTCTCCAAATAAGTGCAAAACAGCATTCCTCCAATATAGGCGGTTAGGGGCTAAGATTCTTTTACTACAAGAGACCCATTTTGCAGCAGCTAAACATCTTACCTTTTTTCATAAATCATATAAACAAGCGTTTACACGTTGTATTCCACCAAAAGCAGGGGGGTGGCAATTTTTCTTCATAATTCGTTCCCCTTAGAGGTACAACAGGTCTATTGTGATCCTGAGAGCAGGTTTATTATTATTAAGGGCAGACTCTTGGATCGTGAGTTCACCATAGCCAATGTTTATGCACCTAATTCAGCCCAAGCAACCTTTTTTTCAAACTTTTTTGATACTCTTGACAAGTTCCTGTCCCCTCATCTGTTGGTAGGTGGCGATTTTAACTTGGTGGCAAATCCGTTACTGGATAGGAGTTTATCCTCAATCTCCTCTCAGGCTTTCTCTAAATCTCTTACTAAACGTTTGGAGTCCTTTCAGTTAGTTGACTCCTGGAGGGCACATAGTATGGTTGCTAGGGATTATATGTTTTACTCCCACCCGCACGATTCTTATGCTAGGCTGAATTACATATATTGCACTCCGATCCTTCTGGCCAGCTCCACAAAAGTAGGGATACACTTGTGTTCTTGATCAGATCATAATATTGTGGCGTTGTCTGTTACCTTTATAGTCTACTCCCTATTCCTGCCTCTTGAATGACTCTATGCTCACAGATGACCTGTCCTGTCAAGAAGTATCTAATTCAATCCAAGAGTTTTTTCAGCTGAACAATACTCCTGATACCTCCCCAGCTATGCTGTGGGTGGCTCAGAAGGTGGTTCTCCGTGGCCGCCTTATTTCTATGGTGGCTGCCAGAATAGGGATCATTGGAAACAAATTCAGAAGCTCACTAGAGATTTGGAAATGCACTATAGAACACATGTAGGTAACTCAACCCTTTTAAACAGGAGTCTGATCTCGCAGAAGCGTTTAGAATTGAATACTTTACTATCAGATAAAACAGAAAAGGCTTTACGTTGGTCAAGAGCATCTTTTTTATTACATAGTAATTCGGCATCGACCATGCTCGCCTGGAAACTTAACTACTCAATTTTCCCCCCGCATATATATAAACTGTGTAATAAGCATGGTAATGTCTCTTCGTTACCCCACGAAGTGTTGGACATTTTTCAGGAATTTTATTCCTCCCTGTTGGCTCCTCCACAGGCAGATTCCCCTCCCCCCTGAAGTCTCTTGGCTTGATTCTTTACCTCTTCCTAGTCTTACACCCTCTAAGATTTTGTCCCTTAATTCCCCCTGTACTATTGAGGAAGTTACACGTGTAATTAACGTAATGAAAAGATCCACAGCACCAGGCCCTGATGGGTTCACGGCCAGTTATTACAAACACTTTGCACCTTTTTTAGCCCCATCTTTGGTGTCTATTTTCAATGAGGTTTTGCAGGGCGGCAGGTTTCCTGACGAGATGCTTTTGGCCAACATGTCACTGTTGCCTAAACCTTTAAAAGACCACCTTCTACCACAAAACTATAGGCCCATTTCTGTGATGAATAATGATTTAAAGATATTTAGTCGTATATTAGCGGATAGATTGGCCCCTATTATCTCCTCCTTGGTCTCACCTGATCAATTGGGATTTATCCCTGACAGGCTTATCACAGATAATATACCTCTCACATTGAATGTGATTCAATATGCTAACCTGGACTTTAAGGAGGTGTTGTTATTAAGCCTAGACATTAATAAGGCCTTCGATAGTGTTCTTTGGACATATCTTTTTTTCGCTGTTGCAGAAATTGAGTTTTAGTGACAAACTTCTTTTCGGTGTACAAGCTTTATATAATTCTCCCCAAATGAGGATTAGACTCCCGGGTTGCAAGTCAGACTTTTTACCTTGTGTAGAGGCACTCAATAAGGTTGTCCGCTCTCACCCCTACTGTTTGCGCTTGTTTTGGAACCCTTGACTATTGCTATAAGGTCACACCCTGATATTTCAGGGTATCCGCTCTTGGTTTCACAATTTAAGTTATGTATGTATGCTGATGATGTTATACTTTTTCTTACTAACCCATTAGTATCCTTTCCAAGTTTATGCACTCTGTTGAATGATTTTGCATCCATATCAGGTCTCTAAATCCGTTCTTATGCCTATTAATGTTTCTGAGTCTTTAGGGGAATCCCTCCATGGTTCTTTCCCATTTTGGTGGACCATGGATTGGTTTCTATACCTTGGTATTTACCTCACATCCAAGTACTTTGAGCTATTTGCAGCCAATTACCCACCATGTGTCTCGTCTCTGCACTTTACTTAAGATCTGACATGGGTACCCTATCTTGTTTCTGGGTAGAGTCACGGCTGTGAAAATGAACATCTTACCTAAACTCCTCTATTTATTTAGAGTGCTCCCATTTTCAGTCTCTAAATCATATCTGGATCACTTTCAAAGAGTGATTAATAACTTTATTTGATTAAATAGACTTCCTCGTTTTACCAAGCTTGTTCTATATAAATAGCAAAGTCAGGGGGGCTTAGGCCTTCCCAACTTTTGGCTTTATTATCTATCTGATTGTTTTTCTCACTTAGCACAATGGGCGACTGTTAACTCCCCGACACCCTGGGTCAGATTTGAATCTCAATCTATACGCCCATTTTATTTACTGGTATTGTGGTCAAATACTCCCCCTCATTCGCTGTTGATATAAAATTTGGTTGTGTCCCACTCTTTGGCACTTTGTTCCGGTTATAAAACTAAATTGGGTCTTATCTCATCAGCCCCACCGGGTTCGACATTTTATGGTGATCCACATTTTCCCATCGGGTTTGCATCTCCACAGGCTTTTCACTGGTGGTATGACCTCGCTCTTATTAGGCTATCAAATTTTCAGCGTGGTGGGGCTTTTATATCCTATGTTCTGCTATGTACAATATTTGACATCCCACTTCGTGAAACATTTTTGCTATCGACAAATTCAACACTTTATCGGTTCCCACTTTGGCTTGATGCCCTCGTCCCCAATTACTTATTTTGAACGTATCAGTTGTGACTCACCCAGGGATAGGGGTCTTATCTCAAATTTATATTGCTCCTTCTTACAGATCATTTTTCCCTTGCCCCCTTTGTATAGACAGAAATGGGAGAATGAGTGTGGGGTTATGTTCTCCGATGAAGACTGGGCTTCCATGGTGGAGAATATATGGAAAGGCTCTAGATCTCTTCCAGTTCGTGAGATGGCCCTGAAGTTTTTAACTCGCTGGTACTATACCCCCTCTAGACTTCATGTACATTTTCTGGGAACATTGCAACTTTGCTTTAGGGTGTGTGGTACCCTTGTACCAGCATGGCTGGTACCCTTGTACATGTCTTTTGGGCTTGCTCTGGTCTTTCCTTGATCTGGCGTGGGATTTCAGAGGTGGCTTACGCTTTGGCGGGTTCTCTGGTGGATTTGTCCTTGCAAATTTGCTTGTTGGGAGTATTGCTTTCGGGGATCCCAGTAAACCTAATTCACACTATCTGCAATTCCACCCTATGGGCCATTGCCCTTCATTGGAAGTTTCCTTTGGCTTCTGTCTTATGGAGAGTTGATATGGTTATGCTTATGGAACATATTCAATATACGTTGCTGGATAGGATGCATTTATTCATCAGGAAATGGGATGGTTGGAGACCGCATCGTCACTTATTATTTGATTGATGGTCTGTCATAGGTTGTTTTGTATCAAACCGTTTATTGATCTTGTGGTTGTTCTGCCGATATTTATGACTACCTTTTTCATGTACTGTTTTCTTTATACTTTCATGATTGTACTTTCTATTTCTGTTCATGTCCTATATATGCTTTTCTTCAAGCTGTTTAATCTCACTAAATGGTTTTTGTAATCTATCTCTTAATAAAGACGTGTGTACAAAAAAAAAAAAAGTCACCAGGACATGAACATGGGCCTGAGCAGGACAGGACTCTGCATTTTACTTATAGTGAAGAAAGGGGGGGGGGGGAAGGAGAGGGCAAAAAGGGGAAAAGGTTAGGACAAAGGGGGGGCTGGGACAGGAAATAATGACAGTAGCACAAGTAGAAGGGGGCCTATATGATGACTCACTATCTGCTGGGATCAGCCTCAAAAAGAGCTTTACTCTCCTCAAAATAGACACACATATTTCAATGAAGCCAGGTTGAGCCAATAAGCCAAGAACAGCTCATGTTTGTTTTGAGCGGAAAGCACACGGTCCTTGATCTAGTTCAACTGCTCTACATTGTAAAGCCAAAACCAGGTGGAAGGATATTGCAGGTCTTTCCATTTGAAAAAAGGGGACATAAAATTGACTTCTTGTAAACTTTGACAGGAATGTCAGATACATGCAAGAGAAAAATGGAAGGATCTTTCGGAATCTGGTAATCAATTTGCCATGAAAGTTTTACCTAGGTCATCCTCCCACTTGTGAAGATAAAACAGAGGGAGGTTGTCTGAGGGGAATACTAACAAAGAGTACATTTTAGATAAAGTATAAGGCAGAGTACTCTGGATCGTGTAAAATTTCTCAAAAGTGGTCAAGGAAAGGTGGTAACTGCTGGGGGGAGTGAGAGAACTAAAAAAAAGTTGTCACAGCCTCCAGAAATCCACATCAAAAGATCCGTCAGGTCCATCAGCATCTAGATAGTGAGCCAAGTGCATGCATAGAGGGAGTGAGACACTCTGAAGTACTGGTGGGAAGAGCTAAAACTGAAGTTTAATACATTTCAAATACTCAACACTAATTCATATTCCATAACTACTATAGTATTTGACTAACCTTCATGAAAAGTGGCAAAACTAATGTATAAGAAGATATTAATAAGTTAAACACCAGGTCCAAAAAGCTAATAAGACACCTTAGCCCTCCTAAAAAAAAGTATTATGAAGATCTAACAAATCATTTTACTTTGATAAATATTATGCTGGTCTTGGGATTGTAAAACATTGTCACATGGAAATATAGAAGTCTTCTGAATAGTTGGCAGTAGAAGTGGGTCTGCTGGAGCATTATAAAATATTCCAGCACACCTACACCTTGTACCTTTGTACCGTAAGATTGGGTGGAATTAGATTTGGAGCATTGTCTACAGGAACATCAAAAAGCTGGAGCTTTGATTTTACTATTCCCACTATTAAGAATAATAAAGTATAGGCAAAGTTTTTTTCATTTTGGATAGAATAAAGGAGGGTTTTTTTGCCATCTGTAGCACATTGCAGAGATTTCTTTCACTTCCTGTCCCATAGCCAAAAACAAAGCGAGAGGAAATCCCTGAAAATTATTTGGGTTCTCCAGGTCACCAGAACTAGTGTCCCCATTGGAAGATTTCTCCTCTAATACTTTTTCTGGGACAACCCAAAATTTGGGATTTTCTTTTACTTTCACTTTCAATGATAATGGTAGACAAATAGAGACGGTGAATCTCTATAACAGGGGCACAGACAGCAATAAAATAATGGTGTTCTAGCCTATCTCCACTCTATTCAAAATGAAAAAAAGTTTTGCCTTTATTTTTACTTTATCTGGGTACACATTTCTCTTTCCAGAGCCAAACAACCTACTGGTTTGTAGGGAAAAGGTATTCAAGAGAAATTACCTAAACGTTTCTGTTAACATTATCTTCTTTTTTGAAACCCCATGCAACTTGAAGGTAAGTCTGGCTATTTGCATGTCACCTGCTGAGTGCCCTTTTACGTTTCCATTGTAATCTGAATTCCAAACCTATTTATCATAAACATCTATACACATCTTTACACATATAAATTATAGTAAGATGTTATAATGACCAGTTAGCGCATGCATTGTTAAATAAAATGAATTCTGGGCAACCCTGTTATATTGCAGAAAAAGATATGTTTTTAATAGACAACTGTTGTAAACAGAAAAGGGTCAGAAATGGCCTGCTCTTCAAGTGGTTAATTCACTTTAATTATTTACAGTGTATATCCAGCTCTTTTATAGTGAATTTTGGATTGATCGAGACATTTTTAAAGTACAATGTAATCACATCAATCTCAAAGCATATATATAGCGTTATTAGTTAGTCACATTCATTTGGGCTTGTTCTGTAATGTTATGTAGCTAATATAGCTCTAATTGGTGTCCAAAACAAATGCCACAGGAGTAACACAGCAACCTTGATCCAGTCACAATGGAATAGAATGTGTAAAGGTAGATGTTGATTGTCAAAATGTGATTGTCAAAACGTTTGAAGAAACACTCTAATTACATATTCCCATTCCTTGGTGCAATTAAGGTGACTGAGTTAACCCAGTGGCTATAAATGTTCCCAAAACTCAACAGAATTAAAAAAGCTGTTTGGTAAATATGCATCTGTAACATTACAGTACAAGTTTAGGTAAATATGACTTAACTACTTGCCCTCTGTAAGATTTACCCCTCTTCATGACCAAGCCATTTTTTGCTATACGGCACTGAACTACTTTAACTGAGAATTGCGCAGTCATGCACTGTATACAAATTACTTTTTTTTTGCACAAATAGAGCTTTCTTTTGGTGGAATTTGATTATCACTGGGCTTTTAATTTGTTGTGCTATAAATAAAAAAAACAATGAAACTTTTTTTTTTAAAACATATCCAATAAATAATAAAAAAAATGTCTTCATAAATTTAGGCCAAAACTTATTCTGCTACATACATTGGTAAACAAATCCCAGTAAGTGTATATCAATTGGTTTGTGTGAAGGTTATAGCGTCTACAAATGGCAGTATATATATTGGAAAATTTTTTATACTAGTAATGGCGGCAATCAGCGACTTATAGCGGGACTGTAATAGTACAGCGGACATACTGACACTGGGTGGGAACTGACTAACCGACACTGGGGGGGACTGACTAAATGCCACTGAAATCTCCAGTGACACTAATACAGTGATCAGTGCTAATAAAAACAATGACACTGTATTAATGACAATGGACAGGAAGGGGTTAACATCTGTCACAATCAAAGGGTTAACTGTGTGTTAGGGAGTGATTTAACTGTGTAGTGTTTTACCAGGGGGCATGCTGGTTTTTATCTCTCAGCTTTGCAGAGAGATAAAAACCAGCACATCCCCGCTGTTTACACAAACAGATCTCGCTCCTGTCAGCACTGGCCGAGATCCAGAGATTGACACCTACAGGAACCAATGACAGCATGGGTAGGATGGCGCACATGCACCCCTACCTGGAAATGCAGAATCACGTATATATACAGGACGTGATTCTGTACAGATTAAAACTGCTATAGGGCGGTCAGTAAGTGGTTACTACTACATACACCATATCCTGGATAAATAAGCACCATCACAGATGTGTCAGCACATATTTTTAGCTTGTTATAGATTTATATTTTCACAGTTAAAATGACTGACTTACAGTATGCTGGTGATTTATAATGTTACAGCAAAGAAACTTAAAAATACCAATATATTTTGTGGCATCCATGAAGACGATTCAACTTATGTTCTGCCAAAACCAATGTGGATCCAGTTAGATGAAAATTTATTTTCTAGTACAGATTATAAAATGGCAGGGCCAATAAACATTTGCCAAATGTCAGAACATCATATAGTTTTGTCAGAATTATTCATATCTAAGAACCATAACTGTCAGTGAACATTAAATTAAGCTAGTTAATAAAAGTATCAATTTTTTAATTTCAAATTAATTTTGTATTTAGAAATAATATACCTCCATAGTGTAAAACATAAATTACTTTAGAAATCAGCTCAGAGTTTTATCATTATTGGGCTGATGTAATAGCTCAGAAGGCCAGAGAATGGTAGAACTATCTCCATGTTGGAGGTTATAAAAAGTAATTCATATGCACTGAATCATAGTGGTAAGGTGAATGAAAATGATTGGAAACATCACAGTTGACAAGGTTTCCCTTGATTCACGCATAATTATAAAAGCTAGCTCATTTACTATATTATATTTTATTATATTATTTCATATTACTAGTAGATGATTGACCAGATCAATATAGTATGTCATCAATTAGTATTGCCTGTTTTTTCTGCTTTCAAATCAAATAAAGACTGTATTTTTCAGAACATTTATGTCTAACAATGACCACAGGCTGCTGCCCGAAGTATAGGCAGCAACTAAAGCTTTTATATGGGGGAATTGATTCTTAATTTAATGTAATTGTAGAATCTCACATTTGGTGGTTTGTGTGGGCACTATTACAGTGATTGTGTGTTTGGATTGCTATCTGTTGCCTTGGTGCTGCCTTTTCAAATGGGTGGTCATGCTGAAATGAATGGTAGTATGTTGGGACCCAGCTCTGTGTATGTTATGCAATACTGACAACCTGCTGATGTAATTGAAATGCAATACACAGCTTTTTTGTCATCCAGGCATGAAACAGGTAAAAGCAGCATGTAAGCACTCCAATTTTGGTGGCTGAACTAGACTTTGTATAGGAGCTTGTGTATCTCAACAAGAACAAGTGAATGCTTTTGTTACTTAGCGTCTTATTTGTGGTGTAACTGTTTTTCTGCTTTATTGGGCAATATAAATACTACTCATTTTTTTTAATTTTGACTCTTTAGATCACTCATTGCTTGTATTTTGTTAAATAAACCTCTTAGGATTAACATCACTCTAATATTGCCAACCTTGAATTTGCACTAATTCTACAATTAAAGTGGACATAATTTACTGGTAAGTGTTTTCCGTTTAGCTAAGAATCATACATATCGATTTACTATGCCTTTTTTGCTTCTATATATGCACATATTTATCCTATTGCAAACCATTCTATTTAAGTGTTACTAAACCCACAGCAGTAAAATCAGTCTGTATATGCAGTAAAGCATGCTTGGTACATATATTCACTGTGGGGTTAATCCTCTGCATTGTGTAAAAAAGGCTGTTTGGTCCTTTTTTCTCTGCCCCTCCTCTTGTTCAAATGTCCACCTGATAAGATAGACTAAACCCGTAGTCACATGCACATGCTCAGTTTAGTGTGTATTGCTACAGAGGTTTTTTTTTCTTGGGAGAGTGCATGTGATCAGTACAGGGCCAATCAGCACTGTCCAGAGGTCAGGGGTTTGCATCCTCCTGGAGCAGAAAGAAAACTCCTACCAGTGCTCTGCTGAAGTCACAAGACTGCTCTAACTGCTGATGAGAAAAGGTATTTAGCAGTTTATATTTACTAAAATAACTGCACTTCCATGTTGTGTGTACCATGGGAGACCAGATATAGTGAATGCAGGGTCCTGGGTTTAGTAACACTTTAACTCTTTAAAAGACATTCATCTTCCTTTGCAGTATTTTTGGGAATTCAGTAGTGCCCATTTCTCCTTGTGGGTGATCTCAGTGTGGCTGAGTACCTGAAACCCTGGGTCAACCTTCTGTGGTGACGCCTATGGGTGGCAATACCTTTCAGCGCTATGTATTTTATTTGTGGTGACCTCATGTATGTTGTAAACAGCCTAAGTTAGGTTAGTAAGTGCTATTATCGATAAAATGTATTCTGCTGTACTCTATGCTCATGTAAGTAATATGACATTGAGATAAATATATATTCTTTTCATAACTGCAGCAGAAAATATAAACCTTAAATAGTATACCCCTGAAGAAGAGATGCTCTCTTGAAACCCATCTGGTGCTGCTCACTGAGCTCAATTTTATAGGTTCCTCTGAGTTGTGTAAATACTGATCATTGTCTCTTATTGTATGGTCACCTTTATATGTTTGTTTGGGTTTTCATTGTAAAAGACTTTTTATATTACCCTAATAAATATACGTACTTGTTTTAATATATATTGAAAATCTTCCTCGTGGACATTTTACTGCATAAAAAAGTCCCATTAAGAGGGCTAGCTCTTTCATTTATATTCACTATGCAGGATCTGTGCAGTCTCAGATTGCCCAATTTCTACAAATATTTGTGGTGGCACTATTTTGCTGCTTTATTGGGCACTGGTTGTCAAAGCAGGTAAAGAGTGTTTCAAGGGGTCTGTGCAGGCTTGCACAAAGGAAAGTGAGACCAAGCTCTAGGCTGTACCCTCTGTCCCTGCAACCAGTTATAGAGAAATACTGTATATATTTGCATTGCCGTTATCTGACAAATTGTAATGGCTTAGGACAGCCTTTCTGAACATTTTCAACAGAGAGGAACCATTGAAATACCTTTCCAGTCTAAGGGAACCCCACTAAAAATTACTATGTCTACATCTCAGTGACAATTACACATTAGTGTGATTGTCATTGGGAAGAATGCACCTTACACTTGTGGTCATTGAGAAGAATTACCCCCTTATAGATAGCTATAAAAGATCAATAGTGTCACCGAGAAGGCAGAAAGTGTTCCTCACCAAGGAACCCCTAGCAACCTCTGGAGGAACCCTGGTTGAGAAACCCTGGCTTAGTATATAGACATAAACCCAAGCATTACAAATCCACATAGGCTTTACAATATTGTTTTAAAAGTAATTATTTGTAAATCTCAAGCTTTTGGTAAAATAATACCAAGATATCCTGCCATGAAGGTCCTTGCTCGAGCATTTCCTCTTAAGCCCCGTACACACAATGAGCATATCAGACAAACGATTGCCCGAGTTTTTTTGCATGCTAGTCTCCATATTGAAAATGAAAAGGTTACTAAAGTTGCAAAAATTCTTGTACGACAGAAAAAAAATTAAAAATTTAGCAGTGATGTAATGTATTGTATTGTATTTTCAGACAAAAACTGTACTGATTAAATGACAATCGTATGATCCAGTATCGTACAAGAAAAATTTTCATGCTTGTCCCTTCGAATAATTTTAGATGAAAACTGTGTATTAGTGATCCGGTTTTCATATGATCGCTTCAACAGCTGTATTTTTCAAATGATTTTCTGATTGTCTGTACTAAGCTTTATAGAGTGACAACACATTGTTATTCTGCCATACAACCTTCTGATGGACACTACAAGTAAAGAACTTGCTCTTAGAAATGCCATTGCAACCAGGAATACATGCATTTGGACAGAAAATTGCTTTAAAGAGATTGCAGATTAACAGAACTGTAAAAGGCAACAAAGGATGGAAAACAGAGTAAACTCAGTACTTTAGCAAACTAAAGGTCTTTAGTTAAGGGTTACATCTCAAGATCTGCAGCAAAATGCAATAACACTGTTGGCATGCTAGCGGCCAATGACCATGTGTAAGAGGTATAGAAAATAGGCAGCCCCATAAAATTAAAATCCAAAGCATAATACCTAATATAACAGTAATCTATATTTTGTCAATAGAAGATACTAGTGATTGAATTTTTATTGTATCACCACAAGATGGCAGAACTACATCCTGTTTATAATAGAAGGACACAGAAGGGGGAACTAAAAGTCTGACACTTTGTTTCCGTCAGGACCGTGATTACAGTGAATATCCGGTCACATGCCATTAAGAGTTTTCTGTGTTTATTACAGGTAAGCAGGAGGCTGTTTTAACGTGATAAATAGGACAAAATGACTTAACATGTGCCCTGGTGGGCAGTAAATGCCGCTACTACTATTATGCAATCAGACTACTCGCAGCATGAATGTGAATATATATTGCAGGTATGCGATTTGGTGCTAAGATACCGGGAATGTGATTTCTCTATTGTAATATGCTATTGTTATGCAGAATAGGTTAATAGCATATCTGCAGAGATCTAGATATTCAGTATTGTGATTAAAGATGTTTATTAATACATACGGAAATACTTATTAATGTATATGGAAATGTTTAGTAATGTATAGAGGACCGTGATTACAGTGAACATCCGGTCTCATGCCATTAAGAGTTTTCTGTGTTTATTACAGCCATTCCTAATAAAGCACTTCTGGTTTCACCCGACCCATCCTTCGCACAGTGGAATTATTAATTGTATGTGCAACACATGGAGTCAAATAATAACATCAGTGGGTTAAAACCAGGTGAGGAGTTTGGGCTTCTAATTCTTTAAGTGTCAGATTTAATTTGTAAAAGCAAGTCTTTACAGCCATTTCCTCTATCATGGCCTTTACAAAAGCAGAATTGTGAATGGTACACTGTAAATGGCCATAGTAAACGTGGAGCTAGCCCCATCTAATCCATTCTGCAGTCATATACATGCATGAAACTGAAAACATAGCGTAGTTACATAATGCAGTACTGCAGTTTGAAGGGGGCTGTATCGAGGAGTTTCAGCAACTAAAGTATTGGGATTAGGAAGAATATTGTTATTTCAAGACCACAACTGAACACACAGGAAGCCAAGACGCAGATGGCAGGGGGCTGTCATGAGCTTATTACTCTTAATTGGAAAAACAGCTTTACTTAATTTCTGATCATTCAGAATGTAAGAACAGAACATAATCAAGTATAAAAAAATGTACTTATCACTGGGAACTTGTACCTAATCCTTATTAATCCAAGCTTCTAAGGAAAATTCAGCTAATTCATAGTCTTGTAACATCCTCCCTTTCACTAACACCTTAGGGCTTGTGCATTGAAATCTTCTCAGTAGTTTCTTTCTTAACATTGTCCATACTAATCTAGAGCATACGTTCCCTCTGGGGTTTATGCTGCTATTCTATTTACAATCTAATAGTAAAACCATTTTAATGTGGGGAACATGCAGCACTTATAGGATAGACCCCAGGGAAATGTTCCCTTTGGAGCACTAAATATAAATCTACAAAAAATAGAAAGTCAATTCAATTTCACCTGTAAATGCTCATAGCAGTGCTTAGTGCCTGGAGTTTGGTGAATTGGAGGAGAGAGAGGGACCAAGCTGCTGGCAACACTGACCTAAAATGAACAGAGTATGAACTGCAAAAAATGAACATTGGCTTTTGTATAGCTCTATTTTAAGATAAGTCAAGTTACTTGGTGGGACACATTACTTAACTTATGCTTGACTGCTGCCCACATCCACAATAAGTTAATGGGATATCAGCAGTAGAGATGATCAAGTTGACTTGTCTGATTAAAGATTTGAAATGGAATTGGATGATTCATTCATATTAAACATATGGTGGTAATGTGCAGCAAGCTTTTCAATGTGCCTTGCATACTCTCTGTATCTTTCCAATCCGTTGAACAGCCCGTAAGGAATGGTTATATAATTAGGCATAAAGCACGTCTAATGCATTGCAGGAACATGTCTCCGGATGCATATAGAGCTTGGTGAAGTTCTTTCGTCAACCTTGTTGTTTTTCATTATCACTCAGCACTATCCTCTGCATATGAACTGAAAATTGTAATGTTTTACTAGAGAGTAAGGTGTTTTTGTCTCAAATTTGTCTTCTGTATGCAAACAACTTAATGCACAGTTGTAATCATTACAATATATGTGAATTACGTTGCCAGCAAAAAGGTTTGTAGTTCTGTTTTTTTTTTGTCGAGACACCTCTGCCAAACAGTGCAACTAGGTCCTGGAACTCTCTACAACTATGCAGTAAACAATACAGTCTAGTTTAGAACCTACCTCTTCTTCTGTTTGTACAATTATAGAGCACCCACACACTGAAAAAGGTAATTTATTTAGATGCTCAGAAACAAAAACTTAGCCTCACATTAACCATTCCTGCTGATGGTGCCACCCAATGCAGCTGGCTCCAAAAGGCTTTTTACTTTTTTATTTTTTGCTGCTCCCAAGCCCAATGTTCCAAGTACAACACCCTAAAAATGGGTATAGGGAAAATAAGTAATAGTTATAATATTAAATTAACCCAATGCATGCAATTAGCATAATCATTTGATGGGTTGTCCGTTTCATCTGGAACAATAAAGATAAAAACACAGCCTATTCTTGCACAGTTATATAAAAAAGTAAGTACACCCAACTAAAATTGTTGATTTTCTATATTTAAACAGGCAAACTTTAGATATTCACTCAAACACAGTCTACAGATAATGAATATATACTTGAATAAAAACACAAGGAAAATGTGCCGTTTCAGTTATTTACTCAACAACAATATCAATAGACACACTTAAAGCAATACTTGCTGATTGGATGGTAAATATCTTTGATTCATCAGTCCATAGCGCATTATTTTAGAAGACCTGGTCTATGCCCCTATGTTCCATAGCATAGTCTTGCACTGATGTTCTTTTAGGACAGCAAAGATTTTTTTCCTGGCACACCCACATGCAGTTTTGTATTGGAGCAATCTCTGTCTGGCTGTAGATGCATGCATGTTTGAGCATGGTAAGTAAGATTAAATTGTGCTCACTTCCATCAACCAATTAAGTACTAGCAATGATCTTTTTTTATTCTTTTTTGCAGAATTGGGTATTTAAAGTGAGTACTGGTCCAAGTTGTCATTCACTTTGAAAATTTAACAGCCCCTACTATTTTAGTCCATCAACTTCATTGTCATTTTTTAAAAGTGTTGCTTTCTTTGCAATGTGGCAAACCGGGGGTGTTCTGTGCACCTTGGGGTTGATGTACTACAACTGGCGAATACAAAATCTGGTGCAGCTGTACATAGAAACCAATCAGCTTCCAGGTTTTATTATCAAATATTAATCGAACAAGCTGAAGTTAGAGGGTGTTTGGCTACCATGCACAACCAGAATTTACACTCTCCAGTTTTAGTAGATCAACCCCCATGCTTATTATATTTTTCAGATGTCTGCACTTGGATACAAGTCATATGTCAGTAATCGCTTGTGGGATTTCTTTAAGGAATTGGAAAAAAAAAACAAACAAACTGGAATGGCACTTTAAATGAATGACAGTTGGTAAACCAGAAACAAAGGAAGAGCTACAAACCAATATGTGAATGACATGCACAATACACAAATTAAATGTTTGGGCTCCATTTTGAACATATTTATGAAAGTCAAAAGTGTCAAGAGGGTGCAATGTCTATTAATGATTGACTTTCTACCAATTATTTTTTTTTTCCAAATTCAAATTCTACATTAAGGACCAACTTTTCCAGCAGGTCCTAACTGGGGTCTTATTTCTTGATAATTTTAACCTGTTTTGTCATATACATCAATGGATGTGATATTACTAATATAGTCTATTACTATGCTAGTATACTAGTTTAGTATACTAAAAGTATAAATGTATCTAGTTTCAATTACAAAAATGGTTCATTGGCTCAAATGCATCACAATATGTGTTCAAAATAATAACCTCTATCATGTGATCCTTTCTCTGGAATATGAAAGCTTCTTTTGAGGACTTTTTTGGATATTACTAGTTCTTTGTCTGGCATAACTATTACATGGCTTTACTGCTTAGTGAACTGGAATTTGCATAACTGTGTTCTGATTTCAATGACTGTATACTTATTTCAGTTCAGTACCATAATTTATATAGCCATGTAGGCAATGGATGTACTGTACATGATTAGTTGCTAGAATCTTCTCAAAGAAATCAACAACATTACATATTGCATTTCTATTGTGAATGATTTAATTAATTACAAACTCTAAATTTAACTTCATACAACATATGTTACAATTATGGTTTCTTCGTGATCCTGTATATTTTCTGTTTGATGCACATTTGCCTCCCCTGGTCCCTCCCTCCCCCTATTTAACATGCTAATTAAATTTGTAGATATAACCTTTTCATTTTCATTACATTCTGTGATGTTATCATTGGGTCCTTATGCTTCCCTATGCAATACAGGCAGATCATTGCTTATGGGAGGAGCCAGCAGGATGCTGTACTTAGCTTCCTAAATACACAGCATCCTGCCTATCAGCTGTGATTCAAGCAGAAGCTTGCTCTTGGAAGGAGTTATGCAAATATCAAAATGTCTTTGATGGCTGGATGTCTCTTTGGAGTGGTGGGTGCTCCTAGGCAGCCAGAATTTGCATGCAGACTGGATAATGCATACATGAGCTGCTAAGCTTTCATAGTTGAAAGAACTGAATTTAAATGAATAAAAGTGGTGGGTCAGGGACAGAATGGCTGGGGAGGAAAAGGTTAGATGATGCAGAATGCCCAGGAAAAGAGGCAAGCTGTTTCTGAAGGCTCTAATGCATACTGAGACTCACAGTGTGAAGTGAAATCAGAGTAAGTAATTTCAGTACAAGAGAAAAACCTTTACAGCTGTTCAAGAATGAAGGTAAGGTTGGAGTTCAGGTTTGATGACTAGTCTTAACTTGTAACACCCCACACACACATAAACACACACACTTCACGTTATTTTATTTATGTCTATATAAACAGTAGATTTTTTTATTAAGAACACTTCAACAGCTTACCCTTCAATCCTTAAATAAGTGGCAAAAATTCCTAGTAGACATAGTAAAGGATCTATAGGTATCTGTCGCACTTGATCACAAGTAAATTGATTTTCCCAAACCAATATTTGCACTAAAGATTTTTTACTTGCTGTGAAAATCAATGAAAATGTATGAGTTTTTTTACAAAGCTATTTTTCTGCATGTATAAATCCTTTGATGGATCCCAAGCCTCTTTTAGATCCAGTTAAGTAGAGCAGACACACACATGCACACACACAATATATTTAGACATATACTGTGTGTGTGTGTGTATATATATATATATATATATAGTATATACACACACACAGTATTTTTTATATATATACTGTATATACCGGTGTGTGTATATATATATAAATATATATATATATATAAAAAATAAGACAAAACGAAGAAGTGCAGTTGTGAGACACAAACCAATAAAATCATATACTGCCTAAAAGTGCCATTCATATAACAGTAACAAACTGTTGATGTAATCAGTGCAGTAACACCAAAAGCACTGCCCACATTTCAAAAAGTGCAGTCTCCGGGGCTGCCATCCTAATCATGTCTGGTTCTCAACCTTCTTATTATAGGGAACCCCAAATGCAGCTTGTTACATCACCAGAGGGCTGCATATAATACTCCATTAAAGTAACGCTACAAATGCTCACAGAGACCACAGACACTACAGGAGATGACCAAAGACTACTGAAATGCTGTATGATTTGTTGGAAATTGGGGGCATGCTACAGGAGACAGTAATAGACTTGAGAAACAATATATGCTACTGCTACAGAACTCTTACATCCCCTTTACAAACCACATTTCTGCATCCTACAGTCCCCTTAAAAATGACTTAAAAAAGGTTAACATGGGGACAAGGTGCTTTGGAGTGGACCCCCCTGCCCCAAAGCACCCCCCCATGTTGAGGGTATGTGGCCTGCTAGGTTCAGGAGGGGGAGCACTCGCTCATCCCCCCCTTTCTTGGCCTGCTAGGCTGCAAGCTTGGTTAAGGGTGTGACATGAATTTGGGGGGGCCCACATAAATTTTTTATTTTTGATATGGGGATCTCCTTAAAATCCATACTGGACCGAAGGCATTCTTGTTTACATTCAGCTGTCAGCAGAGAATCCCACTGACAGCTGATGAGTCATTGGCTGCAAAGGACATGGTCAGCTGCCTGCTCCTTAACAAGTCACTGTTCACTGCTAAACGCGGGCACAAAAACTGAAAATAGTGGCTAAAAAAGCTAATATCAGCATTTTTATGCCACTTTTTTCCATAATTTTTTAAAGCTCCTAGTGTGTATGGAGCCTAAAGCTGATCAGTGATCACAAGCAGCCAACATTTTAATACTAGGAATACCTATTTTATACACTGATCAGCCATACCTTTGTGACCACTTACCTAAAATTGAGTAGTCCCCTGTTTTCTGCCAAAACAGCCCTGACTCATTGAGGCATGGACTCCACTAGACCTCTGAAGGTGTGCTGTGGTATCTGGAACCAAACCGTCAGTAACAGATCCTTTAATACCTGTGAAATGTGTACTCCCTGGGTTGGACTTGTTTTTCCAGAACACCCCACAGATGCTTGATTGGATGGAGATCTGGAGAATTTGGAGGCCAAGTCAACACCTCAAACATGTTGTTGTGTTATTCAAACCTTCTTAAATCATTTTTGCATTGTGGCAGGGTGCATTATCCTACTGAAAGAGGCCACTGCCATCAGGGACACTATTTCCATGTGAAGGTGTACTTGGTCTTTAATATTTAGGTAGGTGGTACCTGTCAAGTCATCCATATGAATGTCAGAACCCAATGTTTCCCAGAAGAACATTGCTCAAAGCACCACACTGCTTCTGTTGGATTGCCTTCTTCCTATGCTGCATCCTGGTGCCAAAGTTTTCCCAGATAAGCAACACACAGGCACCCAGGCATCCACATGATATAAAATAAAACATGATTCTTCAAACCAGGTCAACTTCTTCCATTGCTCTTTGGTCTCTTTCTAATTTTCATATGCCTATGGTAGGTGCGTTTAGCTGTGGACATGGGTCAGCATGGGCCCTCTCATCAGTCTATATCTACGCAGCCCCATACACAATAAACTGCAATGTCTGTTTTTTTCTACTTTCAAACACCAACTTCAGGGACACCATGTTTACTTGCTGCCTAACATATCCCACTGACTTTCAAATGCCATAGCAATAAGATAATTAATGTTACCCACATAACCTGTCAGTGATCATAAAGTTTGGGATAATCAGTGTCCCGGAATTTAATATACTCCATAGTAAAGGAATATTGATTTAAAGGATAAGCTCACCTTCTGGAGCATGTTACTACCATATATAACATGCTCCAGCACATTTGCACCCCCTCCCAATCCCCCTCCTTGTGACAACGGGTGGGGGGTCCTCTCATTTTGAAACCAGTGTGGCTGTGTGGGAAGAATCTGTAAATGAGAAAACTGCAAGTCCAGTCTGCCACCACTGCAGATGGACCTGCAGTTTGAAAGGGCCGCAAGTGCATTTATTAGCATGCTCATAGTCCAATCACACTCCCTCCAGCTTGACAGACCATACAGAGGTATGGGTTGAAAACTGAAGGGAGCACTTTGCAGGCTCTTTGAAAAAAAAAAATTAACGCACATTTTTTAACCTGCAAAAAAATGTGCATTTAATATTTTCTACTAAAAGGTGAAGTTAGCCATTTTAATGGTGGCTTTGCATGGCATTGCAAGTTGCATTGGGAGAATAATAAGTTGTCAATCCTTAGGAATTTCTTATGAAGGAGTGAAAAAATGTGTAATCTTTCCCATTGGGGTGTAGGGTTAGCCTACAAGATTGGAATGAAAGGCTGCCTAATTTTTTCCTGATTTGGAGTAGGACCCTATTGGTAAATTACAAGTATCTTGAGGAGATATCAAAAAGTGGGTTGAGGGATAAGTAGAAGTCTCCTCTATAGAAAATAATGCCCTCCTTAAATTCAATAGCTTTTTGCTAGCTCAATAAACATTAGCTCTTCATACAAATCCTTGAAGAAAAATACCAGTTTTTCTTTGGTACAGTAAAAATTTGCCAAACAAAACAGGCCTCCTTTATTCCCTAATTGTCTGAAAAGTGCTTGGGATACTAATCAATGTGAATGTGGGTTGATGTAGCATTTTGGGTCCTGAAGAAGTAACTATATGTTGAGAAACACATAAACTTGCCTCTGGAAATAAATAACACATTGTCACATTGCTGTCACTGAGGAAATATAGATACAGTATATGTAATTTGTTTTTATTGTCATAATGATTGCTCTTGATGGATAATCTCCTTGTCTTCTTCAAGAAATAAGAAATGTTTATGAGAATAAAGCACTTTTCTTTGTGACTGTGCCAGTAATTATAGTCACATTTTTTTCTAGGGAGTTTTAGGAATCAGACAGTATAGGGAAACACAACTGTAGTCCCTGCCTGCAAGGGTGACTCCATAGGAGCTGCAATGAAAAGAGCCATCCCGGAACAGGAAACCTGGGGCAGCAGCTTAAACTGGAACATAGGCAATGGTTAAAAGATAAAGAAGCTGTATACTAAGTTAATTAATAAATTATCAGCCAAAAGTACTTAAAAAACTGAGGGTTTTATATAATTTTAAGTTCCACTTTAACATTAACAGTTCAGGGTGGAAATGAAATCTAATAATACATTTTGTATTTAGTAGCTAGTAGAATCTCCCTTAGCTGCAGTGATTTCTACCAACTACCTCCTGTATCTCCTGTTAATCAGGCTTACACAACAGTTAGGGGAAACTCCTCACAACTGGTTCAGTTTATTGACTGGGACTGCAATTCCTTGTGTGTGTGACCCCCCCTCACTTTTCCGGTCATACAACAGGATCACAAGTGCGTTGAGGTCTGAACTCTTGGCTTTCTAACTAATTCAATTGTTCAAAAAGTCTTTTGCCAAGTGTAATACTTGCTATATTAGAGACTGAGCACAATTCACTAACGGTTATCGCATGTGTTATGATGGTCATGTGACCACTTAACGCATGCGATAATGAAAATGTAAATGTACTATTACTTGTATGTAGTATTTAGCGCAAACACCAAAACGCTTGGTAAATACCGCATAGAAAGGCATTAAAGTCAATTCACAGAAGGAAATAAATAAATGCAGTAATAAATTGTGGTCTAAGCCTGTGATAACTATGTGATAAGTGTGGCAATGGTCAGACTCACGGTAGGATGTCAGCGATTGGTTTAAACAAATAGGTGGGAAAGTGCAAGATGGAACATGTGGCAGCTAGATTGCACTCAGGAGTTGTCTCTGGAGGTTGGCAGACTGCATAGCACCGACGATGGAGCCGTTTGAATCCAATCTTCTGGAATTTAAAGTAATGCAGAAGAGGAAGAGGAGAAGATCTAGAGTGGTCATTTTAAAGGAAAGATGCTTCAAGGAGCGCACATAGATGTGATACCCTGCAGAAGATCTGGTTATCCAAGGCACTAATTATGAAACTATATACCCAACTCATAGAGTAGCTTGAGCCCTCAACTCAGAGATGTCATGCCATACCAACCATGACTAAACAGTTGGCTGCATTACATTTTTTGGGGGGAAAGCATCCTATCAGATAGTAGCTGGCAAAATAGTTGGAATTTTTGCAGGCTTCATTCTCCCATCTCACCATTGCAATAGCAGCCTAATATATTTTTTTTTCTGGAATCTTGTGAGGAGTGGGGTCAAATCAAAAATGACCCTAAAAATCCTGTATTGCCAAAATCCAAAATATGCCAGGTGCAATTTACTGGACATGTTGCTTTTTTTGTACAATCTTTTAAGGAGCATATCTACTGCAACAGGAAAGGTTATCACTTCTTAAATATCCAAGTGGTATGTGATGTCAATTTGATTGTCAAGAATGTAGTGAATGGATTCCTGAGATCTGTGCATGATGTCCACGTATTGAGCCAATCCCATATCTATGACAACTTTGAAACCTCAAAAATATCTGGATTTTGGCTGCTGGATAAGACACATATACTTTTCATGTGTTTTTATGTTTATGTCCTGTGTTCTTTCCCTTTAAATCAACTAATGAAATGTTTGACTATCTAGGTGATGCTGGGTACCCATGCTTACCTAAGCTTCTCCTGCCACTCTTGAGACTGTCCAAAGCTGCTGAAAATAGATACAGCACTGCTTTCACAAAGAGCAGAATCATGATATAGCGGACATTTGGAGTTTTGAAAAGCTGATTCTGGGGCATATCACTTTCTGGGGAATTTCTGTTCTACAGTCCTGAAAAAAGAGGGAATATGTTGGTGGCCTGCTGTGTGCTGCATAACATGGCCAGTCATGCTGGTCTGCTGTCTGATTCCAACCTTCAAGAAACCAATGAGGACCAAATCCCTTCACTACCTGAAACCCACTGTGATGATCGTGGGAATTAAATCCAGAAGAGGTTCATCCAAAGCTATTTTGAAAGGTATGTCCCTAAATAGGTAACATATGATCATCTGCATTTGTAGAAATGTCATCCACTTGACCCCTGCTAGGACTATCCAATACTCAATGTTGCACTAGATAGTTTTACTTAGTGGTGAACAGAGAGGCATAGGCAGTTAGGCATCTGCAGGGACCCCGGCATACTTTGCAGGATATGCTTACCACATGATTTCATGTAGTAATTAATGCGTAATTTGGAAAAATTATATAATGGAAATATAACAGAGTTTTTAAGAAGCATTTCTTCAAGAATTACAGTTTTTTTTAAAGAAAAATGCTATGCAGTATTTTAAGGTGATGTGGTAAAATATCGCTTAGTGAATTGTGCCCACTGTCACAATTGTATAGGGCAGACCTCCAAGGGGGATGCTTGATACAGTATGAACTAGGAAATGAAAATTGCCTCATAGAGCATTGTAAGAACGTATTTCTCCTGCAATAGAGAACAACAGCAGTTATTCCAACAGTCAAGAAGCACTTATAGCTCAGGAAGCCCAGACATGAACCACAGTGGTCAGCTATGGTTAGAATTAAATTTTTTTGTTGTTTTCTTCTTCAAGAATACATTTATATGCTATTAGAACTGCCAGGATTATCTTATGTAATTAAATATGACATTATTGTTAAGCCTTTAGGTATCAGTCTACCTTAAGGAGCCCAAAGGCAGAAAGTTTGTAAGAAGTTTAAGATCAGATCACAGGGCAATTTAGGAATCGAAAAAGAAAAAATGTGTGTGCTATAGTGCTAGTTTGAAAGCCAATTGATCATTATGACTCTGCAATGACTTCTGAAAACTTAATGAGATGCCAAAATTAGACATGTACCCAGCATTGAGGTTTGATTAAATGATTGAGAGACTGAGCCCTGTCTGGTATGTAAGTATCATTAACCTGACCAAGTGATAGTGGCAGGTGCCTTTGACAGACCACACCAAAACAAATCCTTTCTCCACACCTGAAAGCTACAGTAATTAAAGATGTGATTCAGGCTAAAAGCAGTCATGGCCACTTTTCAGAGAATGCTGAAAGACATTACACGTTTTATTCCTCATAGTAGTTCTATTTCAAGTGGTTAATGGATAGCAACAACCATTAAAAAAATGACTATAACGTGGACAATCATTATTTTCTCTTTTCTATAATGCTGACACAAAGCTATATTTAGACATGATGCAGCCTAAGCACACTTTAATGACAAGTTATTAGCAAAAAAATGCTGTTAGAATGCACTCTGGAAGACAGTGTGGGACTTAAATTTTGTGTTTTTCAACTGTATAGACCAGCAACCTATAAACACGAAAGGCAGTTTCTTATTTTGGAAGATGTAAAGAGTCTTCTGACTCCTATAAATTTTCACAGCATTAACTTAACATGAAACCTCTCTTGAATCTAGTTTAATTTAGCCACAAATTTGCAGAGGTTGACAGAAGAGGATAAATATGAAGAAAATGAATTACATTTTGAAAGTGTTTATTGTACTTGGTGATGCTGCTGTATTAGGCAGTGTTCCATGGGTGTCAGCCCTGGCTGGCTGTAAGCCCAAAGACTCAAGCCCTTCTAACAAAAAAGGGGAGTACAATTCGGGTTTTGTGTAACACTGTCTCATGTACGACTGATTCTACTACTGTATATCTACTGACCATTTGATGCTGATTCCCACAATAGATATTGCACAGTACATGGAAGGGTAATGTGTGATGGGCTAAGGTATTTTTTCTATTATTACTCTTTTAGGCCAAGTAACTTAACATTGAAAAAATACACCTGCATCGAACAGTGGAATAATTGCCGTAATTTTTATTTCAGACTGATGTTGCCACTATTGTGCCTTTTCTTTAACATATTTCCTTGTTTGTGTTTTTCCTTTGGACACATTTGCATGGTCAAACATTTTCTTTAGGTCCTTTGTTGTTACCCTAGGGTTCTGTTTCACCTTTTTTAATGTTGTGCACTATATCCTATACATGCTCTTTTTGGACACCTACTCCTAGTAAAAGATTATTTAAACTGGGACAATCCACAAATACTAAATATTCATATCAGATTATCAGTCCACTGGGTGAACTGACTTGTTCTGTGAATTTATAACTGGGGCCAAAGGTCTCCTTAAGATATAACATCTGCATATCAGACCAATGCAGTGAGCCTCCTCCTCTGAAAAGGTGCAGATGGGGTCCTAATTTGCAGAGGACCTGTACTATAATCACATGCACAATGCTTATTCTTTCTGTTCAGTACTTCATTTTGTAATCCAGGAATTGCAGTAAACCAATCCACCCTGTTTGCATTTGCCAGTAATCTTGAAATCTTGGAATGCACTTGTTTTGGTGCTAGAAATCCGTTTCAAATTTGCTCTGGAAATCTGAATGAGGTTGTCGATTTAAGAAGCCAAAAATGTTTTTTTTAATACAAAGCAAAGGCTTTAGGAAGTAAATTGCTACTGCCTACCCCTGATTCTCTTAGCTGCTCTGTAAAAATATCTTTGTAGTAGACTATACAGAATTCATCTTAACACAGTTGAAGTGTTTACTTAATAGCTTTAGTAGCTTACTGATTGTTTTGGCTGTGCTTATGTACTCATAGGGCAGCCATTAGAAACCATTGAACAACATTAATAATCATATGGGTTGATCATGGAGAAAATCTCAAAAATAATAAAAACAAAATAGGATCCTGATTACATGCCCATTTAAATATGTTGGCAATTTCTGAAGAAAGCTTTTCACAGATGACATCCAAAAATATACTTCAAATACAAAACTAGGTTTTTGGCAAGTCTTTTCAGTACTTACTGATAAAATCAGGTGAGTCTGTGCCAGTAAAGGAAGCTACATCTGGTAGAGATGTTCGGGATAGACTGTCTTCTGATAAAGTGTCAGTGGCACACTGAAGACTGCAGAGACAATTTTTTTTTAGCCAACGATTCCACTCCAGATAAAGTATCTGATTTTCTTTTCAGAATTGTATGACTTTTTATTGTTTTGCAACAACTATTTGGTAATAGTCATTGCTTTTTTTTCTAGATACTAACAGTTACTGTTCTTCTGTAAACACTTCTTGAAAAATAAGTAGGTCATTTCAAATTTTGTTTAACATAGCATCAAACCCATTTTCAATAAAACTTATTCTATTCAATTGTAAATGCTGTTCTTGGCAGGCAATCTGTTCATAGGTCTTGCAGGATGTAGTGTCTTGCCCAGTCTATACCATCCTCCCAGATCACTGCAGCAAGCCCTGTTTCCTCTAATCTAACATCCCAATTATAGCATTAAGATCTTCCAAGGATCATAGCTATGCTGTTATCAGCCTTAAGCCTTTGGCTAGTTCAATGGAATGAATTTTAAATTGCATTGAACTGGAGCAATGTTTTAATCAGAGCTCATGTCTCAGTTAAGTACAGCTGGCATTGTTATGTGCGTCAAATAGTGACACAGGAGTATACAGTACACTTAAAAGTCTCTTAAACAAAAGCTGAGTTTCTTTTCTTTCAAATTTTGACTTATATAAGAATGAGTTGGCTTTATATTTTTCATGTTAGGTTACAAAACAATAGCACAATATATACAATCTTTATCTCTCAATATGTGTGTGTGTGTGTGTATATATATATATATATATATATATATATATATACATATATATAAAATGTATTAGCTACTTATATTTTGACAGTCAAGGTAGAAATTGATAACACGATGTTGTTAGAATAAACAACTACATGCTGCAGTAAAAGGGTATTCAACACCTAAAATCTAAAGTTGATACTGAAAAAAGCATACATAGATTGTGAATTTAAAATAAAATTTCAGTTATATGAAGCACCACTGTAATGCAGTATATTTAAATGAGTAAAGTGTATCTAAGCATATATTAATTTCCACATTGTATTTAAATTACTTGAAGCCTACTTCAATTAGTCTGAATGAACTTGAAGTTTGTAAACTTACTTTGTGAAGATCTCAACACATTTATTTTCTGAAATTCTTTGTAACTTATTTACAATGACGTGAATATGCAGTGCTGTGTCACACATTTCACAGAGCCTGCCTTCTAAACTGCCGTGGTGCTGAGAGAAATCTCTGGAGGCAAAGGAGGTACAGGAAGCACTGATTGCAGGCAGCACGGTACCATGGTATATGTAGTTCTTAGGAATTGAAAGCTGAAGCTGCAAAGCATAAAGGGAGACCAGATAGTTGTGGAAAAAGTGGCTAGCAACCAGACAGCATGCACAAAATGAAAGCAAATGTTTCAAGTAAGCTTATATTGGATTGTCAAATATAACTATTGCTTGTTTTGGTATTACAACGCTGATGTTATTAAAAAAAAGTGTTTGCTCTGACCATAAAATTCTTTTAATAGCCTTTTCATATCTGGGGGTTAGTACAGGGGCGGACTGACCATTTGGAAACTTGGGTACTGCCCGAGGGCCCGGGGTAAGTGGGGGGCCCCATGAGATGCCCCTGGTACCTTTTTCATAGGCTTTTTTGAGTTTGGGCAAGGACACAAGGGCCCCATGATCCCCTATTGCCTGGGGGCCCCATGAGTTGTCAGTCCGCCCCTGGGTCAGTAAAGCCTTCATAGCAAAAGCGAATTTTGAAGTTTGAGTTTGCCAAAATGTATAGACAATAAACAAATGTGTATAAATAATGTTTCTAAGGCATTTTCCAGTACAATTACTGAAATTCAACCATCAGCCTGGCTCAACACTAATATACATAAGGGTTATTGGGAACTAGTTATAAAAGATAAGACTGTGTTGGTGTGATATAAAATAAATATTTCTAGGATCAAAATTGTGTGTGCTTGCAAAGTATCAAAAAAGAAAGATAAACAGATCCCCCCAGTATTCAGTATCCTTTTTCTGAATGTGCAAAAAAAATATATACTGTATACAGTATAGTTCTTAAAGCAAAAAAAACATATAGTCCAATGTAAGAGTCCCATTGTCATGTACCTTGGTTGAAGGCCGAGTTGACAAGAGGGCTTCCCTTGCGGCTCTGGTCCAAGTACCCCTGAATGTGGTGACAGAGGTACAAGGCTCAAAGAAGCACAGGTATTGATAGCTTGATAGCAGGTGATTGCCACGGTTAGGGATGTAGTCAAGATGAGCCAGGGTCATACACAGTGAGACAGCAGAGTGATCAGGAGGCAGGCTAGGGTCAGTACCAAGTTAGCAAGCAGAGTGAGATCCAGTAGCAAGTCGAGGTCAGCACCAGGATATCAGGCAGAGAGCAGTCTAAGGCAAGCCGAGGTCAGAATCCAGAATCCACAGAGCAAGGTCAGGAGAAAGCTGAGTCAGCAATGGGAGATCAGTCAGTACAAGCAGGAACACAGGAACACGGGACACGGGAAGCTGAAGAACATCCAGCGATTAGTACACAGCAGAGTCTACTTTAAATAGGGAGCTTGGCACCAATGCATGAAGACATTTGCGCCAATGAGCCTACATTTCAGTGCACGCTGGGTATTATCCTGGGCTTGTCTGTTTGTTGGTACACATGCAAGAGCATTAGCTGCACAGGAATGAGCAGTAGCTGTATGAGAATTAGCATTAACTGAAGAAGAATTAGCATTAACTGCACTAGCTTCCTGACACTCATACACCAAGCAATCTTCTTGCAATTTTCAATCGATATATTAATTCTTGCCAGAACAACAATATGACGTTGTTCATCATGAGCATGCTTATGCTGAAGAACGTTATACTGTTGTTCTGACAAGAATTCATATATCGATTGAAGATTACACGAAGACTGATTGGGGTATGGGACTCTTACATTGGACTATACTTTTTTTTGCTTTAAGAGCCATAATATATATACACAGGTGAAACTCGAAAAATTAGAATATCGTGCAAAAGTTCATTTATTTCAGTAAAGCAACTTAAAAGGTGAAACTAATATATGAGATAGACTCATTACATGCAAAGCAAGATAGTTCAAGCCGTGATTTGTCATAATTGTGACGATTATGGCTTACAGCTCATGAAAGCCCCAAATCCACAATCTCAGAAAGTTAGAATATTGTGAAAAGGTGCAATATTATAGGCTCAAAGTGGCTCAAAGTGTCATATGACAATTGATTTGTTATGTCATGGAAGAGCTTCACCAGTATTTGATTTAGATTCATTAACATAGTGGAATGGTTGCACAGTTGGGTGGTAGCTGCTTTCCTGATTCAATTTGACTTATTTTTTATTTATTTATATTTGTGTTTATAGAGTACTAATAGCATTAAACTAAAATGATGATATTCTATTTCTGACATAACTACAGTGTTGTAAAAAAGTATTTGCCCTCTTACTGATTTTTTATTTTTTTGCATATTTCTCACACTTAAATGATTCAGATTATCAAACAAAATTTAATCTTAAACAAAAACAATCCTAGTAAATACAAAATGCAGTTTTTAAAAGAGCTGCCCAGACCTTCCTGGCCCAATGTGAAAAAGATAATTCCCCCCCCCCGGTAAATCATGAATGAACTGAACTGTGATTAACCACAATGACCTGATTACTACCAGACCTGTTGAATCAAGCAATCACTTAAATAGAAGCTATCTGACAAAGTGAAGCATGCTGAAAGATATCAAAGAGCAAAATATCATGCTGCAATCTAAAGAAATTCAAGAACAGATCAGAAACAAATTAATTGGCATGAATCAGTCTGCAGAGGGCTAAAAAAGTCATTTCTAAGGCTTTGGGACTCCTGTAAAACACGATGGGAGCCATTATCCACAAATGGAGAAAACCTGGAACAGTGGTGAACCTTCTCAGGAGTGGCCGGCCTACCAAAATTACTCCAAGAGCACAACGATGACTCATCCAGGATGTCACAAAAAAACCCAGAAAAACATCTAAAATAACTGCAGGCCTCACTTACCTCAGTTAGGTTCAGTGTTTATGATTCAACAATAAGAAAAGACTGGGCAAAAATGGCATCCATGAGAAAGTTCCGAAGTAAAAGCCACTGCTGACTAAAAAGAACACAGAGGCTTGTCTCACATTTGCCAAAAAACATTTGATTATCCCCAAACCTTTTGGGCAACTATTCTGTGGATGGATGAGACAAAAGTTTAACTTTTTTGAAGGTGTGCATCTGGCATAAAACTAAAATAGCATTTCATAAAAAGAACAGCATGCCAACATTCAAACATGGTGATGGTAGTGTGATGATATGGGGCTGCTTTGCAGATTTAGGACCTGAACGACTTACCATAATTGATGGAACCATGAATTCTGTGCTCTACCAGAAAATCCTGAATGTCCAGCCATCAGTTTGTGACCTCAAGCTCAAGCATACTTGGGTTATGCAGCAGGGGGTTTAGGGGGCAATTCGTTTTTCCACATAAGACCAGGCAGGTTTGGTCAACTTTTTTCCCTTAATAAATCAAATAATCATTTAAAAACTAAATTTTGTATTTACTCGGGTAATCTTTGTGTAATTTTACAACGTGTTTGAGGATCTGAATCAAAAAACAGGAAGGGCAAAAACTTTTTCACAGCACTGTAGCTAATTATTTGCATACCTATAAGTGTCCTAATTGTGTATAAATGTGTATGTGTGGGTGGGGGGTTATTTTTTTTTTTCATTTTTTAATATATTTTAATTATTTTTTAACTTTCTTCACTTGTTTCTAATTACTACTATCACAAGGGGGTGATGTCCCAAGCTGCTCGAGAATAAAGTCCATGATCTGCTGTACACCTGGCTGTTGTTCCAAGATTTTTGCAGCTCTGTACCCAGAAGTGCTCATATTTAAGCACTTCTGGATTCATTCTCAGCAGGCAGAAGGGAAATGGAGATTCCCCAATTTTCCCCTGTTTGGCAATGCTGAAATTCCTTGCAGTTTCCAATGTTTCCAGGCTCATCAAGCCTAGTGGGCTTGAGAATCAGGAGGGAAGGGACCATTCAACCAGCATTGGCATTTAAAAGTATTACAGCAGTAATGACTTGGCCTTACTTAGTAACATCCTAGCCACGGTTTGGAAGTATTCCAGTCCGGCTTTAGGAAGTATGAAAATGGCCTTCACCTATAGCAAGGGCATTATTTGTCTTTAATCAGAACTGCACAGTTTGTTTTTATCTACAAATACCGCTTACCTATATAAGCAGTTTTTTCATCAAGGTGAACTAAGCCTTTAATAGCTCAGAGTGGTTATGTATCCAATCTTCCAGCCCCCGCCCCCCCTCCCCCCCCCCCCCACATACCCTGAAGCTCCCTCCAGAAGAAATCAGAATTAGGATCAGAGTTATCTCCATAAGGTGCTTAAAAGACAACAATTGTAAGTCACTCTGGCAGAAGAAGATTGCTACTTATATTAATTTACAGATGGGGCTTGGTAAAGGATGATGGAAAGTCTAAAATTACATAAACGGAGAAGTTCCAGAAAAGTTCATAAAAGATTCAGTTTAATAACTTTCTATCTATTGTTAAAGGATAAATTATTTCTTACCAGTCTCTTGACGTGCCTGCTTTAATAAAACCTAATGCCATTACAAGAGTCTTTGGAGAAAGCAGACATTTGCTTGTTTTAAAGCATTTCCAAACTTTAAGGTTTTTTTTTGCATTCTCTGCATTAAAGTGTTACTAAACCCACAACAGTAAAATCAGTCTGTATATGCAGTAAAGCATGCCTGTTATACTCATTGTGGAACCTAAGGGGTTAATCCTCTGCATTGTGTAAAAAGGCCGTTTGTTCCTATTTTTTCTGCCCCTCCTCTTGTTCAGATGTCCACCTGATAAGACGGACTGAACTTGTAGACACTCTGCACATGCTCAGTTTAGTGTGTATTGCTAGAGAGCTTTTTTTTTTCTTGGTAGAGTGTATGTAAGTGGCACAGGGCCAATCAGCACTGTTAAGACAGGGGTTGTACATCCTCCTAGAGCAGAAAGAAAACTCCTCCTACAAACTTTAACAAGTGCTCTGCTGAACACTGATAGAAGTCACAAGACTGCTCTAACTGGATATCTATACTAATATGGACTGGGTAATGTGTTAGGAATGTAAGAATGCCTCATCGTTTGATGGAAATTAAATTTATTAACCTACAGAGGAGTGAATTCAAAGACCTCCGAATTTCAAAGTGATAAAATGATGCAGCAGGTTAGTCCATTTTATGGAAATTTCATTGCAGCAACTCAAAATGGTACTCGGTAGTTTGTATGGCCCCCACATGCTTGTATGCATGCTTGACAATGTCGGGGCATGCTCTTAATGAGACAACAGATGGTTTCCTGGGGTATTTCCGCCCAGATCTGGACCAGGGCATCACTAAGCTCCTGGACAGTCTGTGGTAAAAGCTAGAGGCATCGGATGGACTGAAACATGATATCCCAGGAGGGGTTCCAGGTGTTCTATTGGATTTAGGTCAGGCGAGCATGGGGGGCCATTCAATGTTATCAATTCCTTCATCCTCCAGGAACTGCCTGTATACTCTCGCCACATGAGGCCGGGCATTGTCGTGCACCAGGAAGAACCCAGGACCCACTGCACCAGCGAAGGGTCTGACAATGGGTCCAATGATTTCACCCCAATACATAATGGCAGTCAGGGTGCCATTGTCTAGCCTGTGGAGGTCTGTGCATCATTCCTTGGATATGCCTTCCCAGACCATCATTGACCTACCACCAAAATGGTCATGCTGAACGATGTTACAGGCAACATAACATTCTCCATGGCTTTTCCAGACCCTTTCACGTCTCTCACATGTGCTCAGGGTGAACCTGCTCTCATCTGTGAAAAGCACAGGGTGCCAATTCTGGTGTTCAATGGTAAATGCCAATCGAGCTCTATGGTGCCGGGCACTAGAGGACATTGGGCCCTCAGGCCACCTTCATGAAGTCTGTTTCTGATTGTTTAGTCAGAGACATTCACACCAGTGGCGTGCTGGAGGTCATTTTGTAGGGCTCTGGCAGTGCTCATCCAGTTCCTCCTTGCACAAAGGATACTGGTCCTGCTGATGGATTAAGGACTTTATATGGTCCTGTACAGCTCTCCTAGAGTAACTGCCTGTTGTCTGGAATCTCCTCCATGCACTTGAAACTGTGCTTGGAACAAACCTTCTGGCAATGACACATATTGATGTGTCATCCTAGAGGAGTTGGACTGCCTGTGCAACTTCTGAAGAGCTCAGGTATTGCACATGCTACCAGTAGTGACACTGACCCTAGCCAAATGCAAAACTATTGAAAAGATGAGTAGGGAAAAAATGTCAGTGGCTTCCATCTGTAAAACCATTCCTGTTTTGGGGGTTGTCTCATTGTTGCCCATATAGTGCACCTGTTATTAATTTCATTAACACCAAAGCAGTTGAAACTGATTAACAACCCCCTCTGCTACTTAACTGACCAGATCAGTATTCCAGGAGTTTAATTTACTTGATGCAATACTCTGATTAAAAAGTGTTCCTTTAATTTTTTTGAGCAGTACATAAATAATTGTTTTTGGATTTAGATATTCTTTCTCCTGTTTCAACGGACTTCCAAGGGGCAAATGCAGAATGCGTTTGAAATCTGACATTTGAAAAATATATGAGCTCATTCATAAATCTTTGCAGGTGCATTTGACTTGCATTCTCATAGATTTACATATAAAAGAAAGGAAGCAGTTCTGCAGCAAACAAAAGTGAACACAAGCACTGAATCTGTGGATTCCGCACTGCATGTAAAAGTTATCAATTCTACAAAATATAGATATAAATGCCTCCCCTCTATCCCCAGTCATCTCCTCCTAATTGGTGTCCCTCCTGTTAGAAATGCCATTTGCATCAAGAATGGCAAACAAGGATATTGGTGTTTAGTGTTCACTCAAGGGTACAAGATCAGTTAACATTTAAAGTACAGTATGTGGTATCACTTTGGAAGGTTCATTGGGAGAACAAGTATAGGGACTCTGTATTCCAAAGGCAGGGTTTTCTAACCAGTCAATATAGGCTAGGGCCAAGGGCTGCGAGAAATGAAAAACGCAGTTCCCCACACATCATGTTGCTGTCAGTAACACATTCCACTGTATACTAAAGAGGTTACAGATTTACTTCTGCTAGCCAATATAATCTTGCTGGGTGCAAAATGTTGTCCCTCCATAGTGTGTTTGTTTTTGTTATTTACAGGTTTGCCAAGCTACTTATCTGCAGATTTGCAATTTTTACTGTTTCACAAATGTCATTTTAAATTCATACATATTTGTAATTTAGTTGTATGATATTGTATCATCTTATGATACTTACGCTTAATAGGAATGTTGGCAATTATGTTGTGTTTATGTGTACTAATGGCAACTTTAGAGCATTTTTATTAAAAATACTATTTTGATAAACTCTGGAGCAACTATTATGATATAAACAAAATCCATAGATCCCTTTTTAATTTTATAGGCCTTTTAGAAATTATATGGTTTGGAGCAAAAGGAAAGGATCTTTGGCAAACTTTCAAAGATGTAATATACATGTAAAACATGGAAAATTGGTTTCATCACCTGAGGTGTCCATTGATTTTTTTTTCTTTTGGGATTTCAGAGCCAAGTCCTTGGCTTTCCCTTGAATTGCAGCATGGAGTCACTCAGCTTTTGGTGCAGGAGAGACCAGCTCCTGGGATTGAATAATTTAAAATAAAGAAAAAATGTAAGATTTGATACGTAGAGACCTTTCAATGGCTACAAACAGCAATTATACTAAACTAGGGCAGAAATCTAATTTCTAGAATTCCTGAAAGGTATACAAACTAGTTTTTAATTTAACCCACTAGCTACTATTTGAGAATTAAAATCAGTTTTGGTTCACTAATATTTAAAGGGTAACTTCAATATCAGTATAAATCCCACAGCTGGCTTATAATATTAAAAATAGAAGCCAGTTGATATCACAGCTATTTTATAATTTCAGTGGTCAGTAGTAGACTATGTCTAGTCTATGTTAATCCAGCAGCATTTAAAATATTATATATATCCAGTGATCGATAGTTTTTGACCAAAGCTATCAAACTAAAATTTGAAAGGATAGCATAGGCCTGAAGATTGTCATTAACACCTACTAATGAGTTGTGGCTTGTGGCTGTAGATAAGGGTAATCAGATTATCACTTCACAAGCCCTCAAAAACAAAATTCTTTGACCAGGTGACTCCAAAGAAATCTCGGGGAAAGCTATCTGGGCTCCACACTGTCTGTTCTAAGTGCAAATATAAAATGGCATGTCCTGCTATTATACAACAATTCGAGTGTGCATGCTGGAGCCTGGCTCATACAGGCCTATCTCCTTACTACAAAGCAATAGAAAAATCCTGGCTAAAGTGTCAGCATTATGATTAAATTAGGTTATCTACTCAATCATACACCTGGACCAAGCAGGCTTCATGCTACAGAAGTCCACAGCTGTCAATCTTAGGAAATTGTTTATCAATATCAAGACCCCATCAGACAATATAGGGCAAAGGTGCCTTGCTGTCATTAGAGACCAACAAGGCCTCCAATATCATCGACTGGCAATATTCGTGAAATATTTTTGAGCAAATTCAGTTTTGGGGAGGTGTTTACCTCCTGGGTCCGTTTGCTCTATCACAACCCTAGGGCAGCTACATGGGCCTCTGGTAGATTGTCTGCACCTTTCACTTTAAAAAGGGGGACCAGAGAGGGATGTCCATTGTCACCCCTTCTTTTCGTTATTGCCACTGAGCCACTGGCTTCCCTAGTTCGATCCAACTAGAATATTACGTGCTTTTGATATGGAGACCTTTATGAAAAGATAATTCTATATGTATGCAGATGTTGCTGCTTGGTGACACTGCATCATCTTTACAAGCTGTACCACCTTGTACTTTGGGTATTTCTCGGGCCTTACAATTAATTGGGTGAAATCCACTCTGATGTTGTTGAATGGAGACAAGAAGCAGCTAGTGGCTCCAGCATCTCCTGTATCTATTGTTTCTCAGTTTAACCACTTGCCTACCGGACACTTATACCCCTTCCTGCCCAGGCCAATTTTTAGCTTTCAGTGCTGTTGCACTTTGAATGACAATTGTGCGGTCATGCAACACTGCACCCATATGATAGTTTTATAATTTTTTTTCACACAAATTGAGCTTTCTTTTGATGGCATGTACTCACCGCTGGGTGTTTTATTTTTTATGCTATAAACAAAAACATAGCAAAAATTAAAAAACAATGTTTTTCTTTGTTTCTATTATAAAATTTTGCAAACAGGTAATTTTTCTCCTTCACTGATGTGCGTTGATGAGGCTGCACTGATAGGCAGCACTGACGTGCACTGATGGGCAGTGATAGGCGGCACTGGTGAGCTGGCCTTGATATGCAACAATGATGGGCACTGATAGGCAGCACTGATAGGCGGCACTTATGAGCTGCCACTGATATGCAACAATGATGGTCACTGAAAAGCGGCACAGATGGGAACTGATAGGAGGCACTGATGGGTGGCACTGACTGGTGGCACTGCTGGGCACTGAGTGGCAGCACTGATGGGCAGCACTGATGGGTGACACTGCTGATCACTGGTGGGTGGCACTGCTGGGCACAGGTGGGTGGCACTGATGGGCACAGGTGGGTGGCACTGCTAGGCACTTGTGGGCACAGATGGGCATCACTGGTGGGTGGCACTGCTGGGCACTGATCATCAGGGCACTGACCATCAGTGCCCTGATGATCAGTGCCGATCTGTCCTCTGACAATTACCGGTTACCGACAGTACTTTCCTTACGTTGTGACAGCATGAGGAAAGTGCAGCCGATAGCAGGCAACTGCATTTACTGGCGATCTGCTGTGTCATTGGGCATGGCTGATCACGTGGTAAAAGGCTGCTGTGATTGGCTTTTATCACATCACGTGATCAGCTGTATTTGTAGGACACAGCAATCATGGAGATCGCCGGGTGCGCACCCCCTGGGGCGCGCGGGAGTGTGTGTTCTGGGAGGATGTCATTTGATGTCCTCCCAGAACTGGCCAGCCGCAGTGAAGCCCTCATTCGGCTATCTGCGGTTGTCAAGTGGTTAAATATCTGGGGGTTTATATTTCTCCAAACCTCACTGTTTTCTGTAAACTTAATATTACCCCCCTCCTTACTCATTTTAAGGACATTAAAATATGGAACAAGCTCAAACTATCAGTGCCTGGCAAAACCAACTTCATAACTCATGCCCTGCTATATTTTCTTCATAAAACACCAAATAGTGATCCCGTTGTAAATATTCTGAGTGGTAAACTTGTTCTTCCATAACCCCACTATGGAATGACTGTCGTCCTAGGGTTAAACTGGAACATCTTCAAAGACCTAAGGATGATGGAAGCCTAGCCCTCCCCAAAACCCTGGCTTTAGTACATAGTTGCACAACTGCAGCACTTGGTAGGCTCTATGGACTCCATGGCAGGTTCAGACTCCCCTAATTTAGGCACACAGAGCAGATACGTCTACTCTCTACACATTGGGCATTATATCCTAAAAGATTAGAATTCTTGGCTTTTGGTTAACCTAATAAACATTTCCCTACGTGCCACCTTATCCATAAAGTTTGGAACAAGGCAGGCAATTACAATAAGTAACTGGTTTTACTATGTATAGTCTGATATAGCAAAATGCCTCATATGTGGATTCGGTGAAAATACAACAGGGTAGACAATGGAAGGCTTTTGGAGTAACACATTTCCAATAGGTTTTTAGGGATGAAGTCTTGTTGCCCTTTTCAAAGTTACAGACTGCTTTTTCTCTACCTCAGTATATGTATTACTACTATGTGAAATTGCAATATTCTATTAGGGCATAGGTAATGCAGTTGACTGGTGTCGGGCTCCAGCATGAGTGCTCAATATGCTCTTCGCAGAATCCTCCAAGGGCTTCATAACACAATGCTATGTTACTGTCAGAATATCTAAAAAAGTATCCCATGCAGCTGATGGCTCTGTTGGAAGAAAATGTGAACACTGTGAAATGGGACCAGTAGGAGGAAGCTTTCTCATCCATAGTCACCTGTTCTCTCAATGTGTCCCAAAAAGTGTCCCAACTGTATATTCTTCTCATGGTCCGATATACCCAAGACTGTTCAAAATGGGTATCCAGCCTGATCCTCTGTATATAAAATGTAAAAGGGACCATGGAGACCTTATTCACTTACTCTGGTGTTTCCCTAAGCTCCACCAGTATTGGAGGGAGTAGTAAACATGATTAACAGTGTATTTCAGGAGACACTCTTCAGTGCAAATGCAGCTACAGTTGCAAGAAAAAGTATGTGAACCCCTTGGGATTACGTGGAGTTTTGCATGAATTGGGCATAAAATGTGCTCTGAACGTCATCTAAGTCACAACAATAGAAGAACACAGTCTGCTGAACATAATACTACACAAACATTAGATGTTGCCATGGTTTAATTGCACATAACATGTAAACATTCACAGTGCAGGGAGGAAAAAGTATGTGAGGCCCTAGCTTAATGACTTCTCCCAGAGCTAATTGGAGCCAGGAGTGAGCCAACCTTGACTCCAATCAGTGTGATGATATTGGATGTGTTGCTGACAGCTGTCCTGCCCTTAAAAAACACACACCTGTTTTGGGTTTACTGGTTTCAAGAGGCACTGTCTGATGTGAACCATGCCTCGCAGAAAAGAGCTCTCAGAAGACCTACGATCAAGAATTGTTGACTTGCATGAAGCTGGAAAGGGTTACAAAAGTATCTCCAAAAGCCTTAATGTTCATGTGTCCACGGTAAGACAGACTGTCTACAAATGGAGAAAGTTTAGCACTGTTGCTACTGTCAGGGATGCGGGTGTGACCAGAAGTGTGTGGACTGACACAGGGAAATGCAGGCCTCAGATATGTTATAAATAAGACAATTTATTAAGACTAACAATACAAATATAAACGCAGTGCACCAAACCCCAAGCGAACACAAATACATACAACAAGGTGAAACAAACCCAAACCTAAACTGATAAAGATACACAGGTACATACACATATAGAGCACAACGTAGTCAGGCAGGCAGGGTCGATAACTATCGGGCAGGTAGGTACAGGGGGAGCAGGCGGAGAGAATAGTCAGGGTCACAAGCCAGGGATCAAACAGGAGAAGTCAGCAGAGGTCAGTATCAGACAGGGTCGGCAACAAGTCAGACAGGAACAGGAACAGGAATGCAGGTTACAAGGTACAGGGGCCCATGGAAAAACACACACCAAGGCACAGACTGCAGGTCTGGCCATCCCTTAAATACACCTGCAATCAGCCCCAGGTGATGGCTAATTGCCGAAGTGAACCTCTGGTTGTTGAGAGCACCTGCTGGCCAGCCCTGGTACTGCAGCCCACAAGGCAGGTGAGTCCCACCATTATTGGCAAGTCCATTCCTGACAGCTACTCTCCCTAGGCATGGTCGTCCTGTAAAAATGACTGCAAGAGCACAGCGCAGAATGCTGCATGAGGTAGAAGAAGAATCCCAGAGTGTCAGCTAAAGACCTACAGAAATCTCTGGCACATGCTAACATTTTTGTTGACACATCTACAATAAGGAAAACATTAAACAAGAATGGAGTACATGGGAGGATACCACGGAGGAAGCCATCGTTGTCCAAAAAGAATATTGCAGCATGTTTGAAGTTTGCAAAAGAGCACCTGGATGTTCCACAGCACTACTGGCAAAAAATACTGTGGACAGATGAAACCAAGATTGAGTTGTTTGGGAAGAACACACAACACTATGTGTGGAGAAAAAAAGGCACAGCACACCAACATCAAAACCTCATCCCCACTATAAAACATGGCGGAGGGAGCATCATGGTTTGGGGCTGCTTTGCTGCCTCAGGGCCTGGACGGATTGTTGTCATTGATGGGAAAATGAATTCCAGAGTTTATCAAGACATTTTGCAGGAAAACGTACGACCATCTGTCCACCAACTGAAGCTCCGCAGAGGATGGGTGATGCAACAGGACAATGACCCAAAGCATACAAGTAATTCAACAAAACAATGGCTGCAACAGCACAGAATACGCCTTCTGGAGTGACCCAGTCAGAGTCCTGACCTGAACCCAATTGAAATGCTGTGGCATGACCTTAAGAGAGCGATTCACACCAGACATCCCAAGAATATTGCTACACTGAAACAGTTTTGTGAAGAGGAGTGGTCCAAAATTACTCCAGATCGTTGCAGGTCTGATCTGCAACTACAGGAAACGTTTGGTTGAGGTTATTGCTGCCAAAGGAGGGTCAACCAGTTATTAAGTCCAAAGGTTCACATACTTTTTCCTCCCTGCACTGTGAATGTTTACATGTTATGTGCAAATAAACCATGGCAACATCTAATGTTTGTGTAGTATTAAGTTCAGCAGACTGTGTTCTTCTATTGTTGTGACTTAGATGACGTTCAGAGCACATTTTATGCCCAATTCATGCAAAACTCCACGTAATCCCAAGGGGTTCACATATTTTTTCTTGCAACTGTATTTCAGGGCCCTGTGAGCTAGGAGTTATTTGGGATATATTTGGCAAGTTGCTATAGCTTTATAGTGACTGTACAATACTTGTATGCTATGATTTATGTACATGATCTTAGTCGGAACTGGAATATGATTGCAGTTTGGATTGTTCTGGACTGCTGTATCACTGTTTTTGTTTTTCAAAGAACCTTCTTTGACTACAAAAAAAAGTGTGCATACTGTTTACAGTTGTTACCTGTCTCCAGATAAGGGAACTCAGGGGTCTTGCCATAGTTTGCCAGTAGTAATACCTCATGCATCATCTGGCTTCAATCACTCTGTACCCTCTGTACATGGTAGTGACACTTCCTTGCTCATCAGTTAAGTAGATTGAAAGTCTCGGGATGTAGATTTCACCCTTTGTTTATTTCCCAACCTGCCCAGGGAAGGAGAAGTGTAGTCACTGCCGTAGTATCTTCTAAAATGTTATTCATACAATGCACCTAAGCATAAAGAAGAATGGCTGTGCCTGTCTCCCACTCAGTGCTTGTACTTGAAACAGCACTTTAGGTCTTCCACTAGCCGCCACATCACCACAGGTCACATTAGTTATATAGTGGGCAGCAGATTGAACCACTGAGCACAGCAGGGAACCAGGCTGTCAAGATCAGGGGTCAGACTCGAAGATCAGTTGCTATAGCAGTGGAAAGGCTCACACCAAAACCAGCAGGATAGGTACACAGGCAGGTTACATGAGGTGCGGAGTCTAAGTGCTAACCAGAGCTCCTGATGGTGGAGATGGATTTTGCTGCATGTTAGCACCAGATCGCAGTCCTCAGGATCCCCCCACCAGGAGGTGAGCAAGCAGAGGTCCAGTAGCGTATTAAACAGGTAAGGATCAAATGGAAGCCTGGTCAGTAAACAAGCCAAAGTCGGTAATGAGCAGTTGCAGGTTGAGATCAGGCAGAAGCGTGATCGAGAACAAGCCAAGGGTCAATAACGAGTGGTAGCAAAATAAGGATGACAGCAAAGAAGGCAAGTAGCAAGATACTGGCTGGAGAGCACAATAATCTGACAAACAGGAAGTGCAGAGACATGGCTTATATCAGGAAGTTCATGGGAGGAGCAAGGGGTTCAAGTTTCTTGACAAACAAGGTCAACGCAGGATCATTCAAGTAATTGTCAAGGGAACTGTCCAGCATTCCAGTTCAGCAAGAAGAAACATTGCCACTCATCACAAAAGGCCCAGGCTCTGACACAGGCATTTGAACATACTGTACCTTGATGGGTGTATGATATTGAATATTCTTCATACAGTTGTACAGCACAGACTGACAGTGGGATAAGAAAGTATGAACTCTCTTCTTTCATTTTTATTCTAGCAAGTCCATTTAATTATTTATTTAGGGAGTACACAACTGGATTACATAGCGATCTTCTATCATGGCTTAGAGCTCTGATATACAACGTAAATGTTTTTATAAGCCATTCCATTAAGTTCTATTATAGGCTGATTCAACCAGATTTATGTAGGATCATTTAGTTTTATGTCCCAGTTTTACAATTTTCAGTATACAAGAGAGTATAAAACAGCAGATGTAAAAAACACATACATACACTTAAAATCTGGCAAGTAAGCTTAAGGTGTGTTCAGAGGCTTCCAAGCAAGCTCTGTAATCGATTACTGAATCAATATCAATCAGGTTTTGTGGTTTATAGTTTGCTCTTGAGCTTATTTCAACCTATTCAGCAGAAGGCTGGTTTACAGCACTCCTGGTGCTCCAATAATTATATGGGCTACTACACAGACCTGAATAATATTCTGACCTTTTTTTTTGTAATTACTTTGCTATATGTGCCAGCATTTATTATGACCAGAGAAGGGCACTTAAAACACAATGTCTACTAATCTATTTTCTGCTATACTACTCTATGCATTAATAAAATTTTACTGCCACACAATCCTACAAAAGCCACAGATGATTGTAGTGAAACAGGCATAAAGGTGAAGGTGATAATTTATTTAAGAAATTAACTAACTGTTGTCCAATGCTTTGAGGAATGAAGATAGCAGTGAAGCAATTTGAGCTGTCTAAATAGCTGACTACAGCATGCCTATACATTCTGAATGGGCTGGGGAGGCAGGGGTCCTGATGTATCCTACAGATTTTATTCAATCATTTCATTATTTAAAGTGGCATTAGTTAATACTTCATTGGCTGATTAATATAGTTTTACCTTTAGAATGTATGCCTGGATTATTGAGGAATTAAATAATTTGGATAAGAATATCTACATACAAGTACCTTCTCTGAGGCAGGCCTTAATGAAATGATTGTAATGGGACTCCATTTGCTGTCTTTTTTTGGATACTATAGACCACTTGCATTTTTATTAATAAAACATCATTAAGGATCATAAACTGACTCTAACTCTTTCAACAACTACATTGCAATGGGACTCCTCTGAACATGGCCAATTGGATAACAAATACTTAGGACCAAAGTCAACACAACTGTATGAAGTCAAAAATAAACACACAGTTTAATGCTAAATTCCAGCCTTTTTTCTAAATCTGTTGTTGATAGTGAGTACTCTTATTTGCCTGCTATTTGTCATATTCCAATACATTTCAAAGAAACTGCAGTCTTCTGCCTTAAAATCGCATAATTTCCAGTTTTAACAACTTCATACATAATGAAGCCCTTTCCTAACCATCTAACCTGTCCCTGGCTAACCCCTTACATCCATTTATTTTCTGATCAATCAGTCTTCTCCATACCCTTTCATGTGGGAGCATGATTTGCAGGGTTCTACATCATATGTGGACATGTTTTATTTGTTCTGCATCATTATGGTCATTGACTTAGGTAGACTAAATAAAAATACAGTCTGTCCAGAAATGCCCACTTTATGTACAGTGAGGAACAGAAGTATTTGAACACCCTGCGATTTTGCAAGTTCTCCCACTTAGAAATCATGGAGGGGTCTGAAATTCACATTGTAGGTGCATTCCCACTCTGAGAGAGAGAATTTAAAAAAAAATTTGGGTAATCACATTGTATGATTTTTAAAGAATGTATTTGTCTTGCACTGCTGAACATAAGTATTTGAACACCTAAGAAACAGCAAGAATTCTGGCTCTCCAAGACCTGTTAATGTGCCTTTACAAAGTCCACCGCTACTCCACTCATTAATCTAACTTAGTAGCACCTGTCTGAGCTCTTTAAAGACACCTGTCCACCCCACAGTCAGTCAGACGCCAACTACTACCATGGGCAAGATCAAAGAGCTGTCAAAAGACACCAGAGACAAAACTGTGGACCTCCACAAGGCTGGAAAGGGCTACGGGGCAATTGCCAAGCAGCTTGATGAAAATAGGTCAACTGTTGGAGCAATTGTTAGAAAATGGATGAGGCTAAAGATGACTGTCAGTCTCCCTCGGACTGGGGCTCCATGCAAGATCTCACCTCGTGGGGTATCACTGATGAAAGGTGAGGAATCAGCCCAGAACTACAAGGGAGCAGCTGGTCAATGACATGAAGAGAGCTGGGACCACAGTTTCAAAGGTCACGGTCGGTAGAACACTACGCCGTCATGGTTTCAAATCATGCATTGCACGGAAGGTTCCCCTGCTCAAGTCATCACATGTCCAGGCCTGTCTGAGGTTTGCCAATGACCATCTGGATGATTCAGAGGAGGCATGGGAGAAAGTCATGTGGTCAGATGGGACCAAAGTAGAACATTTTGGTCTAAACTTCACTCGTCGTGTTTGGAGGAAAAAGAAGGATGAGTTGCATCCCAAGAACACCATCCCTACTGTGAAGCATGGGGGTGGTAACATCATGCTTTGGGCTTGCTTTTCTGTGAAGGGGACAGGACGACTGCACTGTATTAAGGAGAGGATGAATGGGGCCATTTATTGTGAGATTTTGAGCAACAACCTCCTTCCGGCAGTTAGTGCATTGAAGATGGGTCGTGGCTGGGTCTTCCAACATGACAACGACCTGAAGCATACAGCCAGGATAACCAAGGAGTGGCTCCATAAGAAGCATATCAAGGTTCTGGAGTGGCCTAGCCAGTCTCCAGACCTAAATCCAATAGAACATCTTTGGAGGGAGCTGAAACTCCGTGTTGCTCAGCGACAGCCCCGAAACCTGACAGATCTAGAGGAGATCTGTGTGGAGGAGTGAGCCAAAATCCCTGTTGCAGTGTGTGCAAACCTGGTCAAGAACTACAGGAAACGTTTGACCTCTGTAATTGCAAACAAAGGCTTCTGTACCAAATATTAACACTGATTTTCTCAGGTGTTCAAATACTTATGTTCAGCAGGGCAAGACAAATAAATTCTTTAAAAATCATACAATGTAGATCCTGGGGGCGCTCGTGAGCAGCAACCAGGATGGCTGCTTCCTAAATTAACTCCTCGGCCGCCGGACACATCGGCCGATTTTCACTCCTCAGGGGGGGTCCCCCTGTTTCTTCCCTGGCCCCCTGTCTCTCTGGTGCCCTGATGGGCAAAAAAACGCCGTCCGCCCGTGCCTCCAGCTCCCGGCGGGCTGCTCCGGAGTTTGCGGCCTACCTGCCGGAGATCGCGGCTGAAGCCGGGGCCTCGATTTTGGGCCGGCCGGCGGAGACTTCCAGGACCCTGACCTCAGATGGAGCCCCAGCCGCGATTTTGGGTCCCCCGCTGTCACCATCCATGGGTGGGTCAGATCCTGGCAGTGTGGAGGACCTGGCATCAGAGCCATCCCTGCAGTCTCCTATGCCATCTCTGCGGGATGCTGAGCTCCTGCGCCATTTCAAATGTATGCTGCAGTCCGAGTTGTCCTCCGCTACCTCCAAGCTGGCCGACCGTCTTTTGCGGGAGATTCGCGAGTTGGGCAACTGGACGAACGACCTCGAAGATAAGATGGACGCTGCGGCCACGGTCATGGAAAATCATGAACAGGATTTTTGTGATCTCAAGAAGGAATTGGCGGACGCGCTGCTACGGCTTGAGGATTTCGAAAATCGTTCCCGCCATGGCAATCTGCTGTTAAGGGGTATCCTGGAAATGGTAGCGGATCTTACTTCCACTGCTACAGCTCTGTTTCAGGAGCTGACACCCGCTGTTCCCATTGACCAGCTTGAATTTGACCGCATACATCGTGCGTTGGGCCCCAGACGACCGGATGGGCCCCCGAGGGACATTATCATCAAGTTTACGTATTACCACACTAAGGAAACTATCCTCTTGGCGGCCAGAAACAACCCTGACCTCAGCTTCCAGGGGCATCGCTACCAGCTCTTTGCGGACCTCTCTCAGACCACTCTTCAGAAGCGTCGCCAATTGAAGCCCTTCACTTCGGTCCTGGTGAAACACAGTATCAAATATGCCTGGGGCTTCCCATTTCGCCTCACCTTCACCTACCAGGGCCGCAGTCATTCTGTGGCTACGCCAGAGGAGGCCCATTCTCTCCTGGAATCTTTACACCTTCTTTCGCCTGAGGCTGCGGATCGGAGCCTGGCACATTCATCAGGATCCCCTGCGAAGCCGCATCTGGGAGCGGTCGTCCAATAGGAAGAGGGCCCTCCCTCAGACCTCTTCGCGATCAAGTCCTTCCTGTTCTTCTCCGGGCTGAAGATGTGTCTTGGACTTCCCATGTATCATCTCACCGATGGACTTCCTTGACGGGACCGTGAGTTTGGCCCTTAGGGCTCCCCCAGTTTGTCAGCATTACGGGTTGGGACTGATCCAGTGTGCCCCCTTGGGTTCCTTCCCTGGCTGGGGGGGTCTCCTCATGGACTCGAGAATTATGACTTTCTGCTGCCGCAGCCTTTTTTGGGCCTGGGTGATGGTATTCCGGTTTTTGTTGGTAGCACGGAGTGAGGGTTCCCTCGGGTTTCGGGGTGGGAGGTTGATCTGGTAGGCCCGGCTGGGTGGGAGGGGGTTGGTTCTCCCCATGGTTCTCCGGGTTGCTATGGGGAGGTCATCACGGTGGCCTAGCTCCTGGGACCTTTAGTTTTATTGCTTTGGTACCCCGTTCTATTGTGTTTATTGCCTTATTGCCCTTTTGCCCCCTGGGGGCTTATGTTTCTGATGTTTCCATTTGCAGCCATGTGTCCGGTGGTAGAGCCACCCCTAACTGGTATCCTTCATTTGTAGGATGCACGTCACCATTGGCGTGACACGATTGCACTATTGTATATTCTTTTTGTGTCCTTTTCCTTCTTTCTTTGTTTTTTTTGTTTTTTGCAGGGTTCCGGGATGCCACGGTCCGATCGCCATTGGGAGCGGAAATTGCTAGCTGCTTTATGGTTTTTTCTGCTGAGCGTGTTGCGCAGATGTCGCCATGGCCTTGCCCCTTTTGAAAATTAATTCGCAAAATGTTCAAGGCTTCAATTCGCCTAAAGTTTTTCATCACCTCAAATCGCAACAAATTGACATGGTATGTTTACAAGAGACCAGGTTTTCTCAGTCCTCCGCCCCGCGTTATCTTTCACCTCACTATCCCACCTTTTACACGGCCTCGGCTCCTGAGAAGCGTTGGGGTGTCCTGATCGCTTTTAAACGCAATCTCCCCTTTGTCTGTGCTAGGAATATAGCGGACCCCACGGGCAGGTATCTGCTTCTGCACGGCACCCTCTGAGACCAGGAGGTTACTTTTGTCTCTTACTACGCGCCTAATCGCTTTCAGGATAAATTCTTTTCACATCTTTGCACCATTGTTTCCTGACACTCCAAGGGTCTCCTTGTTGTTTTGGGGGATTCAAATGTTACTTTGGATTCCGCATTGGATAGGCGCTGCGCACGGGGGGCGGCCCCTTCTCATGACTTGGTGCTGGAGGTTCAGCAGCTTCCCTTGGTCAGTCGGATAACTATTCCCTCCTCGCCTTGGTCGGATCACAATCCCTTGGTACTTCTCCTTGCCCTCTCTGGGTCAGAACGGCGCCCTTTTCATTGGCGCATCAATGATTTTTTATTGACCACTCAGGCTACCTGCCAACAAATAGAATTTTTTTTACGAACATACTTCACGGAAAACGCGGGATCGGTCTCCTCGACAGTGCCCCTATGGGAGGCGCATAAGGCCACGGTGCGGGGTCATGTTATACAGCTGGCGGCGGTCCAGGAGCGGGAGCGGGAGCGCCGACTTTTGGAGCTTCATTCTCTCCTGGCCTCTGCGGATGCGCGTTGGAAGTCATCTCCATCCGCGGCCCATAAACGCGCTCGGGACGCTCTGGCGGTAGAGTTGGACCTACTTGCCTCTTCGGAGGTGGAACGGGCCTGCGTTGGACCAAACACAAATTTTATTCCTGTGCTAATAAGCCAGGCCCGATGCTGGCCAGGAAGCTCAATTCTGTGGGGAAACCCCATAAACCGATTCGACTGCGACTTCCTACAGGTGGCTGTACTTCTAATCCCCAGCAGATTGTTTCCTGTTTCTCAGACTTCCTTTCACGCCTCTATGCTAAACCAGATCCCTTCCCCGTGGCTCAAGCAGAGGCATTCTTTCAAGATCCCTGACTTCCTGGGTTATCCGAGGCAGCACAGGTGGCACTCAACGCCGGTGTCACTGTACCAGAAGTGCTCCAAGCTATCAAATCTTTACGGTCCACCGCGGCCCCAGGTCCCGATGGCTTTTCCGGTCTTTATTATAAGAAATTCTCAGCCTTGTTGGCGCCCTTTTTGGCTGAGTATTTTAATGCGTTACGACAGGGCTCCTCGCCCACCCCAGATGCGCTTAGAGCGCATATCGCCATGATTCCTAAGACGACCGATGATGTACAGGAACCGCAAGCCTTCCGGCCTATTTCTCTTCTTAATGAAGACCTGAAGATATTGGGCAAGATCCTTAGTTTTCGCATCAATAAATATTTGCGTAGCCTGGTCCACAGGGACCAGGTAGGGTTCGTCCCCGAGAGGCAGGCGGGTGATAACGTTCGTAAGGTGGTCCATCTTATACATTTTCTGCAACAGCGGAAAATCCCGGGATTCTTACTGTCTTTAGACATATATAAAGCCTTTGATTCTCTATCCTGGGAATATCTGCGGTTTGTGCTGTCTCGTTGGGGTTTTGGGGATTCTATTCTTTCTTGGATTCAGGCCTTGTATTCTTCTCCTTCGGCCTCCGTTAAATACGCTGGGTATTTTTCAGATCCCTTTCCTATTGGGCAAGGGACGAGACAGGGTTGCCCCCTGTCCCCAGCGCTCTTTGTCCTGGCACTTGAGCCACTGGCTTTAGCGCTTCGGACCGATTGCAATGTGTTCCTTACGCGGGACAGGAATTCAAACTGAACCTTTTTGCGGATGATGCCCTCCTTACTCTTACTAACCCCCTGACGACGCTTCCTAATTTGCAACAGGTTCTTGAGCGCTTCTCCTTGATTTCGGGTCTCCGTATCAACTTGGATAAGACCTCAATAATACTTTGGCTTCAGATTTGGTTTCGCGCCTACAATCCCACTTCCCTTACAAATGGGCTTCCTCTTCTCTTGAATACTTAGGCATTCGCTTGACCCCCACTTATGACTCCTTGTTTGCTGCGAATTATTATCCATTGCTTAGCTCTCTATCCTCTCTTATGCATTTTTGGCAATTTCCGCACCTGTCTTGGATAGGACGGGTTAATTCGGTGAAAATGACCATCTTGCCGAAATTGTTGTATTATTTTCGCACACTCCCGGTGCAGGTTCCCCCTCATTTTCTTTGGTTGCTTCAGGCGAAGTTAATGCGTTTTTATCTGGGCCGATAAGCACCCCAGAGTATCCAAAAGTACGCTTTTTGCCCATAGACGTCAGGGTGGTCTTGGGGTGCCTAATGTGACTAAGTATTATCAAGCGAGCTAGATTGCCCCGCTGTCTATGTTGAACGCCTCTTCCGACGTCCCCCTCTGGGTCCTGTTGGAACTACCTAATTGTGCCCCTATCGCACTGTCAACGCTTCTATGGCTTCCCCCTGCCCTGCGCCCTATGGCACTGAGTCCGATGTTACTTCATGGCCTACAAGTTTGTGACTCGGTACGTTATTCTGGTGGCCTGATGTCACCTTTTCTGCCTTTGCTCCCAATTATTAACAACCCTCTTTTCCCGCCAGGTTTGGATCACCCAGGGACGTTTTCTTGGTGGGTGACTAATGGTTTTTTGCAGGTGCTACACTTTTTGATTTTTCGGTCCTTTCCCACCTGGTACTCTCTTCGGGAATCCCGGAATATCCCCCCGGCGGAATTTTTTCGATATCTTCAATTGCGACACTGGCTGCTTTCGCTGCAGGGTACTTCTGCTTTCCCTTACCAGAAATCTGCCTTTGAACAGCTTTTCCAACAGCGTCCGGGCGCTCCGGGCCTTATATCCCTTCTTTATGCAGGTCTGAACAGACGCTCGTCGCATACTTCTCTTTCATATGTTGCTCAGTGGGAGCGCGACCTGGGAGTGGCTGTGGATCCGAAGGACTGGAATAAGGCCTGGTCACTCATAGCTAAATGCTCATTTAATACGACCACACTGGAGGCAGCCTATAAGGTATTGTTTCGTTGGTACTGGGTTCCGGCTCGGTTGGCCCGGGCTAACCCTGCCTGTAGTGATCAATGTTTTCGGGGTTGTGGCCATCGTGGTGATGTATTTCATATCTGGTAGTCATGCCCGAGACTGTTTCGTTTTTGGTCTCGTGTATTTGGCCTCCTTTTCACCTTGTTCCATCTCTCCATACGCCGGGATGCTTGGTGTGCTTTGCTTCATTGCCCCATACCGGGCCTCTTGGCTCACCAGCAGAAGTTGGCTTCCTATCTGTTTTTATCCGCCACTAGAACAATTGCTCAGGCCTGGAAGAGTTCGTTTGTCCCTCTTCAGGGGGTGCGGGATCGTATGACCACTATGATGCGCAACGAACAGATGTCGAGTATCCGCAATGACTCCCAACGTAAATTTTTGAAAATATGGGAGCCGTGGTTGCAATATGCCTTTCCCTCGCTCCCCCTGGCTAGTCTGGGGATGTAATGGCGTTCGGTATTGGTGCTCTTGAATCCCTGCTCTTTGCCCCCCCCCCCTTTTTTTTCTTTTTTTTTTTTTCTTTTTTCTCTCTCTCTCTGTTTTTGGTGTGACTGGACTGCTGCATTTAGTTGTTATAGTCAGTTACAGTAATGTTTTGTAACTTATGTGCCATTGATAGCCCCTGCGTGGGCGTACCTTTTGCCCTGTTGGCATTAGGGCATTGTTTTTCCCTTTTTTTTTATTTTGCATTTTGTTTATCTGTGCAATTGATAGCCCCTGCGTGGGTGTGTTTTATTGCCTCTGTTTATACTGTTTAAAAAAATTAATAAAAACCATTGAAATAGAAAAATCATACAATGTGATTTCCTGAATTTTTTTTTAAATTCTGTCTCTCAGAGTGGGAATGCACCTACAATGTGAATTTCAGACCCCTCCATGATTTCTAAGTGGGAGAACTTGCAAAATTGCAGGGTGTTAAAATATTTCTGTTCCTCACTGTAGCTGTAAAATTTATCCTAACAGCCTACAGACACTACTACACTTGCAGCTGTAATTGCTGCTAGATAAGGTTATATTTATATTCCACATTGGCAATAATTGTTTTCACATATTGTTTCTATGCATTCGATGACATTACTACTGGGGTGTATTTTAAATATCAAAGGCTATTTTATGTATGGTTTGTTTACTTCTTTGTACACTCAAAGCAGCAGTAGAAAATCAGTCTGTGAGCACTGAGAACTGCACTAGATATACAGTTGTGCTCAAAAGTTTGCATACCCTGGCAGAAATTGTGAAATTTTGGCATTGATATTGAAAATATGACTGATCATGCCAAAAAATGCTCTTTTATTGAAGAATGATGATCATATGAAGCCATTTATTATCAAATAGTTGTTTGGCTCCTTTTTAAATCATAATGATAACAGAAATCACCCAAATGGCCATGGTATAGACACAGAAGGAATGTTTGGCCTTGGTATAGACACAGAAGGTGACACACATGGGTTAAAATGGCAATTAGAGGTTAATGTCCCACATCTGTGGCTTTTTAAACTGCAATTAGTGTCTGTGTATGTATAAATAGTCAATGAGTTTGTTAGCTCTTATGTGGGAGCACTGACTAGGCTAGATACTGAGCCATGGGATCAGAAAAGAACTGTCAAAAGTCCTGCGTTACAAGGTAATGGAACTTTATAAAGATGGAAAAGGACATAAAAACATGTCCAAAGCCTTGAATATGCCAATCAGTACTGTTAAATCTGCTATTAAGAAATGGAAAGTTTGGGGATCTCTTGATACCAAGCCATGGTCAGGTAGACCAAAAAAGATTGCAGCCATAACTGACAAAAGAATTGTCTGGGATTCAAAGAAAAACCTACAGGCAACCTCAACAGAAATACAGGCTTCTCTGGAAAAAGATGTTGTGGCTGTTTATAAGGAGTACAATACGGTGATGCTTGAACAAAAATGAGCTGTTTGGTCAAGGTGCCAGAAAGAAGCTTTTACTGCATCACAAATTATATATATCCAGTGTATAAATTAATATAAATAACATATAAAAATATTATAAAAATAAATGAAGAATAAAAAAATAAAATATAACAAATCGAAAAATAGCTGCCACCAAATAAAGTGCAAATATTGTGCCAAAAATATATACGTAATTAAATCAGACAAGAAAGTCCACTAAGTAAAGTCTAAATATACATGTGATCTTTCTTCAATAAAGATATTTTCTCCACACTCGTGAATTTCTCCATGCTCAACACCCCATCAAAGTGCTAACTCACCAGATACTGGTGATTAACCAGCATATCTTTCAAATATCAATGGATGTGGAAAATTTGCAGCATAACGATAATCCTCATTCATCAGATGGTTGATCTCATTACTCTCCGTCATGGTAAATAAAAGCTACATGTGGATAGATAAAAAACACTCACCATAGAATAATACCATTTAAATGTTTATTCTTCAAATTCCCCCTTTAAAAACACACTTACATTTTGCAAGTAAATAAACATCCTTTTTAAGTATAAAACGTCTGCAGCCTGCAGTACACTGTCTCATGCTCCCAGATCACACAGTGGGTCTCACCAGCCATAGTCAGCAACAGATGATGTTGCGATCACGTGGTCCAGCCACCTGGTAGCGGCTGTCAGGGCTCCAGGTATGACCAGAGGTGTGTGGACTGACACAGGGAAACGCAGGCTTCAGATATGGTATAAACAATATAATTTATTAAGACTAACAATACAAAACGCAGTGCAAAACTAAACATAAACACAGTGCAAACAAACCAAACCACCCACCGATAACAATACATACAATACAAAGAGTAGTCAGGCAGGCCGGGTCAGTAGCAAACGGGCAAACGGAGTACCAGGAACAGGCAGAAGAGTGGTCGGGGTCACAAGCTGGGTTCAGTAACTCACGGGCAGCACGGTACAGAGGGTCAGGCAGAGAATGGTCAGGGTCACAAGCCAGGGATCAAGCAGGAGAAGTCAGCAGAGGTCAGGATCAGGCAGGGTCGGCAGCAAGTCAGACAGGACCAGGAATACAGGATACAAGGTACATGGGCCCATGGAAAAACACACACCAAGGCCCTGACTGTGAGTCTGGCCATTCCTTCAATACAACCCCTGCAATCAGCTTCAGGTGTTTGGCTGATTGGAGGGGTGAGTCTCTGATTGCTGAGAGCACCCGCTGGCCAGCCCTGGTACTGCAGCCCACAAGGCAGGTGAGTCCCACCATTATTGGCAAGTCCATTCCTGACAGCGGCGTACATGATGACATCACTGCTCGATCATGCCCTAAAGCGTTTCGTCACACGACTTTGTCCGAGGGTCGGATCAGCAGTGAGATACACTAGCTCTTATAGAGCCGCTCGTTCTCCCAAAGGTCAGCATTAATTAACGCACTGATACCCTCTGATGAAAGGACACATGACGGCCTATACTCCACTGATTGCCTATAACAGACATATTATCAGGGGGAAGCTTTAGAGGTACTCTTTACTGCCATCTTGTGTTCAATCAACTTAATGCCAATGCCATCTTTACAAATAACTTGCAAATATATAAAATGACAAAATCATATAATGAAAATCAATATAAATTATATTAAAATTATATTAAATTACACCATTCAAAATTAATAATCACTAATAAAGCAATTCAAATCTAATTCTACATTTAGACCATTAGGGGGTCAGAGCATCAATCAAATATATCCATCTCATTTCACATTTAGATATTTCTCTTATTCTATTTGACCCACGCCACATATGAGGAATGGAATCTATTCCCCACAATTTTATACAGGAAGGATCTCAATTATGATATTTTCTAAAGTGCATAGACACACTATGATATTTATAACCTTTCATTATATTTTGCAAATGTTCCAGAATCCTAATTTTCACATTTTTTTTTGTCCGGCCTATATAAATTAGACCGCACGGGCATTCCAGGGCATACACCACATGAGTTGACTCACATGTGATAAAAGTGGTTATATCAAACTCCCTTCCATTGGATTTAGAAAGGAACCTGGTAAGTACACTATACATGTTTTTAACTAACAGGCAAGCTAAGCATTTATTGCATGAATAAAAGCCTTTTCTATCCCAAAACATACCCAACTGTTTGGGTGGATCCAAGATCTTTTTAACCGCTTTATCCCCAACAGTGGGGGCCTTCCTATAAATGAACATAGGTTTATCTGGAATGATAGGTCCCAATATTCTATCCATTTTTTGTATATGCCAATGCCTATTAAAAATATTTTCTACATCTCTATATTGTGAATGAAAATTAGATATGAAACCCCATTGATGTTTATCATTCAATTCTACTTTAGGTTTATCCCCAAGAAGTTGATCCCTGGGTACAGTAAATACTTCATTCACCGTTTTTTGGAGACATTCTTGATTGTACCTTTTATCAACACATCTACCTATAATAGTTTCTGATTGGGTTAAGAAATCACTATCCTGACAACAATTCCTCCTGAGTCGCATAATTTGACCTTTTGAAATATTTTTAAGCTATAATGGGTGATGGCCACTAAACCATGGGAGATAGCTATTACGATCAGTAGGTTTAAAATAAGTTTTAATTGATAAAGTGTCTTCTTTCCTAAAGATCATTAAATCCAAGAAATGAATAGTCTCTAACCTATATTGGTAATCAAGCTTAATGTTGTTAGGATTATTATTCAATAAATTATCCCTCAAGAAAGACTACTATGTCATCTTCAGATCCTGCCCATATCGTGGGATGTTTGTGGGATTTTCTATTTCACCTTATATAATGTTATAGAATAATTATAATATAAAAGCAAAGATTTTTTTAAAAATATGTCCAGCCACTAAATCCTGTCCATCCTTAATCCTGTAAGCTGGAGCTTAGAGAGAGAAAGAGAGACAGTTTGGCTACTGCTTTTATAATTAACAAGACTTCACTCATATTCAAACATACCCACATCAACACTCCTTACTCTGGTGTCCCCGCAACCCCTTAAGTGTCTTTCGTCCAATCTCCATTTTTCATATGATTCTGCCACACTTACTGACATCCTCCAGCAGATGGCACCATCTTACCGTGTGGACATTCTTTGACCCAGGTCAACTTAGGTTCCAGCCTGCCTTTTGATCCTTTGGTAATGCACAGCAAGCAGATAATATATTTATAGGGTGTATTTGATGTAAATTGTAATTGTAAGACTCTCGGAAAAATAGAACCATAGTTGCCAAAATTTAAAACAATTCTAGGGACACCTTTTTTGCTGCTGTATGTCCAGCAAGCCATTGTAGGTGGGGAATGCAATTTGTCTAGGGACAGGAAACTCATTTAAAATTGGTGAGGTTCTGCAAGAGGGATATTGTTAATCTATTGTACAATAAAGTTTTAAAACCATGTTTATACAGGAACATTTATCAAAAGAGGAACAAGTAATACAGGCAAGAAGATGTTGCTTAATAGTAAAAGTATTTGTTTATCTAGTTCCATTTATGGCTTATATATACATGTGGCAAACCTTTTCACCATTTTGAAAAGTGTTCATATGTGCAAAGGAACATAATTCCTGCAAAACATCAAAACCCAACATGCTGATCCTTGAATGAAGACAGGGGAGTTCTATGCTCCCCTGGCAAGTCCTATGCAGCTGCCCACAATTCTGCCCATCAAGGAGGGCTTAATTTATATTCACATAACCAAGAGTTATCCAGAGGAACTTCAATTTGTTTGTTTTTTAAAGTCAGCAATTACAAATACTATAGCTACTGACTTTGAAAAATGAGGTGCTTACCAGTGCCTGGGGTCCAGCTCTGTCTTCCCACAGCTGGTTCTTCTTACCACTTAGATAAAAGTGAAGCTTCAAATCACTCAACCATAAATAATCAAACAGATTGGCAGATAGACATTCCATTACACATACACATACAGGAGTTGATTTACTAAAAAGGAAGAGTGCAAAATCTGGTGCAGCTGTGCATGGTAGCCAGTCAGATTCTATCTTCAGCTTGTTCAGTTAAGCTTTGACCAAAAAACCTGGAAGCAGATTGGTTTCTATGCAGTGCTGCACCATATTTTGCACTCTCTAGTTTTAATATATCAATCCCATAGAGTCAAATATAAAAAAGAGCATTGCCAATTTAACAACATTTGGAAATATGAAAAAACATTATTAACAGTTGTAAAATATTAGAACCATATCAAGAATGTAAGCAGTGCACCTATCTCAGCAAAACTAATGTCCTGAGATATGGCAGCATAACAGGTATTTACTTTCACTAATAATTTCTAGGGATTCCGCCTAAGGCTCCTTTCACACCAATGTGTTTTTTAGTGATTTTTGCAGAAACGCACTACAGTCTATTTAACATGGTCTCTCGTGGAACATGTTCACATCTATGCTTTTTTGAGCTGTTGCATTTTTGGAAAGGGTAAGGGACTTTTTTAAAAGCAAGAAGTAGTATTTGCAACAATAAAGTTTAATGGAGAAGCTGCTGAAATGTATGGTAGTGCTTTTTTGCCACATTTTGCATTTTGAATTTTTATTCTGCCCAGCAACAAATAAAAATTCCACTAAAAAAAGAGCTGAACAAAACCCAAAACATGGTAAAAACACATCATAATCGCGTCAAAAATGCATGTAGAAAAATACAAAGCAAACTGCTAAAAGCACTGGAGAAAGCATCAAATGCAAAATGCATAAATGTGAACCAAGCCTTAAGCTGGAGTTTCCCCAACTTAATTTAGAGTCAGAAGTAACAATGTATGAGTGATTATTATTTTTTGCCTTGGCCAATCACTGAGGGTTTGTTCTAGTAGCGTGATCAACCTTCTTGAAAGTTCACCCCTTCTGGGTTTTGGTCTGGTGAGGATGCCACTGTGAAAAGGATTTTTCCTTCTCTCTTGGGCTTTTGGCTTTTGAGAAGGTTTTTCTTCTTGGGTCTTGGGTTGAGGCCCATGCAGCCCAAGTTCCTGTGCTATAGGGTACATCCAGAAAGAGACTAGAGTAGAAAGATGGCTATCTGTATGAAACTTCTTTAGAAATGTCTGCTATGCTGAACATTGTTCTATTGCATGGAGATCTCACTGTTCAACATTTTAAGGCACCTGTGACTATTTGTGTAAGATCAAGGGCCTAGTATTTTGCTTAGAGAACAAAGAAGACCACTGGATCATCAATAACAAATAATGACTTCTCCTATAAGGTCAGTCAACTAATTGCTGCTAAAAGGCCTATGATTACAGTATCAGGAGGCTGCTATTAAAGGGCCACTGACAATAGCAACAGCTACTAGAAGACTTTGAATGTTTTGCTATTTTGGGGTATCCTGTTCCTCTATCCTTTTCTCCAGAGTTTATTGATAGAATAAATGATAGAAAACATTAATGTAACTGGCTCCCAACTGTTTTTTTTACCCTTAAAGCTAAGCCAACCTGAGATGATAATTGCTAGTCTGCCAATACTAGAAATACTTCCTGTACAGCAAGATGGGAGACCATATCTGCCTGCATTGTCAAGCAACCAAATTTCAAATAAAACAAGCAAAAGGCAGAACAAAAAAGCACTATAGAGTAAAAGCAGCATCCTCAACCAGAAGATATTAAATTCAGGTAGGTAAATTAGGTAAGGAATGGGTAGTCCATAGGTTCAGAGTGCATTTAATGCTGCTCTACAAAAATGGGGGGTATCCATAGAACTAGAACAGTAGCAAACATAGAAGTATACATGGATCGCATGCAATAAAAGAAAGTATTGAAGTACAAGACAAAATGGAACCTCACAATTTCCCAACTTGTCAACACATATCAGGACAGAAAGAGACAGTCAAAAGCAGCCCACATTCTGTGGCCAATAGCGGGGCTGGGATAATCAGAAAACAGTTGTCATTTCCCCAGACAGGATCCGCTCCATAGGTATTTGGGTGGCAGTGATATATGCCAGTCAGCAGTACCTCCAAGAGTACAAAATGCAGGGGACAAGGGCACCGCATTTAGAGAGGTATCACTCTTTTTAAAGCCTCATTTGTAGTTAGAATGTTAGTGTTGGCAAAGGAAAATGTGTTTAAATGTTTTTGTTCATAACAACTGTAGTGCATTAGGTTGGTATGTAAATCTGAACTTGCTTTATGGATGTTTATAAGTAAAATCTTTTTTCAGTATCTTAATCCATTGCATATTTATTGTATTTACTGTAATTAACTTTATGATTGAGACAAGTAAAGTACAGTAGATGTGTGATCATCCTCTGATGTCAACAGAGTTTTTAGAGTGCATGCATGACAAACATTTTCTAGTATAGCATATTCTAAAATGAAGCAAAATGGTTGTCACCCTTTTACTCTTGGTATCAGCAAAACTTGTCAAAAGTGACTCATGCAGATAGCATATGAATGAAGCAGTAGACAGAAACTACACTTAAGGGTTTGTTTACTAAAGCTGGAGAGTGCAAAATCAGGTTCATTCTGCATAGAAACCTTCTAACCTCAGCTTGTTCAATTAAGCTTTGGCAAAAGAACTTGAAAGCTGATTGGTTTCTATGCAGGAGAGTGCCTGATTTTTCACTCTCCATCTTTATTAAATAAACCTCTTAGTGCTCTTAATTGAGGCAAGTACACACTATAGAGGGATATGCTTTGTTCATATTTCATGTCCAAGGTATACAACCACTTTAAGGTCTTTTACGGCATATGATATATACAAGTAAATCCCATATTCCTATAGCTGTTTCACATATTTCCTTGAAAAAACATGTTTTGGTGCTAGAAAAGTATTTATAACCCTCAAACATGATATATTTTCTGAAAGCAGAGGCCCTGAAAAATATATTGGTGGTTGTTGAAATTTTTGTATACAATAGAATAAAATATTAAGAATATAACTGTCTTCTGAGAATAGCAGAAATTCAAATATAAAAGAATAGAAAAGAATAGGATAGAATAAAAAAAAAATCATAGAATTCAATAGAATAGAATAAAATAGAAAGAATATAACTGTCTTTCAAAATTCAAATTTTTAACAGAATAAATTTGAATTCCAATGTATTAGAATAGAACAGAAAATAATAGAATAGAAAGTAAGAGAAAATAAGAGAATATAATAAAATAGAAAAGAACATAAAAGAACAGAAGAGATTAGAATAGAAAAGAGTAGAATAGACAATAAAAAATAGAATAGAAAAACAATAGAATAAAATAGAACACAATATAAAAGACTAGAATAGATGAGAATAGAATAGCATAGAAAATAAAATAGAAAAAAATAGCATAAAATAGAATATATCTGTCTTCAAATGTATGCTATTCAAAACTCACATTTCTAAAGACAGATATATTATATAATGTAATATCAAAAAGCATAACAAAATATCTTTATACAAAGAGACAAAATGTTCATTTTGTATAACAAAAACCATGAGATAAATTTAAGTAATTAATACAGTTGCAATTCAATACTGAAATACTGTTGACTTATGAAATATGAAAGATATCAAACAAGGAAAAATACAAAATCAAACAAACTGAGGTCTTGTTTACTGAGTGTTTTTCTGATAGAAAGCCATGGATCCCATTTTGCATTAAAGATGTGCATGGTTTCAGAGGTCATATGAAAAGTTTTCTCAGACAGCATAACACAGTCAACTCTATCCATGATATGTGTGAAGGTAACCAAAGGGCTTTTCCAGTTAAAGGCTATGTGCTACTGTGTGGCAACACAAATAGTATGGATCAATTGTATTAAATACATAGTTACATTTTGACTACATTTTCTCTCTTAACCTATACAATTTGTCACATTCCAAACTGCTGTAATACTGCATGTATACTAGTTTGATAAAAAAAAAAATAAAACGCCCAAAAACCTTATCTATATGCTACATAAGCTGAGCTAAATGTGGCCACACAGGTTAGAGTTGATAGTTTAGTCTTAATGCTGAATGGCTTGATCAATATCCCATTTGGCCTCACACAGTGGGAAAGCCAAAGATTGGGTTTCACAGGGCTATATTAGAGCTGACTGCTTTTTTATTTGGGAGGCACTGAATTGCATGTGCTGTCAGTTTATCTTGGTAGCCATTGGAATGAAATCCATGTAGACTCATCCTGATTTCATTTCAGGAAATTAAGGAAAAAACGTAATATAACAAATAGAAAAAAAAAGCACAAACAGTTCCTTGCAGATAAAATTGACAATTGACAAATTCTCTTACAAGCTTTAACAAAAGCTTGAGACTGGTTTTCAATAATTTTTTATATGCAGCTTTCATTAAAAATACATGGTAATTTTGTAATGATGATGTGATGATGATGATGTCCTTAACCTCATCAATACATGGACAAGAAGCCTTGATTGGGGGGAGGCTGCCCTGGCAAGGTACCCTTCCAATGTGGAGGTCATGTATAAAAAAAAAGTACAACAGTAATGAACATATGATCAATGTGACTGAAAAGTTTTTTGGGGTGGGAGTAATGTGTATTTTGATATCTCGCTGGCGGGTGTTCTCGTCAAGAGTCTAACAAAGAATAGCGGTGGATAAATTGTCGGAAGGTAAGTAGGTCGGAGAGAAGGGTATGGGAGAGTTATTTAGGAAGGGATAGAGGACTTGGTTGGAATCCCAGCATACTAGGAGGGTACCACATTTGTGTGTGTCAACTACAAACAGGTAATGGGAGAGGAGTGGAAATGGGTACTTGTTGAGGGCATAGTAAGCAGAACTCCTGAGGCTCTATTAGATTGTAAGCTCTAACAAGCAGGTTTCCACTTGTACCAAATTGTATTGTAACTGTAATGTCTATCTTCAATTTGTAAAGTGCTGAGCAAACTGTTGGTGATATGTAAATCCTGTATAATAATAAGGGCTCTAGAGCATGTATTGCAAAAGCAAGGATTATTTTGAGTGGGATATGGGAATGTGGAAAGGGGGGAAGAGAGAAGATAGGGGAAGAGGAAAGAAGGGAGGGAGGGAAAGGTGGGGAAAGGAAGAAGGGTGAGTATATGTAACCCAATGGGTAGGGGGATTAGCATATAAATGTAAACATTAGAAAACATTATCATACCATGTAGTGGTAAGACCTATAGGGTCAGCAGGTTTGATTTATGGACAAGTCAAAAGCTCAGAGGGGCTGGCCTGGAAATCAAGTGGAGTTGCAGCCCCAGCATAGTCAATAGCACTTCATAAGTGCTGGTAAAAATGAAGAAAAGGAGGGCTCACAATTGAGGTTGTGAAGAGTAAGTCCATGGTATCTTTATGAACTGGAGCAAGGGAGTTATAGCGTCCCCTCTTGTGGGTGTTAGAGCAACTTTTGGAGCTAGGAGATTCATGTAGCTTCCTTGGAGAGCAGGATGCAGAATGTCGGCAGGAATCTTCTGGAGCGGGGCCAGAGGAAAGCAGTTGAAGGTCTCGTAGGACTGATTGGAGATCATCTGAGGACCTACAGGTGTGATGGGATCCTTGGTATGTGAAGCTGACAGAGAAGGGGAAACTCCATTTGTATGTTTTATGTTGTTGTTGTAGGATCTGTAGATAGGGTTTCAAGGCATGTCTCTTGGAGATGGTGAGTGGAGAGAGGTCCTGAAATATTTGCTAATTGTGGGTTTGGAGCTCTTGTTCCTGGCTGCTGCTATCAGTTGCTCCTTGGTGCGGACAAAATGGAGCTTGGTAATTATATTGCATGACATGCCCTCAGGTCTGCAGAGGGCTAAAGCCTTATGGACTCTGACCATTTCCAGATGGTCAATTGGAATGGCCAGCACCAGGTCTTGAAATAGTGCTGTGGCTATTGATTGAAGATCAATAATAATTTCAGCGAAGGTTAGATCTACAGGCCCTATCCTCAAAGTCCTCCAGATGAGATAAAAATGTAAGGTTTTATTCCCCTCTGAGTGGTTAGCAGTGAGAGTATCAAGATCATCCACTCTCAGTTCTAGGTCCACTGAGCGTTGTCCATGTTCGTGGAATTTACGGAATAGTCTGTCAGTAATTCGGTCGGAGGTTTGATTGGCTGTTTTAAGGCTTTGTTGAGCATTGGCTCAAACTGATGAAGTAGGTCAGGCTGTGAAATATTAGGCCTCAAGGCCAGTGGGGTGATCACAAGATCTGTGTCAGAATCACCGTCAGCTGTGGCTGGTTGTTGTGTCTGCGTCTGTGAGTGTGTTGAGCACTGCTGAGAAGATTAAGCCAATGTCATCTTGGATGAGGCTCAGACAAGGACGTCTTGGATGGATTTAGGCTTTATCTTCTGTTTTGCATCTCCATGCACCATCACGACTGTAGCTCAGTGGTCACTGTGCTTCGGGGGGGTGATGGGTGTGCTAAAGGCTGCCTGGTCAGGGCTGAAGAAGGCCTGAGGAACCAAAGAGGAGTGGAGCTCTTTTCAAGTATGTCCTGCTTGGACAACTTCATGCATTTGCCCCCATATATTTCTTTTTTAATAGTTTGCATTGGTACATGTTCCCATGGCAATAATTTTTGGAGAACACAGAAAAAATAAGGTATACAAAATGGCAAACATTTTAATAAATCTAGCAACCTTGACAAAAAATTATAATAAAGAAATTTTTTCTTAAAAAAAGGATTTCTGAACAGCTAACTTTACAGGAAGTAATCATGGATTTTAGAATTAGTCATGGGGTGAAAGAATACAGAGCAACAAGAAGTGAGCTATTAAAGATACTCAGAAGAAAGAAGATAGAACACATATGACCAAAAGAATATACAATAATTTATGATGGAGAAATGACTTTATAGCTATTTCATATTTCCCCACAGCATTTCCTTCACTTATTATCATTTGGCATTTTTCATTGTGAAATTCATATACTTAGTTTTCCCTAAATCCACTTCAGTCAAGCTTTCTTTAATTCTTGCATTAGTTTTTTCACTTTTACTGACAAAGTGTCCATTTCTTCACGTTACCTCATATACTGTATATTTAGATGTGTGTATATATATATATACAGTCAGGTCCATAAATATTGGAACATCGACACAATTCTAACATTTTTGGCTGTATACACCACCACAATGGATTTGAAATGAAACAAACAAGATGTGCTTTAACTGCAGACTGTCAGCTTTAATTTGAGGGTATTTACATCCAAATCAGGTGAACGGTGTAGGAATTACAACAGTTTACATATGTGCCTCGCACTTGTTAAAGGACCAAAAGTAATGGGACAATTGGCTTCTCAGCTGTTCCATGGCCAGGTGTGTGTTATTCCCTCATTATCCCAATTACAATTAGCAGATAAAAGGTCCAGAGTTCATTTCAAGTGTGCTATTTGCATTTGGAATCTGTTGCTGTCAACTCTCAAGATGAGATCCAAAGAGCTGTCACTATCAGTGAAGCAAGCCATCATTAGGCTGAAAAAACAAAACAAACCCATCAGAGAGATAGCAAAAACATTAGTCGTGGCCAAAACAACAGTTTGGAACATTCTTAAAAAGAAGGAACACACCGGTGAGCTCAGCAACACCAAAAGACCCGGAAGACCACGGAAAACAACTGCGGTGGATGACCAAAGAATTCTTTCCCTGGTGAAGAAAACACCCTTCACAACAGTTGGCCAGATCAAGAACTCTCTCCAGGAGGTAGGTGTATGTGTGTCAAAGTCAACAATCAAGAGAAGACTTCACCAGAGTGAATACAGAGGGTTCACCACAAGATGTAAACCATTGGTGAGCCTCAAAAACAGGAAGGCCAGATTAGAGTTTGCCAAACAACATCTAAAAAAGCCTTCACAGCTCTGGAACAACATCCTATGGACAGATGAAACCAAGATCAACTTGTACCAGAGTGATGGGAAGAGAAGTGTATGGAGAAGGAAAGGAACTGCTCATGATCCTAAGCATACCACCTCATCAGTGAAGCATGGTGGTGGTAGTGTCATGGCGTGGGCATGTATGGCTGCCAGTGGAACTGGTTCTCTTGTATTTATTGATGATGTGACTGCTGACAAAAGCAGCAGGATGAATTCTGAAGTGTTTCGCACAATATTATCTGCTCATATTCAGCCAAATGCTTCAGAACTCATTGGACGCCGCTTCACAGTGCAGATGGACAATGACCCAAAGCATACTGCAAAAGCAACCAAAGAGTTTTTTAAGGGAAAGAAGTGGAATGTTATGCAATGGCCAAGTCAATCACCTGACCTGAATCCGATTGAGCATGCATTTCACTTGCTGAAGACGAAACTGAAGGAAAATATCCCAAGAACAAGCAGGAACTAAAGAAGACAGTTGCAGTAGAGGCCTGGCAGAGCATCACTAGGGATGTAACCCAGCGTCTGGTGATGTCTATGCATTCCAGACTTCAGGCTGTAATTTACTGCAAAGGATTTGCAACCCAGTATTAAAAAGTGAAAGTTTGATTTATGATTATTATTCTGTCCCATTACTTTTGGTCCCTTAACAAGTGGGAGGCACATATGCAAACTGTTGTAATTCCTACACCGTTCACCTGATTTGGATGTACATACCCTCAAATTAAAGCTGACAGTCTGCAGTTAAAGCACATCTTGTTCTTTTCATTTCAAATCCATTGTGGTGGTGTATATAGCCAAAAATGTTAGAATTGTGTCGATGTCCCAATATTTATGGACCTGACTGTATATATATATATATATATATATATAATTTAAGTATGCAGTATGCAATATTAGTCATAGAGTTACCTTGCACATGTTTACCATTGCTGGAAACATAAGGTTGATTTTCTAAAGGCAACTAAGCTGTTCACTTTCAAGGGATTTTGGCCCAGGGTGTATTAAATGGGGCTTATTAACTGCAAAAAACACCCAATCACATGGAAGGAAATTTAAAAAACAGCATACTTGCTTGCACATATTGGATGATGCAATGTAAACATTATGGTAGATGCAATGTAAACAGCCTATTTTCATTTAATAAAGGACCCACTTATGTGTATTATCCTTAACAAGGCTATACATTTATAATCTATGCATATATTTCTTTCCCTTTTTTTACTAATAAGGACAAAAACGTCTTATTCCTAGATATTTAGTGGCAGCTGCAAATCCTCTTATGCTCTGTTTGTAAGTTATTAGATCCTTACCATAATCTCCTCCATTTACTACATCCTCACACAGAACTTTGTCTTTCTTTAAGGCTTCAGTACTATCTTTAATGCCTTCCATGTTGGTTCCTCCATCATTTTTATGACATACAGTATATTCATACTGTACGTCCTTCTTTCTGCTTTTCTACCACTTTCATTCCCTCTCATTTTTATGGAGCTTGAATCTTGTATTCAGTAGTTCCTCAATATGGCATTTATGTTCTTTGAGATTACCATTTTTACTTTTACAAAATTCACTCTAGATTGATGACCTCTTTTTGCTACCTAGGCACCACAACAAATGAAGACAATAATTTGTCTCAGTAAATAAAAGCAAAAGTAGCTGCTGGAGAGATGTCATTATTCATTTACCTTTTAAGATCAAGAATTTTGTCAGTGAAATCTAAAATTCCGGTTTATGGAAGTATTCAGAAACATGCTGTTGCATAGGCAGTGGTAACTAATGTATAAACAAATGTAGAAAATTACTGTTTATAGAGGTTCATAAACAAAGAAAGGAAAAAAAAACAGAATTACATGACATCTAGGGCATCTAGTTGTAGCAGGTTTTATAAGAAGTAAGCATCTAAATTGATTGGACATGTAAGAAAATAAGATGCACATGCTAAAGTTAATAAACTAGAGAGAATGGTTTACAAAGTCTTGAAGGACAGATGTCTTTACAGGATATGTTTAGCAAGTAGTATATATTTCAATCTTTGAAGTCCACTTACCCAATGAATAAAATTACTAATTCTATCAACAACCTAAAAAGCCATCCACAACTCTACCCCCAACTACATTGCTAACCTTGCCTCAAAATACCAACCAAACCATTCTCTTGCTCCTCCCAAGACTTTCTGCGTTCTAGCTCCCTCATCCCCTCCTCCCATGTTTACCTCCAGGACTTCTCCAGGGCCTCTTTCATCCTGTGGAACTCCTTACCCAATCTGCCAAACTATCTCCTATCCTATTTAGGTGATCCCTGAAAACCCATCTCTTTGGAGAAGCCTCTACCTAACAACAAAACGTATTTTCTCCATCAGCTCATCCAACACAATTATTACTCTTTGTATCACTTGACCATCTCTTTAAGATTGTAAGCTCTATTGAGCAGGACCCTCTAATTCCTCTTGTATTGAATCATATTGTAACTGTACTGTCTGCCTTCGTTTTTAAATTGCTGCTCAAACTGTTGGCACTATATAAATCCTGTATAATAATATTAGTAATTTTGGAATTGTGAAAGGAACTTCAGCATTTTTTGACATGATGGGACTTATTCACTAAAAGCTAGTTGGCTGATCACTTTTCAGGAGGATTTTCACTTTGCAAGGTTTTTTCATTTGCAGAAGAGTTTTCTGTTTACTCAGTGAGCTGTTGACTTCTGTCATCCAATTATGTGCAAGCACAAATACTGCTTTTTTTGTTTTCCTGGCATGTGAATGGGTATTCTTTGCAAAATGAATTTTCACCACATTCACTAAACTAATGATAACTTTCCTTGGAAAATAAACAATCTATTGGCCTTTAATAAATCACCCACAAATGTCTTTTAGCCAACTGGATACTACTCCACCTCATGATCTTGTATTGTGTCTCGTCCATTCCTTCTAGTTCTCTAGTCCAGGAACCATAAGGTGTACAGGTTAGGTGACATTACCTATCGGAGAATGTTCCTGGATGTACATTTCAGTGAACTTCGCCATGGACCTACTGTATACCTCCCAATTATAGTGTTGTAGATTTGGTTCAAGAATTTGAAGTTAGGTAAATCCTGGATTCCTAACTTGCACATGGCAAACATCAGCCCCTTGTTGACTGAAAGGGCTAAGTAAGGCCCAGAGGCGATATTGTAAGGTATGCCCCTGTTGATGAACACATCCATAAATAATTACCTGAGGAACTCAAGGCAGATCAATTGTTTTAAGTAACTTTTTCCCTCAGCTTTCCTTAATATCTGTTTTCTGATTTATGCAAGTATAATGCGCTTCTATGTGCCTTTCACTGCCACATATTTAGTGTTCTGGCATAGCCACTGTATAGTCAACACATGACCTCAATCAAACATCAACTTTAAATCTGACTCAGTGCCTGAGAAAATTGGATTGTTATTTTAGTTATAACTTTAGTTTTAGTTTAGCTGTCTCTGTTGTCTGGTCCTCAGTCTCCATTGCTATTACTATTTAATGATTACCCTAGCCTTACACCCAGTTCTCTTGCATGCTTGTCTGTCACTAGCCTTGACCCCTTGTCTATGGCTCATGCTTCATGACTTGACTTGTTATGAAACCTGGAACTGACTGGTGTTCAGCTCAACAGTTCTAAAATTGCAGCCTGAATGTTTCCTGCAGCCAAATTCTCCTTCAGCAGTAAGGGCATTAGTAAAGAAAAGACATATGCAGAACCTGCATCTAAGCTTAGAACTTTAAAAAATCTGCTGGCGACAAAGTAAATTATTAAAAAAAAATACAAAAAAGAGTGACAACTACTGTAGTTGCATTAGGGATGTACATAGGATGACAATGTATGAGAAAGAAAACACTAATGAGAGGCTCAGAGTAGCATTGCAGTATTGAGGTGTTATGATCCGCCAGGTGGTGCCTCAGGCTGCCAACTAACAGACCTACCCAGAGCGTGGGGTCTAAGCCCGGGCTGTGCTTTCACCAGGGCCCCTGATGGTGGGGATGGACTTGAAACAGTCCCGGGCCAGGTCACGACCTCTGAGCAGGCCCACCAGTGGCTGAGGAGGCCTCCGGGGACGTATGCAGGTACCGGGAGAGCCAGATGTGAAGCGGATGGCGGCCCCAGCAGGATGGTAACGGATCGTGGTCCCGTGGGGGTAAGCGGGGTACAGAATCGGCGGGCAAAGAGTAGTCGGGTCACACGCAGGATCAGCAGGGTAAGTCAGTCCGTAGAATGGTCAGGGCAATCCAGGTCAAACACAGGAGCAGGCAGAGTAGTCAGGGCAATCCGGGTCAATCACAGGAGCAGGCAGCGTAGTCAGGGCAATCAGGGTCAATCACAGGGGCAGGCAGCGTAGTCAGGGTCAATCAGGGTCACTAGACAGGTGCAGGAACTCAGAATCACAGATAGACCTTGCAGCAATCTGTGACAGTGCAGGGCATCTTTAAATAGTGCGCCCTGCACTGTCATTGGCCGGCTAGGATGCGCCCCCGGCTGTCATTGAGGAAAAAATGTCACCAGCACACCGAGGATCACCAATATGGGTCCAAAGGTTTTAATAAACCATCACATAGTTACAGCAAGGCAACGTTTCGGAGTCTCGCAGGACCCCTTCATCAGGTCACATGCCTGATGAAGAGGTCCTGCGAGACTCCGAAACGTTGCCTTGCTGTAACTATGTGATGGTTTATTAAAACCTTTGGACCCATATTGGTGATCCTCGGTGTGCTGGTGACATTTTTTCCTTGCTGATTCTGTTTGGTTCCAGCCGACGGTCACTGCAGCACTCACTCATACACACAGCCATTTTTAACGCAGGAACGTGTGCGTTTGGATCATATACTTGCATCCCGGCTGTCATTGGACGCCTGAGGCGCGCCCGCGGCTCCTACTGCGCATGTCAGCTGCGGCTCGCCGGGACCTAGTGCCTGTGTCCCGGTGTGATCTGCTGCCAGTGCGCATGCGCGGGGGAAGGCACCGCGATCCCGGATTCCGGAGCCGCGATCCCTGACATTGCCCCCCCCCAATGGGCACCCTCCGGGAGCCCCACTGATCTCTCCACCGCGGGAGACTACAAAATAACTCCCGGATGAGCCTGGGTGCGTGAATGTTCTGGGCAGGTTCCCATGAGTTCTCCTCAGGGCCATAACCCTTCCATTTTATCAGGAGCTGTGTCTGGCCCCCCCTCTTTCGGGCAACTGAGGATAGTCTCCACTTCATATTCCTCCTGGTCACCTATGATGACTGCCTCGGGAGGTCTGGATTCACGGTCCGGGAAGGGATCCGGTCTGGATGGCTTCAGGAGAGACACATAGAACACAGGATGTATCTTGAAGGTTCGCGGAAGCTTGAGTTCGTAGGCCACCTCGTTGACTACTCTTTTTACCGGAAATGGGCCAATGTACTTGGGCCCCAGCTTCCTTGAAGGACACAGCATCTTCAAGTTGGTCGTTGCCAGCCAAACCTGATCCCCTGGTTGAAGCAGTAACTCTCCTCTTCTTTTCCTGTCGAACGCCCTTTTACTGTCCTCTTGGGCTTTAGCGATGGCTTCCTGAATCGTTTTGTTATTGACAGAAAAGAAGTTCAAGATGTCTTGAGATGCCGGTACCGGATTTTCAGGCATCAGATCAGGGAGGAATGTGGGATGATACCCGTAATTGGAAAAGAACGGGGATTGACCCGTAGCTGAGTGATTCGAGTTGTTGTACGAGAATTCTGCGGAAGGCAACAACGTCAGCCAGTCATCCTGAAGGTAGGATGTGTAGCATCGTAAGTACTGTTCCAGCGTTTGGTTGGTCCTCTCAGTTTGGCCGTTGGTCTGAGGATGGTAGGCGGATGAAAGCGACAGCTTGATTCCCAGCGCTTTACACAAGGCGTTCCAGAACCTGGAGGTGAATTGGACTCCCCGATCTGACACTATATCTTCGGGAACCCCATGAAGCCTCACTACTTCCATAATGAAGATCCGTGCCGTTTCTGGTGCCGATGGGGTCTTCTCCAGGGGTACGAAATGTGCCATCTTTGAGAAGCGGTCAACGATCACCATTATTGCTGTGTAGCCTTGGGATGGTGGGAGTTCGACCACAAAATCCATGGCTATCATTTGCCAGGCCCGCTTGGGTATAGGTAATGGACGTAACAATCCCCATGCCCTGCTCCTGGAGGGCTTGTTCCTTTGACAGGTGGGACAGGTCTGGACGTAACACTCGCAATCCTTGATCATATCCGGCCACCAGAACGAGCGCCGTAGTAGTTCCAGAGTTTTCGTTACCCCGAAGTGGCCCGCCATTGGATGGTCGTGGCAGTGCCCTAGGACCAAGGTTCGCACTTCTTCTGGGACCATGATCCGGTCTTCCTTCCACAACAGCCCACCGTGGTTCTGGAGGGGTGACCCAGACGGAACTGGTAGTCCTACAGAAGCATCGAGAAGTCTGGAGCGAAGCTCCGTTTGTGAGCGAGGAAGCTTCCGGAAGGTAAGATGGTGTCAGGTACCACTGCGTCGTCGGGGTCCTCAAACATGTGGGACAGAGCGTCTGGTTTTGTATTCCTAGTACCGGGTCAGTACGTTATATGGAATATAAATCGAGAAAAGAAAATAGCCCATTTCGCCTGGCGAGGTCTCAGTCGTTTTGCCGTTCTTAAATATTCAAGAATTTTGTGATCTGTGAATATTAGGATTGGGTGTGTGGCTCCTTCCAGTAAGTACCTCCATTCTTCTAGAGCGGATTTAATGGCCAGGAGCTCCCGATCTCCAATGTCATAGTTACGTTCCGGTTACGGTATCAACTTCCTGGAGAAGAACGCCACAGGGTGCAGTAGTTCCCTGGTATCATTCCTTTGGGACAGAACCGCTCCTTCCGCGTTTTCGGAGGCGTCCACTTCCAAAACATATGGGAGAGAAGAATCCGGATGGCAGAGAATGGGAGCAGAGGTTTCTTGAGCTTTTCGAATGCCGTCTGAGCTTCGGGAGTCCACTTAAAGTGGACCCCTTGTTTCGTCAGTTGCGTGATCGGGGAGACCAGACCGGAGAAGTTCCTAACAAACTTTCTATAAAAGTTATTAAAGCCGATGAAACACTGTACCCCCTTTTTGTCAGCGGGTATTGGCCAATCTAAAATCGCTGTGACTTTCTGGGGATCCATCGCGACCCCCGCGGAAGAGAGAACCAGTCCCAAGAACGTGATTTTGCGCTGTTCGAAACAGCACTTTTCTGCCTTAACGTATAGCCCGTGTTGACGCAACCGCTCTAATACCCGTAACATGTGACCTCGATGAACCTCCAGTGAGGGGGAAAAAATTAGGATGTCATCCAAATAAACCACCACGAAAACATTGAGGAAATCACGAAAAACATTGTTGATAAAGTGCTGGAAGGTTGCCGGTGCATTACAGAGCCCGAACGGCATCACCAAATACTCATAGTGACCGAATCTCGTACGGAAAGCCGTCTTCCACTCATCCCCCTCCCTGATACGAACAAGGTTATAGGCCCCCCGCAGGTCTAATTTAGTAAATATCATTGCTGATCTCAATCTCTGGAGGAGCTCGGGGACTAGGGGTAAGGGATAACGATTCTTTACCGTTATTTTGTTCAGATCACGGTAGTCTATGCAGGGCCGTAATGATTTGTCCTTCTTCTCTACGAAGAACAACCCGGCCCTGGCTGGGGATGTGGATGGACGAATAAATCCTTTCCAAAGGTTTTTGTCAATATATTCCCTCAGTACTCCCGATTCCATTTCAGACAAAGGAAAGATACGGCCGAACGAGATTTCAGATCCGGGTAGGAGGTCTATGGGGCAATCGTATGAACGGTGCGGAGGAAGAATGTCAGCTCCTTGCTTACTGAAAACGTCTAAGAAGTCATGATAGGCCGGAGGAATAACCTGGGATAGATTGGTGTCGCTATCCAAGCACAGGAGGAACCGGGGAACCACGGATCCTATGACGTGGCAGTGACTCAAACAGTAAGGTGACCGAAATTGAATTGTTCCCTTTTCCCAGTCAGTCTGGGGGTTATGGGCCTGCAGCCAAGGGAGCCCCAGAATGACTGGAAAAAGGGGAGATGCGATGGCATCCAAACGGAGGAACTCCTGGTGATGGTCTGCCATTGTGGTGAAAATGGGTGGTGTCTCCTGGTCCACCACCCCTGATTTTATACTGGACCCATCTGCCAAGAAGATGTTGAACCCCCTTTCTTTGGTCTGGAGAGGGATTTTTTGCCGGTGGGCAAAAGTCAGATCGATAAAACAACTACAGGCTCCTGAGTCAACGATTGCGGTCACCGACAATGTTCCTCTGGGGAGCTGTAAAGACACAGGTATGGCCAGGTAACTTGACTGATCATCCCTTCCTGCAGGTAAAGTAAAAGAAAAGGAAGTGGACTTACTCATCTTTGCAGGACAGGAGCGCACCTGGTGACCAGCTTCCCCGCAGTACAGACATAGGTTCTGTGATCGTCTCCTCTGACGTTCCTCGACCGATAAGTGGGAACGGGCCAGTCCCAGTTGCATGGGTTCCGGGTTGTCCCCTGATTCCGTACTTTGCGGATGGTTCCCTGGGGCTGGAGCTGTGTCTCTCGGTGGAATCCATGCCACCCTTTGACCCTGGCTGCTCCTTTCCAGCCGACGTTCCCTTAGTCTACGGTCAATTTGAATGGCCAACTCAATCAGTTTTTCCAGGGAGTCAGGTAGGCCTACTTGTGCTAGTTCGTCTTTGAGAGACTCAGACAGCCCGATGCGGAACTGGTGACATAAGGCCGCATCGTTCCATCTGGTGTCTCCCATGGAACGCCTAAAATCGGACACGTATTCTTCGGCTGTCCGGTGGCCTTGCCGTAGAGAGTATAGGGTAGCCTCTGCGGAAGCAGCCCGCTGAGGGTCGTCATACAAAACAGCCATGGCCTGAAAGAACTCGGTCACGGAGTCAAGATGGGGGTCGTGCTTCTCCATCAGACGGTGAGCCCAATCCTGGGGCTCATCCTGAAGGAGAGAGACTATAAACCCCATCTTGACGGTCTCAGTGGTGAACGTGCGGGGCTGCAAGTCGAAATACAGGGTGCAAGCGTTCCGGAAGGCTCGGAAGCGGCTCCGGTCACCACGGAATCGTTCCGGCAGGGGAACGCGGGGTTCAGGAGCTAGGGGTGTAGCAACCGCTCCGGATTCCGGGGTTGCGGGAGGTTCCGCAGATGGAGGACTCTGAGCAGGGGGAGTCAGGGGGGCTAACGACTCCATGCGGTCCTCCAGTCGGGCGCAGCGACTGTGGAAATTCTGGAAAGCCTGGGTCAAAGTTGCCAAGTGCTGGCAAATATCCTCTAGGGACGCCGGTCCACTTCTTGGCTCTGTCATGGCCGCAAGGTACTGTTATGATCCGCCAGGTGGTGCCTCAGGCTGCCAACTGACAGACCTACCCAGAGCGTGGGGTCTAAGCCCGGGCTGTGCTTTCACCAGGGCCCCTGATGGTGGGGATGGACTTGAAACAGTCCCGGGCCAGGTCACAACCTCTGAGCAGGCCCACCAGTGGCTTAGGAGGCCTCCGGGGACGTATGCAGGTACCGGGAGAGCCAGATGTGAAGCGGATGGCGGCCCCAGCAGGGTGGTAATGGATCGTGGTCCCGTGGGGGTAAGCGTGGTATAGAATCGGCGGGCAAAGGGTAGTCGGGTCACACGCAGGATCAGCAGGGTAAGTCAGTCCGTAGAATGGTCAGGGCAATCCGGGTCAAACACAGGAGCAGGCAGAGTAGTCAGGGCAATCCGGGTCAATCACAGGAGCAGGCAGCGTAGTCAGGGCAATCCGGGTCAATCACAGGGGCAGGCAGCGTAGTCAGGGTCAATCAGGGTCACTAGATGGGTGCAGGAACTCAGAATCACAGATAGACCTTGCGGCAATCTGTGACAGTGCAGGGCATCTTTAAATAGTGCGCCCTGCACTGTCATTGGCCGGCTAGGACGCGCCCCCGGCTGTCATTGGATGCCTGAGGCGCGCCCGTGGCTCCTACTGCGCATGCGCGGCGTCCTGTCAGCTGCGGCTCGCCGGGACCTAGTGCCTGTGTCCCGGCGTGATCTGCCGCCAGTGCGCATGCACTGGGGAAGGTGCCACGATCCCGGATTCCGGAGCCGCGATCCCTGACATGAGGTGTGTTCAGCAGAGACACCACAAATATGTCAGATTTGTTATCCATCAAAGCTTTTAAATTGAGGTTGTGTCTGATGCTACAACTTCTCCTGACCTACTGTGGGAAAGGACCTGTAAGCCTAAGGGATTTTTGAAAAACATAAAATGAAACATTGGGGAGCCCAATGTTGTGTGGTGTTTCCTGCCTTTATGCATTGCAGCCTTCACCCTAAATAAACCGCTCAGGGGAGATCCAGTTTACTAACATTTACACTTCACTTTTCTGACTGCAAAGAGAAGCGAAGAAGTTACATGCAGAATGGCCACAATGTGTTGTAGATGTGAGAAGTGAGCCCATGATTTTGCAAAATCATCTCGCGAGAATGATAAAAGATGACAAAATAAGAGTCTATAAATGAAATTTGGAATTGGAGTTATTAAAAGACCTATGTGAGAGGGGCTACTTATTAATAATGGCGTTTTTATTTATATCAAGACATTCCTGTGACACGTGTAACTGAGTGTATTTATATAGCCATTTATATTTATATAACACCGAGTGGTGACAATGGAAGCAGGGGATATAATCCCCCTGATTACTCTTCCCATAACAGCTATTTCCGGCTTTTCTCCCTGCTTTCGCCACCTCTAAGATGGAGAAGCAGGGATCATAAAAATGGCCACTGAGGTGCTTACATCACACCCTATTAAGCTGGCATTTTGTATTGAGATCAGTGACAACCTCTTACTAAACAGCTGTGATGAGAAGTGGAGGACATAATTTCTACTCATTGCAGTTTATTAAACTCCTACACAGTGAAGGTAAGCCAGGATAGTAACTATCTTGGCTTATCTCAATTGAATAAACATACACATTGATTTGCCCCATTTTGCTCAAAAACAACAAAATAAATTAAAAATATAACATAGAAGTGAATCAACCCAACCAGATCAGTCAACTAATCTTGTTAATCAATTTTATTTATCTACTACTATATCTCTTAAACATGCACACGTTACATTTTTTGTGTTATGTGCTAAATTGATAGAATAAAACAGCTAACTGTACTGCATTACTGCAATCTATGTATATAGCTAGGAGCTCAGGGAACATTTGCCTATGTTTAAGTCCCTATAATACAAAATAGCTGGACACATCCAGCTGAATGTTAGGATCTAAGGACCACAGTGAGCAGCATGAGAGAAGCATTTTCTCATTATAAAATAAAACACTCCAGGAAACTTTCAAAATTACCTTTGCATAGGCATATCCCCTGCCCTGCTAGGGTTAAATGCTCAGGGGGGTGAGGGATAAGTTAAGTAAAACATACTTTTTAATCTTCTTGTAGACAATAATAAGACTAGATAATAATAACACCTGCAAAGGGAGCTGCACTACAGGGTATTTTTTAAATTTTCTTTGGAGTTCAGCCTTAGGAGCCTAAAAAATGTCACAGCAGGTTAACCAGACATTATTCTAATAAAAAAATGCAGATTAAAAAAAAAATTCATATAACTTTTAAAATTACAATACCTTGCTAAAACCTAGATGAGTTTTAGATGTTGTTTAAAAAATAATTTTAGGTCTGATTAAAGTGGAATAGGATGATCACATGTGCCTTGCAGAGCCTGGGAAGTATGACGTGGGGAGGGGGAGACAGTTCTGGGGGTAATAGAAAGTGATTTTGTGACTGTACAGCTTCCACTTCATTAAAAAGTCGATAGTCAGCTTGTAGAGTATACATGCACTCCTGGCTTTTGAAGCATACAACAAACAGCGGTGGCAGTAAAATAGTAGAAGTATATCTGAATCCAAAAGCAAACAATGAATGCATTGGCGCTTATCAATCCTTACAAGTGATGGCTCATTTGTTTTCATTTTTAGTGTTTTTACTTTATTTTCATCTGGCCAGTAAGTCTGTTATATTTCAACTTCCTTTAGCAGACCAAGCTGTTTACTCAAAGTGGCAGTTAGAGAATTGAGATAAAACATTTAACACTGACAGGGGTACTTACATTGGTGAGCTTTTATTTATGTATGTAAAATCTTTATTCCAAAAGGAAAAAAACTGTTGCTATAACTTCATAAAAAGAGTTAAATGAAGTTCGGTGTTAACTTAATTGAATTAAAGTCTAGTGCGTGTAAATCTACTCTTTCCAAAAGAGCAACACTGCCTTCCAAGGGTGGCTCCATTGCTTTCTCCATTGAAGTGTGTTACTGGCTGGATCACATGAAAATAGATAAAAAAAATCACAATAAATCTATTGCAATCACCACATGTAAGGATTGGTAAGCTGTGATGTATACATTTCTCATTTTTAGATACCCCTTAAAGGATAAGTTCACCTTTAATAAAAAAAAAAATAAATTCACATTTTGTTGCAGGTAAAAACATGTGCATTTACTATATATATATAAATATATATATATATATATATATATATATATATATATATACAGTGGGGCAAAAAAGTATTTAGTGAGCCACCAATTGTGCAAGTTCTCCCACTTAAAAAGATGAGAGAGGCCTGTAATTGGCATCATAGGTAGACCTCAAGTATGAGAGACAAAATGAGAAAAAAAATCCAGACAATAACATTGGCTGATTTGGAAAGAATTTATTTGCAAATTATAGTGGAAAATAAGTATTTGGTCAATATCAAAAGTTCATCTCAATACTTTGTTATATATCCTTTGTTGGCAATGACAGAGGTCAAACGTTTCCTGTAAGTCTTCACAAGGTTGGCACACACTGTTGCTGGTATGTTGGCCCATTCCTCCATGCAGATCTCCTCTAGAGCAGTGATGTTTTGGGGCTGTCGCTGGGCAACATGGACTTTCAACTCCCTCCAAAGGTTTTCTATGGGGTTGAGATCTGGAGACTAGCTAGGCCACTCCAGGACCTTGAAATGCTTCTTACGAAGCCACTCCTTCGTTGCCCGGGCGGTATGTTTGGGATCATTGTCATGTTGGAAGACCCAGCCACGTTTCATCTTCAATGCCCTTGCTGATGGAAGGAGGTTTGCACTCAAAATCTAACGATACATGGCCCCATTCATTCTGTCCTGTACATGGATCAATCGTCCTGGTCCCTTTGCGGAGAAACAGCCCCAAAGCATGATGTTGCCACCCCCATGCTTCACAGTAGGTATGGTGATCTTTGGATGCAACTCAGCATTCTCTCTCCTCCAAACACGACGAGTTGTGTTTCTACCAAACAGTTCTATTTTGGTTTCATCTGACCATATGACATTCTCCCAATCCTTTTCTGGATCATCCAAATGCTCTCTAGCAAACTTCAGACGGGCCCGGACATGTACTGGCTTAAGCAGGGGGACACGTCTGGCACTGCAGGATCTGAGTCCCTGGTGGTGAAGTGTGTTACTGATGGTAGCCTTTGTTACGTTGGTCCCAGCTCTCTGCAGGTCATTCACTAGGTCCCCCCGTGTGGTCCTGGGATTTGTGCTCACCGTTCTTGTGATAATTTTGCCCCACGGGGTGAGATCTTGCGTGGAGCCCCAGATCAAGGGAGATTATCAGTGGTCTTGTATGTCTTCCATTTTCTAATAATTGTTCCCACAGTTGATTTGTTCACACCAAGCTGCTTGCCTATTGCAGATTCAGTCTTCCCAGCCTGGTGCAGGTCTACAATTTTGTTTTTGGTGTCCTTCGACAGCTCTTTGGTGTTCACCATAGTGGAGTTTGGAGTGTTGTGGACAGGTGTCTTTTATACTGATAACAAGTTCAAACAGGTGTCATTGGTACAGGTAATGAGTGCAGGACAGAGGAGCCTCTTAAAGAAGAAGGTACAGGTCTGTGAGAGCCAGAAATCTTGCTTGTTTGTAGGTGACCAAATATTTATTTTCCACCATAATTTGCAAATAAATTCTTTCCAAATCAGCCAATGTGATTGTGTTGATTTTTTTTCTCATTTTGTCTCTCATAGTTGAGGTCTACCTATGAGGCCAATTACAGGCCTCTCTCATCTTTTTAAGTGGGAGAACTTGCACAATTGGTGGCTGACAATACTTTTTTGCCCCACTGTATATATATATAATTTTTTTTTATGAGCCTGTAAATAATTGTACCCATGATCATAAGATTGAGGGTGCAATGGGAGGCTCTTGCAGACTGTTAGGGTAGCTGTCAACCCACACATCTGATACAAGCAGGCAGTTACCGAATGACAGGATGCTCAATGGGCTATGAGAGCACTCACCAGAGCCTTGGCAGTCCATTGAGAATCACAAATTGTAAGCCAAAAGGCTGATGGTGCTTGCAGGCATTCATTTACAAAACTCTGTAAATGAATGACAGGGCCGTGTGGGTGGAGCCCCACACACCATGCTCTTTTCAAATTGTGACAATGGGAGAAGATCCCTGTCCTGCTGTCATAGGGAGGAGAATCAGGGGAAGGCAACAGGAGTGGGAACATACTGCATGTAACAACCTAAAAAACAGGAGGAACATGTAACATGTTCCCAAAGGTGGACTCATCCTTTAATTAAATCAGACCCTAATTCTTCAAGATATTAACATACTAAGAAACTACCATTATCACGATCAAATTTAGCTGAGAGGCCATATGTCTTCTAAGCTACCTGCTAGAGATCAATGTTGGTGGGAATCAACATTCCTAAATAATAATTACACTACTCTTTTGCAAAGTCTACTTTTTAATCACTTAGCTATGACTCTAATTGTATCTGGTTGTCACTGCTGTCCTCTCCTTTTGAAAATGTAACCCATTGAAATGTTATTATTAGCAATACAATAAATTGGACATTAGATGGCGGTGGTCTGCCATTCTGGGTCACTCGCATGAGCGGAACAGCCCCCTGGAACTTGTATGCTGTACAGCAGAACGTAGCTGGTAAGCAGAGCAGTCAAGGACTACATTTCCCAAGAGAGACAGTGTGAGGGTGGGGGAATATAAATATCAAAGCCTGGGAAATTGGCCAGCAGAGTGCAGGGAAAGACTGAAAGAGTAGGTGTGCTGACAGCTGAAGTACTGAACTAGGCTGTGGAGCCTGAGTTGGAGAGAGAGGAAGAGTGAAAAGAGCCTACTGACCACCCAGTGTGCCACGCTGCCCAGCAGGCCAATCTGACAGCAGGAGACCAGACAGGATGCCGAGTCTGAACTGGAGAGTCCGTGGACTGACCCTGTTTGCAGAGAGAGACAGACTGTTACGATCTGCCGGACTGTTTAATCGGGTAAGAGAGACCCATGCATCCACTAGCCAAGTCAATACAGACTGTTTGCCACCTTAACTATCTACCTACACATTACATGTAGTTGCTTCAGTTTGTGGCCTAGTTCTCGCAGCCATCATTGTTGAGATACATCTATATTACAGGTTCTTGTATAGGCTGAACATAGGACATACAATGCAGACCAGGATACAGCAGTGTTCACTGGAACAACAAGTTTCCCTTCCTCAACAAAGCAGGATTCCCATTACTGTTAACGTTTGCCTTTAATGTAGAAAGGGAGTTGTCTTTGCCTATAGTCATTTATGCCAATTGGTGCTATTCATTACTTCAAGCCTGACTTAATTTGCTACCATTAAGAGGAAAAGTGTTAATTCTGCTCTTGTTCCTTCATTATCTCTGTGTCACCATCCCAAGAAACTATACTATACACCTCAACTCAACTTCATACCAATTTGGCCCCAAAGAGCATGCAGAAGACATTGTAGTGTTCTTAAAGGGACAGTGTTCAATTTCATATGAGAATTCTCTTTCCTTCACATCTAATCCTTGTCATCTAGTTCTGAGGACCCACAGTCAGCTTACTTGTTTCTTGATAGCTGTATTCTACTCACTGGGGATTCAGTCGTCCCCTCAGATTGAAGGCAGTGGATTTTTTCTAAATCAAAATAATTGTGTGCAAAATTAACAACATTCACCATAAAGCGACAATAACTGTTAGCAGGCCTGCTAACAGTTATTGTCGCTTTATGGTGAATGTTGTTAATTTTGCACACAATTACCCCGCGTGGTTATGTTTGCTGCATATATCAATGTCATTTTGTTCTTTTTTTACCTAGTTACCTTTGATTCCAATATAAACTTCTTATTGGTTTACACTAACTTGTGTATGAGTCCATTTTACAGTTGTGATTTACTTTGGTCACAGGAGCACTGTGGTGTCAGCAGAGGTTGGGTTTGCAACCAGAGGTTCAGATTGACGTGGAACCCAAAATAATTACAAAGCAACCCTCAAGGGGGTAGTGCTACAAAAATGTCGACTATTTTTCCTTAACCACTTCAATACCGGCCACTTTTACGCCCTTCCTGCCCATGACAATTTTCAGGTTTCAGAGCTCTCACATTTTGAATGACAATTGTGTGGTCATGCAACACTGTACCTAAACTAAAATTTGATAATTTTGTTCACACAAATAGAGCTTTCTTTTGGTGGTATTTTATTTTTTGCAAAATTAACAAAAAAATACCCACAAATTTGAAAAAAAACATGTTTCTTTGTTTCTGTTATAAAAGTTTGCAAATAAATAATTGATCTTCATAAATTAGTTCACAAACTATGGGACATATCTGAAAATTAATCAAACCTGAAGTACTGGCGGCCAATCTAATTTCTTGAGGCCCACAAATGTCAGAACAGTACAGATATCCCCCAAATGAACCCTTTTTGCAAAGTAGACAGTCCAACGTATTTCATAAGAGGCATTTTGAGTTTTTTGAAGTTGTAATTTTTTTGTCATAATTTTTTGGAAAATTAAGAAATTAAAAAAAGTATTTTCCCAATTCTTTTTTTACATACTGTCACCAGTGCAGTACAGAATCATCATATAACTGGTGTGGCAGTGATCAGGGACACTGACTGGTGACAGTACGAAAAAAGAAAAAGATTTATCTTTTTTTATAATTTTTTTTATTTTTATTACATTTTATTCTCTTTTTTAAAGATTTTTTTTCATATTACACTATGACCAAAGTGGTATAATGTTACCATAATAACATTGTACTACTTTAGGGAAGTGATCAGTATTTTTTTTAACACAATTTGATTGCATATAGCAATCAATTTCTTTGCTTTGCTATAAGCAAGCATTTAACTGAATGAAATCGATTAATTCAGCTTCTTTGTTGTGATTAGCTGTGACTGGCCACGGCTAATCACACGACACAAATGGGCTGTGAGTGGCCCAGCCTGTGCATGTGATCACTGTGACCATTCACAGCTAGACACACTTGTATACAATGGATGGCATGAAAGGAAGCCATCCATTGTATACAACTGTCATGTGACCTTCTGTGATTGGTCACAGCAGGTCACATGGTACTGGCAACGGGGTCAGTACACAGATCTGTCATCGGCTGTGTCCGAGGTACACAGATCTCTCATCGGCTGTGTCTGAGGTACACAGCCAGTGACAGATCTCGCTACAGCCCGGCCCTGCGGGCACACGCAAAGCGCGATCCAGGCGGGGCGTCATATGATGCCCTCCCAGAGGGACGAGAGGTTCGCCCGGCCGTCATTTGACTATAAGCCAGGTGGGAAGTGGTTAATTATGATCACCATCCATGAGTCAAGTCAAGTATGCAGAACAGTGATTCTGACTTCACTTACTTCTTTAGAGTTAAAGCCAAAAATAGCTAAAGGACTGGAAATTGTAAAAAGAGGTCACCAATAAAAGCCTTCATATTTCTGTTAAAACAAGTCTTTTTTTGTTTTGTTTGTATTTGTAATTCCAAATCAGCAATTGCTGTATCTCTATATGAATACTCTTGCACAAAGCATTATAAATATCTAATTAAATATAGTAATGTATTTCAATAATGATAACAGGAAATAAACACTGGAATACTATAATGAAGCCTTTACAACTAGTGCATCATTTGAAGTATTTTGAAGAATAATCAGAATTGCTCTGCAGCAAAAGAAGTAACAGTAAACAAATCCACTTATCATATTCATATGTAACAAAAGGACAAGAGCATCAATCCACCAAACAAATTGCTAAGAAGTATACATAACGCTTTCTAACAGCAACTATTATGCTTAGCAGATAAGAGCTTAAGCAAAACAACTAAGCTAAATCATGAGCGCATTAAAGGGTAATATAATTACTGTGCTGATTATAATGGAGCTCTATTTTCATATTGTTTCATTTTCCATGATCACTTTCATGGCTAATATATGCTAAATTCCGTGTGGGAGAAGTATTAGAGAAGATGCATTATGCAGGCAGTGTATTGGTTATCAACGCAACTGCCAGTCTTCACTTCAAGCAAGGATGCATTAACCTTACATGAGTTTTAGGTAACATGATGTAATGTATCAATGAATGCAAAAGCTAAAAAAGGCTATAGTATTCAATTTAATGTTAAATTTAAATTTGAATTTGACAGTCAACAGTCATGGTTTAAGTCTTCTTTGTGATTTATTTACAAATTTGGATTGCTTAAGGTTGAAAAAAGAAACCTTGCAATTATGTTATTTGCCAATATCATTTAAATTGTAAGCCTCATGCTCTAAACCAGTAAAATCTATACCCTAGGGTAATTATGATGAGTTCAGAAGGTATTTATGCTTATATTAAATCAAATTTTTGAAGTTTCATTTTTAAAAAAAAGTTAGGCGTACCTGCAACAAATATTATCATGGAGACTCATTACCCTTGCCACCGCAAGAAACTGCCTTCTATGGCAGCACACTTGTGGAGCTGGGCTCTAGGTGTCCATTGTCACACACAACATGGCTCAACTTCGCCCCACTGCTCCCTCCTCACTGGATATGACTGACAATGGCAGCAGCCAATGGCTTCAGCCCTTCTCAGCCAAGCCTGTGAGAGGAGAGAAGACCTGCAGATAAGCACAGCACTGGATCAATGCAGGACTCTGGTAAGTATCTGGGGGGGAAGGGAGAAGCAGGCACTGAAAGTTTTTTTTTACCCTAAGGTAAAAAACCTTATGACTTTAGAACCACTTTAGCATTTATTTTATTTATTTCTGGTACTTATATAGCTCTATCAACTTACGCAGCGCTTTACATATACAGTGAGGAACAGAAGTATTTGAACACCCTGCAATTTTGCAAGTTCTCCCACTTAGAAATCATGGAGGGGTCTGAAATTCACATTGTAGGTGCATTCCCACTCTGAGAGACAGAATTAAAGAAGAAATTCAGGAAATCACATTGTATGATTTTTAAAGAATTTATTTGTCTGGCACTGCTGAACATAAGTATTTGAACACCTAAGAAACAGAAAGAATTCTGGCTCTCAAAGACCTGTTACTGTTCACCTCTACTCCACTCATTAATCTAACTTAGTAGCACCTGTCTGAGCTTTTTAAAGACACCTGTCCACCCCACAGTCAGTCAGACGCCAACTACTACCATGGGCAAGACCAAAGAGCTGTCAAAAGACACCAGAGAAAAAATTGTGGACCTCCAAAAGGCTGGAAAGGGCTACGGGACAATTGCCAAGCAGCTTGGTGAAAACAGATCAACTGTTGGAGCAATTATTAGAAAATGGAAGAGGCTAAAGACGACTGTCAGTCTCCCTTGGACTGGGGCTCCATGCAAGATCTCACCTCGTGGGGTATCACTGATGATAAGAAAGGTGAGGAATCAGCCCAGAACTACAAGGGAGGAGCTGGTCAATGACATGAAGAGAACTGGGACCACAGTTACAAAGGTCACTGTCGGTAGAACACTACGCCGTCATGGTTTCAAATCATGCATTGCACGGTAGGTTCCCCTGCTCAAGTCATCACATGTCCAGGCCCGTCTGAAGTTTGCCAATGATCATCTGGATGATCCAGAGAAGGCATGGGAGAAAGTCATGTGGTCAGTTGAGACCAAAGTAGAACTTTTTGGTCTAAACTTCACTCATCGTGCTTGGTGGAAAAAGAAGGATGAGTTGCATCTCAAGAACACCATCCCTACTGTGAAGCATGGGGGTGGTAACATCATGCTTTGGGGGTGCTTTTCTGTGAAGGGGACAGGACGACTGCACTGTATTAAGGAGAGGATGAATGGTGCCATTTATTGTGAGATTTTGAGCAACAACCTCCTTCCCTCAGTCAGAGCATTGAAGATGGGTCGTGGCTGGGTCTTCCAACATGACAACGACCTGAAGCACACAGCCAGGATAACCAAGGAGTGGCTCCGTAAGAAGCATATCAAGGTTCTGGAGTGGCCTAGCCAGTCTACAGACCTAAATCCAATAGAACATCTTTGGAGGGAGCTGAAACTCTGTGTTGCTCAGCGACAGCCCTGAAACCTGACAGATCTAGAGGAGATTTGTGTGGAGGAGTGGGCCAAAATCCCTGTTGCAGTGTGTGCAAACCTGGTCAAGAACTACAGGAAACGTTTGACCCCTGTAATTGCAAACAAAACCTGTACTAAATATTAACACTGATTTTCTCAGGTTTTCAAATACTTATGTTCAGCAGTGCAAGACAAATAAATTATTTAAAAATCATACAACGTGATTTCCTTAATTTTTTTTTAATTCTTTCTCTCAGAGTGGGAATGCACCTACAATGTGAATGTCAGACCCCTCCATGATTTCTAAGTGGGAGAACGTCTGAGGGTGTTCAAATACTTCTGTTCCTCACTGTATATTGTACATTCACATCAGTCCCTAACCCTCAAGGGGCTACAATCTAAGGTCCCTAACTCATCCATTTTTGACTTTCAGGTTAGGCAGCACTGACATCATCAAGCTAGTGTTACCTGATTTTGTGAAAATGCAGCCACAGAAAATCCAGTCCTTATTGATGATGTAACCAGACACAATTTGTTTTTCAATTTTACACAGCAGGGGGGAAAGTAATTAAAAAAAGTATCTATTGATTATATAAAGGAGCCGAAGGAGGATGTGGGTGGGGGCAGTAAATTACCTTTAAACACATAATGTGCATAAGGTGTATATGAGATTAAGCAAGCAAAGCCATTATTTTTTCATTCAACATACTCTATGGCACTAACAGGCTTGATGCTAACATTTCTCTCTTTGCTATCACTATCACTTTTTTTTTTTACCTTAAAGCACATCTAAAACCAAAAGCAAAAACATTATATATTGCATCTTACCAATCCTTAAAGTGAAAATAAAGGCCATTTTTTATTGAAATAAAAAAGATGTTACACTTACAACTACTTACTTTCTCTTTGGCCATCCCTGCCCGGTGCTATAGGGGGTACTTGAGCAAGCTCCTGAGCCGGGCTGTGTGCATCCATAGACACACACGTTGCCAGTAAGCCACACTGCTGCTCCCTCTTCACAGGAGTTTGACTGACAGCATGAGCCTATGGCTCCCTCTGTTCTCCATGTCTCCTGTGACACCAGGAAGACAGGAGAGTTATGTTGCAGCCCAAATGGTGCTGGAGCAGTGAGAGGAGTCAGGTAAGTGTTTGGTGAGGAAGGGAACAGGTAGTGGGGAATTTTTTTTTACCTTAATGCAGGGAATATAATAACATAAAAAATGATTTCGGTTTAGAACCCCTTTAAATGTGGTGACTGTATTTGTTTTAATTTTTAGGCTTTTTTTTGCTGTCAAACTCCTGTGAAGAGGGAGCAGCAGTGTGGCTTACTGGCAACATGTGTGTCTATGGATGCACACAGCCCGGCTCAGGAGCTTGCTCAAGTACCCCCTACAATGCAACAATATCTGAATGTCCCTGCTTAAGCCTAGTCCTCCCTAGAATGACATGCTTTATTGCTTTTAGCACTGCTCAAAATAGAGGTGAAAGCATATCCCTGTGTCCCATAACATGGGGTGCAGGCTTATCCTGATACCAATCCAAAGGGCTAGGGAGTTTAAAAGGAAAGGATTGCCACTACTCCTGACCAGTTTAGGTAAATAAATAATGAGTGACCTTAGCCTACATGTCCCCACACACCACATACTCTGATGCATTTTGCTCAGCCCCTATGACTAAGACTCAGTGGGCTTGGTAAAATGAATCAGGGGGTTTGGTGTGGTGGAGACATGTAGGCTGAGGCTGCTCACCAGATGCACATAGATAATGCGCAATGTAATAATCAATGGAGGTCTGCCCGGAATCCCTCTTTAAGGTGGTAGAGGAAAAACAGCCCAGGATAGGTGAATATCATCAAGGTGGCGTTATATCCGGAGGTCCCCTTTAAGGATGTGAATGCAGCCTCTTCTGAATACAGGGATGGTCACTAGGGGAAGCTCTGGGGGATTTAAAAGCTCACCAAAGAGCGACAAAGGGAAATGCCCATAGTGTAGTAAATTTATTATCCAAGTTTATTAAATATACTGATGATGAAAATGATATATTCATACATGTAACAATATCCTTAAAAAGCAAAAAATCAAACTCTAAAAAACCTATGAAAAAGGTACCAGGGGCATCTTATGGGGCCCCCTACTGACCCCAGGCCCTCGGGCAGTGCCAGACTTTCCAAATGGTCAGTTTGCCCCTGGGTGCACCCCCACAACTTTCGGCATATGCCATCCCACAACCATGCTGGTTATCTTGGAGTGCATGTGACGTCATTTCTAGCATGGACACCATGCTGGGACTAACATCACAAACACTCCAAGATGGCTGGCATGGTGGCGTATTCCTTATATGGGGAACACCTTGTGCACTCGTGATGCATGTATGGGCAGTTTGTCCGGCTATTAGCAATGGAGAGGGGACCTCCCTTGAGAATCCCCCAAGATGGATCCACCCCTGGCATTGGTGGTGGGGCTTTGGGTGGGGGTGTCTTAGGGGAGCTCCATTGGGAGGCACAGGGATTACTTGCTACTTGAGAGGAGATAAGTTTCCCTGCTTTTTCTGACATTTTGGAGGTGAGAGGTAGAGATCTTGTTGGTCTATGGCAACCTGCAGCTCTCTAGCTGTTGTGGAACTACATTTCCCATGAGGCATTGCAACATTACAAAACTGACAGTTACAGCTATGACTTGCAGAGGCATGATGGAACTTGTAGTCCTGCAACAGCTGGAGAGCTGCAGGTTGCCTACCCTTGGTCTATGGTAACAGTTCATGATTTAGGTACATAACAAGAAACGCTAGACTTTTGGTTTATTATTTTGTTTTCCTTTTTTGGGGTTATTGATTTGTGGTACCATCTTTAATGTTAAATACCCCCCCCCCCCCACCCTTTTTTTTTCTGCAGTCCAGGCTCGGAGCATCCATTTTGAAGTCCGCTATTTGGGTCCCTTTACCATTACATCTATCGTTGTGATATCATGTTGTATACGCAATTCAATGAATGCTTTGGGTGCGTATCTTCTTTTCAATTTCCTAATATTTGCAACTTAAAGATTATTTTCTTGCAAATGGGTTATTATGTATGACATTTTCTGTGGCCTTTATGCATTTAGCAAATATACCCTTACCTCTATAACCGATATGCTGGTATCCCCTATATTAGATGAGTCACAACACCCTAGGCTATGGAAATGTATGATTATTTGGATCCCTATAAGGTAGCTGCATATTTCTGACTGGCATTATTGTTTATGTGGATTTAGCTTACTGCATGCCTTGGTGTGAGATACTGTGACTGGTCCTTAGGCTTATGTTGATATTTTTCCCCTACAGGTGTTCTTTATTTGCCTCCCCATAGTCTGGGAAGATGTGACTATTTTTTTTTTGAGAACTTTGTTTTGGAAGTATATTTTATGTTTTGTGTTTTTTTTTCTTTTGAAATTTAGCCCCTTTTTTTGATGGATAGTCTGCTTGCCCTATTATTGTATGAAAGTAATGGCATGTTTATGTAAATGTCCTCTTATAATTGGGATGTATATTGATGTAAAATGTGTTTATGTATCTGTGTAATGCAGTTATATATATCTTTTTGATTCCTATATAAAAATATGTATACACAAGGCATTTGTCATATGTGAAAATTAAGTCCCAAAGAAGCAGCACTGACCGCGAAACTTGTTGACAGTGTTACTTATGACACAAATTATTGAAGTTCTATGAAAGCTTTTTATATAGGAGCATAATTGATTGTAACCCTATCTGGGATGTTTTTATGCTACATTTGTAATAAACTATGGTATTTTTTATCTTCTTGTGACATATGATGCAATTATCGGTAGGCTATCCTTGAATGCCCCTTCCATTTTTGCTTTTATTGGAGTTCTTCTTTAAAGTAAACTTGTCATCATTATAAATGAACAAAACTTTCAAAATCAATATAACTTTTTTTTACAAATAAAAGGGGAGGGTGCGTTCTGGGAGGATGTCATATGACACCCTCCCAGAACTGGAGAACCGTGCTGTAGCCGTCATTCGGCTATAGCGAAGTTGGCAGGTTGTACAAAGGTACAAAGGTTTCCATTGCTGATCATCTTTTGAAAAAAGTCTACAGACTTGCAAACCTGAAATGTAATTTACATCTAGAGATATCAATGCCCAAAAACATCAGAGTGGTTATAAAGGCTGAAAGGTTTTTTTACCTTCAAGCATTCTATGAATGAAGGTAAAAAACATTCTATGTGCAGCAGGCTCCCCTAATAATTACCTGAGCCCCATCATGATCCAGCGATATGCACGAGAGCTCGGCTCTCCAGGGACTCTCACTCCTCATTAGTAGAGACAGCAGAAGGAGCCATCGGCAGAGAGGGGGCAGGGCTGAGCCTCAGCTCTGTGTGTGAATGGACACGCACAGCAGCAGCTCAGGACAGAGCCTGCTTGAGTACCCAGAGGACAAGCTGCTTGCTGTGGGGGCACTTGGCAGGAGAGATGGGGCAGGAGTGCTGGCAGAGTACCCAAAAAGAGGAGGACTGCGGCTGCTCTATGCAAAACCACTGTACAGAGCAGGTAAATATAACATGTTTGTTAGATATTGACAAGTTGACTAATCCACCATAATTCTATGTATCCTGAAATTTCCTATGTCATCTCTCCTCTAGTCTGTTAAGTGGACAAATTCTCAGCATCATTAGCTCTATCCAGTTAACAAAGATTTAATGAACCGATTTAATGAACTGTAAAACCTGAAAAAGGAAGTATGTATTTATTAGTACATGTACATGCCAACAGTTTCCTGTTTACATATTGTACATTCATATCAGCCCCTGCCCTCACGGAGTTTACAATCTAATGTCTAGAGTCAATTTAGACAGAAGCCAATTAACCTAACAACATGTCTTTGGAGTGTGGGAGAAAACAAAAGTAACCCCACAAAAGCAGAGAGAGATAATTTGCAAATTCCATGCAGGTAGTGTCCTGGTTATAATTTGAACAGAGAACCTCTAGTGCTGCAAGGACGGAATGTTAACCACTAAGCCACTGTGGAAGCAGTAGAGTAATTTTCCTACCATGAAATGTTAATCCCAGACTGGCAGGTAAAACAATAGACACATGAATGTTAATAGTGTATTTAGCTGCTACCCTGATGTTTAGCATTTAGAGCAAATTAAAATAAACACAATGACATATCTGAGTGTAGCTTATTGATATGTTTTAAAGTGCATTCTTGTTTTGCACACATACAACTTGTAAATGTTGCTGTTTACTTCGGAATGTAGTCATCTAAAGAAGTACATTGCAGATAATGCAGAGTAAGAGAAAAAGAAAAGATCATAAGGAAAAGGATAGAATATGGGGGAGGGAAAAGAGATTGCAGTACTTCCCCTCCAGGTGATCGGACCCATAGAGCAGTGGGGTGAAAAAATGATATGTTGGTAAGGTGGAAATATTTGACTTAATCACATGGGACCCTCAGTGATATGTTCCAGATCTCATTTTATTTGTTGGTGCAAAAGTCTCCAAACTGTGGCCCGGGGGGCAGATGTGGCCCTTTGCTTGCCTTTATCTGGCCCTCAGGGCACGTTTCCTCCCACTGATACAAGACACTATTCCTTGCCTCCCTCCAACAATGGGGCATAACTGCTACTGACATCAACAATGAGGCTCTATTCCTCTTACTGACAACATCGATGGGGCACTGTTCCTCCCACTGACACCATCGATGAGGCACTATTTCTCCCACTGACACCATCGATGGGGCACTATTCTTTCCACTGACACCATTGATGGGGCACTATTCTTCCCACTGACACCATTGATGGGGCACCATTTCCCTCTACTGACTCCAACAATAGGTCACTATTCCTCAAACTGACACCAATGATGGGGCACTTTACCCAGTGACTGGTTGTAGGAATGCCATTTGTTGGTCCTCAGGGGTCCGAATGAGCAATAAAGGAGGGTGATGAGGAGGTTGGGGAGCCTGGCATTAGTAGGAGGGGGCTTTCACTTATTGCTGAGTAGAAACTGATGTTGGAACTATCAAGAAGGGAAGCCAACAGGAGTTTGGTAGGTGCCATCTCGGCTTGCACTGAGCATATGAGTCTCTGAGTTCAAAGTACTCTGATGCAGGTGGATGGTGTCCTACTATTCCTCTTCCATTTTTGCTTACCCATAGTAGGGAGTTTTATAAATGGAGCAGCTGGTTTTCAGTAAGCCTGGAAGTGGATGCATGCAACCTCAAGATCGTCCAAGCCTTGGAGTTATTATTGCTGCCACAGCTGTTTTACTTTCACTTCCTTCAGCCATATTGTGTCTAAAATATAGCAATGCATAGGGGAAAAGATGCAACTACAAGACATGCACTGTGATGAGCTACACCCACATTTTCAGCAATACCAATATGTGCTCAGTGTGTGCATTTTTCTTCTTGATCCCTTCAACCCCCTTTAACTTCAATTCCTTTAACTTTTCAGCTTTGTCAAATGTGTGTATAACTCTAGAAAATGCTGTATCCAGCAACAGCTGGTTCAGGCTGTGGAAGTTGGGATCCACCCAGGATCCTGGAGCGGCACCTGGCTTAGCCTCTCAGCAAGCTGTTGAGAGCCTCTACAGCCCACCTCTCCAGTGCGTGACTGAGAGTCACCACTCTCTGCTCAGAGCAGCGGGGAGAACTGAGTGATCAGTGGTGTCTGATCACTCAGTTCTCAGCCTTAGAGCCGGCAGGATGCAGCATCAGATCAATGCTACATCCACCTAGGTAAGTAAAAAAAATAATAATTGCATGCTTCTCTTTTAAATGCATGCAGTATTAGGTGAAATAGAAATTGCATAAAATACAATACTAAACTCTGTACAGTGTGAATAATTCACAGGCATTAGGTTTGTACAGAAAATTGGGCTTAGCTTTCTATGCACAAGGTTACTTTGTTTTCATGAGCAAAAAAAATAATGTATATATAATTAATGTTGTTCTTATATCTCTATGGTAAATTTCAAAAGCATTCTAATGGAAAATACATCACTGCTATAGCAATCTTTTCTTTCAAAGGTGCATAATATTGATTAAAACTGAACTCACCTAGCAGAGAAACTGAAGATGGGATTTTTGTTGCTGCTATTGAATTCTAAGACCTCTCTAAACAACAGCTATTTTGTTTTTGGATTAAAAAAAAGTTACAGTAAAAAAACAAAGGGTTTTCATTAGTATCGAAGTGGGCATGAAGCAAGAATATTAATTTAAACAAAAGCATGCACTTAAGGTGTACATTAGAGATGAGCGAATCGAACTTGGCGAAGTGGAATTAGTTTCGAATATTAGGAAAAATTCGATTCGCGCCGAATCCGAAAATTAGCATACTTCGGATGCACGAATCGAATTTTCCCCGATCGGCCGATTTTCATCCCTTCTACAGCCGGCAAAAAGTGTCCCTGCAGAGAGCTCCGCTATTTCTGACAGTTCTCTGACAGTTCCTTCACATTTACAGCGGTTGAAACATTGTATCTATTTGTTTCCATTTAGGATACAGATGTTTTTATTCGGAAACAAATAGATACAATGTTTCAACCGCTGTAAATGTGAAGGAACTGTCAGAGCACTGTCAGAAATAGCGGAGCTCTCTGCAGATACACTTTTTGCTGTACTGGAATTCTTCTTATTTTCATCCTACTTCTTCTTCTTCTTCTTCTTCATCCTCATCCTCATCCTCTTCTTCTTCTTCATCCTCATCCTCTTCTTCTTCTTCATCCTCATCCTCTTCCTCTTCTTCTTCATCCTCATTCTCTTCTTCATCCTCATTCTCTTCTTCTTCATCCTCATCCTCTTCTTCATCATCCTCATCCTCTTCTTCTTCTTCATCCTCATCCTCTTCTTCTTCTTCTTCTTCTTCATCCTCATCCTCCTCTTCTTCTTCTTCTTCATCATCATCCTCTTCTTCTTCTTCTTCTTCTTCTTCCTCACCATCATCCTCTTCTTCTTCTTCATCATCCTCATCCTCTTCTTCATCCTCATCCTCTTCTTCTTCTTCTTCTTCTTCTTCTTCTTCTTCATCATCCTCATCCTCTTCTTCTTCTTCTTCTTCCTCATCCTCATCCTCTTCTTCTTCTTCATCATCATCTTCTTATTCTTCATCCTCTTCTTCTTCTTCTTCTTCTTCTTCTTCTTCTTCCTCATCCTCTTCTTCTTCTTCTTCTTCATCCTCATCCTCTTCTTCTTCTTCTTCTTCTTCTTCTTCCTCATCCTCTTCTTCTTCTTCTTTTTCTTCTTCTTCTTCTTCTTCTTCTTCATCCTCATCCTCTTCTTCTTCTTCTTCTTCTACTTCTTCTTCTTCTTCCTCATCCTCATCCTCTTCTTCTTCTTCTTCTTCATCCTCATCTTCTTCTTCATCCTCATCCTCTTCTTCTTCTTCTTCTTCTTCATCCTCATCTTCTTCTTCATCCTCATCCTCTTCTTCTTCTTCTACTTCTTCTTCATCATCCTCATCCTCTTCTTCTTCATCCTCATCATCATCCTCCTCTTCTTCTTCATCCTCATCCTCATCCTCTTCTTCTTCTTCTTATTCTTCTTCTTCTTCCTCATCCTCATCCTCTTCTTCTTCATCCTCATCCTCTTCTTCTTCTTCTTCTTCCTCATCCTCTTCTTCTTCTTCTTCTTCTTCTTCTTCTTCTTCTTCATCCTCATCCTCTTCTTCTTCTTCTTCTTCTTCATCATCCTCATCTTCTTCTTCTTCTTCTTCATCCTCATCCTCTTCTTCTTCTTCTTCTTCTTCTTCTTCTTCCTCATCCTCATCCTCTTCTTCTTCTTCATCCTCATCCTCATCCTCTTCTTCTTCTGCTTCTTCTTCTTCATCCTCATCTTCTTCTTCTTCATCATCCTCATCCTCTTCTTCTTCTTCATCCTCATCCTCTTCTTCTTCTTCCTCATCCTCATCCTCTTCTTCTTCTTCTTCTTCTTCTTCTTCTTCATCATCCTCATCCTCATCCTCATCCTCTTCTTCTTCCTCATCTTCTTCTTCATCCTCATCCTCTTCTTCTTCTTCTTCTTCTTCTTCATCCTCATCCTCTTCTTTTTCTTCTTCTTCTTCATCCTCATCCTCATCCTCTTCTTCTTCTTCATCATCATCCTCATCCTCCTCTTCTTCTTCTTCATCCTCATCCTCTTCTTCTTCTTCTTCTTCATCATCCTCATCCTCTTCTTATTCTTCTTCATCCTCATCCTCTTCTTCTTCTTCCTCATCCTCTTCTTCTTCTTCATCCTCATCCTCTTCTTCTTCTTCCTCATCCTCATCCTCATCCTCCTCCTCTTCTTCTTCTTCTTCTTCTTCTTCTTCATCATCCTCATCCTCTTCTTCTTCTTCATCCTCATTTTCTGCTTCTTCTTCATCCTCATCCTCTTCTTCTTCTTCATCCTCATCCTCTTCTTCTTCTTCCTCATCCTCGTCCTCTTCTTCTTCTTCTTCTTCATCCTCATCCTCTTCTTCTTCTTCTTCATCCTCATCTTCTTCTTCTTCATCCTCATCCTCTTCTTCTTCAATTGAAGCTGCTTCTGCTCCGCCACTCTGCCATTGGACTCTTGATAGTCGTCTCCCCACACTGCTGCTGGGGGGACTTTTTAACATAGGCCTCTGTATGGCCTTCAATTTAAGCTGCTTACGCTTCGCCACTCTGCCATGGGCCCCTGTACCGCCTCCTCATGCTGCTGCCAGGTCCAGAGTGTCTCATGGGTCCCTGTACGGCCTCCCATTGCTGCTGTCTCCATTGCCACACTCTGCCATGTGCCACTTTCAGGTCTCCTCACACTGCTGGTGGGTTCCATTTTGTCATAGGGTGCTGTATGGCCTCCCATTGCTGCTGCCTCCACCGCCACATTGTGGCTCCACACTCTGGTTTTGGCCCCGTGACTGCCCAAATGAGTGAAGTGTGCGGTGATTCTAAGATCGACGGCACTCATCTGCATGTCATACTGACTGACAGTATTATTTCTCTTCCCCAGCAGACTCCAAGGGCATTTAAATTAAAGGTACAGTGTTCTGCACTAATATAAAGGCTCTCTGAAGCCTAGAAACCCTTTTAATAAGTTAAATTCGCAGCGAATAAATTTGCATCAAATCGAATTTATTCCGCAAATTCGGCGAATCAGCCGAATCAAATTTTTGAATAATTCGCTCATCTCTAGTGTACATATTTAAAATTAATAATTAAAGCATTTTGCTGTGAAAGTAACACATATTTCATAATTTATTTGGTTAACACAATATATATTATTTTAGTACAATAAATAAAGGACAAGTTCACCTTTCGTAACATGTTACACCCACATTATGAATGGACCAGCCCCGTACCCCCCCCATACCTCGGTCTCTGCCCAAATCACACACCTACTGAGCGACATATCAGATTGGATGTCGCTCCACTTCCTTAAACTGAATCTCTCCAAAACCGAGCTCCTTGTCTTCCCCCCAGCCCGAACCCCACCCCCCATTGACTTCTACATCACATCCAACAACGCCAATATCAAACCCGCTCTGCAGGCCAGAGTACTTGGTGTCATTCTGGACTCCAACCTATCCTTCCAGCCCCAAGTCCAATCTTTAACAAACTCATGCAGACTCCACCTCCGCAACATCGCCAAAATACGCACGTTCCTAACCCCAGAAACCACTAAACAGCTCATCCACTCCCTCATCATATCACGACTCGACTACTGCAACTCCCTCCTCACTGGCCGGCCTCGCCGCTGGCTATCCCCGCTTCAGTCGATCCTGAATACGGCTGCCAGACTCATTCACCTTTCCAACTGCTCCATTTCCGCCACCCCCCTCTGCCAATCCCTCCACTGGCTTCCGATTGCGCAACGGATCAAATATAAAATCCTAACACTGACGTACAAAGCTGTCCACCATACTGCCCCGTACTACATCTCTGACCTAATATCCAAGTACTACCCAGCACGCACACTCCGCTCCTCACAAGACCTCCTTCTCTCTAGTTCCCTGGTCTCCTCCTCCCATGCCCGCCTCCAGGACTTCTCCAGGGTGTCACCCATCCTCTGGAACTCCCTTCCCCAACCCATCAGATTATCACCTACTCTCCTCTCCTTTAGGCGTACCCTGAAAACCCATCTCTTCAGGGAAGCCTACCTCACCCCCTGCTAACTTGCTGACCTCCTCCACTCTTCCTACCACTCCATCCCCCACAGCTATCTCCTCCTGTACCACTATCCCGTCCCTTCTAGATTGTAAGCTCGAAAGAGCAGGGCCCTCGATCCCCTCATGTTTTGCATTGTATTGGTATTGTTCTGTCACATGTTCTGTCCCCCTTTGTAATGTACAGCGCTGAGCGAACTATTGGCGCTTTATAAATACTGTATAATAATAATAATAATAATACCAGTTGTGACAGCTAGCGGGGGGACCTTCCAACCAACTCCCCCCCCCGCTAGCTGTCACAGTTTTAAAAAAACACAACACAGTGTTCTGTGAATGAGAACCATACAAGTTTCGACTTTGCAGCTGTTGACTTGTAGTTCTCAATGAACTACCACGGTGCTCCACAGTATTGAGTCTTCCTGTCAGTAAGTATCTGCTTGTCTGTACAGGATATACGGGCACACAGATACACTGACAGATCTGCAGGAGACTTGCATAGCACCAGCAATCTGCTGATCACTGGCACAATGCTTTAGAGGCCCCAGAAACAAAAAATAATAAATGCACATTATTTTACCTGCAAAAAAAACATGCATTTATTATTTTTGATTAAAAGGAAAACTTATTCTTTAAGATACACATTCAAAAACATCTATTTTTTATTTATTTAGGGTGATATCTGAAAAGGTTGCCCTTAAGATGAACAGCATGTGAATGCATTCTGTTTTGAAGTGTAAGAATAGATGTCAGTTAGTCAATGCATAGAAAAGTAGAAATGTAGATCTGCAGGTGCATATGCAAGTTGAAGAGGGCATCTCAGTGCTTGTGTTTCTATAGAACCTCAATTTCTGTCTTGCTGCATGACATACAGTAACAGTTATAGTAGCTTCCTCCACAAATCCTACTGCTTGTTCCCATCCAATTGTTACTGGTGACTATGCTACCCCTGCAGTTAGCGGCTCTTCTACCTTCTCTCTGCTTGTCTTATGCTCTTTAGATAACCCTCCTGATTTAAAAGCCAAAGACAATAACAGTGCTGAAGAACAGGCACCAGTTTCCCTGTGGTACACCTTGTATCTTAAGTCCAGTCTGATAATAGGGCCTCAGCCTCTCCTTAATTTGAAATGAACCCTCATCCATTGTGCTAAACCCTTCTCTAGGCCCTTCAGTGGTTAAATTCAAGAGCTGCAGTGGCCTCTATAGGCTATGGCATTTGCCACCTGAAGGAGAGGGCAAGGCTTAGTGTCAGGAGAGGTCCAGGCTTAGACTGTATTGGTAGGTCAACTGTGTAAAGCCTGTACCTAGGATCTAAAGAGCTCCACAGGAACACACGGACTAATGTGAAGGCTAACAAAATTGCTGCCAGGCACTACAATGTAACTGTAATTCACCACTGTTGCTACTTTATGCTGATTTTTGTTTTGCAGGCCAAGACAGCTTCACTTCAAGGCAAACAGAAAGTCTGATATGTTTTAACAAACATGTCTCCTAATAACAATAACGTTTTAACAATATGTCTATTATTATTATAGTTTTTAAAATTATTTGTTTTTTTTTTATTTCAGGAATTTATATCTAATGATGTTAAATATGTTTGTCTCATTGCATTTATTTTGCTCAGAGTTGGGAACAAATCTAGTGGCTGCCATTTTAGGTCTTGTCTTTATGGAGAGCATGGAATTATCTGAATGGATGGCAGTTCATTTTAAAATGAAGTTGAATGCCTGACAGATACATTTTCTCCATCGTAGGATACAAGCTGCAAAGCACAGCAGTACAATCAGAGTACATCTGAAAACATCTTACAAATCACTTCAATGACAGACATAGTGCCAAATTATAATTTGGTCTTTAAGATGATGGCTTTTCAATAATCGGCTCCATAAATCACAATCTGATCTCTCCAGAGAATTGCAAGCTGAGTAGCGGGACTTTACTGCTCACTGAGGGGGGTGATGTAGTCATTTTAAAATGCAACACAAAATTAGCATAAGCAGCCACAGGATCCTTAGTGTTAACTCTTTGATAGCCATTGCAGGCAGTATATTAACATGTATGTGTATATAGTTGCAATATTTTAATTATTTAAAAAAATAGAATTTCCTTATTTTTTATGCTTTTTATTTTATTTTTAACTGCACCCTTTCAATGTGAAGTATAAAACATATAAAATCCTCAGATCATAAGCTCTAACGAGTAGGGCTCTCTGATTCCTCTTGTAACAAATTGTATTGTAACTGTAATCTCTGCCGTCATTTTGTAAAGCGCTGCGCAAATAGTTGGCGGTATATTAATTCTGTATAATAATAATAATATCAAATAAAATCTCATCAAATAAAGTAAAATCTCAAGCCCCCCATGCTTTCTTACAAACACACAAACAAACACACATAAATATCCTCTATCGGATTACAGTAATAGTGGATTGTGCTATTTTATTGTTACTTGATCAAAGATATGAATTGCAAGTTTTACATAAAGTTTATTTTACATAAAGATTTATTTTATCTTTGGATCATGGATGCCTGGCTTATCAATTTTAGCTAATATAATCAAGCCTATATGAAAATATGACAAGCAAATTCAGTACAATAGTAACCTAAAAATGTTATGACATCTAAACAACATCAACGCTACTGCTATCCATAAAAGTACAGGTATAGGATATGAAAAGAGCGATCAATGAATATTGCTACTTTTGGGAAAGAGTAATTTTATTAATACATTTATTACAGGAGCAAAGTTGTGTATGATTGCATACTGCACCTGGATCACTGAATGAGTTGAAAACATTGAACCATGCAATGGGGAAAATTATATGCAAAAATGTGACTTAAATCAGGTTCAAAATTGCTGAAATTGTTAGGGGAGAAAATGTTGCCATTATCCAATTTAATGGTGATCATGTATGTCATCTTTCTATCTGTAAAATCAACTTCGTAATCTTCTGGAAGATTCTCTCACAACAAGTAAAGAGAACACTAAGGGCTATATTTCCCACATTTATGTTTTCTCACAAGATGCACACAACTTTTACATAGATTCATACATTTCCCAACTGAATCTAATTAGAAAAATGTGTGAATCCTGGGTGAAAGTTTTGTGAATTTTGGGTAAAATATGAATAAAAAGACGTTTATATATAAGACTTTGTGAAACATTATCCATGTAGGGGCCACACTTAGGCATAGTGTTTATAATATTTGGTGGTGGTTCAATCCATATCAAGTGATTTTCCTGCCTGAAGCACAGAGTTATACTTTATCTACATTATAGTCTAATAGATTAGGCTATCCTGCTGTTGTCACTATGCTCAAAAAAATCTTTGGGTTTAGTGGAAGAGTAATTTTCTAGTGTGGGACTGAAGGTCAGAGCTATTCTTTAGTAATACTATCTTCTAATAAGTTAGCCTGTTTTCTCGTTGTCTACATGCACAAAGATTTTTAGGGTTTAAGTTATTACCCCACACAAATAAAAAAAAAGATTCCCAACTTAGGAAGGCAGTGTCTCCTGAGATTATCTTTATAAAATGTTTCTAAACACAACCTAAACGCGGCTAAACATACAAACAATGCGGTAGGTAAATGAGGTAACATGGATGTTTTTAACCGGTGGTTTCCAGCAGTCAGAAAAGCTTTTCTGAATGCCCTGTGTACATGTAGCCTTAAGGTATTTGATAATTGAAAAAGTGTGCTTTTAAGATTGTTACCTCAAGACTGAAAATATATACCGTACTTCCAGCAAACATACTGTATACAATATATTATTTGCTAAAAAAAAGGCTAAGTTATTGCCGACACTGAAGTGTAGAGTCTGTGTTCATAGACAGGAAAAAGTGACTGAATAAGAGACAATGTATGTACTTTCAAATGGGTGTGTTAAACAGAACAGAACAAGCTGGGGCCTATTTAAACAGGTCTGCAGGCAAATAGAAGACAACAATGTATAGTCTGCTGGTCTTGGTACTAAATTAAAATTTTCTATAATCAACAACTTACTTGGCATGTATTAATCTATAAACATAATAGTATATACAAACTGCATATCTGCTATAAGATACAAATGCACTACTGTTCTTGTTTAAAATGTTTTATATGCATCTGTGCACTGTAAAGCATCTCATTGTAGAATTATAGGAGATAAAAGTGAAAAGATTTGTCTTATAAAATGTTAAAAGAGAAGTATAGACAAGACTCTTTTAGCTATACCTCTACTATGGATCACAGAAATGTAGATTGTTCTGTACTCACCGGCTGTACTCACCGGCTACCCATCTTCAGCCGACAGCGGGCTAAAGCCTGCTGACAGCTAACATCTCAGATCCGGTCCTGGCTCTGAAAAGACCCCAACCATATGGTTGGGATCCACCCAGAAGCCTGGAATGGCACCTGGCTCAGCCTGTCAGTGAACTGCTGAAAGCCTGAGCCAGCCCCTCCTGCTCCCTCCACATCCCAGTGCTCCAGTGAGCACTGGAGAGCAGAGCAGATAGCCGGAGACTGACAGTCACGGAGGGGGCGAACTGAGTGATCAGAAGCACTTGATCACTGAACTCAGAGTGCAGAGCCGGTGGGGGACAGATGCAGCATCGGATCGATGCTGTATCCATCTATATGAGTATGATTTTGTTTTTTTTAACCTTTAAACTCATACTTCTCTTTTACCTACAAATGAGTACGAGGAGTAAACAGAATGATCTAATGGCCAACCCAAGATCTTACAGCCCTGTAGATTTGTTTCTTGCAAGATAAAGATATGACATCTCCATAAGTAGAATAGCTAAAAAACAAGGACTGTTTAATTGTGCATGCTCTCTCATTTTCATAAACACATCTGCTGCCCACCCCTCTATTTTCACTGCATCTATGTCTGCCTGCCCCCTCTCCAGCTTAACAATGCACCTGTGAGGCTCCCTCACTCTTATTCAAAATCTGCATGTCCCTTATTCTGCTCCCTCTATTGCACCTGCACACAGCTCCCTTGTTCTCACCACTACAACAGGAAACCCACTAACAACGCACCAGCACACCAACTTTCACCAACTGACCACCATCCTCCTCCCTGCTCTCAACACTGAACAACACGCCAATGACCTTTGCCCATTTACTATCACATCTGTACCTCCCTGTTTCACCATCTCACAAGTATATTCCTCTCACATCTGAACCTGTGAATGCTTCTTCTCCCCCTGCTAACTATTAGTGCTGTTCCCTGAGCTTCAATACCTCACCTGTACCCCCTCTCTTACCAGGTAAAGCCTAATGCCCCCCCCCCCCCATTCTGGCTCAATGGCTGCATGCCCTTCCTTTCTTGCCAATCCATACCTTGCCTTTTCTCAAACAGGCATATTTTTGCTATTTAAAAAACTTTTCTAATAACACTAAATGCATAGTATCTGTTTTACCTGGGAGATTACCTTTATTCTGAAAAAACCTGCAATTTCATTGGTTCCTTAGAGGTAGAAATAAGCTGAACTGACCTGGTGTCCTAATCCTGCCTGTGAAAGGGAGCATCTCTGTGATGGACATTCACAAAGTAAAAGATTTTTAAAGTTGCCAGCAAATAATATTTAATTGCTAGCTTCTTAAAAAAAAGTGTCTATGTATATTGGGGGACCTTTGGAGGGGGCTGTATGGTGTGTTTTTATGTATTGTCAATGTCGTTTGCTGGCAATTTAAAAAGTATCAATATGTATTCCTTGTAACGTTTGCTGTAGCACATCCTACAGCACCAGTGAAAAAATACATAGACTCAGGGGCGGACTGACCATTTGGAAACTCGGGCACTGCCCAAAGGCCCGGGGTCAGTAGGGGGCCCCATGAGATGCCCCTGGTACCTTTTTCATAGGCTTTTTTGAGTTTGGGCAAGGACACAGGGGCCCCATGATCCCCTAGGCCCATGAGTTGTCAGTCCACCCCTGCATAGACTTCTCCCTTTGTGTCTTGATTTTAAGAGGATACCCATGTAAAAAGTGTATGAGGTCTCCCTATAAGTCCACACCAGACCCCTAATCCGCACATGCAGCCTGGCTGGCCAGGAAAGGAGGAGGACATACAGTTTGTGTATGTCCTGAACCATACTAAGCCACATGCCCTCAATGTTAATGAGGACAAAAGGCTTCTTCTCCACAACCCTGGACAGTGGTTGCTGGGTTCTGTGGGTGGAGGGCTTATTGGAATCTTTCAGTCTTTAACAGTAAAGAAGCACCCAGATCTCACCTCCTTGTATGTGACACACTGTACCCCTACCCATTAGCAAAAAAAAAAGTCACCTAAAAATAAAGACCCAAATGTTTGAAAAGTCAATTACAATGCCCTTTGACAAGACAAAAACAGGCAACTCGGAGCACATGAACAATTCTAATGGTACTCATAGCTGAATGACAACTCTGCGAGCTGTCATCAGCTATATAAGGGAAGAGACAGGGATAATGATGACATCATTTGCCCTATTTGGGTTGTAATGTCACTACTATCCTCGCCCCTTTGTATACATAGGGGGAGTTCCTAGTGACATAAGTGGTTCCTAGTGCTAACATGGGTGCAAGCACACACTGCTTCCTTAGGAATCAGTGACAGCAGAAAGCTGCCATATATAGAGATGGTAGAATTACCGCTTCTATATATTATACTTGACTCCCACCGACCAAAGTGAAATGGTTACAAAAATATACAGCAAAAATTTGATATCAATATAGTTTAACGTAGTCTGCATTAAAGGATGCGTTCACCTTTGGGAACATGTTACATGTTCCACCTGTTTTTAGGGTGGAACATGTAACATTTTTCTGATCCTGCAGCCACCGCCCACTGTCCCCCTCTCCCTATGACAGAAGTACAGGGAGAACTTCCCTGTACTAGCTGTCACTCTTCAAAAACAGCGTGGCCGTGGGGGGCTCCACCTACAAGGAAGCATCATTCATTCACAGTCCTATGTAAATTAATGGACCACAATTCTCAACAGCCCTAGCAACTATCAGCTTTTAGTCCTCAATGAACTACCATGGCGCCATGAGTGCTGTGATAGTTCATTAATTCTTCTTGTCAGACGTATTGGCTTGCTCGTAAGGGATTTACAAGCAAGCCAATACTTCTGACAGAAAGAATTACCCCCCTAATACTTACCTAAGCCCCCTCTTGATCCAGTGATGTGCACTGGAGTCTTGGCTATCCCAGGACTCCCTCTCCTCATAGGCTGAGACAGCATCAGGAGCCATTAGCTCCCACTGCTGTCATTCACAGCCAGTGAGCCAATGAGAAGAGGGAGGGGGCAGGGCTGAGCCACAGCTCCATGTGTGAATGGATACATGGAGCAGCGGCTTGGGAATGTGCTTGCTCGGGTGCCCCCATAGCAAGCTGCTTGTTCTGGGGGCATCCGACAGGAGGGAGGTGCCAGGAGCACATGCGGGGAATCCGAGAACAGGAGAATCCTGGCTGCTCTGTACAAAACCATTGCTCAGAGCAGGTAACTATGACACGTTTGTTATTTTAAAAAAAATTAGGCCTTTAGTATCACTTTAAATTCTAGGTGTTCAATGCATTCCACATAGTCACATAATGATAGTTCTGATGAATAATTAATAAAAGGTTCATCCTAGATGTAGAATTCTTCTTTAAGCGCTTGCAGAGATTATAACTAGAGATGAGCGAAGAAATGAAAAATTCGATTCGACTGATTCGGCGAATTCGTGGACAATATTCGATTCGAGTCGAATAAATTCGCTGTGAATTTAACTTAAAAAAGGGTGTTTCTAGGCTTCAGAGAGACTTAATATTAGTGCAGAACACTGTACCTTTAATTTAAATGCCCTTGGAGTCTGCTGGGGAAGAGAAATAATACTGTCTGTCAGTATGACATGCAGATGAGTGCCGTCGATCTTAGAATCACTGCACACTTCACTCCTTTGGCCAGTCACGGGGCCAAAACCAGTGTTTGGAGCCACAGTGTGGCGGTGGAGGCAGCAGCAATGGGAGGCCATACAGCAACCTATGACAAAATGGAAACCAGCAGGAGCGTGAGGAGACCTGAAAGTGGCACATGGCAGAGTGGGAGCAATGGGAGGCGGTACAGGGACCCAGGTCACACTGTGGGCCCAGCAGCAGCGTGACCAGGCGGTACGGGGGCCCATGGCCGATATGGGGCTTGGTGGCACCTATGGAAGGCCTGTAATCTGCCAGCAACCTATGACAAAATGGACAACCGCAGGAGTGTGAGGAGATTTCAAAGTGGCACATGGCAGAGTGGAAGCAATGGGAGGCCGTACAGGGACCCAGGTCACACTGTGGGCTCAGCAGCAGCGTGACCAGGAGGTACGGGGGCCCATGGTCGATATGGGGCCTGGCGGCACCTATGGAAGGCCGCTAATCTGCCAGCAACCTATGACAAAATGGACAACCGCAGGAGTGTGAGGAGATTTCAAAGAGGTACATGGCAGAGTGGAAGCAATGGGAGGCCGTACAGGGACCCAGGTCACACTGTGGGACCAGCATCAGCGTGAACAGGCGGTACGGGGGCCCATGGCCGATTTGACCTCATTCATCCCATAGTCCTGCCGACTCACGAATAGCGTGGCCTCCTCAAAGGGCCTGAGCAAGCGCAGGTGTCACACATGAGCTGACAATGGCTGACATCTAAGTTACACAGGGAGTACCTTTATCCGCTTTTAACATCAGGAAATCTGTGATGGCCTTTAGCTGTTCGTAAAGGCGGTCTAACATACAGTTGCAAGAAAAAGTATGTGAACCCCTTGGGATTACGTGGAGTTTTGCATGAATTGGGCATAAAATGTGCTCTGAACGTCATCTAAGTCACAACAATAGAAGAACACAGTCTGCTGAACATAATACTACACAAACATTAGATGTTGCCATGGTTTAATTACACATAACATGTAAACATTCACAGTGCAGGGAGGAAAAAGTATGTGAACCTTTGGACTTAATAACTGGTTGACCCTCCTTTGGCAGCAATAACCTCAACCAAACGTTTCCTGTAGTTGCAGATCAGACCTGCACAACGATCTGGAGTCATTTTTGACCACTCCTCTTCACAAAACTGTTTCAGTGTAGCAATATTCTTGGGATGTCTGGTGTGAATCGCTCTCTTAAGGTCATGCCACAGCATTTCAATCGGGTTGAGGTCAGGACTCTGACTGGGCCACTCCAGAAGGCGTATTCTGTGCTGTTGCAGCCATTGTTTTGTTGAATGACTTGTATGCTTTGGGTCATTGTCCTGTTGCATCACCCATCCTCTGCGGAGCTTCAGTTGGCGGACAGATGGTCGTACGTTTTCCTGCAAAATGTCTTGATAAACTCTGGAATTCATTTTCCCATCAATGACAACAATCCGTCCAGGCCCTGAGGCAGCAAAGCAGCCCCAAACCATGATGCTCCCTCCGCCATGTTTTACAGTGGGGATGAGGTTTTGATGTTGGTGTGCTGTGCCTTTTTTTCTCCACACATAGTGTTGTGTGTTCTTCCCAAACAACTCAATCTTGGTTTCATCTGTCCACAGTATATTTTGCCAGTAGTGCTGTGGAACATCCAGGTGCTCTTTTGCAAACTTCAAACGTGCTGCAATATTCTTTTTGGACAGCAATGGCTTCCTCCGTGGTGTCCTCCCATGTACTCCATTCTTGTTTAATGTTTTCCTTATTGTAGATGTGTCAACAAAAATGTTAGCATGTGCCAGAGATTTCTGTAGGTCTTTAGCTGACACTCTGGGATTCTTCTTTACCTCATGCAGGATTCTGCGCTGTGCCCTTGCAGTCATCTTTACAGGACGACCACGCCTAGGGAGAGTAGCAACAGTGCTAAACTTTCTCCATTTGTAGACAGTCTGTCTTACCGTGGACACATGAACATCAAGGCTTTTGGAGATACTTTTGTAACCCTTTCCAGCTTCATGCAAGTCAACAATTCTTGATCGTAGGTCTTCTGAGAGCTCTTTTCTGCGAGGCATGGTTCACATCAGACAGTTCTTCTTGAAACCAGTAAACCCAAAACAGGTGTGTGTTTTTTAAGGGCAGGACAGCTGTCAGCAACACATCCAATATCATCACACTGATTGGAGTCAAGGTTGGCTCACTCCTGGCTCCAATTAGCTCTGGGAGAAGTCAATCAGCTAGGGCCTCACATACTTTTTCCTCCCTACACTGTGAATGTTTACATGGTATGTGCAATTAAACCATGGCAACATCTAATGTTTGTGTAGTATTATGTTCAGCAGACTGTGTTCTTCTATTGTTGTGACTTAGATGATGTTCAGAGCACATTTTATGCCCAATTCATGCAAAACTCCACGTAATATCAAGGGGTTCACATACTTTTTCTTGCAACTGTATGTAGGGTTGAATTACACCTTGTTGCAACGTCACAGCATGAGGAGTCGGTACGGGGGCCCATGGCAGATTACATGTCTGGCAGCAGCAATGGGAGGCCCGTAATCTGCCAGCACCCTATGTCAAAAAATTTAACACACCAGCAGTGTGAAGAGACCTGAAAGTGGCACATGGCAGCAGAGTGTGGCGATGGAGACAGCAGCAATGGGAGGCCGTACAGGGACCCATGAGAGACTCTGGACTTGGCAGCAGCATGAGGAGGCGGTATATAGGGGCCCATGGCAGATTAGGGGCCTGGCAGCAGCTATGTGAGGCCCGTAATCTGCCTGCACCCTATGTCAAAAAATTTAACACACCAGCAGTGTGAAGAGACCTGAAAGTGGCACATGGCAGCAGAGTGTGGCGATGGAGACAGCAGCAATGGGAGGCCGTACAGGGACCCATGAGAGACTCTGGACTTGGCAGCAGCATGAGGAGGCGGTATATAGGGGCCCATGGCAGATTAGGGGCCTGGCAGCAGCTATGTGAGGCCCGTAATCTGCCTGCACCCTATGTCAAAAAATTAAACACACCAGCAGTGTGAAGAGACCTGAAAGTGGCACATGGCAGCAGAGTGTGGCGATGGAGACAGCAGCAATGGGAGGCCGTACAGGGACCCATGAGAGACTCTGGACTTGGCAGCAGCATGAGGAGGCGGTATATAGGGGCCCATGGCAGATTAGGGGCCTGGCAGCAGCTATGTGAGGCCCGTAATCTGCCTGCACCCTATGTCAAAAAATTTAACACACCAGCAGTGTGAAGAGACCTGAAAGTGGCACATGGCAGCAGAGTGTGGCGATGGAGACAGCAGCAATGGGAGGCCGTACAGGGACCCATGAGAGACTCTGGACTTGGCAGCAGCATGAGGAGGCGGTATATAGGGGCCCATGGCAGATTAGGGGCCTGGCAGCAGCTATGTGAGGCCCGTAATCTGCCTGCACCCTATGTCAAAAAATTTAACACACCAGCAGTGTGAAGAGACCTGAAAGTGGCACATGGCAGCAGAGTGTGGCGATGGAGACAGCAGCAATGGGAGGCCGTACAGGGACCCATGAGAGACTCTGGACTTGGCAGCAGCATGAGGAGGCGGTATATAGGGGCCCATGGCAGATTAGGGGCCTGGCAGCAGCTATGTGAGGCCCGTAATCTGCCTGCACCCTATGTCAAAAAATTTAACACACCAGCAGTGTGAAGAGACCTGAAAGTGGCACATGGCAGCAGAGTGTGGCGATGGAGACAGCAGCAATGGGAGGCCGTACAGGGACCCATGAGAGACTCTAGACTTGGCAGCAGCATGAGGAGGCGGTATATAGGGGCCCATGGCAGATTAGGGGCCTGGCAGCAGCTATGTGAGGCCCGTAATCTGCCTGCACCCTATGTCAAAAAATTAAACACACCAGCAGTGTGAAGAGACCTGAAAGTGGCACATGGCAGCAGAGTGTGGCGATGGAGACAGCAGCAATGGGAGGCCGTACAGGGACCCATGAGAGACTCTGGACTTGGCAGCAGCATGAGGAGGCGGTATATAGGGGCCCATGGCAGATTAGGGGCCTGGCAGCAGCTATGTGAGGCCCGTAATCTGCCTGCACCCTATGTCAAAAAATTAAACACACCAGCAGTGTGAAGAGACCTGAAAGTGGCACATGGCAGCAGAGTGTGGCGATGGAGACAGCAGCAATGGGAGGCCGTACAGGGACCCATGAGAGACTCTGGACTTGGCAGCAGCATGAGGAGGCGGTATATAGGGGCCCATGGCAGATTAGGGGCCTGGCAGCAGCTATGTGAGGCCCGTAATCTGTCTGCACCCTATGTCAAAAAATTTAACACACCAGCAGTGTGAAGAGACCTGAAAGTGGCACATGGCAGCAGAGTGTGGCGATGGAGACAGCAGCAATGGGAGGCCGTACAGGGACCCATGAGAGACTCTGGACTTGGCAGCAGCATGAGGAGGCGGTATATAGGGGCCCATGGCAGATTAGGGGCCTGGCAGCAGCTATGTGAAGCCCGTAATCTGCCTGCACCCTATGTCAAAAAATTTAACACACCAGCAGTGTGAAGAGACCTGAAAGTGGCACATGGCAGCAGAGTGTGGCGATGGAGACAGCAGCAATGGGAGGCCGTACAGGGACCCATGAGAGACTCTAGACTTGGCAGCAGCATGAGGAGGCGGTATATAGGGGCCCATGGCAGATTAGGGGCCTGGCAGCAGCTATGTGAGGCCCGTAATCTGCCTGCACCCTATGTCAAAAAATTAAACACACCAGCAGTGTGAAGAGACCTGAAAGTGGCACATGGCAGCAGAGTGTGGCGATGGAGACAGCAGCAATGGGAGGCCGTACAGGGACCCATGAGAGACTCTGGACTTGGCAGCAGCATGAGGAGGCGGTATATAGGGGCCCATGGCAGATTAGGGGCCTGGCAGCAGCTATGTGAGGCCCGTAATCTGCCTGCACCCTATGTCAAAAAATTAAACACACCAGCAGTGTGAAGAGACCTGAAAGTGGCACATGGCAGCAGAGTGTGGCGATGGAGACAGCAGCAATGGGAGGCCGTACAGGGACCCATGAGAGACTCTAGACTTGGCAGCAGCATGAGGAGGCGGTATATAGGGGCCCATGGCAGATTAGGGGCCTGGCAGCAGCTATGTGAGGCCCGTAATCTGCCTGCACCCTATGTCAAAAAATTTAACACACCAGCAGTGTGAAGAGACCTGAAAGTGGCACATGGCAGCAGAGTGTGGCGATGGAGACAGCAGCAATGGGAGGCCGTACAGGGACCCATGAGAGACTCTAGACTTGGCAGCAGCATGAGGAGGCGGTATATAGGGGCCCATGGCAGATTAGGGGCCTGGCAGCAGCTATGTGAGGCCCGTAATCTGCCTGCACCCTATGTCAAAAAATTAAACACACCAGCAGTGTGAAGAGACCTGAAAGTGGCACATGGCAGCAGAGTGTGGCGATGGAGACAGCAGCAATGGGAGGCCGTACAGGGACCCATGACAGACTCTAGACTTGGCAGCAGCATGAGGAGGCGGTATATAGGGGCCCATGGCAGATTAGGGGCCTGGCAGCAGCTATGTGAGGCCCGTAATCTGCCTGCACCCTATGTCAAAAAATTAAACACACCAGCAGTGTGAAGAGACCTGAAAGTGGCACATGGCAGCAGAGTGTGGCGATGGAGACAGCAGCAATGGGAGGCCGTACAGGGACCCATGAGAGACTCTAGACTTGGCAGCAGCATGAGGAGGCGGTATATAGGGGCCCATGGCAGATTAGGGGCCTGGCAGCAGCTATGTGAGGCCCGTAATCTGCCTGCACCCTATGTCAAAAAATTTAACACACCAGCAGTGTGAAGAGACCTGAAAGTGGCACATGGCAGCAGAGTGTGGCGATGGAGACAGCAGCAATGGGAGGCCGTACAGGGACCCATGAGAGACTCTGGACTTGGCAGCAGCATGAGGAGGCGGTATATAGGGGCCCATGGCAGATTAGGGGCCTGGCAGCAGCTATGTGAGGCCCGTTATCTTGCAGCACCCTATGTCAAAAAATTAAACACACCAGCAGTGTGAAGAGACCTGAAAGTGGCACATGGCAGCAGAGTGTGGCGATGGAGACAGCAGCAATGGGAGGCCGTACAGGGACCCATGAGAGACTCTAGACTTGGCAGCAGCATGAGGAGGCGGTATATAGGGGCCCATGGCAGATTAGGGGCCTGGCAGCAGCTATGTGAGGCCCGTAATCTGCCTGCACCCTATGTCAAAAAATTAAACACACCAGCAGTGTGAAGAGACCTGAAAGTGGCACATGGCAGCAGAGTGTGGCGATGGAGACAGCAGCAATGGGAGGCCGTACAGGGACCCATGAGAGACTCTAGACTTGGCAGCAGCATGAGGAGGCGGTATATAGGGGCCCATGGCAGATTAGGGGCCTGGCAGCAGCTATGTGAGGCCCGTAATCTGCCTGCACCCTATGTCAAAAAATTAAACACACCAGCAGTGTGAAGAGACCTGAAAGTGGCACATGGCAGCAGAGTGTGGCGATGGAGACAGCAGCAATGGGAGGCCGTACAGGGACCCATGACAGACTCTAGACTTGGCAGCAGCATGAGGAGGCGGTATATAGGGGCCCATGGCAGATTAGGGGCCTGGCAGCAGCTATGTGAGGCCCGTAATCTGCCTGCACCCTATGTCAAAAAATTAAACACACCAGCAGTGTGAAGAGACCTGAAAGTGGCACATGGCAGCAGAGTGTGGCGATGGAGACAGCAGCAATGGGAGGCCGTACAGGGACCCATGAGAGACTCTGGACTTGGCAGCAGCATGAGGAGGCGGTATATAGGGGCCCATGGCAGATTAGGGGCCTGGCAGCAGCTATGTGAGGCCCGTTATCTTGCAGCACCCTATGTCAAAAAATTAAACACACCAGCAGTGTGAAGAGACCTGAAAGTGGCACATGGCAGCAGAGTGTGGCGATGGAGACAGCAGCAATGGGAGGCCGTACAGGGACCCATGAGAGACTCTAGACTTGGCAGCAGCATGAGGAGGCGGTATATAGGGGCCCATGGCAGATTAGGGGCCTGGCAGCAGCTATGTGAGGCCCGTAATCTGCCTGCACCCTATGTCAAAAAATTAAACACACCAGCAGTGTGAAGAGACCTGAAAGTGGCACATGGCAGCAGAGTGTGGCGATGGAGACAGCAGCAATGGGAGGCCGTACAGGGACCCATGACAGACTCTAGACTTGGCAGCAGCATGAGGAGGCGGTATATAGGGGCCCATGGCAGATTAGGGGCCTGGCAGCAGCTATGTGAGGCCCGTAATCTGCCTGCACCCTATGTCAAAAAATTAAACACACCAGCAGTGTGAAGAGACCTGAAAGTGGCACATGGCAGCAGAGTGTGGCGATGGAGACAGCAGCAATGGGAGGCCGTACAGGGACCCATGAGAGACTCTAGACTTGGCAGCAGCATGAGGAGGCGGTATATAGGGGCCCATGGCAGATTAGGGGCCTGGCAGCAGCTATGTGAGGCCCGTAATCTGCCTGCACCCTATGTCAAAAAATTAAACACACCAGCAGTGTGAAGAGACCTGAAAGTGGCACATGGCAGCAGAGTGTGGCGATGGAGACAGCAGCAATGGGAGGCCGTACAGGGACCCATGAGAGACTCTGGACTTGGCAGCAGCATGAGGAGGCGGTATATAGGGGCCCATGGCAGATTAGGGGCCTGGCAGCAGCTATGTGAGGCCCGTTATCTTGCAGCACCCTATGTCAAAAAATTAAACACACCAGCAGTGTGAAGAGACCTGAAAGTGGCACATGGCAGCAGAGTGTGGCGATGGAGACAGCAGCAATGGGAGGCCGTACAGGGACCCATGAGAGACTCTAGACTTGGCAGCAGCATGAGGAGGCGGTATATAGGGGCCCATGGCAGATTAGGGGCCTGGCAGCAGCTATGTGAGGCCCGTAATCTGCCTGCACCCTATGTCAAAAAATTAAACACACCAGCAGTGTGAAGAGACCTGAAAGTGGCACATGGCAGCAGAGTGTGGCGATGGAGACAGCAGCAATGGGAGGCCGTACAGGGACCCATGACAGACTCTAGACTTGGCAGCAGCATGAGGAGGCGGTATATAGGGGCCCATGGCAGATTAGGGGCCTGGCAGCAGCTATGTGAGGCCCGTAATCTGCCTGCACCCTATGTCAAAAAATTAAACACACCAGCAGTGTGAAGAGACCTGAAAGTGGCACATGGCAGCAGAGTGTGGCGATGGAGACAGCAGCAATGGGAGGCCGTACAGGGACCCATGAGAGACTCTGGACTTGGCAGCAGCATGAGGAGGCGGTATATAGGGGCCCATGGCAGATTAGGGGCCTGGCAGCAGCTATGTGAGGCCCGTTATCTTGCAGCACCCTATGTCAAAAAATTAAACACACCAGCAGTGTGAAGAGACCTGAAAGTGGCACATGGCAGCAGAGTGTAGCGATGGAGACAGCAGCAATGGGAGGCCGTACAGGGACCCATGAGAGACTCTAGACTTGGCAGCAGCATGAGGAGGCGGTATATAGGGGCCCATGGCAGATTAGGGGCCTGGCAGCAGCTATGTGAGGCCCGTAATCTGCCTGCACCCTATGTCAAAAAATTAAACACACCAGCAGTGTGAAGAGACCTGAAAGTGGCACATGGCAGCAGAGTGTGGCGATGGAGACAGCAGCAATGGGAGGCCGTACAGGGACCCATGAGAGACTCTAGACTTGGCAGCAGCATGAGGAGGCGGTATATAGGGGCCCATGGCAGATTAGGGGCCTGGCAGCAGCTATGTGAGGCCCGTAATCTGCCTGCACCCTATGTCAAAAAATTAAACACACCAGCAGTGTGAAGAGACCTGAAAGTGGCACATGGCAGCAGAGTGTGGCGATGGAGACAGCAGCAATGGGAGGCCGTACAGGGACCCATGACAGACTCTAGACTTGGCAGCAGCATGAGGAGGCGGTATATAGGGGCCCATGGCAGATTAGGGGCCTGGCAGCAGCTATGTGAGGCCCGTAATCTGCCTGCACCCTATGTCAAAAAATTAAACACACCAGCAGTGTGAAGAGACCTGAAAGTGGCACATGGCAGCAGAGTGTGGCGATGGAGACAGCAGCAATGGGAGGCCGTACAGGGACCCATGAGAGACTCTGGACTTGGCAGCAGCATGAGGAGGCGGTATATAGGGGCCCATGGCAGATTAGGGGCCTGGCAGCAGCTATGTGAGGCCCGTTATCTTGCAGCACCCTATGTCAAAAAATTAAACACACCAGCAGTGTGAAGAGACCTGAAAGTGGCACATGGCAGCAGAGTGTGGCGATGGAGACAGCAGCAATGGGAGGCCGTACAGGGACCCATGAGAGACTCTAGACTTGGCAGCAGCATGAGGAGGCGGTATATAGGGGCCCATGGCAGATTAGGGGCCTGGCAGCAGCTATGTGAGGCCCGTAATCTGCCTGCACCCTATGTCAAAAAATTAAACACACCAGCAGTGTGAAGAGACCTGAAAGTGGCACATGGCAGCAGAGTGTGGCGATGGAGACAGCAGCAATGGGAGGCCGTACAGGGACCCATGACAGACTCTAGACTTGGCAGCAGCATGAGGAGGCGGTATATAGGGGCCCATGGCAGATTAGGGGCCTGGCAGCAGCTATGTGAGGCCCGTAATCTGCCTGCACCCTATGTCAAAAAATTAAACACACCAGCAGTGTGAAGAGACCTGAAAGTGGCACATGGCAGCAGAGTGTGGCGATGGGGACAGCAGCAATGGGAGGCCGTACAGGGACCCATGAGAGACTCTAGACTTGGCAGCAGCATGAGGAGGCGGTATATAGGGGCCCATGGCAGATTAGGGGCCTGGCAGCAGCTATGTGAGGCCCGTAATCTGCCTGCACCCTATGTCAAAAAATTAAACACACCAGCAGTGTGAAGAGACCTGAAAGTGGCACATGGCAGCAGAGTGTGGCGATGGAGACAGCAGCAATGGGAGGCCGTACAGGGACCCATGAGAGACTCTGGACTTGGCAGCAGCATGAGGAGGCGGTATATAGGGGCCCATGGCAGATTAGGGGCCTGGCAGCAGCTATGTGAGGCCCGTTATCTTGCAGCACCCTATGTCAAAAAATTAAACACACCAGCAGTGTGAAGAGACCTGAAAGTGGCACATGGCAGCAGAGTGTGGCGATGGAGACAGCAGCAATGGGAGGCCGTACAGGGACCCATGAGAGACTCTAGACTTGGCAGCAGCATGAGGAGGCGGTATATAGGGGCCCATGGCAGATTAGGGGCCTGGCAGCAGCTATGTGAGGCCCGTAATCTGCCTGCACCCTATGTCAAAAAATTAAACACACCAGCAGTGTGAAGAGACCTGAAAGTGGCACATGGCAGCAGAGTGTGGCGATGGAGACAGCAGCAATGGGAGGCCGTACAGGGACCCATGAGAGACTCTGGACTTGGCAGCAGCATGAGGAGGCGGTATATAGGGGCCCATGGCAGATTAGGGGCCTGGCAGCAGCTATGTGAGGCCCGTTATCTTGCAGCACCCTATGTCAAAAAATTAAACACACCAGCAGTGTGAAGAGACCTGAAAGTGGCACATGGCAGCAGAGTGTGGCGATGGAGACAGCAGCAATGGGAGGCCGTACAGGGACCCATGAGAGACTCTAGACTTGGCAGCAGCATGAGGAGGCGGTATATAGGGGCCCATGGCAGATTAGGGGCCTGGCAGCAGCTATGTGAGGCCCGTAATCTGCCTGCACCCTATGTCAAAAAATTAAACACACCAGCAGTGTGAAGAGACCTGAAAGTGGCACATGGCAGCAGAGTGTGGCGATGGAGACAGCAGCAATGGGAGGCCGTACAGGGACCCATGAGAGACTCTAGACTTGGCAGCAGCATGAGGAGGCGGTATATAGGGGCCCATGGCAGATTAGGGGCCTGGCAGCAGCTATGTGAGGCCCGTAATCTGCCTGCACCCTATGTCAAAAAATTAAACACACCAGCAGTGTGAAGAGACCTGAAAGTGGCACATGGCAGCAGAGTGTGGCGATGGAGACAGCAGCAATGGGAGGCCGTACAGGGACCCATGACAGACTCTAGACTTGGCAGCAGCATGAGGAGGCGGTATATAGGGGCCCATGGCAGATTAGGGGCCTGGCAGCAGCTATGTGAGGCCCGTAATCTGCCTGCACCCTATGTCAAAAAATTAAACACACCAGCAGTGTGAAGAGACCTGAAAGTGGCACATGGCAGCAGAGTGTGGCGATGGAGACAGCAGCAATGGGAGGCCGTACAGGGACCCATGAGAGACTCTGGACCTAGCAGCAGCATGAGGAGGCGGTATATAGGGGCCTATGGCAGATTAGGGGCCTGGCAGCAGCTATAGGAGGCCCGTAATCTGCCAGCACCCTATGTCAAAAAATTAAACACACCAGCAGTGTGAGGAGACCTGAAAGTGGCACATGTTTGAGGCATGATTCATGGCGGATTTAGTCAGTTGTGTCAGGAACTGGTGGTTTGAAATCCAGACTAATCCACGCCTGATTCATTTTCACAAACGTGAGTCTCTCCACACTTTGGGTGGACAGTCGTGTCCTCCGCGGAGTTACAATACCTCCTGCCGCACTAAACACGCGCTCCGATGCCACGCTACTGGCCGGGCATGACAGCCTTTCAAGGGCAAATTCAGCTAGTTGGGGCCAAAGGTCAAGTTTCGTTGCCCAGTAGTCAAGGGGATTGTCTACCTCGGTTGGCAGGGTGCTGTCCAAGTAGGCCCAAGCCTGTTGTTTGAGCTCCTGCTCCAGGTCCACCTGATGCTGCTGCTGCTGCTGCGGCTGGTTAGTAGTTTCCTCACTGCGCTGGTGAAGAAAGCTACTCATCATCGACTGCAGACTGAGGCAGCCGCTGCTGGTGGAGCTGCCACTGCTCCTACCACCCCACCCCTCCCCTGCTGCCATGCCAGCGGAACGCGAGCGCACAGGGCCCACAGTGTCTGAGGATGGACGTTGGCGCACAAAGGCAGAGACCAACTGACTACATAGGTGGTTTTTATAGTACGTAATTTTGGCCTCCCTCTCAGCAGGTGTGAAAAAGGCCACCATTTTGGACCGGTAGCGAGGGTCCAACAAGGTGGACAGCCAAAAGTCATCCCTCTGTCTGATGGTTATTATTCGGCTGTCGCTACGCAAGCAACCGAGCATGCTATGGGCCATTTGTGCCAAGGAATGCGAGGGACTCCCTGCCTCCATCTCCACAGCATACTGCCACGGTGCGTCTGGGTCCTCTGTCTCCTCCTCCTCCTCCTCTACCAGATGCTCCTGCTCCTCCACTCCTGTCCGCTGAGTGGAAAAACCACCCATTTCACTCAATAATTCCTGAGCACAAATGTCCTCCTCTACCTCCTCCTCTTCTTCCTGTCCTGCCCCCACAGGGGTCATGTGGCGTTGAGATCTGTGCGCCACGTCTACCGCACCCTGACCAGCCATTGTTAACAGCATTTGTTCCAGGACGTGCAACAGAGGAATGACGTCGTTCATCCCATAGTCCTGCCGACTCACGAATAGCGTGGCCTCCTCAAAGGGCCTGAGCAAGCGGCAGGTGTCACGCATGAGCTGCCAATGGCTGACATCTAAGTTACACAGGGGAGTACCTTTATCCGCTTGTAACATCAGGAAATCGGTGATGGCCTTTCGCTGCTCGTAAAGGCGGTCTAACATGTGTAGGGTTGAATTCCACCTTGTTGCAACGTCGCAGATCAGGCGATGCTGTGGAATTCCGTTCTGCCGCTGCAGCTCGATGAGGGTGTTCTTTGCGGTGTAGGAATGGCTGAAATGCATGCACAGTTTACGTGACATTTTAAGGATGTCTTGCAGTGGGATGGTGGATTTTAGGAACCGCTTGACAACCAGATTGAACACGTGAGCCATGCATGGCGCATGGCACAACCTTCCTTGACGCAGAGCAGACACCATGTTCTTTCCGTTGTCAGTCAACATGGTTCCGATTTTTAGTTTGCGCGGAGACAGCCATCTGTCGATTTCTCTGTTCATTACACTCAGCAGTTCCTCCCCTGTGTGACTACGTTCGCCAAGGCATACCAGGTGCAGCACAGCGTGACACCGTTGCGCCCTGCACATGTGATATGCCGGTCGGGTAATGGGACTTGGCACGGGGGTGGCGGCTGAGGACACGGCGGAAAAAGAGGTGGTAGAGGCGGACATGCTTGCTGGACCAAGGACGTGCAAACGTGGAGGCAAAAGCGTCGTGACCTGTCCAAGTTGCTGGTGCGGCTGTGCCGGCACCACGTTCACCCAGTGGGCCGTAAATGACATGTACTGTCCCTGACCGTAGTTACAGCTCCACACGTCGGCGCTGCCGTGCACTTTGGCAGAGACCGACATGCTCAAAGACTGGCCCACCATCTCTTCTACATGTGAATGCAGGGCTGGCACTGCCTTTTGGGCAAAGAAATGACGGCTTGGCACTCTCCACCGCGGCGCGGCACAAGCCATCATTTCTCGGAAAGGTGCTGAGTCCACCAGTTGGAAAGGGAGGGACTGCAGCACCAGCAACTTGGACAGGAGGACGTTCAGCTTTTGCACCGTCGGGTGCGTGCTCGCAAACTGTTGTCTCTTGGATACGGATTCCAAGAAAGACTGTTGACGGAATCCGAGAAGAGGAGTAGCAGGAGAAGGAGCATCTGAACGAGCGGAAGATGCCAACGAGCGACAACTCCCCTCAGCAGAGGTGTTGGAGCCTTGACTGGCTGATAGAGGGCGATTGACGACGTCGGGTGACGGAGCAAGTAACGGAGCGGGTGATGGAGCGGGGGCTGGGGCAGGCAGAACCGCCGTATGTTTATCACGGTTTTCCCAGGCCACCGAATGGTGACGCTGCATATGCTGACGCAACGCTGTAGTCCCAACATGGGCCCCCTGGCCACGCTTGCATTTCTGGCCACATAGTCGACATACGGCTACGTTTACTTCCTCGGGCGGCTTGAGGAAAAATTGCCACACCACCGAGTAGGAAACTTTGCCCCCGCTACTCTTCACTGGCTGACTGCTACTTCCTCCGTGCGCACCGGCACCACTACTGGCCGTGGTGGTAGGCTGCAGTGGAGCTGGTGCTCTACTCCGTGGACGTTTGGCTCCACTGACACTGATGCGACCCTGCTGCTGTCTCCTGTGCAACCCACCGACTGTTTTTCTCGCTGCCAAGCTGCCACCCTCTTCTCCTGATGATGCGGAAGAAATTGCCTGATGACGACGAGGCTGCCAAGTGCGATCAACCTCCTCATCATCAAGTAGGGTCTCCGCCTCACTACTAGCCCCCTCGGCTGCGTCTGGGTCAGGAGACAGACCTGTCTCTAGACCGGCTACCGAGCCACTCTCCTCGCCAGTACTTGTTCGCTTGGCTGCTGAAAAGGCCGATGTCTCCCCCCGTTCCTGACCGCCCTCTGTTAGCTCTTCCTCACTGTACAGTGGGGCTGAGCCCACAGCATGCGATACTTCGCTTGGTGAGGGAACAGCAAAGGACAGGGGCAGGTAGAGGACACGTGATTTCAGTGGGCTTGCTCCCGGGCCATGCCAACTAACGGTTGTGTCTGACGTACCCACCGACCGTTGGCTGTAGGTGTCAGAGGTGACCTGGGAAGAGGAAGACGACCGAGCCAACCAATCAATGACGGCAGGGTTGTCGGTGGAGACACGACCGCTGGATGACACCGGGAGCACTGGCCTCTGGCTGCGAATACTGCTGCCTCGACCCCTTCCTCTGCTGCCACGTCTGCTCGCTCCTAAAACATTGCCTCCTCTGCCACTCCTCTGCATGTTGTCTGACATACTATTTAATTCAACGATTAGGTGTCCCTGAGTAACAATTCTCTGGCACTCAGTAACAATTCTGTCTGTCCCTGAGTATGAATTCTGTGGCCCTGAGTAACAATTCTGTGTCTGTGCGAGTAACAATTCTGTGTCTGTGCGAGTAACAATTCTGTGTCTGTGCAAGTAACAATTTTGTGTCTGTGCGAGTAACAATTCTCTGGCACTCAGTAACAATTCTGTCTGTCCCTGAGTAACAATTCTCTGGCACTCAGTAACAATTCTGTCTGTCCCTGAGTAACAATTCTCTGGCACTCAGTAACAATTCTGTCTGTCCCTGAGTAACAATTCTCTGGCACTCAGTAACAATTCTGTCTGTCCCTGAGTATGAATTCTGTGGCCCTGAGTAACAATTCTGTGTCTGTGCAAGTAACAATTTTGTGTCTGTGCGAGTAACAATTCTCTGGCACTCAGTAACAATTCTGTCTGTCCCTGAGTAACAATTCTCTGGCACTCAGTAACAATTCTGTCTGTCCCTGAGTATGAATTCTGTGGCCCTGAGTAACAATTCTGTGTCTGTGCGAGTAACAATTCTGTGTCTGTGCAAGTAACAATTTTGTGTCTGTGCGAGTAACAATTCTCTGGCACTCAGTAACAATTCTGTCTGTCCCTGAGTAACAATTCTCTGGCACTCAGTAACAATTCTGTCTGTCCCTGAGTAACAATTCTCTGGCACTCAGTAACAATTCTGTCTGTCCCTGAGTAACAATTCTCTGGCACTCAGTAACAATTCTGTGTCTGTGCGAGTAACAATTCTGTGTCTGTGCAAGTAACAATTTTGTGTCTGTGTGAGTAACAGTTCTCTGGCACTCAGTAACAATTCTGTCTGTCCCTGAGTAACAATTCTCTGGCACTCAGTAACAATTCTGTCTGTCCCTGAGTAACAATTCTCTGGCACTCAGTAACAATTCTGTGTCTGTGCGAGTAACAATTCTGTGTCTGTGCAAGTAACAATTTTGTGTCTGTGCGAGTAACAATTCTCTGGCACTCAGTAACAATTCTGTCTGTCCCTGAGTAACAATTCTCTGGCACTCAGTAACAATTCTGTCTGTCCCTGAGTAACAATTCTCTGGCACTCAGTAACAATTCTGTCTGTCCCTGAGTATGAATTCTGTGGCCCTGAGTAACAATTCTGTGTCTGTGCGAGTAACAATTCTGTGTCTGTGCAAGTAACAATTTTGTGTCTGTGCGAGTAACAATTCTCTGGCACTCAGTAACAATTCTGTCTGTCCCTGAGTAACAATTCTCTGGCACTCAGTAACAATTCTGTCTGTCCCTGAGTAACAATTCTCTGGCACTCAGTAACAATTCTGTCTGTCCCTGAGTATGAATTCTGTGGCCCTGAGTAACAATTCTGTGTCTGTGCGAGTAACAATTCTGTGTCTGTGCAAGTAACAATTTTGTGTCTGTGCGAGTAACAATTCTCTGGCACTCAGTAACAATTCTGTCTGTCCCTGAGTAACAATTCTCTGGCACTCAGTAACAATTCTGTCTGTCCCTGAGTAACAATTCTCTGGCACTCAGTAACAATTCTGTCTGTCCCTGAGTAACAATTCTCTGGCACTCAGTAACAATTCTGTCTGTCCCTGAGTATGAATTCTGTGGCCCTGAGTAACAATTCTGTCTGTGCGAGTAACAATTCTGTGTCTGTGCAAGTAACAATTTTGTGTCTGTGCGAGTAACAATTCTCTGGCACTCAGTAACAATTCTGTCTGTCCCTGAGTAACAATTCTCTGGCACTCAGTAACAATTCTGTCTGTCCCTGAGTAACAATTCTCTGGCACTCAGTAACAATTCTGTCTGTCCCTGAGTAACAATTCTCTGGCACTCAGTAACAATTCTGTCTGTCCCTGAGTATGAATTCTGTGGCCCTGAGTAACAATTCTGTGTCTGTGCGAGTAACAATTCTGTGTCTGTGCAAGTAACAATTTTGTGTCTGTGCGAGTAACAATTCTCTGGCACTCAGTAACAATTCTGTCTGTCCCTGAGTAACAATTCTCTGGCACTCAGTAACAATTCTGTCTGTCCCTGAGTATGAATTCTGTGGCCCTGAGTAACAATTCTGTGTCTGTGCGAGTAACAATTCTGTGTCTGTGCAAGTAACAATTTTGTGTCTGTGCGAGTAACAATTCTCTGGCACTCAGTAACAATTCTGTCTGTCCCTGAGTAACAATTCTCTGGCACTCAGTAACAATTCTGTCTGTCCCTGAGTAACAATTCTCTGGCACTCAGTAACAATTCTGTCTGTCCCTGAGTATGAATTCTGTGGCCCTGAGTAACAATTCTGTCTGTGCGAGTAACAATTCTGTGTCTGTGCAAGTAACAATTTTGTGTCTGTGCGAGTAACAATTCTCTGGCACTCAGTAACAATTCTGTCTGTCCCTGAGTAACAATTCTCTGGCACTCAGTAACAATTCTGTCTGTCCCTGAGTAACAATTCTCTGGCACTCAGTAACAATTCTGTCTGTCCCTGAGTATGAATTCTGTGGCCCTGAGTAACAATTCTGTGTCTGTGCGAGTAACAATTCTGTGTCTGTGCAAGTAACAATTCTGTGTCTGTGCAAGTAACAATTTTGTGTCTGTGCGAGTAACAATTCTCTGGCACTCAGTAACAATTCTGTCTGTCCCTGAGTAACAATTCTCTGGCACTCAGTAACAATTCTGTCTGTCCCTGAGTATGAATTCTGTGGCCCTGAGTAACAATTCTGTGTCTGTGCGAGTAACAATTCTGTGTCTGTGCAAGTAACAATTTTGTGTCTGTGCGAGTAACAATTCTCTGGCACTCAGTAACAATTCTGTCTGTCCCTGAGTAACAATTCTCTGGCACTCAGTAACAATTCTGTCTGTCCCTGAGTAACAATTCTCTGGCACTCAGTAACAATTCTGTCTGTCCCTGAGTAACAATTCTCTGGCACTCAGTAACAATTCTGTCTGTCCCTGAGTATGAATTCTGTGGCCCTGAGTAACAATTCTGTGTCTGTGCGAGTAACAATTCTGTGTCTGTGCAAGTAACAATTTTGTGTCTGTGCGAGTAACAATTCTCTGGCACTCAGTAACAATTCTGTCTGTCCCTGAGTAACAATTCTCTGGCACTCAGTAACAATTCTGTCTGTCCCTGAGTAACAATTCTCTGGCACTCAGTAACAATTCTGTCTGTCCCTGAGTAACAATTCTCTGGCACTCAGTAACAATTCTGTCTGTCCCTGAGTATGAATTCTGTGGCCCTGAGTAACAATTCTGTCTGTGCGAGTAACAATTCTGTGTCTGTGCAAGTAACAATTTTGTGTCTGTGCGAGTAACAATTCTCTGGCACTCAGTAACAATTCTGTCTGTCCCTGAGTAACAATTCTCTGGCACTCAGTAACAATTCTGTCTGTCCCTGAGTAACAATTCTCTGGCACTCAGTAACAATTCTGTCTGTCCCTGAGTAACAATTCTCTGGCACTCAGTAACAATTCTGTCTGTCCCTGAGTAACAATTCTGTCTGTCCCTGAGTATGAATTCTGTGGCCCTGAGTAAGAATTCTCTGGCACTCAGTAACAATTCTGTCTGTCCCTGAGTAACAATTCTCTGGCACTCAGTAACAATTCTGTCTGTCCCTGAGTAAAAATTCTGTGGCCCTAATAACGTTTCTGTGGCCCTAAGTAACAATTCTCTGGCACTGAGTGAAAATTCTGTCTGTCCCTGAGTATGAATTCTGTGGCCCTAACTAGCGTTTCTTTGTCCCTAAATAACGATTCTGTGGCCCTCATTAACAAGTCTGTGTCCCTGAGTAATGGTTCTCTGTCCCTAAGTAACTTCTCTCTGTCCCCAATTCTCGTTTCTGTGGCCCTAACTCTGTCCCTGTCCCTAGTACAGAGCGGTCTGCCTCTGTTCAATGACTGCAGGCAAATGAAGATTTCCAAAATGGCCGCTATATATACCTCGACCATTACACAGTGCTGGCTGGCTGGCTGCTGATTGGCTGATGCGATCACATGTCGTTGAGGAATGCATTATGGGGCAGCGCGCCTTGTCTGCGCGCCTTCCCCGACATCCCCGCTCCGTCGCCGCACATGTCAGCCGCCATTTTCGGAAAAATTTCGATTCGCGCGTCCGAATTAGGCTGTTTTTCGGATTCGGCACGAATCGAAATTTTTCCGATATTCGACTCGAATTCCACTTCGGATACTTCGATTCGCTCATCTCTAATTATAACTAATTTAATCTGTATTCTGTTGCAGATATGAATTGCTGAGTCAGATTTTTGTTATCATGGACTTCCGTGAATGAATGAACTGCAAGTACTGACACCTTAGTAGCTGTAGACTTGTAGTTTTCAATCAACTATCACGGTGCTGTGGAGCACCGTGATAGTTCATTGAAGCTTCCTGTTAGAATATCTGCTAGCTCATACATCCTGTACAAAAGCAGGTATTCTGACAGGTCTGAAGGAGACCTGCATGGCATCAGCCATCTACGGATTGCTGGTGCAATGCTTTCTAGGACTCCTTTGGACAAAAATGTTAAATGTACATTTTTTTATCTGCAAAAAATGTGCATTTATTACTTTTGTCCAAAAGGTGAATTTATCATTTAACCTCCCTAGCGGTATGATTATGTCCAAATTTCTGTGCTCAAAGCGGTACATTTTTTTGCATGGAAATATGTATTTTTTTATTGTAGGCCTGTAATATTTAGGAATAACTCACTGAAATCTGTCCAAACAAGAGTCTAGTAAACATCCCGGGTATGTTAAAATTTGAAACACGAAATTATAAATTATAATTTAATAAATAATCATAAAAAAATAATACTATATTAATAATACATTTAATTTAATAATATAATCAAACCAAAAACACTGAAATTTGAAATATAGCTCCAAGTTCGCACATCACTGAGCAAAGTCGCAGAATCGTTTTCAGTGTCTGATCACGAATTTCCCCACGAATCATTATCACTCAATTCTGCAAGTGGTTTTAATTTACTATAGCTGTTCTCTAGCTGGTCTAAAACCGCTTTTGACCTAAAGGGATGCTTTTTGGACACCATGGACTTTTCTCAGTTTCCAGGCAGAAAGAACAGTAAAAATGCAGGCAGGGCACAGGACAAAGCACTAGGGACAAATGTATGTGAAATGGTTTGATACAGTAATGTTTTACTATGTGATTTTAGTGTATTTAGTGAATGTCACTTTTTGTCATTTTCAAATTTCCCGCCATTCCGTCCCCCTTACGTTCTGTACGTCCCAACGTCACAGGGAACGGAACCCAGAAGACAGATGACGGAATCGGCCGGAGGACAGTATAGGGGACACTGCAAGAGGGACATCACGGGAGCGCAGGACAAGGTAAGTGATCAAGGGATCCCGGAGCAGTGCTGCATGGTAAGCCCGAGTGTAGCTCGGGGGTTACCGCTTGTAGTACTGAAACTTTACCCCGAGCTACACTCAGGAATACCACCAGGGAAGTTAATTGAACAAGCTGGAGCTAGAAGCTAATTGGCTACCATGTACAGCTGCACCAGTTTTTGCACTCTCTAGTTTTAGTAAATCAAACCCTTTGTGTGCATCATTCTTATAATTTAAAGAGTAACTCCACTTTTGTTAAAAAAAAAATTTAAAAACAATATTTCTGGATAATCAGTGTACAGTGCAGGGAGTCCTACCTGTTTCTGCCCTGAATTAAAAACCATTTTTTTCTGCAAAGTGGATCTGCATAGATGTGATTTTTTTCATTACTAATCAGCTGATACAGTTGCAGTGTTCTAATGAGGAAATGTAGGATCTGCATCCCTCTAGAAGTGAATAATCCTTTGGAAGTAGCTCACCAAAAATGTTTTTTTTTTGTTGCAGATGATGCCTAAAATGTGATTTGTATCTACTTCTGGGAAAATAAGTAAGCTAATCATACATGCAAGAAATTACATTTCTAGGGATGTTTCTTACACCAGTGGTGTATGGAATACCTCCAGGTTGCCATACTAAATTTACAGGAAATTACAGAGCTGCAAATTGAAAAGGAATGGTAATTTTCAAAAAAATAAAATTTAATTGCAATATTGCTTGTGTAGCAATTGCATATGTTTTTTTCTTATTTGCTCTTTTTTTCCCATGAAAGTAAAATTCCCCTTTAAGTAACAACAATACGTTCACAATTTTAATACTCCTAAGGAATACATTATAGTTAGTAGCCCACACAAATAAAACGGAGATTCTCAACAATAGAATGTGCTTGCAGAGTGATAATGTGTGTTACGAAAATTATTACCTTCAACACTGAAAGTATATGCTTTTAGTAAACATGTAACAATGTATTGTTCACAAAACCTACTAACTAGTCATCATAAGACTTCTTATTTTTGCCACTGTTTTCTCAGTTTACTGATATATTTTAATTACAAGAAAAGCAGAAGGAGACATGGAGCCACCTGTTTATCGTTAGAGTATAATCGTATCAGCATACAATATTATATGACATATCAGTTTTTGTAGGGTAGACTTTAGTTGCCTAGCTGTAGCTGAAAAACTGCAGTTATTTTTCTTACTAACATTATTACTCACCAAGGTATACAACAATATTATACCAGAGGGTGTTTAGCAATAATACAAATAATAGCCTTGTGGGTACTTGCTCTATAATATGTAATGCACCACTGTAGCTAATAGAAAATCAGTAATCTTTATAACTTTACTTTATTAGTGGATAGGGGATCCAAATATAATGTATAAATAAATTGCAAAATGCAGTTCTCAGCCAGTTCTAATTCACCTTGTTAACTAACTACCTTTTTCTGTTTGAAGCTTTCAGCTTTTAAGCCGAACTCTAGCTTTTTGTTACTTTAAAATAGTTTGTTAGGACTCAGCTGGTCCATATGAACTTTTACCTTCACTAACAGTTGCACCCTCTGTGAGCCTCATGTAAACTGTATGTAGCATCAGCTATATAGTATACAGCAGGGGCGGGCTGACCAATTGGTAACTCGGGCACTGCTCGAGGGCCCGGGGTCAGTAGGGGGCCTCATGAGATGCCCCTGGTACCTTTTTCATTGGCTTTTTTGAGTTTGGGCAAGGACACAGGGCCCCATGATCCCCAATTGCCCGTGGGCCCCATGAGTTGTCAGTCCGCCCCTGGTATACAGTACCTGTACAGCGCTCTGTTACGGCAGTAGCATGTGAACTTTCTATCACAGAGCAATATGCAGTTGGGGGAGACACTGCCCCAAACTTCCACGCCCTCACATACCACTTTGTAAAGAGTTTTGCAACACATTTCTGTCATCTTAGCATCAATTAAGGAAATACATGCCAATATTTAGACTTTCCTCCTTTGATGCTCAATCAATTCTACCCCCAGGTCCTGCTCCCATTTCCTGATATAATGCGGAAACACGTTTTGTTTCTTTCACCAGCACATTATATATTTTTTAAATACTATTCTGGATACTGGTAGGATAACTAAACAACGTATCTATTGGTCTAAGATGATCTTTTCCCTGTAATGGCCAAGGCAGTATCTGCACAAAGTGTTGTATTTGTGCATATCTCCATTTATAATACCCCATTTTTGCTTTAATTAAAAAATGTGCATACTTGATCCCATTTCTTCACATCTTGTAACTGTGTGACCTCTTTTTTTGCTCCTCTAACAAAATATGTTATCCTCTTTCTCAGGTTTAAAATAATTTGTGTCTAACAGCGAAATCAAAGGTAAATTATACTGCCAGTAATAGTGCTTACAAAGGCCATCCCATATTCTAAAAATATTTCTCATCAAATGGTTTGTGCTAATTGCTAAACCAATCAAAACCATTCTACCTAAATCTGCCTTGCTCTGTGCAAACTCTATCTTTACCCAACCTTTAACACATTATTGTGAATTCAATCAGCTATACATGTGATAGTACTGAATAAATTTGATAGTACTTTTTAAAAACTGGTAGCACTAGCCCTCCTGCCTTCCTTTCCTTAGCCAACACAGCATAGGAGATCCTTGGATGCCTATGTACCCATATGTATTTTAGTATAATAGTTATCAATTTCCTAAATTATTCCTGGGAAAAGCATGTCCCATAAAAGCAGGAGCACAGCTTTCTTTGGAGGATGCAGGCAATGATCCCATTACCTCTCGCATTCTAACAGTGTTAGACGGGGTGCAATTCGCTGAGAACCTTTGCATATCTATGATGTGAATGTTCAAAGATACAGGCTTTCTGGGAGGAAACTGTTAAGGCAATCTATGATATAACAGGAGAGCATTTGCTGGTTGAGCCCTGGAGATTTCTGTTTCATAACACAGAGAAGTACAATATAAGATATCTTTAGTGCCACATTTACTAAACCTAGCTAAAAGTTTGATCTGGCGAACACAAAAAAAATCCCAAGCAGGAAAGAATGGGTCTAAAAAATCAACCAGGTATGCTGCATTGAAGAGACAATGCACACAGGAGAGGATATTATAGTGAAATAAATTGGTATCTGGCGAAAATAGTTAGAGTTTAAGAAATCAAGGAAGTATAGGGATATGCTAGGTATAGAAGACTGAGAACTAGCTAGGATAATGACATTTTTTATGTGAACAGATACAGAAAGTTTAGTAAAATAGTGAGAGAAGGGGATTAAGCTCCAGAGGAAGGGGTGTGTGTGTGTGTGTGTGTTTTTTGGGGGAAGGTTTTTCTGAGAGCTTAATGATTGGTTTTTATTGTATGCGATATGATGATTAAAGCTTTCATGTAATTTCCAAGAAAATAAATAAAAAGAGAATACATAAGTTGCAGTAGGGCCATTCACAGGAAGCCTTGTATTTGTGAATCAATACAATACAATCAATACTGAATACTCCTTGAGCCTGTTTCCACACAAACTCACCAGGCTATCTTAGTCAGTTTTGTGGCAAACATAATACCCACCTGGGCTGCACAGGCTCCTGCCTGGTGACCACAGTCTCCTATTACCTCTCAGGTGTTAGCCTGGACAATTTGATTGCCTCTCCATGAAGCAAGGGCAGCCACTCTCCCAGTGTCTAGTCACAAATGTTGCTCCTGCAGCAGTTTGTCTCTAGGGGAAGGAGCCCTCTTAAATAAAAAGCACACTTGCCCAATGAAGTTGGTGGTCTTCAGTAAGTTGTGGACACAGGGTTAGAGGCTTCATCCCTCCCAAAACTCTTCAAAGTCTCTGGACTCTAGCATCCAATCCAAGAATAACCAATCCTGGAGAGAACTACAACTTTTCTCCAATTAGAACCAACATCCTCAAACCACTCAGCCTGCATCAGTGAAAACCCAAGGTGATATATATCACATCTGACACCATGACAAGACACTGCACTGTCACACCCATTTATTTATTTACATTTCATTCAAGTCCAAACTTACACCTTGTGTATAGTTAGCAAAATAGTTTCTATTTTGCTTCCCCAAGCATGTCCCAGAGCTGCTGACCTCTGTTTCCTGTTTTCAGGTGTCTCCTTTAACTAGTTGCTCATAAAGGATACAACAGCTTGTGTACTGGGGCTGTGTGTATCCACTGAAACACACAGAGCCCAGCAAGCCATGCCTTTGCTCCCTCCTAGCTCCTGAAAAACTGCCACTGGAGTGAATCGAACGTCTAACCTACCTTCCAATCAGAAAGTTTGTAGGAATGGCTGAGATCACGAAGGACAGCAAGTAAGTGGGTTGTAAATTACCTATGGAATTTTTTTAGTTTAATACCATGACTGCATTATATTTAAAAAAGGTTTTGCCTTTAGTTCTGTAAGATTTTAGAATCTTAAGAAATCTTAAAAATCCACAGACATATGAGAAGCACAATTTAAAACTAAATACCAGTTAAGCATTTACCCAACACAAAATAGAGATGTTAACCTATCTATGTATACAGCATAATACATTATCAAGACAGAAGTCTGGGTTTCCTGTCCTTTCACTCGCAGTCAAATTAATTTTGAAACACAAATAGCACTTCCATTTCTTCCATTGATTTTTCGCTGCTTAAACATTTCTGCTGAAAGTGAGAATAATAGAGGAAAAGGACATGATAAAATGCCATCTAGTGCTAGTGAGGAGTTGTCATTCTGCTGTTATCTGCATACCTGGGAGCTCTGTTGCTCTAGGGAATAGAAATGGCAGTTGGTGTCTTTGAAAGATTTGTGTTGCTAAAAATAAGAAATAGTGGGATTAAAAGCTGAAATCTGGGCAAATATAAAAACACCATTTAATGCAATTGTGTTTTAACTACTTGCCAAGCACAGATAGCTGAATGATGGCTACACTGCGGCCGGCCAGTTCTGGGAGGACGTCATATGATGTCCCAGAACGCGCTCACCCGGCGATCTCCGTGATTGCTGTGTCTTACGGACACAGCTGATCACGTGATGTAGTAAAAGGCCAATCACAGAGGCCTTTTACCACGTGTGTAAGCATATGAAAGGAAAAGAAAAGAGAAGGCGAAAAAAAAGGGAAAGAAAGAGGAAGAGAAAAAAAAAAAAAGGGGGGGGGGGGGGAAGGGAAGGAAATGGGGAGGGTAAAATAAGGGAGGGGACAACCGCCAAAAATATCTTATCCTCAATACAAACAGTAGCGGGAGTGGGTGGAACCTAAGCTATCATCGGCGTCAAAAGAATGTGGGTGTAACGCAGGGGGGAGTATGATGACACCCTCAGGTCAAATACAACTAAATAACACTATCAGGAAGTCCAAATCAGGTTCAGACAGATTGGTCCATGAGGGATCGATACTCCGGGGTAGTCAGAAAATGGGTCCAGCAGGCCCATACGTGGGAGAATTTCGTAGGAGTGTCGAGAGCAGTCGCAACCAGTTCTTCCATGTCCGCCGTTTTACCCACTCGGGTGATCCATTCACGTATAGAGGGAGAGCGTGTGGAGCCCCACAGAACCGGAATACAGAGTCTGGCTGCGTTGATCATGTGCATGGCTAATGATTTAAAGTACAGAGCCCTGGGAAGGGAAGAGTGGTGGAGGAGGAATTGAGCAGGAGAGAGAGCTAAGGGTAAGGTAGTTATAGACACTACTAACCTATAGACCTCCTGCCAGAATGGTTGAAGAATCGGGCAAGACCACCATATGTGAAGAAAGGACCCATCTGGGGTCCCGCATCTCCAGCAGCTGTTGGGAAAGGCGGGGTTAAAATGATGAATTCTCGAGGGAGTTCGGTACCATCTAGAGGCTAATTTGTAGCTGTTTTCTTGTGTTGAGACATTAAGGGAACATTTATGAGAGTATTGGAATACCAGGTCCCAGTCTGAGTCCGATAGCTCAGCTTTAAGATCTCTCTTCCAAGCCCGACATGCGGGGAGGGAGTCATAAGACCAGCTCTCCACTAGAAGTGGGTAGATCTCCAAGATCAGATGTTTTCGCGGTTCAGCCTTCGCGCATGCAGATTCAAATGGGGTAAGAGAGTGGTGCCAGTTATGAGGGGGTTTATGAGAGAGCAGATAATGTCTGATCTGGAAATATACCCAGAAAGGGTATACCCAGGCTTTCCTGCAATTCTCGGAGTGTTTTCACCTTGCCCATGTGGAGAAAATGTTTCACTAAGATCTGTTTGTGTGGCCAGTGTTTCATTAAAAAGTCTTTATGCATTCCAGGGGGGAAGTCAGGGTTGAGGCGTATGGGGGTCAGGGGGTTGGGTGTGTCAGAAATGGATGCAGATCTACAAGCTGAATGGAAAATTTCTAACGTAGGTCCCACCAAAGGATAGGTGAGAAGAGCCTGTGGCGTGTGTTTCGGTGAAAGCCAAGGGATTGATGCCAGGGGGAAGGGTGAGCAAGCATTCTCTATAGATATCCAGTCTTTAGAGGCAGTGTGAACGTGCCAATCAACTATCCGGGAAAGATGACAATCCCAATAGTAGCGGTGAAGATCAGGAAATCCAATTCCCCCTCTAAGTTTAAAGAGGGTTAATTGTGAGTAGGCAATACGCGGACGTTTGTGGCTCCAAAGGAACAGTGAACACAGTCTTTTGCAAGAAGCAAAGAAAGCAAGAGGTAAGTGAATTGGTAATGTTTGGAAGAGATACAGGAGACGGGGAAGTACATTCATTTTAATGATCGCTGCCCTTCCAAACCACGAGAAACAAGGACGGTGCCATTTATTGAGGTCTTCTTGCATAGAGCGAAGAGCGGGAAGAAAGTTTTTCACATAAAGGTCATCAAGGTTACTAGTGAGCTGGATACCGAGATAAGTTAGGGAATCCCTTTCCCAGTGAAATGGGAATTGGGCCTCACAAGCAGAGACTAGCTCAGCAGACAAGGTAATGTTAAGGGCGGCTGATTTGGAAAAATTAATTTTAAAATTCGACAAATATCTGAAAAGGGCAAAGTCTTTCAGTAGGTTCGGAAGGGTGATGTGAGGGTCCGCCAGGAACAAGAGAATATCATCCGCATAAGCTGCGAGTTTATATTCCTTGTCTGCCACCGTGATTCCTTTAACGTCAGGGTTTAAACGAATTTTCCGCAACAGGGGCTCAAGGGATAGGACAAACAAAAGCGGGGAGAGGGGGCATCCCTGATGTGTGCCGTTCCGTAGATGAAAGGAGTTTGACAGATGGCCGTTCACCCGGACCCGGGCAGTAGGGTCAGAGTAGAGGGCCATTATAAAGTTAAGCATCTTCTCACCCAAACCCAGTGCCACTAAAGACGCGTTCAAGTAATCCCAGGCAATCCTGTCAAAGGCCTTTTCTGCATCCAAGGAGAGGAAAAAACCTGGAGTGTTAGACCTGCGAAGCCAGTGGTGGAGATTAAGGGCCTTGATAGTGTTGTCCCTTGCCTCTCTACCATGGATAAATCCTGCTTGGTCCAAATGGACCAGGGAGGGAAGCAAGGGAAGAAGACGATTAGCAATGATCTTCGCGAATAGCTTGACATCCACGTTCAGCAAGGAAATGGGTCTGTAGTTGGAGACCTGGGTATTGTCCTTCCCGTCTTTGGGGATAACTGTAATGTGAGCCTCCAACAGGTGGTTAGGCGGCCCTGAAGGTTGAGCGAGAGTGTTAAAAGCAGCAAGAAATGGAATACCCAGTATATCTAGAAAAGATTTGTAATAGGCTACTGTAAAACCATCAGGGCCCGGGCTCTTCCCCGGTTTCATCTGTTTTACTGCGGATTGCAGTTCAATTAAGGTAAGATCTTTTTCCAAAGCATGCACCAGATCCTCGGAGAGGGCGGGAGAACCGTAGAGATGGAGAAATTCAGAGATCAAGGCAGCTCTAGATTTGTCCGAATGTATAGGGGGACGTTCCGGAGGGAGGTTGTATAGAGATTCATAGTAGCGTTCAAAATGGGCGGCAATATCGGGATTGGATGTAGCCTCAATGCCATCAGAGCCTCTGATTTTATGTACCGTCATACTAGTCCATTTCTCACGAAGAGCTCTGGCTAGAAATTTCCCGCTCTTATTTGCGAACTCGTAATACAGCTTATGTGAAAGAATGTATCTTTTTCTAACCACCTTACCCAGTTCCGTGAGAAGTTGTGTACGTGTATGCGTGAGTTCCGAAAGGGTCGACGCAGCCAGAGTCTGTTTGTGTGCTCTTTCCAAAGAGCGGATCCTATCTGAGAGGAGCTTCAGACGCTCCTGTGTGGCTTTCTTACGTCTCGTCACATTGGCTATGAGGATGCCCCGAATGACACACTTGTGGGCCTCCCATTGTGTGATGGGTGAGGTGTCTGAAGAGCTATTCAAGGAAAAATATTCAGCCATATTAGAGCGGAGCTCTTGAACAATAGCGGCATCCACAAGAAGGGAAGCATCCAGACACCAGTATTTGGAGCGTGGGTGCGAGATGGGGAATCGTAGCGTCATGGTGATGGGATGATGATCGGAAAGAACCATCGGTTTTATGGTAGCAGCATGGAGGAGAGGGAGATCTGGTTGCGACCAAAAAAAATAGTCTATCCTAGAATACTTATTGTGTGGTGGGGAAAAAAAAGTATAATCTTTAACAGTGGGGTAAAGTGTACGCCAGGTGTCATGTAATTGTAGAAGCTGTAATTGTATATGTATTTGCCTGAGAGCCTTGTAGGGTAAAAAAGAACATCCCGAGGAGGAGTCTAGCAGAGGGCTCAAAGGGACATTCAGATCGCCTCCAAGTACCAGTAACCCTTCCTGGAAAGCGGCTAGGGCAGAGATGAGTGAGCGCATGAAGGAGACCTGTTTAACATTGGGGGCATAGACATTGGCGAATGTGATAGGTCTGTTAGCGAATACTCCCTTTATAAACAGGTATCTACCCTCAGGATCCACCATGGAATCTGTTATATGGAACTGGAGGTGTCTGGCGAACAATATCGCAACCCCCATAGACTTAGCCAGGGGGTTGGTGGTGTGGAGGACCGTGGGAAAGCAGAAATTGTAAAGCTTTGGAATGGAGTCTTGGCGAAAGTGCGTTTCTTGTAAAAAGACCACATCCGCTTTCTGTTTGTGTAAGTAAGAGAGGAGCATGGAGCGCTTTCCGGGTGTGTTCAGACCTTTGACATTAAGTGAAAGGAGTTTCAGAGACAATTGTCCCGTCTGTGAGGCGGAAGAAAGCATGGCTGCTGGAAGGCGGAGCCTGAGTCCAAAGCCTCGGTATGCCAAGGACCCGGGGGATGGGAAAAAGAAGGGGGGAGGGGGAAAAAAAAGGAGGGAAGGGAGGGAGGAGGGGGGAAAAGGAATCAAGAATACAAAAAAAAAAAAAAAAAGTGAAAAAGAGGATTATAGATAGTATACGGCTTGAGGAACAGACCCGCTGTTCCACGTGAGAGAAAGAGAAACAGGAAGAGGGGAAAAAGTCGGGGAAAAGGAAGAGGAGCACAAAGATAATAAGAGAGGCTCAGAAAAGAGATAAAGATAGTAGCCGAAAAAAAAGGGTCAGTGGAAGCTCGCCGAGCTCACTGTGTGGGGAACGAGGTCGGCGTAAAACCAGGAAGTGCGCATCCGCCGGCCTGTGGCCCCCTATGAGAAATTATAAAAAAAAAAAGACAAGAACAAGGGGGCGGGGTTCGAGAGAGGTAAGTGGTGTCAGAAGTCCGCAGGGGTGGAGTACATAGAAGGTTGGGGTACCGGTCTTCCGTGGGGGATGAAGTGTTTTGTAACATGCAGAGGACGAAGACCTGGGCGATTTTAGTAGGTGTAACACAAGTGAAATGCTGCCGAGCGAGGGGTCTAGCTACACTTAGTATTTAAGAAGTGTAAAGGCACATACAGAGTGAACGCATTGGGAAGGACAGCCTAAGCCAAGGCGAGCGCGAGACAGTAAAGGGGCACCTCACTGAACGGAGAATAGCGAAAGACCCCTGCAAATATTACAGGCAAACCGCATCACAAGGCAAAAACATAACAAGTCAACAATATCAAAACATGAATGAGCATGACAAAAACAGGTAAAATGTCAATAAGCCCCTGTTCAGCAATCAGTTACCAACGAAGCCCCCTAAGATCAAAGCCCGTCATCAATCCCACAAATATATAAGTATCAAAGGGGCTAAATAAGACACAGGAAACCCCCCACCCCCTTCCCCCACACACAAATATAGTAGCTGGTGCCCCCAGGGAAGCAGAGGGGACGAGCATCACCTCTCTCGGAATGGCGTAGGAGTGGGGGGGTGGAGGCGGAGGGAAGTGAGCATGGGGGTGATCAAAGGCACGCAGGCCCTCAGGTATGCCACTTCGGCCAAGTGAAAGCCCGGCTGGAGAGAATGACATGGTTCCATTCTGGAATGTCTAACAAGTAGCGGGGAGAGGTGATGCATATCCACACGATCAGATTCCGCTGACTGTACGAACAATTACACTCCCCTAAAAAAGCAGTTATCCATCCCAGCATACAATAACCACCGCCCCTCAAACCACCCCCCCGGTGGAAATTTAGAGACACTAACATATTCACACATAAAATATACGTTACAAGTTGAGCAGGGATCACTTCCGAGAGATCGGGAAGGCCGAGCGTTCCAATGTCTGCGGGGGGGGGGGCGAACAATTCATCACCGAATAGCCCCAAGCGAGCAGCAGGACGTCCGCAAAGACGTGAAGGCGAAGTTCAGAGCTTGCCAGGAAGACGAGGTCGGAGGACTGTCATCGACCAGGATGCATCCGGATAGTAATAGGAGATAGAAGGCTGGGAGAAGGCACAAATCGATAAACAACTGGAGGTGGAGGACTCGCTGTGGGATTCGGAGAACTAGGTGACGATTAGCAAGGCAGAGCCCAGAAACTGTTCCCCCTTGTGGGAGGACGAGTCAGCTAGAATGAGGCCAACGCCCGACCCCTTGTGAGGCAGGAAGGAACTGTGGAGGCCCCAATAGTTGCGTATAGGGCAGTGACAGAGTCCCATGGATCACAGGCTGCAATCTTGACGGATAAGTAGTAAAGGCAGTAAAGTAGGAGTCCGACGAGCTTTGATCAGAGAGCAAGTGCGTAACTGGAACTTTTGAGGTGAGTGGATGAGAAAAAGTGTATAATAGCAATAGAACGTAAACACTCAGCAGGGTATGCACCGAAGTAGCAGTGTTGAGGGAGGAACAGGGACCATTAGGTTTCACGTCGTGGCCTCCTGTGCACTGGACAGGCCGTCGGGCTGAAGGTAGTCATGGCGTCCCCTATGGGGGGTCTCGGAGGGGTCGATGGGGCCATCCGCCCTCTACGATAAGACTGACCGCGCCAATCCATAGCACTGTCCTCGGATACCAAATCCTGGGTTAGCGGTAGTCTCATGGAGCTGAACCAATCAGGCAGGTCAATCAGTGGGATGTCTATGGAGGCACAGAAAGAGGGCAGTTCTTCAGGGGTTTGCAGGTTGTAAGAACGACCACTAACTTGTACAGAGAGACAGAAGGGGAACCTCCATCTGTACGGAATGTTACGCGATTGGAGCGTATCCAGAAGAGGGCGTAAAGCGCGCCGTTGGCGCAGGGTGGTGCTAGATTAGTCCTGAAACAGTTGTATTTCTGTTCCCTCATTTAGAAGGCGCCCTCTGTCTCTAGCACATCGGAGGACATCTTCTTTGAGCGGAAAACTTACTAGGCAGCAAACGATATCCCTGGGTGGGTCTGCATCCCCCCTCCTGGGGCGGATCGCTCTGTGCACACGTTCGATGTCAATCGGGGTTGCTAGCGGGCGACCAAGGAGGTCATTGAATATGGCCATCGCTGCCTTGGGAATATCGGTATTTTCTACTGATTCTGGGAGACCGCGGATTCTGATATTACGCCTGCGGCCACGGTTATCTGAATCCTCAATATGCCTGTGGAGTTCTCTGATAGTTGAAGCGTGTATCATTGACTTATGCTGTAAATCAAGAATGGCGGATCCAGTTTGCCTGGATGCGGATTCCACGTGGTCCAATCGTGAACCCATGGCCCTTAAATCATTATGCAGATCCCCCAATGCTGCAGTGAGTGTGGCAGTCAGGGTGGCCTTAATGACAGCGGCCACGACCTGAAGATCCCTTAGGGACAGAGATTGTGAGGCAGAGGGGACATCATGCTGAGGCACTGTGTCTGGAGCTGCCTGCATGTCAGAGCAGGAAGGGTTAATTGTTACAGCAGCCGTAGAGAGGGGGGGGGAGGGGGATGCAGCAGGAGAAGGAGATGGCTGCGGCCCTTCCCTTTGCTGCTGGGAGCGGAAGAGCTCCTGTATGTGTCTCCCCTGCACACCCTGGCTCCGTGGGGAGCGCGATCGGGCACCGGATGAGGTCCGGTCTGTCTTCCCCATGATGTGGCAGCTCCCTCTCACCCCGCTCCGTCGTATGACGATAAAGAGGGATCCGGCCGGCGGGAGCTCCCTCTCTATGCGGCCATCTTCCAGCCGCGGCAGACCATGCCCCTCAGATAATCTTTTTTAAGTGTTGCATCTCCATCACTGTCCCTTAAGCATGCTGGTGTTTGCTTTTCCTCTTTTTTTGATCAAGCTTATGCCTGGGCTGCAACTTAGTATCAGGGTGTGCCATCTGACCATGGGGTCTGAGTTACAAAACTGTCTAGACAGAATAAAAATCCTTTGACATGTAAAAACAGTTCTCATACACTGCTGCCTTTCCTGTGCTTGCATGGGTTTCCTCTGAGTATTCCAATTTCCTGACATGGTGGTAGGGGTAATTAGTTCCTGTCTAAGTCCTCAGGAGAAAAGCAGCTTCAAAAACACTCCTAAATAGTGTTTTTGCAAATGCATTTATGAGTGTCAAGAGCTTGAGCATTTGTTAATTTCATTGGCCAGAATAATACTTTATTCTGACCATTGAAATAAATAAATCCTCAAGCACTATACGTATTTAGCACTTAGGCATGTTTAGGCATGTTTACACGCTTTTGGGCTTTTTTCAGCCCAAACTCTCCTCTCTAGAATGTTCTCTAGAACTTTTTTTTCTGCCTCTAAATGCCCCTGCCTCTTAAATCTTGTAATCCTTATGTGTACATAGACACATAAAATAAAATGGAAGGGAGTTTTGAGGAAGAAAAAATGTGAAATGCCTGTAAAACCGTCATTTTTTAGCTCAAGTGTGTATGAGGTTTTGCTTTTGTTTACTTATTTACACTGGTCTATGGCACACCTACTGGCGGGAGGGGCAGACATCAGGCACCATGTGACCTTATCAAGCCCGTTATAAATGCTTGAGATAAGTGGCATTCTGGATGGGCTCTGAGGAAGAGGGGATTGCCCCTGGAAACGTGTCAGCCTTTTGGATCATCTATTCCCAAAAAGGACTTGTCCAGGAGATGAGGTTGCTTCCATGTATTGAAATGCAATTTATTTCATGCCCTTTGTGAGTACACATCTACTTTTTATTCAAATAAAGTTAACATTGAGGTAATGCTCTAGGCTGGTGCGCCTTCTGTTTTTTAAGTTTTGCATCTCTGATTTCCCCTGATCTGTTGGGGGGCAGCACAGCCGGTGCCATCTTTGACCTACTCAAAGGCCATTTAACAGTCCCATGGTGCAAATGCATTGCTCTTGAGTGCAGTAGCTGTTTTTCTTGTATAAAATGATCATTCTAGTATATATATATGAAATCCGAGCTTTGTTATTATTCAGAGACAGCATGATGTTGGCGGAGCTACACATCCATGATAATCTCTTTTACTATCATATCCACTGTGTATTTTGCTAGTTAACTGCTTGCAGTCCAGCCACTGTAGAAAAACGCTACAGCCACCGCTGGGCAAAATCACATTTTAAAACGTCATTTTGCAAAACAGGTAGGGGGCGTGCACGCGGTCCCGCCAATTGCGGCAGCGGGCGTCAATCACCGGGTCCCGGCAGGTCATTACCCGCCAGGTCCCGGCGATTGCCGGCAAACAGTGACACAGAGCACAGCTGCATTGTTTACAATGCAGCCCTGCTCCCTGTCAGCTCCAAACACACTGATCCTGAGAGCAGAGTTTACCTCTCAGGATCAGCATGTTCCTGTGAAGTACACACCCCCGACCCCTAGTAAAACACTCCCTTCACACAATTAACCCTTTCATTGCCTAAAAAAAATAACCCCTTCCTCCCCAGTGCCATTAGTACAGTGTCAGTGTTTTTTTTTGCACTGATCACTGTATTGGTGTCACTGGGGATGTCAGTGACCTAAGTCAGTTCCCCTCAGTGTCAAAATGTCTGCCGCAGTCCCGCCATAAGTCGCTGATCACTGTCATAAATCGCTGACTACCGCCATAAGTTGCTGATCACCGCCATTATTAGTATTAAAAAAAATCCCAGTATCATTCCCGCCATTTTTAGACGCTATAACTTTCACGTAAACCAATTAATTTACACGTATTGGGAGGTTTTTTTTAGCAAAGACATGTCGCAGAATACATTTTGGCTGAAATTTATGACAAAATTTGATTTTAAAATGTTTTTACTGGACATGTTTTATAGCAAAAAGTTTAAAATATTGTTTTTTTTTTCTCAAAATTGTCAGCCTTTCTTTTTTATAGCGCAAAAAATAAAAACCGCACAGGCGATCAAATACCACTGAAAGAAAGCTCAATTTGTGGGAAAAAAAGGATGTAAATTTAATTTGGGTGCAGTGTTGCATGACCGTGCAATTGTCAGTTAAAGTAACGCAGCGCCGTAACACAAACCGCTTCTGTATCCGCTACAGGGTGGCATGGGTGCGCAAAATCACATATATATATATACATTATTTGCGCTCCCGTGGTTTTCATGCCCCTCCCAGATAGTGCCAGATTGTCCGTCAGTACACCAGTCATCACATTTAACCCCTTGATTGCCAGGAGCACGCTCTTGCACAATAAACCTCCATTGCTAGTATAGTGTCTGAACGGATCAATATCTTTGATCAGATCAGCACTATACCAGCGTTCACATTAGTATAGCGTTCCCAGAAACGCAGCGTTAGTGGGATCAGCTGCTAAATTTTGATGACTCTCATATGTAGCAGAGTGCCAGTACTAGTGCTACGCTACCTTTTGGTGAACTGGCGAGTACCAGCAGTCTAGTACATCTTAGTCTTTCACATACCTCCTTGATTTTTGTAGCTGTTTTTCATGGAATATCTGTATGCGTTGATTGTGGATCAAAGCAATTTATATGCACAACAATTTATCGCTGCCAACCCAAATTTAAACCTTGCCAGACCAGTCGCATGGAAACTCATTATGGTATGAGAATTTACATTTTTTTGGGGGCTAACCCTCAACATGGGCATTACTAAAAGAAATAATTTGCGGTTGTATTGGTCCGCAGACCCGATTCATCATATGCCCGTGTTCTCTGCTGCCATGGCCAGGCATAGATATGAGAGTATAATGTGTTTTATGCATTTCAACGACAATACACTCTGTCATCCTCGGGGTGACCCTGAATTTGACCGGCTCCACAAAATTCAGCCCCTCACAAATCACCTTAACCAAAAATTTGCAGATGTCTATACTCCCCAGCAAAGAATCTGCATTGATGAGTCATTGAATAATTTTTCTGGTCGCCTTGCATTTAAACAATTTCTCCTCAGCAAGTGTGCCAGATATGGGGTCAAGATGTAGAAGACCTGTGAGAGGACAACAGGCTATACTTATAAGTTTCGGATTTATGAGGGAAAAGATAGTCACGTGAAGCCCCCCAGATGCCCAGACTACATGGGGAGCAGTGGCAAGATAGTTTGGGACTTGGTGTCATCCTTTTTCATATGGGGTACCACTTAAACTTGGATACTTTTTATTCAAGCGTGCCATTATTTAGACATTTGTACAATCTTGGAACTGGCGCATGTGGCAAAGTGTGACCTAATGTGTGCCCACCATTAGAAGTGATGAAGGGCGGTATATTCTAATGGTGGGCATACCACACACTTTTTCTGGCAGAGATTTTTTCTCTTTTTTTCATTCAGCCCACAGGCTGCATACGAAAAAAAAGACCATAGCATATATACCCAACAAGGACCAGCGATGTACTGGTACATCACTGGACTTTGAATGGTTATACCAGGATGATGTCTACAGCTGCAGGCATCATCCTGGTATCATTTTTTTCAGCCAGCGATCGGCTTTCATGTAAAAGCAATCCTAGTGGCTAATTAGCTGCAGGATTGCTTTTACAAGCAACAGGATATGATGCCCCCTTCCCCCGCTGCCTTCCACGGCGTTCTCGGGCAGTCCCGTGCCATCGGGGGAACCTGAGAATGCAGCCAGTGTGTCTGCCAGCTGACCATAGAGCTGATTGGAGACCAAAGTGGTGCCAATTATCTCTATAGTCTAAGAATTCGGAAGCTACGAGCATTTCATCACTTCAGTTTTGCAGGATATAAACAGCGCCATTGTAAATTGGGAAACCATTTGTTCACACCGATTTTGGTTTGATTAGATAATGTAAGGGCAGAGGAGATATTTAGAGCCTGATAGACCTCAGATTTCTCAAAAAAGAATATATGACAATGCCCATTGAAGTTATAGGGGAAATTTGCATTCCCTGTGATAGCACTAAAAGTGATCAAAAAGAAAAAATCAAAGGGACAGTGTAAAAATAATTTAAAAAATCAAAATAACTTAAAAAAAACTTGCCCCTCCCATGCACGCACACCTGTGTGCACAAGCGTTGACCCTGTGCCGGTATGTAAACAGCGGTTGCACCATACATGTGAGGTATCGCCATGAACGGCAGATCAAGGGAAGTAATTCTGATACTAGACTAGAAATGGTAGTTTTTAAAGGCTTTTAAAGTGTTGCTTATGGATATTAAAAATGTATGCAGTTTTTTGCCATTGCACGGGGCATGAGCAGTTTTAAAGCATGTCATGTTTGGTATCTATTTACTCGGCATACCATCATCTTTTATATCTTACCAAATATTTGTCCTATATATTGTGTTTCTGTGCATTTTTTTTTTTAAATTGCATTTGAAAAATCGCTGCGCGATTACTATGTGCCATAAAAAATTGTAGTACCCACCATTTTATTCACTAGGGTGTCTGCTTTAAAAAAAAAATATAATGTTTGGGGGTTTAAATTAATTTCCTAGCAAAAAATACAGATTTTTTTCATGTGAACAAAGTGTCAGATAAGGCTTGATCTTCAGGTGGTTAGAAGAGTGAGTGATCTGTGGCATAAACTTCTAATGCTGGGTATAAAACGCCCCCACCCCCCAAAACTACCCCTTTTTGGAAAGCAGACACCCCAAACTATTTGCTGAGAGGCATGTTGAATCAACAGAAGAATTTATTTTTTTACCACAAGTTTTTGGAAAATGACAAAAATTATTTTTTTTACACAAAATTGTCACTTTAATGATTTACTGCTCACACATGACATGGGTATATGTGGAATTACTCCCCAAAATACATTCTGCTACTTCTACCAAGTATGGGGGTACCACATCAGGCTAACTATCACAGTTTCGGAGGCCCTGAAATGCCAGGATAGTACCTAACCCCCCCAAATGACCCCTTTTTGGAAAGTAGACACCCCAAGGAATTTGATAAGAAGCATGGTAAGTAATTTGCAGATCTCATTTGTTGCCACAAGTTTTTGTAAAATGAAGAAAAAAACAAAAACATATTTTTTCTATTTTTTTTATATTTCAAAACCCTGTGAGAAAAAATGAGATCTGCAAAATACTCACAATGCCTCTTTTTAAATTCCTTGGGGTGTCTACGTTCCATAAAGGGGTCATTTGGGGGGGTTTGGTGCTGTTCTGGCATGTCAGGGCCTTCGAAACTGTGATAGGTATTGAGGAAGTGAAATGAGGAAGTTACGCACCTTCAGGCTTTCAAAGTGGTCATTGGATATCAGGCTCCTGTATGTGGTTAGGCTCCCAAAAAGTCTCACACATGTGGTATCCCCATACTCGGTAGAAGTAGCAAAATGTATTTTGGGGTGTAATTCCACATATACCCATGGCTTGAAATAAATCATTTAAATGACAACTTTGCGTAAAAAAAAAAAAATGTTTTTGTCAATTTCCAGACACTTGTGGAAAAAAATAAATCTTCCATGGACTCAATATGCCTCTCAGCAGATAGCTTAGGGTGTCTACTTTCCAAAAAGGGGTCATTTGAGGGTGTTTGTACTATCTTGGTATTTTAGCACCTCAAGAAATGTGCTGAGCAGCCAGAAAGTAAAAGCTGTATGAATTCCATTATCTATACCATAGTTTGTAGACACTATAATTTCACACAAAGCAAAAAATATACACTTACTGGGATTTTTTTAAACAAAAACATGTAGCAGAATACATTTTGGCCCAAATTTATGACAAAATTTTAGTTTTTTTGGATATTTTTTATGATAGAAATGAGAAAATATTGTTTTTTAAAAAAATGTTGTTCTTCAAAGATTTTTTTGTTTATAGCGCCAAAAATAAAAGTGCACAGGTGATCAAATACCACCAAAAGAAAGCTCTATTTGTGTGAAAAAAAGGACATAAATTTCACTTATGTACCGTATTGCATGACCGTGCAATTGTCCGTTAAACTAGCACAGCTCTGTATAGCTAAAAAGTGGCGTAAATTGCAGTATCTATACCAGCAATGGGCAAACTACGGCCCGCGGGCCGTATACGGCCCGGCGGACCTTTTAATCCGGCCCGCGGAGCTAGGCTCCCGCTAGGCTCCTCTCTCAGTCCGCCCTGAAGACTGGTGTAGCATGAAAATCTGTCTCCTATGAGGATCTGTCCCCCTCGACGTATCTGCGCATGTGCCGGAGATCGCCGATCGGCTGCTAATGCCTGAAACTGGCACATGCGCAGATACGTCGAGGGGGACAGATCCTCATAGGAGACAGATTTTCATGCTACACCGGAACGGCGCGGGAAGACGGCGAGAGAAACGCGTGGAGCAAAGGTAAGTGAATTGACACAGGGGGAACTTGGGGACTTAATATGGGGAATGAATTACTATGGGGGATGAATTACTATATGGGGGATGAATTACTATGGAGGATGAATTAATATGGGGGATGAATTACTATGGGGGATGAATTACTATGTGGGGGATGAATTACTATGGGGGATGAATTACTATATGGGGGATGAATTACTATATGGGGGATGAATTACTATGGGGGATGAATTACTATGGGGAATGAATTACTATATGGGGGATTAATTACTATGGAGGATGAATTACTATATGGGGGATGAATTACTATGGGGAATGAATTACTATATGGGGGATTAATTACTATATGGGGGATGAATTACTATGGGGGATGAATTACTATATGGGGGATGAATTACTATGGGGAATGAATTACTATATGGGGGATGAATTACTATGGGGGATGAATTACTATATGGGGGATGAATTACTGTGGGGGATGAATTACTATGGGGGATGAATTACTATATGGGGGATGAATTACTATATGGGGGATGAATTACTATAGGGGATGAATTACTATATGGGGGATGAATTACTATATGGGGGATGAATTACTATGGGGGATGAATTACTATATGGGGGATGAATTACTATGGGGGATGAATTACTATATGGGGGATGAATTACTATAGGGGATGAATTACTATATGGGGGATGAATTACTATATGGGGGATGAATTACTATAGGGGGGATGAATTACTATGGGGGATGAATTACTATGGGGGATGAATTACTATATGGGGGATGAATTACTATGGGGGATGAATTACTATATGGGGGATGAATTACTATATGGGGGATGAATTACTATGGGGGATGAATTACTATGGGGGATGAATTACTATATGGGGGATTAATTACTATATGGGGGATGAATTACTATGGGGGATGAATTACTATATGGGGGATGAATTACTATAGGGGATGAATTACTATATGGGGGATGAATTACTATGGGGGGATGAATTACTATAGGGGGGATGAATTACTATGGGGGATGAATTACTATATGGGGGATGAATTACTATAGGGGGGATGAATTACTATGGGGGATGAATTACTATATGGGGGATGAATTACTATATGGGGGATGAATTACTATGGGGGATGAATTACTATATGGGGGATGAATTACTATGGGGGATGAATTACTATGGGGGATGAATTACTATGGGGGATGAATTACTATATGGGGGATTAATTACTATGCTTACTATGGGGGAATATTACTATACTTACTGTGGATGACACATACACATCATTCATCTACTCTTGGTCCGGCCCCCGGGTCCAATATATGAACCCATTGCGGCCCTCAAGTCAAAAAGTTTGCCCACCCCTGATCTATACCATAGTTTGTAGCTGCTATAACTTTCACACAAAGCAATCAATATACACGTATACAGTGGCTATGACAAGGATGCATTACTGCATATGAAGACAGATTTCATTCTTGAGGGTTTAGTGACACTTTAGCACTATTATTATTAAGTACCTTGGGATATTTAAAAATCACTTTAAAATGTATTCTTTATAAATACAATGCTGTGCTTTTGATATTTTATTGTATTCTAGTAGATACACAGCAACAATTTTATATGTTTTAGATACTTGTGATTTTAAGAAGCAACACTTACAGTATATTTGTTTATTGTTATAGTAACTTTTTAGCTTAGGCTGAACTTGGTATGTCTGTCTGTATCTGTATACCATTATTTACTGAATGGAGAAGACAAGCCAAGTCAATTTTTTATGGTAAAGGATAGAAATGTAAATGAGTGGGGTATAATCTTATCGACCATATGGCTCTGGAAAACAAATACCGGGGAACTAGGATACTTCTGTTGTATAAAATATAGAGTTCCACATCTATATTTAGTAGTTATGAGCTGAATAATACACAGTGCTGTTATTTATTATTTATATCACATTCAGTAATCCAGGAGACATTTTCCTGCCTTGGTCAGTACAAATAATAAACTTTGGACTGGGGGCCCTGAGTGGAGATATTTTCCCATGCAGACCCCAATCAGAGTAGGGACTGCAGTCAGATAAACAGAGAAGTGCTTTGTGCTTATTTGGAAGGTTACTAAATGATAAGGATTATTTGTGACAATGGCATGGTATTTTATTAGGTGCTTTATATAGTTAAATCCATATCATATTTACAGGGCAGTAGTCATCTTGTTCAGGCCATAAAGTACTTCTGCATTTACAATTTATTGCTTAACATACCATGTTTGTATCGTTTATATGTGAAAAGGTGTGCTACAATAAACCATGTTCTTTAAGACAACATCCACCTTTTGCCATGGCCATTAATCACTGCAACACTGAAGCACACTGTCAAAGATGAATTAGCTAGCAGGGCTAAGCACCTGGTCAGGAACATGTCCCTTTACTTGGCCCACCATCTGGAGATGTAGCCAGATGCTTGACATAGGTGTCAAATTTGGCTATTAGGCCCAGCACTCCTCAGTTACTTTATTTAGTGGTCTTTAAAGTTCCTTTGCATTAACTGACCTATGGATGCTTTGTGATAGACCCAGTTTATGTTCCAACCACATTTAATCCACATGACATGTGAAATAACTTTGCTTCCTATGGTGCCTATTCACACATGTTCAGCACACTGGCAGTGTGGATTCAGTGCGGATTGAAAAAGAGTCCTGTTCAATTTCTGAGCAGTGCGGTCTGATTCAGGTGCAGATTACAGGCTATTGACTTCTATGGGAACGTTCTAAACTGCACGTGTGAACAGAATAGAATCTTGACCTGAACCTATCCTGAACCTGATGTGAACCTGACCTGAATCACTGAACAACTACTATGTCAATTAGATGTGAAACCTGAGCTTCAATCCGCAACGCACATGTGTGAATCAGCTCTTAATCTTGTACCAAGCTGACTCCTGGATATTGCTTCTATCTACTACCTACTGCTTCTGTGTACCTACCAGTGACCTCTTGCTGACATGTGACTGGACATTGTAAACTTCTACACACTTGTACCAAGTCTGCAGTTTAGACTTTACTATAGCTGCCAGCACCAATGTATGTGGCACCTGTTACCAAAAGGCGGCTCATTTGGACTGGAGAAGAAGGAAGGGCTAACCTCACCACCTTGGGCTTCTAACAGGTGTCTGGCATACACTTTGTGTGGAACACTTAAGTTAGCCCACAGGAAGCTGACCACAGGTCAGGTGCAATGCTTTGGCCAATCACAGCACAACTGGGCGAAACTAGCTGTGAAGTCACCACTAGCACTGCCCAATTGTTTACATATGACCGGCAAATGTCAGCTAGAATTTTTTCATTTTGGTCGGAATCATCATGAAAACGCTGGATGCTATGATTCACGATGGATTACAATGATTTTTTTTGGCTTTTTTTTATTTATTTTTGTCAAAAACTGCTCTGTTATTATTCACATTTTACACTTTTTTGGTGAATAGTTAGGGGTACTAAATACCCCATACTCAGTCAAGTCAGGGGGGGGGGGCTGGGATCTTGTTCTTGTCCTTGTTAAAAGGGGTTCCAGATTTTGATAAGTCACCCCCTTCAGACCCCAAAAACCACAGCCCAGGATTGTGGGGAAGAAGCCCTCAAAGCACCCCCCCAAGTTGAGGGAATGTGGCCTGGTATGGTTCAGAAGGGGGGATCGCTCACTCATCCCCCCCTTTCCTAGCCTGCCAGGTCTGGTAGAAATTTAGGGGGGACTCCACACTCCCCCCCATTTTTTGGGGGTGGGGTTCCTCTTAAAATTCTACCAGATCTAAAGGGAGACCGCACTCTGTTTTTTTTTTATAAAAATGGAATTTAAAAAAAAAATGTTAGTCCTGCTGCATTGTACAAATGTGCAGCTTTGTAGGTAGTTTGAGGGGACCCCCAGACATGATATTTAAAGGAATATTTATTTTTATTTTTTTACTTTGGCAGTGAAATATGGTACTTTTTGAAAAAAATTTTTCACTGATTCATGTCCTTCAGGGCAGTACCTGAGTCCCCATGCCCCTTTTATGGCCAATAACTTTCATATAAGCCTTCAAAATGGGCACTTTCGAATTTACAAGTTTGAATCTCATAGACTTGCATAAAATTCGAAGTTTACAGTCGAACTTTCGTTAGGTTCGTAGTGACGCATTTCCGGCGTGGCGGCCATTTTGGTACACCTCTGCATACCCTTCTACACCCATGCAGATTTGATCCAAAAGCGTGGGATTGGAGCCCTGAACTGTTAAAACACGTTTTTTATGTAAGTGCGCTTTCTATTTGCTTATGACTTTTGATAATAAACATATTACACAATGGAGGCTTGTGTTCTATGTTTTATATGAGTGATTGGCGCAGCATTTGATTCTACTTGGAGAAAGGAGCCAGTGTTGAAGTGCGGATTCCTGGGGGGAGTTTCAGATACTATGTGAGCAGTTTCTGGAGAGATACTTACCTGGAGGATCTGTGAGAGGGATCCTAATAAGCGCTTTGACTCGCAAGGGTCGAATCCTGAAGGTGAGAGGCTGATTCAGCTGGTGTTCGGATGAGTTCAACTATCAACTCACTTCTATACACAAATATCAGCACGAGTGTTTTTTTGTTCACTTGAGTGTGATCATCTTTAAGTTTGGACTTTATATACACGGAAATATTATTTTTGATGTTTAGGTGCATGTACCAAGTTCACATATATGCACTTTTTGAGTTTCTGCACTTTATGGGGTTTATATATATGTGTTAATACACATTGGTGTTGTATGTGTTATGTATATGTGTATATATATATACATTTATAATGAGCACATAATATCTTTTTATATGATTAGTTCACTTCATTTATGTAGTTTTTTCACATATATGCTTTATGTGCACGATTTCACATAAGTGGAAATATTTTTTAATTTATTATTAGGAATTTTTTTTGGTTCACATGTTTTTAAGCGAGTAGCGCTACATTGGTTCCATGTGTTTATGCTGAAGATCATTGGTATATGATTTAATGTGAGCAGCTTCTCGTATTTATTTAATTAATTAATTTTTGAAGGTTTTTTGAGCGCAGGAGGTTCACACCATTACTATTATAATTTTCACACATTACCTATTAACATACCTACCAGTTTTTTCAAACAATTGTATGTTCATACCTTTATCTGGTCTCATAAAAGGCCAAGAACTAGCTTACAGCTACCCTCTAAATCTAAAACTGCTGGTGGCACAGGACTGCCCAATTTTTTTACAATACTATTATGCAACACATTTAGCTAGAGTGGTTGATAGGAATTTTCACAAGACAATAAATATTGGCTCAGCCTAGAAACATTAGGTAGCTCCACTCAATTGAGATCTTTACCCTGGGTCCCTGGAGAAAAATACTCACCACAAGCAAAACATCATCCATTGATTGGACCCACTTTGGCAGTGTTCAGCAAAGTTTCTGTGGAATATGGCATTTCTTCCTCCCTGGGGCTGTTAACCCCCATAATAAACAATTCAGAATTCCCCCTGGGTCAAATTCTGACCAAATTTGTAACTATAGATGCCAGAACCCCTTTAGTAGTTGCACATTGTATAGAATGGGGTAAATGTAAAAGTTTTGAAAAACTGAAGGATGACTTAAATATACCCACCTTTACCTATTGGACCTATATCCAACTGCACACCTACAGTATATTCATTCTCCCACTAGAAAGGCAAACTTTTTCAGATCTTTGACTTCTTTTGAATTCATCTGTTTGAAAGAACTGGCGATAGAAAAAACAATGTCCTTGATTTACAAAGGGCTACAAAACTCAGATTCAGGAGATAAAACCAGATTTTGTTAAAATTGGGAAGTGGCATTAAATACCTCCTTTACAGATGAACAGTGGACAAATGCTTGCATTTTAGCTCATAAATGTTCATTGGGAACTAGGTTCTAGGAGACATCATACAAGCTTTTGACCAACTGGTATGCCACCCCGACCAATTTAAAGAAATGGTTTCCATCATCTTCAGATATTTGTTGGAGATGCGGTCAAAACAAAGGCCCATGTACATATCTAGTGGGAGTGTCCATTAAAGCAATCTTACTGGACAGAGGTCTGTAAATTGATGGAACATATTACAGAGACCTCATTAGAACTTACTGCAGGCTGCTGCTTGCTCCCTGTCACATGCTACTCCCTGAAAGGTACAAGCGATCATTAGTTAGACATCTACTAAATGCTGCTAAATCCATAGTACCTCGCCACTGGAAATCCAAGAACACTCCCAAAATCAGAGAGTGACTACATGCTGTTGGAAAAATAAATGGCATGGAGGAAACAGCAGCCATTTTTAACAAGTACAGACAAATTTCATAAGATGTAGAGATCTTGGTTTGTTTTCCACTATTCAGACTTATATGACCACCTCTGCACTAGTTGAAAATACCAATTTACAAAGTCCAACCCATGCTATTCAACAGTTGAGTAGATCTCGGAGATGTGATATTCCATTTCCTATTATATGGTGGACTAATCTTAATTTTTTCCTTATTTTTCCATTCTATATAACACGTTTACTCGACGATTAAATTGCAAAATTATATATACAAATGATGCACATTACCAGTTGACAGAAATATTGTTTATTGATAGTTTAAATATATGTACTTACATGCAATGGATTATTCATATGACAATACAGTATATTCTGAAACTTTAATGGTTTGTTCAAATATGGAAATAACACTTGAATTTATTCACCTTTTGTATCATCTCCCCTTTCTTTAGATTGTAAGCTCCACGAGCAGCGCCCTCACATTTCTTCTGTACTGAAATGTATTGTAATTGTACTGTCTCCCTTATATTGTAAAGTGCTGCACAAAGTGTTTGCGCTATATAAATCCTGTATAATAATAATAATTGCTATTATATAAATTTGCAATTAATTCATATATTGTCAGTTGAATTGTACAATGACTTTTGTGACAAATACACTTCTATTAAAAACTAAAAAAACTTGCCTCCACAGACTACAAGGGACAACAAGGATTTTGGAGAGGATGAATGGAGCCATTTATTGTGAGATTTTGAGCAACAAACTCCTTCCCTCAGTCAGATCATTGAAGATGGGTCGTGGCTGGGTCTTCCAACATGACAACGACTCGAAGCACACAGCCAGGATAACCAAGGAATGGCTCCGTAAGAAGCATATCAAGATTCTCAAGTGCAAATAGAAAAAACACAGCGCCCAGGACCAACTCACTAACACCCTCTTTAAGTGAAATGCCGCTGTGCACAGGTATAAAAACCAAAATTTATTTCAATATAAACCAGCGCAAAACACAAACTACCTCACAACAATAAGTGAGCAATAATGAATAATAACCATTACATTTTGGTATAAGTGTCACACAAAAAATTCATTAATTATTTAAATAAATTTTAAAGTCCAGTGATACACAAGTTTCTTTGGGGCACTGGACTTTTCTTCTTTTTTATGTGTCACTGATTTTTTTCTTTTTTTTTCTTTTTGGGTCACTTGATTTTTTATTTTTTATTTTTTTATTTATTATTTTGTGTATCACTGGACTTTAAAATTTATTTCAATAATTAATGAATTTTTTGTGTGACACATACCAAAATGTAATGGTTATTATTCATTATTGCTCACTTATTGTTGTGAGGTAGTTTGTGTTTTGCACTGGTTTATATTGAAATTAATTAAGGTTCTGGAGTGGCCTAGCCAGTCTCCAGACCTAAATCCAATAGAACATCTTTGGAGGGAGCTGAAACTCTGTGTTGCTCATCGACAGCCCCGAAACCTGACAGATCTAGAGGAGATCTGTGTGGAGGAGTGGGCCAAAATCCCTGTTGCAGTGTGGGCAAACCTGGTCAAGAACTACAGGAAACGTTTGACCTCTGCAATTGTAAACAAAGGCTTCTGTACCAAATATTAACACTGATTTTCTCAGGTGTTCAAATACTTATGTTCAGCAGTGCAAGACAAATAAATTCTTTAAAAATCATACAATGTGAGTTTCTGAATTTTTTTTTAAATTCTGTCTCCTACAATGTGAATTGCAGACCCCTCCATGATTTCTAAGTGGGAGAACTTGCAAAATCACAGGGTGTACTTCTGTTCCTCACTGTATACACAGGTGCCATTCAGATTTCACCTAGCATTCTTTGCTGTGGGAAGTATATGATACATATCTTTACCTCAAAGCATGCTTCAGTACACAGCTATCCTTCTGTACACGTGCGCTTTATGATTAGCGCTTGGACAAGCACACAATATTTTTCTTGTTCATGTGTACACCCCAAACTCTTGAACCTCATTTACTCACCCCTTCTTTCACCACTTTACCTTCACCCCTCAATACCCAGACCTTTCCCATTCTGGAACAGGCATAGTTTTTCTAATAGTTTGCTAATTAGTGCTCTCTGCAAGTGTGTTTTTTTACAGGCCTTTTTTAAATTATGATGGTGGAATATGCCCAGGCAATTTGTATCAGCATAAAAGATTATATTTTCATGTGTCAGGGTTATTTACAGCCAGGAAATTTTGTAAGACGGGGCAGAGTGTTGTCAATCCATAACAAAAAGTATCTATACAAGGACCTTTATATCAGTATCACCAGTTGTTAAATTTATGATAGCTAGAAATTAAACTAGTTTTTTTAAGTGATATTCCAAGTGTCAAAGCTTATATGAGATTTTAATGGTTGGATTTACATCTACTGTAAAAAACAAACTACGCATAAGTCATTTGAATTACAATGATGGGTATATTTTCTTTGCACATACCTGTGCCCCCAAAAAATTATTTTAAGGACCCATATCTGTCTGCAACAGCCAATTGATAGCTAACTCTTTGATTGTCAATGCCTTTTTTTTTTAGTTCCACAATTATTTTATTAGAAAAGAGGTGTATTTACATGGGCCCAAGGCCTAGGAATGCACAAAGGTGCAATGGATACAATGAATGCAATCATTGGCAACATCAATTTGTAGAAACAACACTCAGACCTGATTCATCATATTCTCATGTTCTCTGCTGACTGTTACATACATTCCACACAAGTACCTGCAACATACTGGTACATCAGTGGACTTTGAGTGGTTATAACAGGATGATACCTTCAGCTATTGGTATAGTTTTGTTCAGCTGGAAGTAAGCTTTCACGTAAAGGCAATCCTAGTGGCTAATTAGCTGCTGGATTGTTTTTACAAGCAGCAGGAAGGAATGTTCCCCCTCCCCCACCGCTGCCTTTCACATTTTTTATGGGCTCTCCCGCCCCAAATTGAAATCCAAGCATGCAGCTGGCAGTTCCACTGGCTGACCACAGAGATGTTCACAGACCAGAATGGCTCCAATTATCTCTATGGTCTAAGAAACCAAAAGCTACAAGCATTCCATCATTTCCATTTTGCTGGATATTAGCAGCGCCATTTTTAAATTGGGAAAGAATCTGATCCTACTGATCTTAGTTTGGTCAGATGTTTCAAGGGCAGAGGAGAGATCTAGAGTCTAATTGACCCCATATTTCTCAGGAAAGAGTACCTGTCATTGCCTGACATATTTACATTCCCTCTGATAACAATAAAAGTGATCCAAAAAAAAGGGACAGTGTAAAAATGAAAAAAATTAAAAAATGAACTCCAAGGTATTTGCTAAGGGGCATGATGAGTATTTTGCAGATCTTATTTGCTAAAAAAATATATATATAGGCTGAAACCAGCCTATATCACCACGCTAAAGAGATGGTGAAAGTGACACACAAATAAACAACAATAAACACAGCTGCCATTTTAAATAATAAATAAATCAATAAACAGTGACTAGAAAGATTCACATAAACAGCGCTATGTCATAACATAAAAATCTAGCATAAGTCCTTATCCAATTAAAGAAAAAGAATATAAAAAAGAAATAAACTTCTACCAAAAAAAAATGTGAAAAATTCAATTCTTTTTAGTGGTGCAATATCTCTTTAAGGTAAGATGATCCACCATCAATGTGATCCTGCAGTGATTAACACCCCATTTAATTTAACACTCACCAGAAGCTTCTGAATAACCAGCAGTGAAAAATCAGTAAAAAATCAATCTCCTTAATAGTGAATGGTTGTGAAACCTCGAACTGGATCAGCCAGCAGCCCAAAAGAACCTCCAATCAGTGGATTATTAATCTCTCATACTCAGATCTCCTCCTCATCCAGATTGGATGATATCAATTCCATATATGGGCAAACTAAAACAGCCACATAGTGTGATACCGTAAAACACATTTATTGCCTTAAAAAAAACACCTTTAGAAAACACTCACATTGAGTAAAAAGGTAATGCACATTGTAAGTAACCTTCCAATAAAATGGCCGCCACTCACTGCGGCTAGTGACAGTCTCACCGCACACTGGTAACTGTAATCTCTCAACAGCTATCACGTGCTCTCAACATGTGGTCCCAGCATGAGTGCTGACATCACGGATGGTCAAGCACTGACACGTTTCATCACTCCAACTTCTTCAGTGGGTGACCATCCGTGACGTGAGCACACACGCTGGGACCACGTGATGAGAGCATGTGACCGCTGTTGTGATCCTGTTACAAAAATTATATCTGAAAAATACACACCATGCCTGTTCTCAAATTCCTTAGGTTGTCTAGTTTCCAAAAAAAGGGGTCATTTGAGGAGGGTTTTTGTACTATCCTGGCATATTAGGGCCTCCAAAACTGTGATAGTGAGGAAGTGAAATATGCCCTTTGAAAGCCTGAAGGTGGTCATTGGATTTTGGGGGCCTGTATGTGGATAGGCTGCCAGAAAGTCTCTCACATGTGGTATCTCCATACTCGATAGAGGAAGCAGAATGTGTTTTGGGGTGGTATTCCACATATAGCATACATGAGCAATATATCATATAAGTGACAACTTTATGTAAAAAAAAAATTAATTTTCAAAAAAAAAATAAAATCTTCCATGGACTCAGCATACCTCTCAGAAAATTCCTTGGGGTGTCAACTTTCCAAAAAGGGGTTATTGGGGGGGGGTTTCTACTGTCCTGGCATTTTAGCATCTCAAGAAATGTGAAAGTAAAAGCTGCTACATTCCAGTGTATATAGCTAGAGATGAGCGAATTATTCAAAAATTCGATTCGGCTGATTCGCCGAATTTGCGGAAGAAATTCGATTCGATGCGAATTTATTCGCTGCGAATTTAACTTATTAATAGGGTTTCTAGGCTTCAGAGAGCCTTTATATTAGTGCAGAACACTGTACCTTTAATTTAAATGCCCTTGGAGTCTGCTGGGGAAGAGAAATAATACTGTCAGTCAGTATGACATGCAGATGAGTGCCGTCGATCTTAGAATCACCGCACACTTCACTCATTTGGGCAGTCACGGGGCACAACGAAGAAGAAGAAGAAGAAGAAGAAGAAGAAGAATGAAAAGAAGAAGAAGAAGAATGAAAAGAAGAAGAAGAAGAATGAAAAGAAGAATGAGAAGAAGAATGAAAAGAAGAATGAAAAGAAGAATGAAAAGAAGAAGAAGAATGAAAAGAAGAATGAGAAGAATGAAAAGAAGAATGAAAAGAAGAAGAATGAAAAGAAGAAGAAGAAGAATGAAAAGAAGAATGAAAAGAAGAATGAAAAGAAGAATGAGAAGAATGAAAAGAAGAATGAAAAGAAGAAGAAGAATGAAAAGAAGAAGAAGAATGAAAAGAAGAAGAATGAAAAGAAGAATGAAAAGAAGAAGAAGAATGAAAAGAAGAAGAAGAAGAATGAAAAGAAGAATGAGAAGAAGAATGAAAAGAAGAATGAGAAGAATGAAAAGAAGAATGAAAAGAAGAAGAAGAAGAATGAAAAGAAGAATGAAAAGAAGAAGAAGAAGAATGAAAAGAAGAAGAAGAATGAAAAGAAGAAGAATGAAAAGAAGAAGAAGAAGAATGAAAAGAAGAAGAAGAAGAATGAAAAGAAGAATGAGAAGAAGAATGAAAAGAAGAAGAATGAAAAGAAGAAGAAGAAGAATGAAAAGAAGAATGAGAAGAAGAATGAAAAGAAGAAGAAGAATGAAAAGAAGAATGAGAAGAATGAAAAGAAGAATGAAAAGAAGAAGAATGAAAAGAAGAAGAAGAAGAATGAAAAGAAGAATGAAAAGAAGAATGAGAAAAATGAAAAGAAGAATGAAAAGAAGAAGAAGAATGAAAAGAAGAAGAAGAAGAAGAATGAAAAGAAGAATGAAAAGAAGAAGAAGAATGAAAAGAAGAAGAAGAAGAATGAAAAGAAGAATGAGAAGAAGAATGAAAAGAAGAATGAAAAGAAGAATGAGAAGAATGAAAAGAAGAATGAAAAGAAGAAGAATGAAAAGAAGAAGAAGAAGAATGAAAAGAAGAATGAAAAGAAGAAGAAGAAGAATGAAAAGAAGAAGAAGAATGAAAAGAAGAAGAATGAAAAGAAGAAGAAGAAGAATGAAAAGAAGAAGAAGAAGAATGAAAAGAAGAATGAGAAGAAGAATGAAAAGAAGAAGAATGAAAAGAAGAAGAAGAAGAATGAAAAGAAGAATGAGAAGAAGAATGAAAAGAAGAATGAAAAGAAGAATGAGAAGAATGAAAAGAAGAATGAAAAGAAGAAGAAGAAGAATGAAAAGAAGAAGAAGAAGAATGAAAATAAGAATGAAAAGAAGAAGAAGAAGAGGAATGAAAAGAAGAAGAAGAAGAATGAAAAGAAGAAGAAGAAGAATGAAAAGAAGAATGAAAAGAAGAAGAAGAAGAATGAAAAGAAGAAGAAGAAGAATGAAAAGAAGAATGAAAAGAAGAAGAAGAAGAATGAAAAGAAGAAGAAGAATGAAAAGAAGAAGAATTCCAGTACAGCAAAAAGTGTATCTGCAGAGAGCTCCGCTATTTCTGATAGTTCTCTGACAGTTCCTTCACATTTACAGCGGTTGAAACATTGTATCTATTTGTTTCCGAATAAAAACATCTGTATCCTAAATGGAAACAAATAGATACAATGTTTCAATCGCTGTAAATGTGAAGGAACTGTCAGAGAACTGTCAGAAATAGCGGAGCTCTCTGCAGGGACACTTTTTGCCGGCTGTAGAAGGGATGAAAATCGGCCGATCGGGAAAAATTTGATTCGCGCATCCGAAGTTTGCTAATATTCGGATTCGGTGCGAATCGAATTTTTCCTAATATTCGAAACGAATTCCACTTCGCCAAGTTCGATTCGCTCATCTCTATATATAGCATAGTTTTTCTTTACCAAAGATATGTAGCAGAAAACATTTTGATCTAAATGTATGACTAACTGAGTTTATTGGATATTTTTTATAACCAAAAGTGGAAAAAAATCTTTTTTTTTAAAAATTTCAGTCTTTTTTCATTTATATCACACAAAAAAATTAAAAACCCAGTGGTGATCAAATGCCACCAAAAGAAAGATCTATTTGTGTGGGGAAAAAAGAACATAAATTTCGCTTTGGTACAGCGTTGCATGACCACGCAATTACTAGTTGAAATAGCACAGTGCTGAATAGCAAAAAACGGCCTGGCCAGGAAGGGGGTAAATCTTCTGGAGGGCAAGTGGTTAATTATAACTTTTAACTTGGTATGATTAGAGCACATCAGGCAGTTGTTGCTGACAGCCTGTACAAGAGTTGCATTTTTTTATTTTGCAGCATCTTGCTGCCAGCTTTGCATAAAAAAATGTAAATACATTGTGCACCCAAAACACTACCCATTCTCACCCCAGGGGCATTGCAATCTATTGTTGTATCCTCATACACCCAGTTTTTAAAAATCTCAGAGCTGTAGCGTGGTTTGGTAAAAATTGGCCAACAATTTATTTAGTTTGCTTTGCCATCCCTACCCATGCTTGCTACCCAGTACAGGGGCCGCCTTACAAGTAACAAAAACAAAATAATAGAGACAATAACATTTTAATAAATATGAAAATACATAAAACAAATATGATGGTGGGCGGAAATATGTTAATGTGGAACTGGAGGAGGGAATCCATTTTCACTATTTTTTTTTCCCTGTGTTATTCTCTCTCTCTTTCCATTCAGTCATGTCTGACTCTTGGCGATTGCATGGGCCGTCACTCTCCACACTTTCCGGTCTTGCACCTTTCTTATTAGCTGATACATGCTTAGGCCAGTGTTCAATTATATAGCATCCAACCACCGTGTTTTCGGCCTTCCTCTTTTTCTCCCCCCACTGACCATACCAAGTAATGTTGCCTTCTCTAAGGAATCAGATCGCATCACATGCCCAAAATAAGTCAGCTGTAATTTGACTATCTTTACTTCTAAAGTTATTCCTGGTTTAACTCACTCTAAAATCTCTCTGTTGGTAATCTTTGCTGTCCAGGGTATCCTTAATAGCCTTCTCCAGCACCATAATTCGAATGCATCAATCTTCTTTCTATCAGCTCTTTTCATAACCCAGCTTTCACACCTGTACGTAGTTAGAAGGAAAACTATCGTGTTTACCAGTCTGCATTTGGTGATGAGGCTGATATCCTTACTTTTCCACAATATTTGCATACTTAGCATGGCGTTTCGACCTAATGCGATACGTTTTTTAATTTCAGGAGCGCAATCTCCTGTTTGGTTTATCATAGATCCTAGAAAACAGAAATCCTGAACACATTCTATTTCCTCTTCATCAATGTATATTTCGGTTGTTTGAGTTTTAGATGTTGTCATGATCTTTGTTTTTTGATGTTAAGATGGAGTCCCATTTTTGCACTCTCCTCCTGTGTTTTTGCTATCAGGAATTTCAGGTCCTCTTCTGTTTCTGCCAGTGAAGTTGTATCATCAGCATACCGAACGTTATTAATATTCCTACCACCGATCTTCACCCCAATTTCAGATTTTTCTAGATCTAGTTTCCTGATGATGACCTCTGCATACAGATTGAAAAGAAAAGGGGAGAGAATAAAACCTTGTCGTACACCTTTTCTAATTTTAAACCACTCAGTGTCACCATATTGTGTCCAAACAGTAGCTTCTTGGTTGATATAAAGTGACCTTATTAACTGTACAAGGTGCATTGGCACTCCCATTTCTTGCAATGCTTTCCATAGCTTGTCATGTACAACACTGTCGAATGCATTGGTGTAATCAACGAAACACATGTAGATGCTTTTTTGATATTCATTACATTTTTCCATAATCCAACGTAGATTAGCAATCTGATCACGTGTACCTCAACCTCTTTGGAAACCAGCTTGTGAGTCAGGTAATTCTCTTTCCAATGACTGGTCTTAGGCGCTGTTGAATAGTTTTTAGCAAGATTTTGCTTATGTGAGGAATCAATGCAATTGTGCGGTAATTGTTGCAGTCTCTTGAATCGCCTTTTTTTGGTAGAGGAATAAAAACTGATCTTTTCCACTCTTTTGGCCACTTCATAGTCTCCCAGATTTTCTAGCAGATTTCCTTTATCACTATTGATGGGATGGGTCTTAGCAATGGGTCTTAGGAGCTTTGTTGTTTGGTAGCTTCTTCAGTGTCATATTACTTCCTCACTAAGTATAGCTGGCTCTAACTCTACTGGGTCCCCAAGTATTGGATCCATGTTATCATTGGCTGCCAACAGTTCTTATGCATATTCATTCCACCTGCATTTGATGCCTTGGTGATCAATCAGGATTTTCCCATTCTTGTCGTTTTTTGCTCCTTTGCGAGCAGAAAACGGAATTTGAGCTTTCTTTACCTGTGTAAAAAGATTTCTGGTGTGGCCTGTTTTACCATCTTCTTCTAATTTTCTGAATTTCTGATCCCAGTAGTCTTCTTTGTCCTTCCTTGCTGCTCTTTGAAATTCTGCATTCAACCTTCTTATCGCAACATGGTCCCCAATTACCTTGGCACTTCTTCTTTCATCAGCAATTTTAATAGTTTTTTCTGATAGCCAGTCACTCCTTTTTCCTGTTTTTTATAAGGTATATGCAATTTGATTGATTGTTGATTTTATATCATGCCACAATTCATTTGGCTCCTTTTGCATCATGCTGAGGAGCTCAAAACTGCTTTTAATATCAACAGCATATGTAATTGGAATTTTTGAGACATCATATCGTTTAGGTGCGGCCTTTATTTTGATGTTACAGAATTTCACTTTGATGGTTGCTACAAGTAGTTCATGGTCAGAACCACAATCAGCGCCAGGGAATGTATTTGTGGCTTGGATTGAACTTTTACAACGTTAGTTGCAGAGTATATAGTCAATCTGATTTCAATGTTGTCCATTTGGTGATGTCCATGTATACAGTCAACGTTTAGGCTGCATGAACGCAGTATTTGCGATCCAAAAACAATTTTCACTGCAGAATTGAATCAAACAGTTGACAGCTTAATTTCTTTCACCCAATCCAAGCCTTCCAACAATATTCATCTCCTTCTGGCTGCCAATTTTTGCATTAAAATCGCCCATGTCGTAAATAATATCCTTTTTTAGTACCTGTTTTAAGGCTGAATCGAGTTTGGTATAAAAAAGCTCAATTTCATTGTCTTGAGCATCTGTTGTTGCTGCATATATTTGTAAAACTGTGGTATTTAATGGTTTCCCACATAAATGAATGACCATTATGCGATCACTGATGATGGTGTAACTTTCAATTGCAGGAGCAATGTTTTTCTGAGCTATGAAAGCTACGCCATTTCTTCTCATTTCTTGATTACCCGAATAATACACTGAAAAGTTATCTGACTGGAAATAGCCATCACCTTTTCAATGCAACTCACTAATTACAAGTAATCTATATTTAGTCTTGCCATTTCTTGTTTGACATTTTCCAATTTTCCTTGACACATTCCACGCACATTCCATGTTGCAATTTTGGGAACTTTAGTGCAGCACAGGTTCTTTCTTTCCTTGCAGGCAGCATTAGCAGCAGGGCTTCCCAAGGGTTTAGACCCGTATGCATCATAATTTCCCGAAATACTTGCAAAGGATCTTTGCTCTTCCCCAGTCATTTATTGGGTACTTACAGGCCTGGGGGACCCACCTTTGGGTACATTTGCAATCCATAAGTGACTTTCCACTAATTTTCTTGGCAATTTTTTACAGGGTAGGTTGCCAGGTCTTTCTCCAACTCTTACCATGCAGGAGTCATCCTTCAGAGAGCCTTTATATTAGTGCAGAACACTGTACCTTTAATTTAAATGCCCTTGGAGTCTGCTGGGGAAGAGAAATAATACTGTCAGTCAGTATGACATGCAGATGACTGCCGTCGATCTTAGAATCACCGCACACTTCACTCATTTGGGCAGTCACGGGGCACGACGAAGAAGAAGAAGAAGAAGAAGAATGAAAAGAAGAATGAAAAGAAGAAGAAGAAGAATGAAAAGAAGAAGAAGAATGAAAAGAAGAATGAAAAGAAGAAGAAGAAGAATGAAAAGAAGAAGAAGAAGAATGAAAAGAAGAATGAAAAGAAGAAGAAGAAGAATGAAAAGAAGAATGAAAAGAAGAAGAAGAAGAATGAAAAGAAGAATGAAAAGAAGAAGAAGAAGAATGAAAAGAAGAAGAATGAAAAGAAGAAGAATGAAAAGAAGAATGAGAAGAAGAATGAAAAGAAGAATTAAAAGAAGAATGAAAAGAAGAATGAAAAGAAGAATGAGAAGAATGAAAAGAAGAATGAAAAGAAGAAGAAGAAGAATGAAAAGAAGAAGAATGAAAAGAAGAAGAAGAAGATTGAAAAGAAGAATGAAAAGAAGAAGAAGAAGAATGAAAAGAAGAAGAATGAAAAGAAGAATGAAAAGAATAGGAAGAAGAATGAAAAGAAGAATGAAAAGAAGAATGAAAAGAAGAAAAAGAAGAATGAAAAGAAGAAGAAGAAGAATGAAAAGAAGAATGACAAGAAGAAGAAGAAGAATGACAAGAAGAAGAAGAAGAATGAAAAGAAGAAGAAGAAGAATGAAAAGAAGAATGAAAAGAAGAAGAAGAAGAATGAAAATAAGAAAAAGAAGAATGAAAAGAAGAAGAAGAATGAAAAGAAGAAGAAGAAGAATGAAAAGAAGAAGAAGAATGAAAAGAAGAAGAAGAAGAATGAAAAGAAGAAGAAGAAGAATGAAAAGAAGAATGAAAAGAAGAAGAAGAAGAAGAATGAAAAGAAGAAGAAGAAGAATAAAAAGAAGAATGAAAAGAAGAAGAAGAAGAATGAAAAGAAGAAGAGGAATGAAAAGAAGAATGAAAAGAAGAAGAAGAATGAAAAGAATAAGAATGAAAAGAAGAAGAAGAAGAATGAAAAGAAGAAGAATGAAAAGAAGAAGAATGAAAAGAAGAAGAATGAAAAGAAGAATGAAAAGAAGAAGAAGAAGAATGAAAAGAAGAAGAAGAATGAAAAGAAGAAGTATTCCAGTACAGCAAAAAGTGTATCTGCAGAGAGCTCCGCTATTTCTGACAGTTCTCTGACAGTTCCTTCACATTTACAGCGGTTGAAACATTGTATCTATTTGTTTCCGAATAAAAACATCTGTATCCTAAATGGAAACAAATAGATACAATGTTTCAACCGCTGTAAATGAACTGTCAGAACTGTCAGAAATAGCGGAGCTCTCTGCAGTGACACTTTTGCCGGCTGATCGGGAAAAATTTGATTCGTGCACCCGAAGTTTGCTAAAATTCGGATTCGATGCGAATCGAATTTTTCCTGAAATTCGAAATGAATTCCACTTCGCCAGGTTCGATTCGCTCATCTCTAGTCTGGATCTCTCTTTAGCTAGGATTAGGCTAGAGGTAGGTTAGGCATCCGACGGCCACTTAGACAGATAGAGGCCCGGTTGCAGTGACAGCCCAGTTTAGGGATAGGGACTAAGAGTGAGGATAGATAGAGCATTTTATCCTTTTAGGTGATGCATCGCTGATCTTCAGACAAGCAGTGCAATAATCCGCATGTTACTTGGACGCCATCACAGCATCTAAAGTGGAAGCGTGCATCTTATTGACTCTCACCTCTCCAGGGGCCCCTGCAACCGGACTGCGCTATAACCCATGGTTGGAGGTATTCTGTATACTACATGCACATATACCCGGGTATAACTGCAACCTCCCAATTTATGCTAAATTGTAATTCCTGAATGTTATTCTTATGCATCCTGTTTTATGTGGCTGGTTTATATAAACTTTGCATTAATCTCATACAGGTGTGGTGACATGTTTCCATGTTAGAAATATAAGCTGGGTGCATTGATACTGCTATGTATGGTTACTTTAAGTTGTCTACCTGTTACATTCCTAGAAAGGGGTGAGTCTCCTCAATTGCAGGATCCCTATTCTAGGTGGAGGCACTGCCATTTGTATTATCACAACCCCCTCTTCCATATAGCGAAGGCTCAGGATTGCCTACTCATATACAAGTTAGCGCCATAGCTTGTTTGGTGTGGGCCATTTCACATAACCCCCCAAAACAGGGCTACATTTGGAGGCACTGCTGAGATCGAAGTGGGTTTAATAGTCAGTCATGGAGGAGCAACACGTAGAAAAGTGGCGCCCTCAACCTACTCCTAGAAGGAGGTACCTTCCCTCTGTCCCACAAAACGTCAGTGTAAAAGAAGAACAAATGCCAGTTAACTATTCTTATCAGGAAGATGTCAATATTCCACAATCTAGTGAGAATGCTGTTGGCACTTTAAATCAACTGACTGAGATGCTAGCACAAGGGTTACAGGCGGCACATTATAGAAAGCTAAAAGTGTTCTCTGGTAATGTTCCTGTACCACAAGGAGAAGAAGCTTTCGAAGTTTGGAAAGAGCACACCCTTCAATGCTTGAAAGAATGGTCCTGCTCAGAGGAAGGCAAGCGTCAGCGTGTTATGGAAAGTCTGTGATCTCCAGCAGCAGAACTAATCCGCTTGTATCGAGATACCCATGAGGGGGTAAGTGCAACAGACTATATACAAGTACTGTCTGACCATTTTGAACCATACTATGACCTTGAACAGATGGTTGCTGACTATCGTATGACCCGTCAGAAAGAAGGAGAGAGTGTTTCCACTTTCATTAATCGATTGCAGTTACTGTTGTCACGTCTGGTGTATCACACTGCTATACATCCTGATGCAGTGAATTCAATGAGAACTAGTCAATTAGTCTCGGGGTTGTTACCTCATCATCCTCTCGCACAGCTCCTCAAAGTGAAGTTATCTGATGATGATCTTCCTCTTCATGGACTAATGAAGTTAGTGAAGAAATTGGAAGCTGACATTCAGTTTAGCACCCCTAAGAAAGTGAAACAACCTTTTAAAGAGGACCTCCCTTCTCGTCCTGTTCAAACTGATCAACCTGAATTCACTTGGTCCAAGTCTTCCATTAACAAGCCCGTTGCATTACACAGAGGGAGAGACTCTAGAAAGTGCTTCAGGTGTGGTCAGACGGGCCATTCAGCTAGACAATATCATGACGATTATGAGGGAATGGTTCAAAGTGTGTCATTCCCTGTACAAAAGCACAAAGGACGACTGAAATATTCAAAGTCAGGATCAAAACAGCCTATCATAGGCTCCAAGTCCATTGTTAACGTTACTGTCAACGGACTTAAAACTTCAGCTTTGTTTGACACTGGGTCTCAAGTTACCCTTATTTATCGTTCCTTCTATCAGAAGCATTTGAGCAACACACCACTTCAATCTACTGGACAGATGAAGTTGTGGGGGTTGAACTCTAAGTCATACCCTGTTGATGGAAGCCTGCGCATAATTGTTACTGTACCTGGTTTAGAGGACAAAGGTGTTCCTCCCATGGAGATCACTGCACTTGTATGTCCTGACACTGGGGACTCCAATGCCGCTCCTGTGATATTAGGTACTAATTGTAAAGCAGTACACTGTGCTTTTCAGAAGTTTCTTGAAGGAGGTCGAACTGCTTCTTTTGACCAAATTGAACTGTCTTCTGATCTTAAAGAGCTTTGTAATGTCCTCTCTGTTGGCTATCAACACGGAGTGGTGTATCACATCGGTAGGCATGCAATGGAAATTCCTCCAGGGGGAGAGAGAATACTAAGGGTTGCTTCCAGCATTGCTCCTGAGCTACTTGGAGATGGCAGTTACGTCCTTATGGAAACACCTGAAAAGATGATCAACAAAGAGGGGTGGAAGGTGATTCCTGAAAGGAAAGACTGGAGAGCCAGAGTGGACCTATCTACAGTTGTGACTGTGAGAAACTGTTCACCTTACCCCGTTGTAATTGATCCTTACCAAAAGGTAGCCCATTGCTATCCTGTGTTTGGTGTTAACCCCTATGCTGAAGTGTGCAAAGTGCAAGTTGAAGGTACCGCTCCTACTGTTGAATTTGATCTGACTGATCCAAACTTATCAGAGCTTTGGGTTCACAGATTGACACAGCAGTTATCAGGATTACCAGAAGTATTTTCTATGGATGAAATGGATGTAGGCTGTGCCAAAAGTGCTCAACACACTTTCAGGCTAATAGATGCCACTCCCTTCCGGGAAAGGCCCAGAAGGATAGCTCCAAAGGATGTTGATGAGCTCAGACAGACCTTACATCAGATGAAAGATCAGGGGATCATTGCGGATAGTAAAAGTCCCTATGCTTCACCTATTGTTGTGGTAAGAAAGAAGTGTGGATCTATTCGCCTATGTGTGGACTATCGAACCCTGAATCGAAGGACAATACCTGATCAGTATACACTACCCAGGATAGAAGAGGCTTTGGAAGCTCTGAATGGAAATCAGTGGTTCACAGTTCTTGATTTGCGGTCAGGGTACTATCAGGTTCCAATGGCTCCTGAAGACCAAGAGAAAACAGCCTTCATATGTCCTTTGGGCTTCTATCAGTTTACCCGCATGCCACAAGGCATAAGGGGTGCACCAGCAACATTTCAAAGATTAATGGAACGCATTTTGGGTGATTTAGTGCCACGAGAGTGTCTTGTGTACCTCGATGACATTATTGTATTTGGAGCTTCATTGGAGGAACATGAAGAACGTCTCATGCGAGTGTTGCAGCGTCTAAAGGAGGAAGGGCTGAAGTTGTCTGCAGACAAATGTAAGTTCTGCCGTTCATCTGTTACCTATGTAGGCCACATTGTTTCTGCTGAAGGAGTGGCCACAGATCCTGCCAAAGTTGAAGCAGTTGTGAATTGGCCACGACCTCAGAATATCACAGAGTTACGTTCATTCCTTGGATTCTGTGGTTATTACCGCAGATTTGTAGAAGGATATTCCAAAGTGGCCAAGTCCCTACATGACTTGTTGAAGACTGATTTGAGTGGTCAAGAAAAACAGAAGAAATCCACCAAAAATCCTTTTGGCGATAAGTGGACTTCAGCCTGTGAGGATGCCTTCATTCAGTTAAAGAAGAAGTTAACAGAGGCACCCGTTCTGGCCTATGCTAATGCTCGAAAGCCGTATGTTCTCCATGTAGATGCTAGCTTTGAAGGACTGGGTGGAGTGTTGCACCAGGAGTATCCAGCTGGGTTGCGACCCGTCGCCTTCATCAGCCGAAGCCTCACAGTTAGCGAGCGCAATTACCCAGTTCACAAGTTGGAATTCTTAGCTCTCAAATGGCTATTGTCGATAAGTTACATGATTATCTTTATGGAGCAGCTTTCGAAGTAAGAACGGATAACAATCCTTTGACATATGTCTTAACCACAGCAAAACTAGATGCCACTGGACATCGCTGGTTGGCTGCTCTATCAAATTATCAATTCACCTTAAAATACAAACCTGGTCCAAAGAACATTGGTGCAGATGCGTTATCCAGACGCCCTGGGTTAACGCCTGTCTCTGAAGACAATGAATGGGAGGAAGTCCCTGGTCCTGGTGTTGGAGCACTATGTTCTATGGCTGCAGTAGTGGACGATAACGTGGCTTTCTCAGAGATGCGGCTCACAGACTCCATAGGAAGTGGACCTGATGCTGTACCAGACATGTTTGCTTACCCAGCAGCCCTAGGCTCATTTGAGAACTGTTCTATATCTCCTCAGTGGATGGTTAAGAGTCAAAAGGCTGACCCTTTGATTGGACCTTTATATAGAGCAGTTAGTGTTAATGATCCAGAGATATTGAAGAAAACCTTGCCTGCTGAATGTAGCTCATTTCTGAGAGACTGGGATAAATTCAGGATTGAAAAGGGCCTACTCTACCGTGTGACTCTGTATCATGACCACCCAGGGAGATGTCAACTGGTTCTCCCTTATTGTTTTCGAAAGATGATTTTCAGAAGTCTACATGATCATCATGGTCATTTGGGGCCTGAGAAGACCTATGGCTTGATTCAGGACCGCTTTTATTGGCTCAGGATGAGAGAAACTGTGACTAGCCTTTGTAGAAGGTGCCTCCGTTGTCTGAGACGAAAAACCCTCCCAGTTCAAGCTGCCCCAATGGGACATTTACAGAGTTCAGGCCCCATGGATTTGGTCTGTATCGATTTTCTATGCATTGACAATGATTCAAGAGGAATTGGGAACGTGTTGGTAGTGACTGATCACTACACACGGTATGCACAAGCTTTTCCTACCAAGGATCAAAAGGCAGTGACAGTCGCCAGAGTGCTTTGGGAGAAGTATTTAATCCACTATGGCTTACCCCACAGATTGCATTCGGATCAGGGAAGAGATTTTGAGAGCAGACTAGTTAAGGAATTACTTCAACTGCTCAACATCTATAAAAGCCGGACTACCCCTTATCACCCTGAAGGTGATGCTCTCCCTGAGAGATTTAACAGAACTTTGCTTGATATGTTAGGTACTCTACAGGTTGATGATAAACGCACTTGGAGTCGTAAAGTTGAAGCCATGGTTCATGCTTACAATAGCACAAGACATGAGACTACTGGATTCTCCCCTTATTTCTTAATGTTTGGAAGGGAGCCTAGACTGCCAATAGACCTCTTGTTAGGGGTCTCAACTGATGGTGTCGATCATCAAAGTCACCTATCAGTATGTAGCTCGTCTGAAAGATACCCTTAAGTCAGCTTATCGTTTGGCTGAAGAAAATGCTGCCAAGATAAATGAAGGGAACAAAAGGAGGTTTGATCGTCGTGTGAGATACAGAGAATTGAAACCTGGCGACCAGGTATTGCTTAGAAACTTGGGCCCTTCTGGGAAGCATAAATTAGCTGACCGATGGAGGAATGAGATTTTTACAGTGGTGAGCAAATTACCTGGAATTCCTGTGTACAAAATAAAGGGACCAGAAGGTAGAGTAAAAGCTTGGCATCGGAACCATTTGCTCCCTATTCCTCAAGTCACTGATGATGATGACTCAGAAGATACTGTGGGAAGGGACTCCCCACAACCTCAGGCTAACATTACAACTGACCCTCCTGACTCTAAGGAGAGTGACTGGACTGTAGTTCCTGAGATTCAGAGCCCAACAGCTTCTCCTCTTCCAAGAGAGTCACTGAACCCTAGATCTCCAGAGTTTGTGCCTGAGTCAGTGAGTACGCCTAACCAAGAATCTAGTTCTACTCCACAATCAGTGCCATCTCTTCCCATGACACACAGCCCTCATTCAGTACCTGAAAATCAGGGATTACCTCATAAGGAAGTGCGTAGAGGAGGAAGGGTTAGACATCCACCACCTGTTTTGACTTATGATACTTTGGGAGATCCCAGCATCATTCCACAGCCCCATCTATACCATGCCTGGGTAGGGGCAGTATCTAATCTGGTCAATATGCTACCTGTATTTGCATCACCTGGCATGTATTTATACTAATCTGTTGTTTTCTTTAGCAAACCATTGTAATGGAGAGAGGACAACGTTGTGTATTTGAAATTGAATTTCATTATTGTATATAATGTGAGCTTCCTTTGACGGGACGTAAAGGTTTCACCAGGGGGAGAGTGTAGGGAACTGTTATTTTATACACTAGTTGTGGTTTGTTTACATCCATATACAGCCACTACTAGAGATGAGCGAATCGAACTTGGCGAAGTGGAATTCGTTTCGAATATTAGGAAAAATTCGATTCGCCGAATCCGAAAATTAGCAGACTTCGGATGCGCGAATCGAAATTTTTCCAAAAATGGCGGCGACATGTGTGGCGACGGAGCGGGGATCTCTGGGAAGGCACGCAGACAAGGCGCGCTGACCCATAATGCATTCATTCATGACATGTGATCGCATTAGCCAATCAGCAGCCAGCCAGCCAGCACTGTGTAATGGTGGAGCTATAAATTGCGGCCATCTTACAATTCTCCATTTGCCTCCGGTCATTCAAGAGAGACAGACCTCTCTGTATTAGGGACAGAGTTAGGGCCACAGATACTTTAGGGACACAGAATCGTTACTTAGAGACACAGAATTGTTACTCAGGGACACAGAATTGTTACTCAGGGACACAGAACTGTTACTCAGGGACACAGAATTGTTACTCAGGGACAGACACAGAATTGTTACTGAGGGACACAGAATTGTTACTGAGGGACACAGAATTGTTACTCAGGGACACAGAACTGTTACTCAGGGACACAGAACTGTTACTCAGGGACACAGAACTGTTACTCAGGGACAGACACAGAATTGTTACTGAGGGACACAGAATTGTTACTCAGGGACAGACACAGAATTGTTACTGAGGGACACAGAATTGTTACTGAGGGACACAGAATTGTTACTCAGGGACACAGAACTGTTACTCAGGGACACAGAACTGTTACTCAGGGACACAGAATTGTTACTCAGGGACAGACACAGAATTGTCACTGAGGGACACAGAATTGTTACTGAGGGACACAGAATTGTTACTGAGGGACACAGAATTGTTACTCAGGGACAGACACAGAATTGTTACTGAGAGACACAGAATTGTTACTCAGGGACAGACACAGAATTGTTACTGAGGGACACAGAATTGTTACTGAGGGACACAGAATTTTTACTGAGGGACACAGAATTGTTACTCAGGGACACAGAATTGTTACTCAGGGACACAGAATTGTTACTCAGGGACACAGAACTGTTACTCAGGGACACAGAATTGTTACTCAGGGACAGACACAGAACTGTTACTCAGGGACACAGAATCGTTACTCAGGGACACAGAATCGTTGAATTAAAGAGTATGTCAGACAACACGCAGAGGAGTGTCAGAGGAGGCCATGTTTTAGGAGCGAGCAGACGTGGCAGCAGAGGAAGGGGTCGAGGCAGCACTAGTCGCAGCCAGAGGCCAGTGCTCCCGGTGTCATCCAGCGGTCGTGTCTCCACCGACAACCCTGCCGTCATCGATTGGTTGGCTCAGTCGTCTTCCTCTTCCCAGGTCACCTCTGACACCTACAGCCAACGGTCGGTGGGTACGTCAGACACAACCGTTAGTTGGCATGGCCCGGGAGCAAGCCCACTGAAATCACGTGTCCTCTACCTGCCCCTGTCCTTTGGTGTTCCCTCACCAAGCGAAGTATCGCATGCTGTGGGCTCAGCCCCACTGTACAGTGAGGAAGAGCTAACAGAGGGCGGTCAGGAACGGGGGGAGACATCCGCCTCTTCAGCAGCAAGGCGAAGAAGTACTGGCGAGGAGAGTGGCTCGGTAGCCGGTCTAGAGACAGGTCTGTCTCCTGACCCACACGCAGCCGAGGGGGCTAGTAGTGAGGCGGAGACCCTAATTGATGATGATGAGGCTGATCGCACTTGGCAGCATCGTCGTCATCAGGCTATTGCTTCCGCATCATCAGGAGAAGAGGGTGGAAGCTTGGCAGCGAGCAAAACAGTCGGTGGGTTGCCCAGGAGGCAGCAGGGTCGCAGCAGTGTCAGTGGAGGCAAACGGCCACGGAGTAGAGCACCAGCTCCACTGCAGCCTACCACCACGGCCAGTAGTGGTGCCGGTGTGCACGGAGGAAGTAGGAGTCAGCCAGTGAGGAGTAGCGGGGGCAAAGTTTCCTACTCGGCGGTGTGGCAATTTTTCGTCAAGCCGCCCGAGGAAGTAAACGTAGCCGTATGTTGACTATGCGGCCAGAAAGTCAAGCGTGGCCAGGGGGCCCATGTCTCCATCGCCACACTCTGCCATGTGCCACTTTCAGGTCTCCTCACACTGCTGGTGGGTTCCATTTTGTCATAGGGTGCTGGCAGATTACGGGCCTCCCATTGCTGCTGACAGGCCCGTAATCTGCCATGGGCCCCTGTACCGCCTCCTCATGCTGCTGCCAGGCCCATAATCTGTCATGGGTCCCTGAACGGCCTCCCATTGCTGCTGTCTCCATCGCAACACTGTGCCATGTGCCACTTTCAGGTCTCCTCACACTGCTGGTGGGTTCCATTTTCTCATAGGGTGCTGGCAGATTACGGGCCTCCCATTGCTGCTGCCAGGCCCGTAATCTGCCATGGGCCCCTGTACCGCCTCCTCATGCTGCTGCCAGGTCCAGAGTGTCTCATGGGTCCCTGTACGGCCTCCCATTGCTGCTGTCTCCATCGCCACACTGTGCCATGTGCCACTTTCAGGTCTCCTCACACTGCTGGTGGGTTCCATTTTGTCATAGGGTGCTGGCAGATTACGGGCCTCCCATTGCTGCTGCCAGGCCCGTAATCTGCCATGGGCTCCTGTACCGCCTCCTCATGCTGCTGCCAGGCCCGTAATCTGTCTTGGGTCCCTGTACGGCCTCCCATTGCTGCTGTCTCCATCGCAACACTGTGCCATGTGCCACTTTCAGGTCTCCTCACACTGCTGGTGGGTTCCATTTTGTCATAGGGTGCTGGCAGATTACGGGCCTCCCATTGCTGCTGCCAGGCCCGTAATCTGCCATGGGCCCCCGTACTGCCTCCTCATGCTGCTGCCAGGTCCAGAGTGTCTCATGGGTCCCTGTACGGCCTCCCATTGCTGCTGTCTCCATCGCCACACTGTGCCATGTGCCACTTTCAGGTCTCCTCACACTGCTGGTGGGTTCCATTTTGTCATAGGGTGCTGGCAGATTACGGGCCTCCCATTGCTGCTGCCAGGCCCGTAATCTGCCATGGGCCCCTGTACCGCCTCCTCATGCTGCTGCCAGGTCCAGAGTGTCTCATGGGTCCCTGTACGGCCTCCCATTGCTGCTGTCTCCATCGCCACACTGTGCCATGTGCCACTTTCAGGTCTCCTCACACTGCTGGTGGGTTCCATTTTGTCATAGGGTGCTGGCAGATTACGGGCCTCCCATTGCTGCTGCCAGGCCCGTAATCTGCCATGGGCTCCTGTACCGCCTCCTCATGCTGCTGCCAGGCCCGTAATCTGTCATGGGTCCCTGTACGGCCTCCCATTGCTGCTGTCTCCATCGCAACACTGTGCCATGTGCCACTTTCAGGTCTCCTCACACTGCTGGTGGGTTCCATTTTGTCATAGGGTGCTGGCAGATTACGGGCCTCCCATTGCTGCTGCCAGGCCCGTAATCTGCCATGGGCCCCCGTACCGCCTCCTCATGCTGCTGCCAGGTCCAGAGTGTCTCATGGGTCCCTGTACGGCCTCCCATTGCTGCTGTCTCCATCGCCACACTGTGCCATGTGCCACTTTCAGGTCTCCTCACACTGCTGGTGGGTTCCATTTTGTCATAGGGTGCTGGCAGATTACGGGCCTCCCATTGCTGCTGCCAGGCCCGTAATCTGCCATGGGCCCCTGTACCGCCTCCTCATGCTGCTGCCAGGTCCAGAGTGTCTCATGGGTCCCTGTACGGCCTCCCATTGCTGCTGTCTCCATCGCCACACTGTGCCATGTGCCACTTTCAGGTCTCCTCACACTGCTGGTGGGTTCCATTTTGTCATAGGGTGCTGGCAGATTACGGGCCTCCCATTGCTGCTGCCAGGCCCGTAATCTGCCATGGGCCCCCGTACCGCCTCCTCATGCTGCTGCCAGGTCCAGAGTGTCTCATGGGTCCCTGTACGGCCTCCTATTGCTGCTGTCTCCATCGCCACACTGTGTCATGTGCCACTTTCAGGTCTCCTCACACTGCTGGTGGGTTCCATTTTGTCATAGGGTGCTGGCAGATTACGGGCCTCCCATTGCTGCTGCCAGGCCCGTAATCTGCCATGGGCCCCTGTACCGCCTCCTCATGCTGCTGCCAGGTCCAGAGTGTCTCATGGGTCCCTGTACGGCCTCCTATTGCTGCTGTCTCCATCGCCACACTGTGCCATGTGCCACTTTCAGGTCTCCTCACACTGCTGGTGGGTTCCATTTTGTCATAGGGTGCTGGCAGATTACGGGCCTCCCATTGCTGCTGCCAGGCCCGTAATCTGCCATGGGCCCCCGTACCACCTCCTCATGCTGCTGCCAGGTCCAGAGTGTCTCATGGGTCCCTGTACGGCCTCCCATTGCTGCTGTCTCCATCGCAACACTGTGCCATGTGCCACTTACAGGTCTCCTCACACTGCTGGTGGGTTCCATTTTGTCATAGGGTGCTGGCAGATTACGGGCCTCCCATTGCTTCTGCCAGGCCCGTAATCTGCCATGGGCCCCCGTACCGCCTCCTCATGCTGCTGCCAGGTCCAGAGTGTCTCATGGGTCCCTGTACGGCCTCCTATTGCTGCTGTCTCCATCGCCACACTGTGCCATGTGCCACTTTCAGGTCTCCTCACACTGCTGGTGGGTTCCATTTTGTCATAGGGTGCTGGCAGATTACGGGCCTCCCATTGCTGCTGCCAGGCCCGTAATCTGCCATGGGCCCCCGTACCGCCTCCTCATGCTGCTGCCAGGTCCAGAGTGTTTCATGGGTCCCTGTACGGCCTCCTATTGCTGCTGTCTCCATCGCCACACTGTGCCATGTGCCACTTTCAGGTCTCCTCACACTGCTGGTAAGTTCCATTTTGTCATAGGGTGCTGGCAGATTACGGGCCTCCCATTGCTGCTGCCAGGCCCGTAATCTGCCATGGGTCCCCGTACCGCCTCCTCATGCTGCTGCCAGGTCCAGAGTGTCTCATGGGTCCCTGTACGTCCTCCCATTGCTGCTGTCTCCATCACAACACTGTGCCATGTGCCACTTTCAGGTCTCCTCACACTGCTGGTGGGTTCCATTTTGTCATAGGGTGCTGGCAGATTACGGGCCTCCCATTGCTGCTGCCAGGCCCGTAATCTGCCATGGGCCCCTGTACCGTTTCCTCATGCTGCTGCCAGGCCCGTAATCTGTCATGGGTCCCTGTACGGCCTCCCATTGCTGCTGTCTCCATCGCAACACTGTGCCATGTGCCACTTTCAGGTCTCCTCACACTGCTGGTGGGTTCCATTTTGTCATAGGGTGCTGGCAGATTACGGGCCTCCCATTGCTGCTGCCAGGCCCGTAATCTGCCATGGGCCCCCGTACCGCCTCCTCATGCTGCTGCCAGGTCCAGAGTGTCTCATGGGTCCCTGTACGGCCTCCCATTGCTGCTGTCTCCATCGCCACACTGTGCCATGTGCCACTTTCAGGTCTCCTCACACTGCTGGTGGGTTCCATTTTGTCATAGGGTGCTGGCAGATTACGGGCCTCCCATTGCTGCTGCCAGGCCCGTAATCTGCCATGGGCCCCCGTACCGCCTCCTCATGCTGCTGCCAGGTCCAGAGTGTCTCATGGGTCCCTGTACGGCCTCCCATTGCTGCTGTCTCCATCGCCACACTGTGCCATGTGCCACTTTCAGGTCTCCTCACACTGCTGGTGGGTTCCATTTTGTCATAGGGTGCTGGCAGATTACGGGCCTCCCATTGCTGCTGCCAGGCCCGTAATCTGCCATGGGCCCCCGTACCGCCTCCTCATGCTGCTACCAGGTCCAGAGTGTCTCATGGGTCCCTGTACGGCCTCCCATTGCTGCTGTCTCCATCGCCACACTCTGCCATGTGCCACTTTCAGGTCTCCTCACACTGCTGGTGGGTTCCATTTTGTTATAGGGTGCTGGCAGATTACGGGCCTCCCATTGCTGCTGCCAGGCCCGTAATCTGCCATGGGCCCCTGTACCGCCTCCTCATGCTGCTGCCAGGTCCAGAGTGTCTCATGGGTCCCTGTACGGCCTCCCATTGCTGCTGTCTCCATCGCCACACTGTGCCATGTGCCACTTTCAGGTCTCCTCACACTGCTGGTGGGTTCCATTTTGTCATAGGGTGCTGTATGGCCTCCCATTTCTGCTGCCTCCACCGCCACACTGTGGCTCCACACTCTGGTTTTGGCCCCGTGACTGCCCAAATGAGTGAAGTGTGCGGTGATTCTAAGATCGACGGCACTCATCTGCATGTCATACTGACTGACAGTATTATTTCTCTTCCCCAGCAGACTCCAAGGGCATTTAAATTAAAGGTACAGTGTTCTGCACTAATATAAAGGCTCTCTGAAGCCTAGAAACACCCTTTTTATAAGTTAAATTCGCAGCGAATATATTCGACTCGAATCAAATTTATTCCTCGAATTCGCCGAATCAGCCGAATCAAATTTTTGAATACTTCGCTCATCTCTAGCCACTACCATAGAGGTCCCATTACAGACAAGTCCCTAAGTGTGCTTCCTGCCCCTACAAAGAGGTCAAGAAACCCCAGGATGTTATATAGTTAGTTTTCCAGGAAGTATCAGGCAGAGGGTTCCAGCCTGCCATGTGCTGTGTATCTGGGGAGAACTGTATGGGATTCTGTGAGTAATGATCCAGATTAACAAGGCTGTTATCTATGTAGTTGTTACTGAAGCAGATTAGGTCTGCCTCTGTTATATTTCAACTTCTGTATAGGAACCCTAATAACTCTGTAAAAGAGAGAGAGTTGTGGTTCATTATCATTATTCTATTTACACACTGCAGAATCCTTATAGTTGTGTATATATATATATATATATATATATATATATAGATCAGTGTTTTCACCTGCATAAGACTGTCAGGTGAACTTTCTGTTGGTTGCAGTGTATCTTTGCAGCTTCTTTGCTTAAATAGCCTTATTGGTCTGGATCTCTCTTTAGCTAGGGTTAGCATAGGGAGCGTTGAATAAGATTAGGCTAGAGGTAGGTTAGGCATCCGACGGCCACTTAGACAGATAGAGGCTCGGTTGCAGTGACAGCCCAGTTTAGGGATGGGGACTAAGAGTGAGGATAGATAGAGCATTTTATCCTTTTAGGTGATGCATCGCTGATCTTCAGACAAGCAGTGCAATAATCCGCATGTTACTTGGACGCCATCACAGCATCTAAAGTGGAAGCGTGCATCTTATTGACTCTCACCTCTCCAGGGGCCCCTGCAACCGGACTGCGCTATAACCCATGGTTGGAGGTATTCTGTATACTACATGCACATATACCCGGGTATAACTGCAACCTCCCAATTTATGCTAAATTGTAATTCCTGAATGTTATTCTTATGCATCCTGTTTTATGTGGCTGGTTTATATAAACTTTGTATTAATCTCATACAGGTGTGGTGACATGTTTCCATGTTAGAAATATAAGCTGGGTGCATTGATACTGCTATGTATGGTTACTTTAAGTTGTCTACCTGTTACATTCCTAGAAAGGGGTGAGTCTCCTCAATTGCAGGATCCCTATTCTAGGTGGAGGCACTGCCATTTGTATTATCACAACCCCCTCTTCCATATAGCGAAGGCTCAGGATTGCCTACTCATATACAGGTTAGCGCCATAGCTTGTTTGGTGTGGGCCATTTCACATAACCCCCCAAAACAGGGCTACACTATCAAACTGCTGCTCTCTCACAAATTTCCTACTCAGTTATACTCCTCTTATTCCTCTTTCTCTAGGGATGTGAACATTTGATTTCAAAATTGATCACTTTTGTATGTCTGAAGCAGCAGAAAGTGGGTGCTATGTATTTTTGCTTTGAAAAGTAAATGTTTTTTTATTCATACTAGCTGCTATGTACAGTTGTGTTCAAAATAATCGCAGTCTGTTGAAAAAAGTGAATAAATCTCAAAAATAGCTTTTATTTCCTGTGACGGAGCGTAGGCAGGACAGAACATACAGAATAGATGGCAAACGCACAAAGCTTTATTGAGGCAAACAGATGACAGTCATCGAATAGGGGAGTTCGCAGGGAGGGTGAATACGCCAGTACAGGGTGACATGGAAGGACCAACACACTTAAAGTCTAACACCGAGAGCCAAGGGAGAGTCTCTGTAGCAAGTAATCCAACAGGGGGGTTGGTGTGAGTCTCTGTAGCAAGTAATCCAACAGGGGGTTTGGTGTGAGTCTCTGTATCAAGTAATCCAACAGGGGGGGTTGGTGTGAGGTCAGCACAAGAACAGTTCAAGTGAAGCAGGCAGAGAGCATGTGCTCACAGATCTCTGGTGTCTAGCAGACAGTCTTCCCCAGCTCTGGGAGAAGGGGGGTCCTAGGCAGCTTTGGGTCTCTGCCGAGCCTGGTCACGAAAGGTCCCAGCCGCAGCTCGGGCCCCTTCCGTCAGCTACACAGCCAGTAATACCTCGGGAGCTCTGGTATCAGCTTCTTAAAACTGATGTCGGACCCCGTAGTCACCTAGGCAACGGGGGGGCCCGGAGCTGGCGTGGCTCCAGCTTGTCTTAGGAATGCCTTTCATCTTTGCAGGAGGGGAGAGGAAGCCACTTGTCCTATCGTGGTGTAACGCATAGAGAGCATGTGCGGTGACGCACTTCCGGTTTCAGCAGTGACGCACTTCCGGTTTTGACGCCATCTTGGTACACCCGAGTCCCCTAGTACGCCCATAGCACATGGGAAACTGCTGTACTAATAGGATTTTAATGTGAGTGTCCATTTATTTGGCGTTTTTTCATTAATAAAGTGGTATTACACTATGGAGGTCTTTCTCTTTAGCCCTGTCATGCATGCCTGAGCCTATTGTGTGAAAGGGATATTTGATGCGCTGAGTTATAATCGGAGCCCGATTGGAGTCAGTGGAGCCATAGAGTGGGAAGCCATCTGGTTTGATGATTACCCAAGGTGTTGTGGCTGATGTTAGGAGGTGAGGAGGCACTTTAGCCACAGTGGGATAAATCACAAAGAGTGTCACTGAGAGCACTAATAGTGTACACTGAAGATTGAAGCACTTTTTGTTGGACTGGTCACTATTGATGTTTACACTGAACGATTTTATTCAATTGTCGTTTATTTATTTTTTTTCATTTGTGTTGTTGCACCTATCACTTGATATATTAATAATGGATATCTAATTTTTGGTATATATTTCACTCTACCTGGTGTGTATACATATTGTTTAGCAGACCAGGCATTTTTTACACAGTGTGTTGCTGTTTTTAAGCACGGGTCACTTTGTATTATTTCAAGGATTGGAGTCTCACGTTAATAATATTTATGTATATATATTTATTTTGGGTATATATTTCATTTAACCTGGTGTGTTTTTATTTTGATTGGCAGACCAGGCACTTGTTTTTGCACAGTGTGTTGCTGTTTTAAGCACATGTCACTCTATATTATTTAAAATATTGGAGTCTCACGTTTTAATTATTGCTTATTAATGTATATTTATTCACCTATATTTGTGTGTATATACACTGATTTGTTGCATTTGCATAGCGCTTCACCATTTTTTGTTATAATTTTTTGATGGCTGCCCTTTCCCTCGACTTTATGCCACTGACATGGCCTTCTTAAATTCCTCTATTACCATTGAAGAACTTACAGAAGATTTGGTAGTGTCATTTACTAATAAATCACCTGGCTCTGATGGCCTTCCTGCTGAGGTATATGCCCGGTATAGTGATATCCTTTTACCCTCTTTCCTTCAAACATTGCAGAAGGCTGCGGATACAGGCATTTTACCTGACTCTATGAAAGAGGCAATCATTATAGTGATTCTTAAACCAGGGAAGGATAAACTCCTTCCAGACTCTTGCTGCCCTATTTCTTTATTGAATACGCACGTTAAGCTCCTTGTTCACATTCTGGCCACCAGCCTATCTAAGGTAATAGGTAAATGATAAACTGTGATCAATAAGTATTTAATCTAGATCAGTGTTTCTCAACTGGGGTTCCGCAAGAAGTCCCTAGGGGTTCTGCTGTAAAACAACATTATGGCGGATGTATACCACAGTGTGTTCGCAGTGTGCACTGACAGTCAATAGTGTCAGGGCACATTGATACCCGATGCCTTCTCTATAGTTCTGGCCACTATAAAGTCAGAGGGTGGGGCCAGGAGTAGTGCAGAGTGCAGGAGCTGAAGAAGGAGGTGGCAGCTTTCTGTAACAGCAGTGAGCACAGAGCTGGAGCATGTGGCTTGCTTTGGGAGGTGAGATCCCACAGCTACAAAGACACAGAGTGCAAGGGGTGGTGGAGGGAGGAGGGCACAGAGCCGCTAACCACAGGAGCACATGGCTAGATCAGGAGGCGAGATCCTGTTACAGCCATGGTATTTCAGAGTGCAGGGAGGAAGAAGCAGATAGAAGGCAGGAAGTGCCATCCAGTGTATGACAGCAGTGAAGCAGACTGCAGAGAGCTGGAGCACATAGTTGGATCACACTGAATGTAGCAAAATGTGAGATGATACTAGCTTTTTGTTATTATACCATAAATGTACTGTACATAAAACTATTATGAGCTCACCTCCTGCTACATTCAGTCTCATTCAGCCACAAGCTCCCCCTCTCTGCATTCAGCACTGCCATACACTGAATATCATCTCCTCATCCAGCCATGTGTTTCATCTACAGCACACAGATCAGATTCAATGTCCCGTGAGCTGTAGATCTGAAAAGTTTTTCAGGGGTTCCCTGCAATCTCAAACTTTTTCAAATAGGTTGAGAAACACTGATCTAGATCAACATCTAACAACATTAGATGTTTGTTCTTAAATTTACAGATGCCAGTGGACAACAGGAAGGTAGGGCCATCCTGTCGCTTGACATGACTAAAGTCTTTGATAGTGATAAATGGCCTTACCTCTGGGAGGTTCTGACCAGATTTGGCATGGTTCAAGGTTTTATAAATTCAGTAAAACCATACTTCTATTCAAGGGCTAAGATTCAAATAAATAACACACTCTCTCCTCCTTTTCTCCTCCACAGGGGCACTCGCCAAGGGTCTCCTCTGTCTTCTCTACTATTTGCCCTGGCAATAAAACCCCTGGCTATTTTAGTCCATAATAACCCCTCTATAGTAGACTTTTGCAAAGGTCAGTTAGATGAGAAAATACCTGTATATGCTGATGATACCTTCCTATATTTGGGAGACACTACCAACTCACTGCAAATCCTTATGTCACGTATCACTAGATTTGGAGACTTTTCAGGTTTATCTATAAACTGAAAACCTAACCATATGGTCACCCTGAAATCTAGCTTATTATTGCTAGCCTGCACCTCCATTGACCTAACTCTGACTCCACTTCATTGTTTCTTTGTACTTTTTGTACTTAACTCCTGACTATGGTAGTAACCAATTCTTTGCTTGCTGAATATAATATTAAAGAACCACTGAGATGGTGAATGATGGGAGAAGGGTGTGCAACATGGTGGATGTGAGAGAGGAAGGGGAAAAGTGATAAGTGGGGACAGAAGGGGGTTTGATGCGGTGTGTAGTAAGAGTAGGGTAGTAGGAGTAGGGGAGTGTGACACAGTGGGTAGTTAGAGAAAGGGGGTGTGATGCAGCTGGGGTTGAAAGGAAGGGGGCAATGTGATGATTGGTTAAAAAGGAGAAAAGGGGGAACTGTTTGATATAGTAAAATTATTATTGTGTCGGATACTGTATTGTAGAGGTAATTTTATAATCCAGTACCCCACTGCCACTCTATACCCTCCTTGGCATTCTCTATAGTCACCTGTACTTTCTCTGTGGGGACATGATCTGTCCTCAAATCAGTAAGCTGGTGTTTGCAAGCAACCAATGCAGGCCAGAGAGAATGGAGATTGAGCCTCCTTCTTTCTGCAGCTGTCCAGGTTGTAAGCTGCTGATTCTAAGGAGATAGGAGATTGCAATCCCTGTGGAGGTAAGGTATAATCTAAATAAATAATAGGCAGTGCTCCAAACAGTTAACTTTTTGAGTTTCATATATATATGTCAAAGAAAGCATTGTATAAAGACATAACAGAACACCAAAGTACATGCACAAGATTTCTACACGGTTCTATCTAGACAAAGGAAAACTCTCAGCTACAAGCATAATATACATTTTCATTAGAACAGGAAGGTGATTCAGGCTAAAAGAACAGCAATTAACAAATATCAATATATTGAGGTAAGGTATTGAGGCAGGTGGGTGGAATGGAATGCAAGAGGTGAGAAGAGAGATCTCTGAGTGGCTAGCAGACAGTAAGGATGAAAAAGTTGTATTGTAGGCAAATCCCCAATGGTAAAATGGAAGTCTAACTTTTCTTCATATATTATTTACCAGACACATCCAACTATCTGCAAGCCACAGTGAACATTTAGTAAGGAGAATATTGAAAATCAATCCTCTCCATTTTTAAGGCTTTAGGTAAAGTATTATAAAACAAAGGGCATGGGGAGCTGGGCACTGACAGCAAGGGCATAAGTATCAATCCAGAAAAAAAATAAAAAACACTATTCGGCAGGGAGCAGCTCTTTTATCAAGATTAAAACAATAAAAATGCATAATTCCTTTATATAACATGCTTGAGGGATGCCTTAAATCTGCCTGTGAATTGTTGCATCTGTAAAATGTACAGAAGCAAAAAAATTAATTTGCAAAGAAAAAATACCATTTGACAATTTGAAAATAAAATATTTTCCTTCCATCTTGATATCATGGGGGCCCCTAAAAAGGATATGGGGAGCTGGGTGTGTGTGTATCAATGAACAAAGAAATAAAAAAATGCCATTCAGTGGAGAACAGCTCTTTTAATAAGTCTTAAAGAGCAAAACTAAAAATACATATATACAGTACTTTAAATAACATGCTTGGGGGATGCCTTAAACCCACCTGTTAAGTGGCGCACCTGTAAGATGTACATAAGCAGGTGACTTTTACAAGGAAAAAAATACGATTCAGATTGTCACCTGCAAAATTACATTTCCTAGCCTCTTCATTCTGTTTGCAAACAAAGCAGCCAGGGATTCCTTTCAGCCATACTTAGGGGCCCTTAGACTAAGTTTAGGCTAAGGCTAGGTTCACAATTGAGCTGTTCCCACACCCACAAAGGTTTGGTATTTTCTTCATGGGGTCCTTCTCCTTAAAATCCATTCCAGATCCCTATGTAGGATAAAAAATCTAGTTTGGATTTTGGGGGGGTAATACCACTAACCTTTTTTTTTGCAGAGCATCATTGGTCATTATGGTGCACAATAACAACCAATGACCTACAGCCACCAGTGTTCACTCTCCAAATTATATCATTGGTTGCTAGGATGCAGGCGACCAGCCCACACAGTGTCCTTGGTTGCTGGGACATGGATTGCTGCCTACATCCTAGCTACCAAAGACACTAGTGGCCTTTTTGTCACTTAATGGCAGTAATAATGTCATCACTAAATGAATTACTTCATGTTGCAGACTGAAGTTCTCTTGAGTGGGTGGGCAAAAACCCTATTTAGTTTATACATTTGTAGAATGGCAAATACCCAAAGTTTGCAAGAATCCTGGGAGCCTGTAAACCCCATCCCTAATTTTAATGTGGTGTACCTCTAAAGCACAAGCAATGAACTGTTTAAATGACATTTGAAAAATTACTTTTATACCAATGACATACAGTAAAAACAACAAAATTATCCAAACCTAAATACTGTACATTGAATACACCTATGTATACTTATATGGGTTTAAAGGTTATGTAGTGGGTGTGTTATACTTAATCCATCAGAGTAATTACATTTAATTTCCTTTATTCTTTTTAATGGTTTGTTATTTTATAATAATAATAATAGTGATAATATAATTTATGGGCATGCCTCATTAAAAGCCAACATAAACAGTATTTCTCCTTTATGATTTAGATAACTGTAGCTGAGGTGTACCTATAAGTACATTATATTTTAAGCAAGGAAATTATTATTTTCAATGTTCCTAAAATATTCACTGGCATTTTTCCAAAGCCTAATTAAAATACAACTATACTTTGTGGAGTGTGAGAATAATCATCTCTGTAGAAGGTAAAACTGACTTTCTGAGTTAAAAGATCAACTTTAACCAAAGCTCCTCTGGGAGTTTAATAAAATACAATCTCAAGGATAGTTTACTAAAGGTAAATGTACTAAAGGCACTAATACATACATTGATTGCCTTATGATGATGTACGTTTAACAGAATTTGAAGATCAAAGAGCCTTAGAAACAAAGCTCACTCCCTTGGCACAGCCCTTTATGCAAAAACTCCTGATGAAGAATAGAATTTTTTGTTAGAAAGCTTACTGTTATCCTGAGGACCGGGACAGTGTTTGGAAGACACATAAATATGTATTTTTTTATAATATGCAAGTGCATTTTTATGTAAGTACTGAAAAATAAAGATTGTTAGTTTGAAAATTTACAATATATATCTGCCTTCTAATGGCTACGACTAACTCAATAGCAGGTTTATAAATATTGTTATCTTCAGAAACAGGAGAATTGAAATATGAATAAACACATGCAAATTAGTGGAAATAATTAGTGCATACAAAGTTTTGCATATTATGCCAAACATGGAGGAATGAAAGGTGTCTTTGAAAGTGAACCTTTAGTTTTTTCACTAAAACCAAAGATAAGCATAGTTCAGTGTGCAAGGCCAGCTCATTTCAAAAGTATTACGGATCTCAAATGGGGTCGAAGCAACTTGCAACAAAAAGAACACTGACTCTGATTTACCAAAGGACTTAAGATTCATCATTATACTCAATAAATTGGGTGAAGATTTACTTAAAATATCAAATTATGTGAAAAGCAATTCCTTTTTTATCATCTGCAAATTATTGGGTATTCAAAGGGAAAAATGCTTCAATATCTGTAGTAAGGATGCACAACTTTCTGCTCATAGCAGATACTTAAACTTAGACAACAATTGAGACAGCTGATATTTGTAGTCACTTGAAAATAAAATGGTGTTCAAAGTTCAAAGTACATTTTTAATAAACAAAGCAACATCAATGCCAAAAAGTTCTTGTACAATATTTCTAGCCCAGCTTGAATAAGTTGTTAATCACTAGATGCAGCAGGTAGGTAATCTCAACAAAGAGAATTTAAATAAAATACAAGGCCTAGAAAAACCCTAATCTTGCACTGCTCAGCTCTTGAACCACAACACAAATGTTACAATAGTCTTTTATACTTGCAAATTCAGGTAATACATCTCACATTTGTTCCTTTTAAAATAAGCTTTGCCTTCAATAAAACTTAAACATTAAGGGAGCCTCAATGGGCCTTATTAATTCTCTATTAAGTAAATGAAATCAGGGAGCCAACATGCCCGTGGGACATGAAACCACTTTGTGTTACTTCCATAGATAAATTTGTTATGCCCTCTGTTTACTGCTCCAAGACCTTGTGCACTGACTACACCCAACAAGAGAAATGGAATGGTTTTTTTCATGCCACAAATCCATTTGTTCATTTGATATAAAGCTCATGTTCATTGATGTAATTAGGCAGATGTAATAAGACATGCTGGTAGGTGAATTGGATCCTGTCTAAATTGGCCCTAGTATGTGTATGTATGAATGTGAGTTAGGGATCTTAGATTGTATGCCCCTTGAGGGTTAGGGACTGATGGGAATATACAAAATATATATGTAAAGTGCTGTGTAAATTCACGGCACTATATAAGTACTTGAAATAAAAAAATAAGTAAGGAAATTAGAAGATAAAGATTTTTATCCTGCTCAAACCCATTAACACTCTTGCTTTGATATCCTCTAACTTTTGAAAGATCTGTCAATGTATGGCTTGCTTGACACTGTACTCCAGCAGAGTATTAAAAGAATATTAGGCAGTGTGATGTTTCAACATGTGTTTATACATAGGCTGACATTAATAAAAAGCATTTAAAATGTAAACACATTTCATCAAGGATGATACATACTTGTGCTTTCTGCACACTACCATTTAGTATGCACCACATTCCCTTATAAGGGTACATGGATATCAACAAATACTGTTTATAGGGAATAATGAATCTTATGACAAATATATTGGGCATCGTAAGTGGACAGCCGTAAACTGTAACTAAGTAAAGCCTGTTTTGAAAAAAAATGGAGACTGTCATTGCTGATCTCTTCTTTTTTAAATGCTAGTCAGTTGGTTGCAATACATTCATTGCATTCAATCATCTCTCCTGATCAGGAAGTATGCAGGGCAGGAATTTTGACTTCACAGTGGTCACTACTGTATTATAATTAGGTAGGATCTCCTCTCTCTATCCCACTATCCAATACTAGTAAAATGTTTTGAATTACGTTCTACATGTCTGGTAACAATGAAAAACACAACAATTGAAGGGTATTTCAAAGTTTCCAGAAATAACTATACTACTAGGCACTTTTAAGTAAGTTCCACAGCATATCTGCAAAATGCATATAAAGTTGCAGCATCAGGACTGGCAGTTTTCAACACTTACTATAATTTATGAAATTATTAAGCTGAGAGTACATTCACAAAGGAATAGAAGGATTCTTCCATTCCTTGTAGAGGTTTTAGAATACACTATTAAACGTTTTACATCTAATAGTGCGGTTGCTAGTTTTCCCAATCGTACAGTAGATATGTCAGGTATTGGAGACATTTCATCTTAAAAATGGTATAAACACATTTCTTAACATGTTTGTTTTTCCTTTTATGCTGCATTGGCATGTAAGGGGTTAAGCCCAATTTATCCAGCACACAATCAATCTCCTCGAAAGCTAGTACACAGTGATTATATTAATCCAGGTCTCAGAGGGTTGATGAGTAGATTCTGGATTTATATAATCACTGTGTTACTGATGTCTTATTAAAGAATACGACTTGTAGAAGGTTTGATTTTTTTTTTACTAACAGGTATTGAATTGCAATTCATTAACATAAACATGCATACACAGATACAATTAGATAGCACTATGAAAAAAATGAAAGAACAAACAGTAGTCTGGGGTTTGGAAATTCAGTTACATAGTAATTTTAAGCTTTGTTTTTCTAATTTTATCACTGCAACTGTGCACTTGCTTATACTTAAACAATATGAAGAATAAGTCACGGCTTTGTAAGCAGATATGAATACAACAAAAGACAATAACAATCCTACCCATCAAGTTAAAGTTTTGCAAGTACACATTATACTTAACAAAAATAAGATTGCAGACAGGAAGCAAAGTTCATCACTATTCATCTAAAGCCTATAAATGGATTCATAAATGAAAGCTATACAAAACAATATTCAAAATATATCATGGCATGAAGGGTTTTTTTACACTTATAACCACCAGTGTAAAATGGAGATATTTTTAGAAAAGTAGTCCAGCCCTCGTATAATATTTTGACTATTGTTTCCTAAATAATAATCTCAAACAATTTCTATTTCAGGATAAACCCTGCCTTCTCTCTCCCTTTTACACTGCTGACTAACCATGCTGTGTACAAACTCTCCAGCCACTGTACAATATTTCCAGCTATTATCTCTCAAATAATACACTTGGATCGGATGGACAAATTGTTTGGTGGGACTGGAGAGGACCCAAATGTCATGGTACATATCGGTACAAATTAAAAAGCTAGAGGATGATGGAGTAACCTTAAACAATATTTCAGGGACTTAGGTACCTAATACCCCCAATATAGTATTTTCAGAAATACTTCCTGTACCACAGACCGCACCAGAAAGGCAGTGTATAGGTTCCAACCAGGGTGCAGGGAACAGGTGGATAGAGTGCAGATGAGTTGGGGAAAAAAGGTTGTGAGAAGACTGGAAGAACTAGGGTGTGTTGGGGGGGTGGGTTAGTTATAGGTATACTGTGCAGTGAACAAGGGTCAAAATATGCACTAAATATAGATGGGCAAAGTTGGGGGGAAAGGGGCCCTCAAACCAGATGGCAGAGAAACTAAAGTATCCAAGACCAGTGCTAGTAGGCTTGCTGAATCTGACTGTAATCTGACCCAAGAGCTAGAAAAGATAAAATGTTGTATGTTCATACAAAATTAAAAGGTACCATATGTACCGAAATTCTGTAACTCTAATTATTAAAATTGAAAAACTAGAACTTGTAATACTTGATGAGGAGTTTGATTTGGAATATCAGAAACCTGGTGTGGCTGGCTTGCAACTACCCAAGGGTATACTCTGTTTCAGAGGGAGAGGGGTGTGCCTGTATGTCAAGAGTGATTTGACACTAAGGATGAGGTGGCTTCAGCTTCAAAGGAACAAAACAAATGGTATATTATGGAGGAGGCTAAGAGCAATAGAAGGTACTGTTTAAGTTAGGAATACATACTCAAAAAGATTTTTTTTTTTAACCAGAGCTACGTGTCTTTTTATAGGGAGAGGAAGTGGTTTGTCAAATAATCAGTTAATATAGAACTGTTAAGACACATAATAATGAAAGTGGAAACGTTCAAACTAATACTGAGGCACTAAGACAAGCCAGAGCTCTCTGATCGGACAAGAAAACAGGAAGTTAAATCTATCTCAACAATACAGATAACAAACCTGAAAGTTGTATGTAAAAATAGCAGGATTCAATGTGAGATTTTCAAAGCAGAATTTGCCTCAAAATTAAGTTCAGTTATCCTCTTCACCCACTTCTTCTCTCTCCTTTTTTTTTTGGAGTGGAACAGGTACCTACTTTTCACAGGTACTGATTCTCACTTCCACTGGGATTGCCTAGGCAATCTGGGAGGAAATTCTACCCTCCCCCTTCCCTGCCCCCAATCTCCTGCAACACATCACAGGTCCCAGGAGGCTGCAGGACCATTCACAGAGTGCAGTGTGACTTGTGCAGTGAGTCACAGCCAGCTTCCCACAGTCAGCATGGTGGCATTGGGGAACCATAGACCAGTGAAGAACTGGCCCAGGTGATGACAGCACTGGATCTATAGGCTAGTAAGTTTCTTTTTATTAAAAGTCATCAGCTACAGTATTTGTTATTCTTTATAATAGATGATAGTTGTGCAACTCTCATCTTGCAACCTGTGATAAAATGAGTACACTGATTTAACCATTTCTGCCTGTCTGACTGTTAAAGAGGAACATCTCTTTAACACAGGCAGAAATTATTACATTTGTGTACTAATATTATCACAGGTTGCAAGATGAGAGTTGCACAAAGACAGGCAGGCAGAAATGGTAAATCAGTGCACCAATATTATAGCAAAATGCAAGATGAGATTTTCACACAGACAGGCAGGTGGGAAATCAATGTACCAATACTATACTTGCAAGATAAAAGTTTCCTATGGGTAGGCAGATTTGGTTAAATACTTGTACCAATAATGTAGCAGGTTGCTTACACACAGACCAGCAGGCAGAAAATTGTTAAATCAGTGCATCTGTAAAAGGGTAGAAAAGAGATGGTGAGAAGTTGAAAGCATTATGCAGCCATTTCAAAATGCATTACACTTATCCAGAAATTAAACTTCTGCAGAAACTATGATGGAAAACATGGATGACTCCCTGGTATCAAAATACACCCCTAGTAGACTTCAGTGTGATTTACTGCTAAGTTTGGGTGCTGCAAACTTCAAGCAGGATTCAATGAATCAAACCCACGTAGATTCACTCACCCCTAATCATAAATTAATGACCACCAGTCTGTTTATTTTAATACTCCTAGTGACACATTGGAGGGTTAATATATACATTTGCCGGTCTTGATCTTTTTCAGTTATTAAACAAACATCTGGATGATTATGGAAAATCAAGAGGATTGCTAAGGACAGAAATCATTGATATTACATAATCTGTAATTCTGCATATACAAGTTCTGTATTTATCTAATTGCTTTCTCTTTGTGGTCTTTGCTGTACAGCTACCTTTTCATTATTTATCCCACGTTCTACTTAATTACTTTTTCCAGCATTGCTTTCTTGTAGCTTGTTTGGCTTCAGCCTAATATCATATCTGCTATACATATCACCTCCTAGTTCTATTTCTGCTGTTAGGGTCTTCAAGCGAAACATCCCAGGGGCACTTTTTAGCCTGTTTGCTTAACTAAAAGAGTGTCTATATAAATGCAAATAACCCTTATTATGATAGAATAATAACAACATCATGAAAAACAAAGTAATTTAGGCAACTGTATTCCCACAACTACCTGTTCATGAGAAATTTCAGCAGATATTTTCATTATCGGATAATTGATTTTTCTCTTTATTTGCGTGAACTGTGTTAATTAATTTTACAGTGTTTTGTGCACCCAGTCTATGAAAGTTACTGATTAACATTGTACCTTGTTGCAATCAACTAATAATTTTACATTTTACCATCAATAATAACCATGAATATTTGCCCATTTCATCTGAAGTCTAAACCGCACACCAATTGCAGTAATATAAACTTAAATGAAAATATAATTGCCACTCATGTAGAGCTACAAAGGATGTATCTGATATGATGTGATTGGTATGACTGGAACAGCACAAACAAAATATACATAAACTGTAATCATAAAACAGCAGGTTAATACATGCAGTAAAAACCTAGCATACATAAATCACCATCATTAATGTTGCAGGGCCACCTGTGGTTAAGTAGAATTAGTAGGCTACTAATGTACCTTTTGGCACTTTGATTAAAACATATTATTATAGTTTTGTAGCAATTCTTTAGGAGTAATGGATCAGGTGTAAGGGTGAAGTGCCATGTGTTTTTTTACACAAAGAATGTAGTAATAACAGCAAAAGAGTGAATCGGACAATAACTGTACTCCTCTGTTTTAACATGAGAACATGTTAACAAGAAACCTGCACATTTTCATTTCTGCATTAATGATTTATGGACAGTTAGTTGGCAAAACTACTAACATTTTTTTCTAAGCATAAATTGGCAGTTCATCATCTCACGAATATATGAATTTAATTTTATTTAAAACATTGTTTATGTCATTCCACAGTAGGTGTAACACTGTAAAGTGTTAAAGCATAATGGGACTTGTATAACTGTATCATGTTGGCCATACCTTATTTGCCCCAGCCAGTTGACAGGTAGCCAGTTGACAGGGTGTATTGGTGGGTTTGGGGTAGCGATAGCCTATACATAAAAATTATATATATATATGGCTTAAAATTTCAAGTCCTGAGCTACTAGCCAGGCCTTAGAGTTACTCGCCACCAACAAACACACACAAACAGAGACACTTGTGCACAGACATGTACATACACACACACACATACACACACAGAAACATGTACACACATGCACAGAGACACATTTACACACACACACACACACACATACAGACACATGTATACACACACAGGCACGTACAGACACGCATACACACAGATACATGTAGATACACAGAAATACACATGCACAGACACATGTACATGCATACACAGACACATTTACATACATACACAGACACATGTACACACAGATACATGTACGTACATACACACACACAGACACATGTACACACACACAGACACATGTACATAAACACATACATGCAGACACATGTACAGATACACACATGTACATACACGCAGACACATGTACAATTGTACATGCATACACAGACACACACAAACACACACACACACAATAAAAAGTTGCAGTACTTCATTGTTCACTCACAGATCCGGGTACTGCACTCTAGGGGGAGGCAGAGAGCGCAGCACACACTCCTTGCTTTGCTTTCATAGCGCTCAGCTATTGAGCAGTCTGACGGCTCCCAGTGCCAATGACAGATCCGGCCTAGACTCCGAGCCTGCTCAGCAAGACGGCCCTGGGGAACACACTCGTCCCCACCATAATTTCCACTCGCCATTGGCGAGCAGGCGAGTGGAAATTTCAAGCCCTGTATATATATATACATACTATGTAAATTATATGTTGTAACGATTATACAGGTGAATCATTTCCTTCATTTTAGAAAAACATCATTGGGTAGCCTTAGTTTTACTAGTGGTTTGGTATGCTTATAACTAGGATTAGGGAAAGTTAGATCAGGTTGATGTTAGGGTTACATATTTTTCCTTTATCTTAGTTGTTTCCTTTACCGTCTACAGATGCTTTATAGGGGGCTGTTTTGTAGAACACGATTTTGGGATTTTCTAGTAAACAGGACTAATAAAGCATAATTTGAAGACAGAATGCCAGCTATGAAAAAAAATTCCTCCTGGAATTCAAAATGTATTTCAAAACTTTTCAATGCATGTCTAATCTTTATAAATAGAAACATTTGCTAAAAAAAATTTGGAGTGTTTTGTTCTAATGTAGAACTTCTTATTAGTGAGTCATCGGACTTTGCACAGCTTTTGTGTGATGATGTACTACTTGGAAGTGCAATCTTGTCAATGTGGATGATAGCCCATTGTATTTCTGATGCTAGAAGGATTAACTGTGATAAGGATAGAGGAAACTATGGAGTTGATTTATAAAAACTGGAGAGTGCAAAATCTGGTGCAGCTCTGCATAGAAGCCAATCAGTTTCCAAGTTTTTTTGTCAAAGCCTAACTGAACAAGCTGAAGTTAGAAATTGATTGGCTTCTATGCAGAGCTGCACCAGATTTTACACTCTTCAGTTTTAGGAAAAAACCCCAGTGGCTATTTACAAGCTATGACCATGATTATGCTTACATTCATATTTTTACACAAATGCTTAAATTCATATTTTTTCAGACAATTATGATCTAGAACAGGGTAAATGAATTAAAATTTAAGGAGGTCCGTTCGCTAACATTTTCTTCCAGCTGAGGTCTGAATCTCTTTTTAGATAAAATATAAAATTAGGCCAATCACATCCACATTTCAAGTAAAAGAGCATAGAACCACCTTACATAAGTTGTCCCCATCAGAGTATCTCTTAGATCAGTTGCCCCCAGCAAAGTACCCTCTTACATCAGGTATACCCATCAGAGTACCCTCTATATCAGATGTCCCTGTCAGAGTACCCCCTTACATCAGATGTCCCCATCAGAGTGTATTATACCTGTGTGCCCATGTGTTCTGGCCTGCTGTTTTTTGAGCCAGTTATTCTAAACCTGCCAGCCCGTCTCAGTTTCCTGCGTACCTGATCTTCATCTTTGCCCTGGCCCTGAACAGTTTTACTCATTGTCCCTTGCTGGTTATCACTACCGTAGTAATATCTAATTTCATAGGACTTCCAAGGAAGTTCAAATATTTATACTGAGAAAACAAAAGAAAAAAATGTATCTGATTCTTATATGCAGCTACTGTTTAACAAATAAATGTTATTACAAAAATAGAAAATTATGAAAACACAAAACATTGGTTAAAAACAATGGTATGCCTATTAAAACTCTCAAAACTTCCAAAATGATCTTCAAAAAAATATGTAGATACATCCTAAAATATAGACCAACATGTCACAGAGCTTTTATCAAGCATATAATATATTTATGTAGTACCCTCCTAGTTAAGTTTTAGGATGATAGGTAGAGATGAGCGAATCGAACATGACGAAGTGGAATTCGTTCCGAAGATTTGGAAAAATTAGATTCGCGACGAATCCGAAGATTAGCAAACTTCGGATGCACGAATCGAATTTTCCCAAAAATGGCGGCGACATGTGTGGCGACAGGAGAAAATGGACAGAGAAGATGGGGCAGGGATCTCTGGGAAGGCGCGCAGACAAGGCGCGCTGACCCATAATGCATTCATGAGTCATGAATCATGACATGTGATCGCATTAGCCAATCAGCAGCCAGCCAGCACTGTGTAATGGTGGAGCTATAAATCGCGGCCATCTTAGAATTCTCCATTAGCCTCCGGTCATTCAAGAGAGACAGACCTGTCTGTATTAAGGGACAGAGTTAGGGCCACAGAGACTTTAGGGCCACAGAATCGTTACTCAGGGACACAGAATCGTTACTCAGGGACACAGAATCGTTACTCAGGGCCACAGAATCGTTACTCGGGGACACAGAATCGTTACTCGGGGACACAGAATCGACACTCAGGGACACAGAATCGTTACTCGGGGACACAGAATCGTTACTCGGGGACACAGAATCGTTACTCGGGGACACAGAATCGTTACTCAGGGACACAGAATCGTTACTCGGGGACACAGAATCGTTACTCGGGGACACAGAATTGTTACTCAGGGACACAGAATTGTTACTCGGGGACACAGAATTGTTACTCAGGGACACAGAATCGTTACTCAGGGACACAGAATCGTTACTCAGGGACACAGAATCGTTACTCAGGGCCACAGCTATCAAAGAATCGAAAATTTAAAGTGACATACACCCTTTTTTTTTTTGGTGGCTGTCGTGCACAGTTGGTGCTGCAGTTTGCCGATTGTGCAAAATAAACTGACTTTCTGCTTCACAACCACTATTGTACGTTCAAAGAGTTAAATCCATTTACACGCCGGCTGGCGGTAATATTTTTTGGGTGATTAGTGCATTCCAGTGACACAAACGTACAGTTTCCAGCCAACGGCAAGCTGCAATTGACCGATTGTGTACAATAAACTGACTTTCTGCTTCACAACCACTATTGTACGTTCAAAGAGTTAGATCCATTTACACGCCGGGTGGCGGTAATATTTTTTGGGTGATTAGTGCATTCCAGTGACATAAACGTACAGTTTCCAGCCAACGGCAAGCTGCAATTGACCGATTGTGCTAAATAAACTGACTTTCTGCTTCACAACCACTATTGTACGTTCAAAGAGTTAAATCCATATACATACCGGGTGGCGGTAATATTTTTTGGGTGATTAGTGCATTCCAGTGACACAAACGTACAGTTTCCAGCCAACGGCAAGCTGCAATTGACCGATTGTGTACAATAAACTGACTTTCTGCTTCACAACCACTATTGTACGTTCAAAGAGTTAGATCCATTTACACGCCGGGTGGCGGTAATATTTTTTGGGTGATTAGTGCATTCCAGTGACATAAACGTACAGTTTCCAGCCAACGGCAAGCTGCAATTGACCGATTGTGCTAAATAAACTGACTTTCTGCTTCACAACCACTATTGTACGTTCAAAGAGTTAAATCCATATACATACCGGGTGGCGGTAATATTTTTTGGGTGATTAGTGCATTCCAGTGACATAAACGTACAGTTTCCAGCCAACGGCAAGCTGCAATTGACCGATTGTGCTAAATAAACTGACTTTCTGCTTCACAACCACTATTGTACGTTCAAAGAGTTAGATCCATTTACACGCCGGGTGGCGGTAATATTTTTTGGGTGATTAGTGCATTCCAGTGACATAAACGTACAGTTTCCAGCCAGCGGCAAGCTGCAATTGACCGATTGTGCTAAATAAACTGACTTTCTGCTTCACAACCACTATTGTACGTTCAAAGAGTTAGATCCATTTACACGCCGGGTGGCAATAATATTTTTTGGGTGATTAGTGCATTCCAGTGACATAAACGTACAGTTTCCAGCCAACGGCAAGCTGCAATTGACCGATTGTGCTAAATAAACTGACTTTCTGCTTCACAACCACTATTGTACGTTCAAAGAGTTAAATCCATTTACACGCCGGCTGGCGGTAATATTTTTTGGGTGATTAGTGCATTCCAGTGACAGAAACGTACAGTTTCCAGCCAACGGCAAGCTGCAATTGACCGATTGTGTACAATAAACTGACTTTCTGCTTCACAACCACCATTGTACGTTCAAAGAGTTAGATCCATTTACACGCCGGGTGGCAGTAATATTTTTTGGGTGATTAGTGCATTCCAGTGACATAAACGTACAGTTTCCAGCCCTACGGCAAGCTGCAATTGACCGATTGTGCTAAATAAACTGACTTTCTGCTTCACAACCACTATTGTACGTTCAAAGAGTTAAATCCATTTACACGCCGGCTGGCGGTAATATTTTTTGGGTGATTAGTGCATTCCAGTGACAGAAACGTACAGTTTCCAGCCAACGGCAAGCTGCAATTGACCGATTGTGTACAATAAACTGACTTTCTGCTTCACAACCACCATTGTACGTTCAAAGAGTTAGATCCATTTACACGCCGGCTGGCGGTAATATTTTTTGGGTGATTAGTGCATTCCAGTGACATAAACGTACAGTTTCCAGCCAACGGCAAGCTGCAATTGACCGATTGTGCTAAATAAACTGACTTTCTGCTTCACAACCACTATTGTACGTTCAAAGAGTTAAATCCGGTTTTATTTTTGGGGTGCTTATTGAATTAAAGAGTATGTCAGACAACACGCAGAGGAGTGTCAGAGGAGGCAATGTTTCTGGAGCGAGCAGACGTGGCAGCAGAGGAAGGGGTCGAGGCAGCACTAGTCGCAGCCAGAGGCCAGTGCTCCCGGTGTCATCCAGCGGTCGTGTCTCCACCGACAACCCTGCCGTCATCGATTGGTTGACTCGGTCGTCTTCCTCTTCCCAGGTCACCTCTGACACCTACAGCCAACGGTCGGTGGGTACGTCAGACACAACCGTTAGTTGGCATGGCCCGGGAGCAAGCCCACTGAAATCACGTGTCCTCGACCTGCCCCTGTCCTTTGGTGTTCCTTCACCAAGCGAAGTATCGCATGCTGTGGGCTCAGCCCCACTGTACAGTGAGGAAGAGCTAACAGAGGGCGGTCAGGAACGGGGGGAGACATCCGCCTCTTCAGCAGCCAGGCGAAGAAGTACTGGCGAGGAGAGTGGCTCGGTAGCCGGTCTAGAGACAGGTCTGTCTCCTGACCCACACGCAGCCGAGGGGGCTAGTAGTGACGCTAGTAGTGACGCGGAGACCCTAATTGATGATGATGAGGCTGATCGCACTTGGCAGCCTCGTCGTCATCAGGCTATTGCTTCCGCATCATCAGGAGAAGAGGGTGCCAGCTTGCCAGCGAGCAAAACAGTCGGTGGGTTGCCCAGGAGGCAGCAGGGTCGCAGCAGTGTCAGTGGAGCCAAACGGCCACGGAGTAGAGCACCAGCTCCACTGCAGCCTACCACCACGGCCAGTAGTGGTGCCGGTGTGCACGGAGGAAGTAGCAGTCAGCCAGTGAGGAGTAGCGGGGGCAAAGTTTCCTACTCGGCGGTGTGGCAATTTTTCGTCACGCCGCCCGAGGAAGTAAACGTAGCCGTATGTTGACTATGTGGCCAGAAAGTCAAGCATGGCCAGGGGGCCAATGTTGGGACTACAGCGTTGCATCAGCATATGCAGCGTCACCATTCGGTGGCCTGGGAAAACCGTGATAAAGATACGGCGGTTCTGCCTGCCCCAGCCCCCGCTCCATCACCCGCTCCGTTACTTGCTCCGTCACCCGACGTCAATCGCCCTCTATCAGCCAGTCAAGGCTCCAACACCTCTGCTGAGGGGAGTTGTCGCTCATTGGCATCGTTCAGATGCTCCTTCTCCTGCTACTCCTCTTCACGGATTCCGTCAGCAGTCTTTCTTGGAATCCATTTCCAAGAGACAACAGTTTGCGAGCACGTGCCCGACGGTGCAGAAGCTGAACGTCCTCCTGTCCAAGTTGCTGGTGCTGCAGTCCCTCCCTTTCCAAGTGGTGGACTCAGCACCTTTCCGAGAAATGATGGCTTGTGCCGAGCCGCGGTGGAGAGTGCCAAGCCGGCATTTCTTCGCCAAAAAGGCAGTGCCAGCCCTGCATTCACATGTAGAAGAGATGGTGGGCCAGTCTTTGAGCATGTCGGTCTCTGCCAAAGTGCATGGCAGCGCCGACGTGTGGAGCTGTAACTACGGTCAGGGACAGTACATGTAATTTACGGCCCACTGGGTGAACGTGGTGCCGGCACATCCGCACCAGCAACTTGGACAGGTCACGCCGCTTTTCCCTCCACGTTTGCACGTCCTTGGTCCAGCAAAGATGTCCGCCTCTACCACCTCTATTTCCGCCGTGTCCTCAGCCGCCACCCCCGTGCCAAGTCCCATTACCCGACCGGCATATCACATGTGCAGGGCGCAACGGTGTCACGCTGTGCTGCACCTGGTATGCCTTGGCGAACGTAGTCACACAGGGGAGGAACTTCTGAGTGTAATGAACAGAGAAATCGACAGATGGCTGTCTCCGCGCAAACTGAAAATCGGAACCATGTTGACCGACAACGGAAAGAACATGGTGTCTGCTCTGCGTCAAGGAAGGTTGTGCCATGCGCCATGCATGGCTCACGTGTTCAATCTGGTTGTCAAGCGGTTCCTAAAATCCACCATCCCAATGCAAGACATCCTTAAAATGTCACGTAAACTTTGCATGCATTTCAGCCATTCCTACACCGCAAAGCACACCCTCCTTGAGCTGCAGCGGCAGAACGGAATTCCACAGCATCGCCTGATCTGCAACGTTGCAACAAGGTGGAATTCAACCCTACATATGTTAGACCGCCTTTACGAACAGCGAAAGGCCATCACCGATTTCCTGATGTTACAAGCGGATAAAGGTACTCCCCTGTGTAACTTAGATGTCAGCCATTGGCAGCTCATGCGTGACACCTGCCACTTGCTCAGGCCCTTTGAGGAGGCCACGCTATTCGTGAGTCGGCAGGACTATGGGATGAACGACGTCATTCCTCTGTTGCACGTCCTGGAACAAATGCTGTTAACAATGGCTGGTCAGGGTGCGGTAGACGTGGTGCACAGATCTCAACGCCACACGACCCCTGTGGGGGCAGGACAGGAAGAAGAGGAGGAGGTAGAGGAGGACATTGGTGCTCAGGAATTATTGAGTGAAATGGGTGGTTTTTCCACTCAGCGGACAGGAGTGGAGGAGCAGGAGCATCTGGTAGAGGAGGAGGAGGAGACAGAGGACCCAGACGCACCGTGGCAGTATGCTGTGGAGATGGAGGCAGGGAGTCCCTCGCATTCCTTGGCACAAATGGCCCATAGCATGCTCGGTTGCTTGCGTAGCGACAGCCGAATAATAACCATCAGACAGAGGGATGACTTTTGGCTGTCCACCTTGTTGGACCCTCGCTACCGTTCAAAAATGGTGGCCTTTTTCACACCTGCTGAGAGGGAGGCCAAAATAAAGTACTATAAAAACCACCTATGTAGTCATGCAGTATATAGCCCTATCGACCACTTTCTGGCATCCAGTTGCTGTAGCCCCCATCACCACACTGTGCCACGGGCCCCTGTACCGCCTTCTCATACTGCTGCCAGATCCATCCTCTGCCATGTGCATCTTTGTCGTCTGCTCACGCTGCTGGGTTCCAGTTTTAAACCTAGGCCTGTGTATGGCTTCCGAATACTGCTGCCTCCACCGCCACCCTGCGCCATGTGCCTCTGTCGTCTGCTCACGCTGCTGACGGCTTCCGCTTTTTAACCTAGGCCTGTGTATGGCTTCCGAATACTGCTGCCTCCACCGCCACCCTGCGCCATGTGCCTCTGTCGTCTGCTCACGCTGCTGACGGCTTCCGCTTTTTAAACTAGTCCTGTGTATGTCTTCCGAATACTGCTGCCTCCACCGCCACCCTGCGCCATGTGCCACTTTCAGGTCTCCTTACACTGTTGGTGGGTTCCATTTTGTGATAGGGTGCTGTATGGCCTTCCATTGCTGCTGCCTCCACCGCCACCCTGCGCCATGTGCCTCTGTCGTCTGCTCACGCTGCTGACGGCTTCCGCTTTTTAACCGAGGCCTGTGTTTGGCTTCCGAATACTGCTGCATCCACCACCACCCTGCGCCATGTGTCTCTGTCGTCTGCTCACGCTGCTGACGGCTTCCGCTTTTTAACCTAGGCCTGTGTATGGCTTCCGAATACTGCTGCCTCCACCGCCACCCTGCGCCATGTGCCTCTGTCGTCTGCTCACGCTGCTGACGGCTTCCACTTTTTAAACTAGTCCTGTGTATGTCTTCCGAATACTGCTGCCTCCACCGCCACCCTGCGCCATGTGCCACTTTCAGGTCTCCTTACACTGTTGGTGGGTTCCATTTTGTGATAGGGTGCTGTATGGCCTTCCATTGCTGCTTCCTCCACCGCCACCCTGCGCCATGTGCCTCTGTCGTCTGCTCACGCTGCTGACGGCTTCCGCTTTTTAACCGAGGCCTGTGTTTGGCTTCCGAATACTGCTGCATCCACCGCCACCCTGCGCCATGTGTCTCTGTCATCTGCTCACGCTGCTGACGGCTTCCGCTTTTTAACCTAGGCCTGTGTATGGCTTCCGAACACTGCTGCCTCCACCGCCACCCTGCGCCATGTGCCTCTGTCGTCTGCTCACGCTGCTGACGGCTTCCGCTTTTTAAACTAGTCCTGTGTATGTCTTCCGAATACTGCTGCCTCCACCGCCACCCTGCGCCATGTGCCACTTTCAGGTCTCCTTACACTGTTGGTGGGTTCCATTTTGTGATAGGGTGCTGTATGGCCTTCCATTGCTGCTGCCTCCACCGCCACCCTGCGCCATGTGCCTCTGTCGTCTGCTCACGCTGCTGACGGCTTCCGCTTTTTAACCGAGGCCTGTGTATGGCCTTCAATTGAAGCTGCTTCTGCTCCGCCACTCTGCCATTGGACTCTTGATAGTCGTCTCCCCACGCTGCTGCTGGGGGGACTTTTTAACATAGGCCTCTGTATGGCCTTCAATTTTAGCTGCTTACGCTCCGCCACTCTGCCATGGGCCCCTGTACCGCCTCCTCATGCTGCTGCCAGGCCCGTAATCTGCCATGGGCCCCCGTACCAACTCCTCATGCTGCTGCCAGGCCCGTAATCTGTCATGGGCCCCTGTACCGCCTCCTCATGCTGCTGCCAGGTCCAGAGTGTGTCATGGGTCCCTGTACGGCCTCCCATTGCTGCTGTCTCCATCGCCACACTCTGCCATGTGCCACTTTCAGGTCTCCTCACACTGCTGGTGGGTTCCATTTTGTCATAGGGTGCTGTATGGCCTCCCATTGCTGCTGCCTCCACCGCCACACTGTGGCTCCACACTCTGGTTTTGGCCCCGTGACTGCCCAAATGAGTGAAGTGTGCGGTTATTCTAAGATCGACGGCACTCATCTGCATGTCATACTGACTGACAGTATTATTTCTCTTCCCCAGCAGACTCCAAGGGCATTTAAATTAAAGGTACAGTGTTCTGCACTAATATATAGGCTCTCTGAAGCCTAGAAACACCCTTTTTATAAGTTAAATTCGCAGCGAATATATTCGGCACGAAGCGAATTTAATCGGCGAATTCGGCAAATCAGCCGAACCGAATTTTTGAATAATTCGCTCATCTCTAATGATAGGTAAATTTAGTCTGACTCCTCTGTATCCAGAAGAGCAGTTGTTGTTTGCTTTAGCCTGTTCAATATTTCACGGGCTACTGATCTGATTATTTCCCCCTGCAATCTAGAGAGTTCTGGAATCACAGTGGGAAGAGGAGAAGAAGAGCATTCTGAATATTTATGAGTGCCCAGCCAATCCCTGTGGAGATGTGCCCAGTAGGTTGCCTCCAAGTAGGTGGAGAGCCAATAAATATTCTGAGGCCTGGAGCATGAGTTGAGTTGGTCCTGAGTCCAGTCCTGCAGGAGGTGTCCTCTGTCTAAGGGCCTCTGCCCTTAAGAGCAGTTTACTGGAATGCTGTTTGAAGATCATTCAGGTCCCAGTTATGAAATACAGTGTCTGGGGGCCCTTAAGAGCAGTTTACTGGAATGCTGTTTGAGGATCATTCAGGTCTCAGTTATGACATACAGTGTCTGGGGGGCCTATTTCAAGTCTGATCTTGAATTTTAGTCTTGAGAGATCACTGAAGAGTACCAGGTGGAAGCTGGAGGAGATTATCCATTTGTCCTGTAGTATTATGAGTTTTATTTCTCCCTCACTGAAGAGCGGAGTGGATATCAGAGGTAGCCAACCGATCTTGTAGAATTGTGAGTACTGACTTGAATCCAGAAAGCATTAGTGACTGTCTACAAATCTCTGTTCTCTAAAAAAGGAACTAGTCATTATTCAGTCAATGGTGACTCTCTTACTCTCACGAAGCCAGATGTTGTGGTCCAGGTGCCCGCCAGCTTCCTCCATCCATGCCTACTATACACCTTGGTTCCTACAGCTTCTATCCCCTGTGGCATGGCACTGTCTGGTCACTGACTTTTATTGGTGAGCTTATTAAACTTTCCTTCCTTATTAAACCTTATTAAACATCTACACTTAGAGGAGCTGTTCTTTTCCAATTTTTTTGCTCTCCTCTCTGACAGACCAAGGACTAAAACCCACCTTGAGCCTTTCTGCATGTTTGTAGTATTCATGTTCTTTCACCTCCCTGGCGGTATTCCCGAGTGTAGCTCGGGGTTAATTATCAGTGCTAAAAGCAGTAACCTCGAGCTACACTCGGGATTACCCTGCAGCGTTGCTCAGGGATTCCCTCCAGCACTTACCTTGTCCTTCGCTCTTGCTATGTCCCCCCTGCAGCGTCTCCAGCCATCTCCTTTGCTCGATGCCGGCATCCGTCTTTCGGGTTGAGGTCCCTGCAAGCGTCGGGACGTACAGGAACCAGCGGGAATTTCAAAATTTTCAAAAGTGACATTCACTAAATACACTAAAATCATATAGTAAAACATTACTGTATCAAAGCATTTCTCATACATTTTGTCCCTAGTGCTTTGTCCTGTGCCCTGCCTGCATTTTTACTGCATTGAAACAGAGAAAAGTCCATGGTGTCCAAAAAGGTTCCTTTTATGTCAAAAGCAGTTTTAGACCAGCTAGAGAACAGCGATAGTAAATCAGAACCATTACAGAATTGAGAGATAATGATTAATTGGGAAATTCGTCATCAGAAACTGAAAACAATTTTGCGACTAAGCTCAGTGATGTGCGAACTTGGCTCTATGTTTCAAATTTTTTTGCTTGATTACATTATTGAATTAAATTTATTATTATTTTTTATGATTATTTATTATATTATAATTTATGATTTCATGTTTCAAATTTTATCATACCCAGGATGTTTACTAGAATCTTGTTCGGATATATTTCAGTGAGTTATTTCTAAAAATTACAGGCCTACAATAAAAAAACAACATATTTCCATGCAAAAAAATGTACCACATTGAGCACAGAAATACTGACATAATCATACCGCTAGGGAGGTAATTCATAAACTCAACGACCACTTTATTAGGTGCCACTTTATTGCTAGTGCCAAGAAAATATCCCCCACACCATTACACCACCAGTCTGAACCGTTGATACAAGGCAGGATGGATCCATGCTTTTATGTTGTTTACACCAAATTCTGACCCTACCATCTGAATGTCACAGCTGAAATCGAATACTCATTCTCCTCTGATATCAACAAGCCATTTTTGTACACACAACTGCCACTAACTGGATATCTCCTCTTTTTCGGACCATTCTCTGTAAACCCTAGTGTTGGTTGTGCGTGAAAATCCCAGTAGATCAGCAGTTTTTGTAATACTCAGACCAGCCTGTCTGGCACCAACAACCATGCCACATTCAAAATAACTTAAACCCCTTTTCTTCCCCATTGTGATGCTCAGTTTGAACTTCAGCAAGTCATCTTTGCCATGTCTAGATATCTAAATGCATTGAGTTGCTTCCATGTGATTGGTTGATTAGCAATTTGTGTTACCAAGCAATTGAACACATGTACCTAATAAAGTGGCTGGTGAGTGTATGTCTGTAAAAAAAACTCACAGTCTAGGAAAATCATGCAGCAAATTGCATCCTTCTGGCAAAGTGTCTTGATTAAGACCACTTCTAAGATTTGTACTTTATGAAGGACCTCACCTGTCACTGATGGCTCATGCTAACTTGTGATGGATATCCACTTAAGCGCAGGAAGGTTTACCCCCTTAATGACCAGACCATTTTCTGCTGTTTGGCACTATGCTACTTGTGTGGTCATGCAATGCTGAACCCAAACTAATTTTTAATTTTAATTTCTTTCACACAAATACAGCTTTCTTTTTGACATGTTTGATCACCGTTTTTTATTTTTTATTATATAAACGGGAAAAAAAAGAAGAAAGCTTTGAAAAAAATGTTTTTTTTTTACTTTCTGCTATAAAATATATCCAATAGAAAACTTTAAAAATCAAATGTCTTATTAAATGTAGGCCAAAATGGATTCTGCTACATGTCTTTGGTAAAACAAAATACACATAAGCATATACCAATTGGTTTGCATGAAAGTTACAGGGACTAGAAATGATGGTATATATACTGGAATTTTTATTCATTTGTCGTGCTAGTAATGAGGGTGATCAGCAACTTAGCATGATACTGTGATAGTGCAGCAGGCAATCTATCACTAACTGACACTTTGTGGGAACTGGCTAACTTACACTGACATCTCCAGTGGCACTAATACAGTGATCAGTGTTATTAATATACACTGTCACTGTCATGTGTGACTGATTTATCTCCCCGCTTTGCAGAGAGAAACAAAATAGCCACATCACTGCACTCTGTAGAGAGCCCTGTGTTGTTTGTCAACACAGGGCTATCTTCTGTCATTCACTCAGCTGATCAGCAGTTTCCGGCCATAAATCATTGGCCGGGACTAGAGATGAGCGAATCGAAGTAGGCGAAGTGGAATTCGAGTCGAATATTGGAAAATTTTCGATTCGCGCCGAATCCGAAAAATAGCCTACTTCGGACGCGCGAATCAAAATTTTTCCTAAAATGGCGGCGGACATGTGCGGCGACGGAGCGGGGATGTCTGGGAAGGCGCGCAGACAAGGCGCGCTGACCCATAATGCATTCCTTAATGACATGTGATCGCATTAGCCAATCAGCAGCCAGGCAGCCAGCACTGTGTAATGGTCGAGCTATAAATAGCGGCCATTTTAGAATTCTTCATTTGCCTCCAGTCATTCAAGAGAGGCAGACCGCTCTGTATTAGGGACAGAGTTAGGGCCACAGAAACGTTACTTGGGGACAGAGAAATGTTACTTAGGGACAGAGAAGCATTACTCAGGGACACAGAATTGTTAATGAGGGCCACAGAATCGTTACTTAGGGCCAAAGAAACGCTAGTTAGGGCCACAGAATTGTTACTCAGGGACAGACAGAATTGTTACTGAGTGCCAGAGAATTGTTACTTAGGGCCACAGAAATGTTAGTTAGGGCCACAGAATTGTTACTCAGGGACAGACACAGAATTGTTACTGAGGGCCACAGAACTGTTACTTAGGGCCACAGAAACGTTATTAGGGCCACAGAATTGTTACTCAGGGACAGACAGAATTGTTACTGAGTGCCAGAGAATTGTTACTTAGGGCCACAGAAACGTTAGTTAGGGCCACAGAATTGTTACTCAGGGACAGACACAGAATTGTTACTGAGGGCCACAGAACTGTTACTTAGGGCCACAGAAACGTTATTAGGGCCACAGAATTGTTACTCAGGGACAGACAGAATTGTTACTGAGTGCCAGAGAATTGTTACTTAGGGCCACAGAAACGTTAGTTAGGGCCACAGAATTGTTACTCAGGGACAGACACAGAATTGTTACTGAGGGCCACAGAACTGTTACTTAGGGCCACAGAAACGTTATTAGGGCCACAGAATTGTTACTCAGGGACAGACAGAATTGTTACTGAGTGCCAGAGAATTGTTACTTAGGGCCACAGAAACGTTAGTTAGGGCCACAGAATTGTTACTCAGGGACAGACACAGAATTGTTACTGAGGGCCACAGAACTGTTACTGAGGGCCACAGAAACGTTAGTTAGGGACACAGAATTGTTACTCAGGGACAGACACAGAATTGTTACTGAGGGCCACAGAACTGTTACTTAGGGCCACAGAAACGTTAGTTAGGGCCACAGAATTGTTACTCAGGGACAGACACAGAATTGTTACTGAGGGCCACAGAATTGTTACTTAGGGCCACAGAATTGTTACTCAGGGACAGACAGAATTGTTACTGAGTGCCAGAGAATTGTTACTTAGGGCCACAGAAACGTTACTCAGGGACACAGAATTGTTACTGAGGGCCACAGAACTGTTACTTAGGGCCACAGAAACGTTAGTTAGGGCCACAGAATTGTTACTCAGGGACAGACACAGAATTGTTACTGAGGGCCACAGAATTGTTACTTAGGGCCACAGAAACGTTACTCAGGGACACAGAATTGTTAATGAGGGCCACAGAATCGTTACTTAGGGCCAAAGAAACACTAGTTAGGGCCACAGAATTGTTACTCAGGGACAGACAGAATTGTTACTGAGTGCCAGAGAATTGTTACTTAGGGCCACAGAAACGTTAGTTAGGGCCACAGAATTGTTACTCAGGGACAGACACAGAATTGTTACTGAGGGCCACAGAACTGTTACTTAGGGCCACAGAAACGTTATTAGGGCCACAGAATTGTTACTCAGGGACAGACAGAATTGTTACTGAGTGCAAGAGAATTGTTACTTAGGGCCACAGAAACGTTAGTTAGGGCCACAGAATTGTTACTCAGGGACAGACACAGAATTGTTACTGAGGGCCACAGAACTATTACTTAGGGCCACAGAAACGTTAGTTAGGGCCACAGAATTGTTACTCAGGGACAGACAGAATTGTTACTGAGTGCCAGAGAATTGTTACTTAGGGCCACAGAAACGTTAGTTAGGGCCACAGAATTGTTACTCAGGGACAGACACAGAATTGTTACTGAGGGCCACAGAACTGTTACTGAGGGCCACAGAAACGTTAGTTAGGGACACAGAATTGTTACTCAGGGACAGACACAGAATTGTTACTGAGGGCCACAGAACTGTTACTTAGGGCCACAGAAACGTTAGTTAGGGCCACAGAATTGTTACTCAGGGACAGACACAGAATTGTTACTGAGGGCCACAGAATTGTTACTTAGGGCCACAGAATTGTTACTCAGGGACAGACAGAATTGTTACTGAGTGCCAGAGAATTGTTACTTAGGGCCACAGAAACGTTACTCAGGGACACAGAATTGTTACTGAGGGCCACAGAACTGTTACTTAGGGCCACAGAAACGTTAGTTAGGGCCACAGAATTGTTACTCAGGGACAGACACAGAATTGTTACTGAGGGCCACAGAATTGTTACTTAGGGCCACAGAAACGTTACTCAGGGACACAGAATTGTTAATGAGGGCCACAGAATCGTTACTTAGGGCCAAAGAAACACTAGTTAGGGCCACAGAATTGTTACTCAGGGACAGACAGAATTGTTACTGAGTGCCAGAGAATTGTTACTTAGGGCCACAGAAACGTTAGTTAGGGCCACAGAATTGTTACTCAGGGACAGACACAGAATTGTTACTGAGGGCCACAGAACTGTTACTTAGGGCCACAGAAACGTTATTAGGGCCACAGAATTGTTACTCAGGGACAGACAGAATTGTTACTGAGTGCAAGAGAATTGTTACTTAGGGCCACAGAAACGTTAGTTAGGGCCACAGAATTGTTACTCAGGGACAGACACAGAATTGTTACTGAGGGCCACAGAACTATTACTTAGGGCCACAGAAACGTTAGTTAGGGCCACAGAATTGTTACTCAGGGACAGACAGAATTGTTACTGAGTGCCAGAGAATTGTTACTTAGGGCCACAGAAACGTTAGTTAGGGCCACAGAATTGTTACTCAGGGACAGACACAGAATTGTTACTGAGGGCCACAGAACTGTTACTTAGGGCCACAGAAACGTTAGTTAGGGCCACAGAATTGTTACTCAGGGACAGACAGAATTGTTACTGAGGGCCACAGAACTGTTACTTAGGGCCACAGAAACGTTAGTTAGGGCCACAGAATTGTTACTCGGACAGACACAGAATTGTTACTGAGGGCCACAGAATTGTTACTGAGGGCCACAGAACCGTTACTTAGGGCCACAGAATTGTTACTCAGGGACACAGAATTGTTACTGAGGGCCACAGAACCGTTGCTTAGGGCCACAGAATTGTTACTCAGGGCCACAGAAACGTTAGTTAGGGCCACAGAATTGTTACTCAGGGACAGACAGAATTGTTACTGAGTGCCAGAGAATTGTTACTTAGGGCCACAGAAACGTTAGTTAGGGCCACAGAATTGTTACTCAGGGACACAGAATTGTTACTGAGGGCCACAGAACCGTTACTTAGGGCAACAGAATTGTTACTCAGGGACAGACACAGAATTGTTACTCAGGGACACAGAATTGTTACTGAGGGCCACAGAACCGTTACTTAGGGCCACAGAATTGTTACTCAGGGACACAGAATTGTTACTGAGGGCCACAGAACCGTTACTTAGGGCCACAGAATTGTTACTCAGGGACACAGAATTGTTACTTAGGGCCACAGAAACGTTACTCAGGGACACAGAATTGTTACTGAGGGCCACAGAACTGTTACTTAGGGCCACAGAAACGTTAGTTAAGGACACAGAATTGTTACTCAGGGACAGACACAGAATTGTTACTGAGGGCCACAGAATTGTTACTTAGGGACACAGAAACGTTACTCAGGGACACAGAATTGTTACTGAGGGCCACAGAACCGTTACTTAGGGCCACAGAATTGTTACTCAGGGACAGACACAGAATTGTTACTCAGGGACACAGAGTTGTTACTGAGGGCCACAGAACCGTTACTTAGGGCCACAGAAACGTTACTCAGGGACACAGAATTGTTACTGAGGGTCACAGAACCGTTACTTAGGGCCACAGAATTGTTACTCAGGGACAGACACAGAATTGTTACTCAGGGACACAGAATTGTTACTGAGGGACACAGAACCGTTACTTAGGGCCACAGAAACGTTACTCAGGGACACAGAATTGTTACTGAGGGCCACAGAACCGTTACTTAGGGCCACAGAATTGTTACTCAGGGACAGACACAGAATTGTTACTGAGGGACACAGAATTGTTACTGAGGGCCACAGAACCGTTACTTAGGGCCACAGAAACGTTACTCAGGAACACAGAATTGTTACTGAGGGCCACAGATCCGTTACTTAGGGCCACAGAATTGTTACTCAGGGACAGACACAGAATTGTTACTCAGGGACACAGAATTGTTACTGAGGGCCACAGAACCGTTACTTAGGGCCACAGAATTGTTACTCAGGGACAGACACATAATTGTTACTCAGGGACACAGAATTGTTACTGAGGGCCACAGAACCGTTACTTAGGGCCACAGAATTGTTACTCAGGGACACAGAACTGTTACTGAGGGACACAGAACCGTTACTTAGGGCCACAGAATTGTTACTCAGGGACAGACACAGAATTGTTACTCAGGGACACAGAATTGTTACTGAGGGCCACAGAACCGTTACTTAGGGCCACAGAAACGTTACTCAGGGACAGACACAGAATTCTTACTCAGGGACAGACACAGAATTGTTACTCAGGGACACATAATTGTTACTGAGGGACACAGAATTGTTACTGAGGGACACAGAATTGTTACTCAGGGACACAGAATTGTTACTCAGGGACACAGAATTGTTACTGAGGGACACAGAATTGTTACTCAGGGACAGACACAGAATTGTTACTCAGGGACAGACACTGAATTGTTACTCAGGGACAGACAGAATTGTTACTGAGGGCCACAGAAATGTTACTTAGGGCCACAGAAACGTTACTCAGGGACACAGAATTGTTACTCAGGGACAGACACAGAATTGTTACTCAGGGACAGACACAGAATTGTTACTGAGGGACACAGAATTGTTACTGAGGGCCACAGAACCGTTACTTAGGGCCACAGAAACGTTACTCAGGGACAGACACAGAATTGTTACTCAGGGACAGACACAGAATTGTTACTGAGGGACACAGAATTGTTACTGAGGGACACAGAATTGTTACTGAGGGACACAGAATTGTTACTCAGGGACACAGAATTGTTACTGAGGGCCACAGAACCGTTACTTAGGGCCACAGAATTGTTACTCAGGGACACAGAATTGTTACTGAGGGCCACAGAACCGTTACTTAGGGCCACAGAAACGTTACTCAGGGACAGACACAGAATTATTTCTCAGGGACAGACACAGAATTGTTACTCAGGGACACAGAATTGTTACTGAGGGACACAGAATTGTTACTGAGGGCCACAGAATTGTTACTCAGGGACACAGAATTGTTACTGAGGGACACAGAATTGTTACTGAGGGACACAGAATTGTTACTCAGGGACAGACACAGAATTGTTACTGAGGGCCACAGAACTGTTACTTAGGGCCACAGAACTGTTACTTAGGGCCACAGAAACGTTACTCAGGGACACAGAATTGTTACTGAGGGACACAGAATTGTTACTGAGGGACACAGAATTGTTACTCAGGGACAGACACAGAATTGTTACTGAGGGCCACAGAACTGTTACGTAGGGCCACAGAACTGTTACTTAGGGCCACAGAAACGTTACTCGGGGACACAGAATTGTTACTGAGGGACACAGAATTGTTACTCAGGGACAGACACAGAATTGTTACTGAGGGCCACAGAACTGTTACTTAGGGCCACAGAACTGTTACTTAGGGCCACAGAAACGTTACTCAGGGACACAGAATTGTTACTCAGGGACACAGAATTGTTACTGAGGGACACAGAATTGTTACTCAGGGACAGACACAAAATTGTTACTGAGGGCCACAGAACTGTTACTTAAGGCCACAGAACTGTTACTTAGGGCCACAGAAACGTTACTCAGGGACACAGAATCGTTTAATTAAAGAGTATGTCAGACAACATGCAGAGGAGTGGCAGAGGAGGCAATGTTTTAGGAGCGAGCAGACGTGGCAGCAGAGGAAGGGGTCGAGGCAGCACTATTCGCAGCCAGAGGCTAGTGCTCCCGGTGTCATCCAGTACAGTGAGGAAGAGCTAACAGAGGGCGGTCAGGAACGGGGGGAGACATCCGCCTCTTCAGCAGCCAGGCGAAGAAGTAGTGGCGAGGAGAGTGGCTCGGTAGCCGGTGTAGAGACAGGTCTGTCTCCTGACCCACACGCAGCCGAGGGGGCTAGTAGTGAGGCGGAGACCCTAATTGATGATGATGAGGCTGATCGCACTTGGCAGCCTCGTCGTCATTAGGCTATTGCTTCCGCATCATCAGGAGAAGAGGGTGGCAGCTTGGCAGCGAGCAAAACAGTCGGTGGGTTGTCTCCATCGCCACACTCTGCCATGTGCCACTTTCAGGTCTCCTCACACACTGCTGGTGTGTTGAATTTTTTGACATAGGGTGCTGGCAGATTACGGGCCTCCCATAGCTGCTGCCAGGCCCCTAATCTGCCATGGGCCCCTATACCGCCTCCTCATGCTGCTGCCAGGTCCACAGTCTCTCATGCCATGTGCCACTTTCAGGTCTCCTCACACTGCTGGTGTGTTCAATTTTTTGACATAGGGTGCTGGCAGATTACGGGCCTCCCATAGCTGCTGCCAGGCCCCTAATCTGCCATGGGCCCCTATATACCGCCTCCTCATGCTGCTGCCAGGTCCAGAGTCTGTCATGGGTCCCTGTACGGCCTCCCATTGCTGCTGTCTCCATCGCCACACTCTGCCATGTGCCACTTTCAGGTCTCCTCACACTGCTGGTGTGTTGAATTTTTTGACATAGGGTGCTGGCAGATTACGGGCCTCCTATAGCTGCTGCCAGGCCCCTAATCTGCCATAGGCCCCTATATACCGCCTCCTCATGCTGCTGCCAGGTCCAGAGTCTCTCATGGGTCCCTGTACGGCCTCCCATTGCTGCTGCCAGGAGGCAGCAGGGTCGCAGCAGTGTCAGTGGAGGCAAACGGCACGGAGTAGAGCACCAGCTCCACTGCAGCCTACCACCACGGCCAGTAGTGGTGCCGGTGTGCACGGAGGAAGTAGCAGTCAGCCAGTGAGGAGTAGCGGGGAAAAAGTTTCCTACTCGGCGGTGTGGCAATTTTTCGTCAAGCCGCCCGAGGAAGTAAACGTAGCCGTATGTCGACTATGTGGCCAGAAAGTCAAGAGTGGCCAGGGGGCCCATGTTGGGACTACAGCGTTGCGTCAGCATATGCAGCGTCGCCATTCGGTGGCCTGGGAAAACCGTGATAAAGATACGGCGGTTCTGCCTGCCCCAGCCCAGGGTTCCATTTTGTCATAGGGTGCTGGCAGATTACGGGCATCCCATTGCTGCTGCCAGGCCTTAATCTGCCATGGGCCCCTGTACCGCCTCCTCATGCTGCTGCCAGGTCCAGAGTCTGTCATGGGTCCCTGTACGGCCTCCCATTGCTGCTGTCTCCATCGCCACAGTCTGCCATGTGCCACTTTCAGGTCTCCTCACACACTGCTGGTGTGTTGAATTTTTTGACATAGGGTGCTGGCAGATTACGGGCCTCCCATAGCTGCTGCCAGGCCCCTAATCTGCCATGGGCCCCTATATACCGCCTCCTCATGCTGCTGCCAAATCCAGAGTCTGTCATGGGTCCCTGTACGGCCTCCCATTGCTGCTGTCTCCATCGCCACACTCTGCCATGTGCCACTTTCAGGTCTCCTCACACTGCTGGTGTGTTGAATTTTTTGACATAGGGTGCTGGCAGATTACGGGCCTCCTATAGCTGCTGCCAGGCCCCTAATCTGCCATAGGCCCCTATATACCGCCTCCTCATGCTGCTGCCAGGTCCAGAGTCTCTCATGGGTCCCTGTACGGCCTCCCATTGCTGCTGTCTCCATCGCCACACTCTGCCATGTGCCACTTTCAGGTCTCCTCACACACTGCTGGTGTGTTGAATTTTTTGACATAGGGTGCTGGCAGATTACGGGCCCCCCATAGCTGCTGCCAGGCCCCTAATCTGCCATAGGCCCCTATATACCGCCTCCTCATGCTGCTGCCAGGTCCAGAGTCTCTCATGGGTCCCTGTACGGCCTCCCATTGCTGCTGTCTCCATTGCCACACTCTGCCATGTGCCACTTTCAGGTCTCCTCACACACTGCTGGTGTGTTGAATTTTTTGACATAGGGTGCTGGCAGATTACGGGCCTCCCATAGCTGCTGCCAGGCCCCTAATCTGCCATGGGCCCCTATATACCGCCTCCTCATGCTGCTGCCAAGTCCAGAGTCTGTCATGGGTCCCTGTACGGCCTCCCATTGCTGCTGTCTCCATCGCCACACTCTGCCATGTGCCACTTTCAGGTCTCCTCACACTGCTGGTGTGTTGAATTTTTTGACATAGGGTGCTGGCAGATTACGGGCCTCCTATAGCTTCTGCCAGGCCCCTAATCTGCCATGGGCCCCTATACCGCCTCCTCATGCTGCTGCCAGGTCCAGAGTCTCTCATGGGTCCCTGTACGGCCTCCCATTGCTGCTGTCTCCATCGCCACACTCTGCCATGTGCCACTTTCAGGTCTCCTCACACTGCTGGTGGGTTCCATTTTGTCATAGGGTGCTGACAGATTACGGGCCTCCCATTGCTGCTGCCAGGCCTGTAATCTGCCATGGGCCTCCGTACCGCCTGGTCACGCTGCTGCTGGGTCCACAGTGTGACATGGGTCCCTGTACCGCCTCCCATTGCTCCCACTCTGCCATGTGCCACTTTGAGGTCTCCTCACACTCCTGCTGGTTTCCATTTTGTCATAGGTTGCTGTATGGCCTCCCATTGCTGCTGCCTCCACCGCCACACTGTGGCTCCAAACACTGGTTTTGGCCCCGTGACTGGCCAAATGAGTGAAGTGTGCGGTGATTCTAAGATCGACGGCACTCATCTGCATGTCATACTGACTGACAGTATTATTTCTCTTCCCCAGCAGACTCCAAGGGCATTTAAATTAAAGGTACAGTGTTCTGCACTAATATTAAGTCTCTCTGAAGCCTAGAAACACCCTTTTTTAAGTTAAATTCACAGCGAATATATTCGACTCGAATCGAATATTGTCCACGAATTCGCCGAATCAGTCGAATCGAATTTTTGAATACTTCGCTCATCTCTAGCAGGGACCTATGGATCGGCTTGTGCTGTAGCAATTAACAGCACAGCCGGTGTGGTGGGAACACGTGCACGCAACCCCTACCTGGAAATGCTGGATCATGTACATCTATGTGATCCAGTGCAGCAGGGCCACTCTGCCGCAGTAAATCTCGTTAGTCCCGAAGTAGGTATAGTTCTTTATGCATACACTTTATAGTGCAATTTTTGCCAGCTTTACCATGTTGCTACCACACGGAGAATTTTTTTTTCCACCATCTTTTATTAATAGTTACTTCCACGCCCAGTCCAAGCACATATGTCTACAATAACAGAATGAGGTGCTGCCAAAAAAAAAAATTACTAAACATGAAAAGATCTGTAGCATTTTTTTTAAATAACCATATTATGTTAAAGTTTCTACGCAGAAGAAATTGAACTATTTTTAATATACAGCATATTTTTGTTCTTGGTGTCAGTTATCCCAACAGAGTGTCACAATGCAAACCTGATGGGGAATTAAACTCGGTATTGGGGAAAGGAATTTATTAAATTCTCTGATTTTTGCAATGTGACAAACTATTAATGGAAAGTAATCACTGACAAAAACCCTACTGCTTTGTGAATTATGTAACAGGTGCTACATACATTGGTATCTGAACTTTCAGGAGGTTCGGTGGGAATTTCCCAGCTGACCTTCCACAATGCAATGCGGAAAACCATCTTTGGCCAAAGTCTTGCACCTGGATGCTAGTCTGCAAGACTTTGGCCAGCAATGGGTTTTGGCTAAAGTCCCAGCTCACAAACTATTAAAAGGTTCTCTTCCAGCAGCCTTTTGTAAGTGTGTTAGAGTTTAGTGAGCACGAGGAAATGCAGGCAAAAAAAGTGTGTCTCTGCCCACTTTTCCACAAACACACAAAAAACAAGGAAAACAATCTGCTAGTGTAGTGTGCCATTACAGAGCTATGACGTGCCACTATATTCAGTGTTGTTTATTGTAAGTCATGCTTTTTCATTTTATATTAATGAAAAAGTGGGTTTTATGTTGCTTTTAGTTGTGTTAGGGTTGGTGTTTGAGGTTTTTTTTAGTTATTTACATTTTTGTGATCCTTGAGCTCTTTTATTTGTGTTTAATTTTGTTAAAATCTTTTATTCATTTACTTTTTTACAGAGCCAGCAGCAGCAAAGTATAGCTTTGTCAGGGATACTGCAAAAGCTACCTCTGAAGAACAGTGAAGAACAACATGCGATTGTGGCGCAGTAAAGTCCTCCAAAGCTCCAGAGTGTAAAGTGTACCAATGCACCACATATCCCATGCTGCTCTTGTCATAGCTGCTACTAAAACTAGGGTGTTGTGGTGAAACATCAAAAGGCAGTGTGCATGCTGCACAGCCAGAACACAAGGAGGAGGTGACTGAGTGGCTAACCAAGCTTTCAACATTCTTCTCCTCTGTCTCCCAAGTCCAAAGTAGCTTGAAGTCATCATCCGCTGCCAAATGTTCCTGTTTTTTTTTTCTCATCTACAGCTACTCCTTCTGTTACCATACCAACTGGTGCACATGAGCCACTTGCTGCATAAGGATTTGCAGCAATAATTGCATCTGTGGAAAAGATAAGCAATAGGAGCATAGAGGGAAGGAACAACAGGCAAGGAGAACCATTTGTCCCTGCAGCTTACTGCAAGGTTGACTCCAGAGAATGGGATAGGGATGATTATGAGGTCTCCGACCATACCTGGATGTTAGATATTGTAGAGGAGGAAAGTGAGAGAGAGGCACAACATTGGCAAGGCAGGATGTCACTCAGGGGCCTCACAGAGGAATGGAGGCAGCAGCTGCCCTGTTTCACTAAACAGCAGAACTCCACAGGTGTAGGTCACTGTGTCCCTGGTCCACTCCCCACAGCTGAGCTGTGTGGACCTTCTTTGAAACATGCGCTGCAGACCACCCCATAGTTATTTGCAACCTCTGTCAACTCTCAAGAGTGTTAATATTATTAGTAATTTGAGTTCTACATGTTTTAAGATATATATTAGTGCCTACCACAGAGCTCAATGGGAGCTGTACCTGAAGGCTAATGTTAGGCAGCCAAAGGGCCACACTCCTCCCAATTCCTACCTTTATACTCTTCCCCCACTATACAAGATTCCCTATTTGCAGCCTCAATCAATAGGGAAGAAACTATTTCAGGGGCTGTCAAAAGGTTTACCTTATATCACTTCATGGGGGAATGCAGAATAGGGGCAAGTATTGGCTGGAACAAAACAGAAAGTAAACTCCCAGCCTCTCCCATTCCAGGAATCTAAATTCAAACTGGGAAAAATTGCTTGCTTTAAAACTTCTGTTCCAGCTGGGGGAGTCTGCCTCTTTACATGGTCCAGCAAGTATGCACAGGGAGATTATATCTTGTTTACTGCCCACTGGACCACTTTTCTGGTGGCCAGGAAAAATGTAATATGGGACTTACTGCTGGAGCTGGTTGTGCCACAGCACATTCTGACAGTTGGTGGCAGTGACCGATCAGTCACCTCCACCCCTTCTTCCCCCAAATTCTTCTTCTGGGGAGTCTTACTCAAAGCCACCATTCTCCCAGAGCATTAAATAGGCTGTGCAGCGTCTTAGGCAAAATGCTGCCATGCAGTTTTGCAGCTGATATGCCTAGGTGACAGGATTCACACTGGTTTTGGATTCTTTTACCTATGCAGGGACAGGCCCAGAGGTGGTTACCTCACACCACCTTGTGCCAGGAAAATTCCTGATATGTAACATGCCCATCCAGTTGAACCATGTTGCAGTGGCTATACAAGAACCAGCAAGCCACAAATGAATACCTGTGTAAGTATGGAACAAGAAAAGCCATGGCATTATGATACCAGTGCAAAGTTCCACAGAAATGGTGAGTCAGTGATCATAGTAGCATAACTTGAAATGAGGTGATTCTTCCTTTAATGGTCCCACTTCAGAGGGGGAAGGGGGTGTAGATTCCAGGGACTTGAGATAGTAAGGCTGTCTGACCTTGTTGGAGTTCAGTGCAGGGGCCCTGGATCTCTATGCACCGATCTAGAGTGCTATCTTTGAAGACACTGTTGGACACGATTATAAATGTCCTTCTACAGGAGGCTCTAGGTGATTAGGAACCGGAATGGAATCTACCCCTAAAAAATGTTTGCAGAGCTAGCAGTTGATCTGGGAAATGTAATATGCATTTTCCAGTGTCCTTCCTTACCTGGATGAAGAAAGGGTGTCCCTATTTATAGGTATCACTGAGCAGGGGTCTACCACCCTCCTCATATACAGTATAAGATCAACTGAGAAATTATATAACATACCGTACTTAGATTAAATTAAGCTTTCTGTATGGTTTTTATTAAACCTGCCAATACTTTACAGTTATATCTGTGATCATGCTTTTCTGTTGTCTAAGTTGCTTACTTCCTTTAACTTTGATAATTAAACATAGATGAAAACAGCTTTCAAACCACTGGATATGTAAAAGGTCAATGTTATACGTTGCAAAACCTTCTCTTAAAGTAGAATTCCAGCCAAACTTATTGCTTTCCTATGCAGTGGGGCTGTGCCCACATTTCATGGGTTAAATGCTAGTTTTTCACTAGGGGCTTGGAAAGTACGCTAGCGGTCCTATGAATGGGCTGTTCCTGACGTCATCATGCCCATAGACAAGGTCCGGACGTGATGACAGTCCACCGCTGGATGTGGGCGAGCATGGTTTTCAGGAGGATCAGAGCAATGGGAAAGTACAGCTTTTCCCCGAACCCCTGGACAAAATGAGCACTTAACCCATGCAGTGCAGGCACAGCCCCACTGCATGGGAAAATGCTTTAAATTAGAGGCATAAATTAGTGAACCAGGAGGGGGAAACAGAGTTTAGCAGCCTTTGTTCTATATTTATTTCCAGTTATGGCATTACACTGCTTTCAGCATGCCAAACAGGATAATAAGTCCGAGGCCTTTTAAGTCACTTGCAAAAAATAAAAAAAGAATGAGGAGTATTATCTTCTGAAAATTAACATTTTTTGCTTTTCCTTTTATTATACCAAATTGAAACTTCACATGCAACACTATAAACCTGTTTTGAAATTAATGTATTCTTATTTATCAGGTCTGATAAAACATGTGAAACTGTCCTACAAAATGTTCTTTAAATATAACTCCTGTGAACACTGTTAAACAGATAATAATATACATTATAATCCTGTTTAATACAGTATATATATATATATATATATATATATATATATACACATACATACATATACATGTTTGCGAAACAATTTTTCTAACATCTTAAAAACATTTTTTAAAAATATATTTTTTTGAATTTCAATGCACCAAAACACAATATATTGCTCAAGTGTTTGATAAAATATAAAAGAGAATGTTATGCCGAGTAAATAGATGACAAACATGACTTGCTTTAAAATTGCGCATGTCTATGCAATGGCGACAAACTACATACTGTAAATATTTAATATCCATAGGTGATGCTTTAAAAGCCTTTACAGATTGCCACTTTAGATTTACAGAGGATATCTAGAACTAGAATTACTGTACTCCATCTGACGTTCGCGGTGATATCTCACATGCATGGCGGAATCTCTTTTTACATATGGATGAACCGCCCGTAGCTTCCAGTTTCTTAGGCTATAGAGCTGATTGGAGCCATTCTGGTCTCTGATCAGCTCTATGATCAACCGGAGGAACTGCCATTCTTGGGTTCCCCGGTTGGATGTGAGAGTTCGAGAAAGTCATGGAAGGTGGCGGGAGGGGGGATGCCCCTTCCCATTGATTGAAAAGTCAGTCCAATGGCTATTTATTTATTTCAGGTACTTAAATAGCCATCAATTTATGCAGCACTTTACATGTATGTTGTACATTCACATCAGTCCCTAACTCTCAAGGGGCGTACAATCTAAGGTCCCTAACTCACATTCATACATACACATACTAGGGCCAATTTAGACAGGAGCCAATGAACCTATCAGCATGCCTTTGGATTGTGGGAGGAAACCGGAGTACCTGGAGGAAACCCACACAGGCACAGGGAGAACATGCAAACTCCAGGCAGGTGGTGCCATGGTTGGGATTTGAACCAACGAGTACTGCCAGGTGGAAGTGCTAACCATTTAGCCACTGTGCTGCACAATTAGCCGCTAGAATTGCTTTTACATGAACACTGACTGCCAGCTGGAAAAAGAAACAATACCAGGATGACGCCTGCAGCTGTGGACCAATATGACTGCAATTCATTCTTTTTTGTAATGCCCATGTTGATGGTTAAGTCCAAAAAAGTTTTAAATTCAGAAACCATGAGAGTTTTCCATGCTAGTGATGGGAGCGAATGGGGTTGGCCCTGCTAACACTGCATTTTTTGGGGGACACTATACTAAGGGGGCACTAGTATAGTTATGTTTGTGATCAATATATTGATCCGTACAAACACTATACTAGTAATGGCGGTGATCAGCGACCTATAGTGTGAGTATGATAGTGTGCAGGCATTCTAACGCTAGCTGACCCTGGCTGGGAGGGAGCTTGCAGACCCTGATGCTATCTGATATTGTTAGAGGCAGTAATACAGTGATCAATAAAAAATTCTGACACTGTAATAATGGCACTGGCTGGGTTACAGAGTGATGAAAGGGTTAATAGGGGCGATCAAAAGGTTAAATGTGCTAATCTAACTTGTATATGTGTGTAAAATGTAGTACTTTTACTAGACTGTCATAGGGGGCAGCGCACGCACACCCAGAAATAGAAAGCAACGTACGGTTACGTCATGTTGCCCTCAGCCATTGCTCACCCACATATTGCGGATGGGCAGTTGGCAAGTAGTTACAAAAAAAAACCCCTTTAAAACAATTTAAAAAAAAAAGTTCTCAATATTTTATCTACATTATTTTTCTTTTTTTAACTATTTTTTTAATGCTTTCATCAGAGTAGTGCAATGTTAGCATAGTAACATTGTACTATTCTTGGGGGGGGTGATCGGGTTTTTTCTTTTAAACTTTGCATTGCAGGAGCAATAAAGATTATTGCTATACAATGCTTGATTTGAGCTGTCAGGAATGCGTGAAGTTCATGACAGTTCAAAATACAGTGATTGGCTCCAGCTGGTCACATGGTACAGGGTGCAGTGATTGGCCCCATTTACCATGTGAGAGCTGTGAGCCAATCACAGCTCACCAGGAAGAGAAGCAATGCTGTTATGAATCAGTTTGATTCATAAGAGCTTTGCTAGCATTGTGATCATGTGATTGTATAGTGATCATATGATCACCAGGTCCTGATTACTGGGATCTGCATTCCACTGTGCCCACGGGGGGGACAGAGCCCCCTGTGTTGTCACAGGCAGAGATTTGCCTGTAGCTGCTCCCTGTCCACAGTAAAAGTACTGTGGGCAGTTGTCAAGTAGATATAAGAGCTGCAGTGAACAGAATATTGAGAGCTGATGAGCTTATATTCACATCTATTTTTATACTTATATTTGCGCTGGCAGAGTGTCAATGACTTTCTTAGTTCACTTGCTTCCTGGTTTGCTGCTGTATCCTGGTATTTTGTGAATTGTGGAAAGGTATTCTTTTCTATTCTTTGTATACTGCTGTCCTGTCCTGTCTTTTGGTATGTCCCATTTCATGAACTCCTCAGAGCAGGAACCATTTTTTCTTTTTGCTGTAGGGTTCATACTTGCTACTTTGTCTTGGTATGGCCCACTTCTCTGGAAAGATGTCATTTCTCTATAATAACTGGACAAGCTTGCCATGGTTTATCTCTCAACTTCCCACTTGCATGACCTCTTGTCTCATAGCTTACTGGGTTTTAACACTTGATCTATAGACTAATCTAACTTGGTTTGCCATGCACATGCTCCCCTGTTTAAATCTGAAATGCCATAAAATGTCATTGGGTAATTTGGGTGACACTGATTTGTTGGGAAGCTATTCTCCTGTGCAGTAGGGCATTTCACTCATAGATAGATAGGCATTGATTGAGGAGTTGCTAAACATTTTATTGGCAAATCACAAGAAAGAATTTTATAAAACTTGTTTACCTATTTATGTTGGCAACCAAATGTTATCAACTGTATTTATTATCTTTCTAGAGCTGCAGTATATTTCAGTATTTAGTATTTCTTTCAGGTTCAATTAAAAAACACCACCTGTTTAAATAATCCCCTACAGTATGTATAATGTTATAACAGCATATGTGATGACTAGTTAGCACTAATAAATTATATGCTGAAGAATAAATGGTTCTAGAATTGTAGGTAAATGTATGATTATAGCCCCAGTGATGGGCTAGAATTTCAAGCAAACATTTATCAGACTTTGTTACTGCAGGCATTTCATTTGGTGGCTTTTAGAATATATTTGCTGTAAAATTAAATATTTTGATTGAAATAAGTTTTAGTGCTTGCTTATTTACTATACCCACTTAATGGATAAAATGGGAAATACTACCAAACAGGAAAAATATGTGACAGAAAAATACACGTGTACCTGGAAATTTAATTTCAGTTCAAAAGATACTTTCTTCAAATTGAGGTTCCTCTAAAACAGAATTTCATCACAATTTCAGAGGCAATATTGTTAAAAGACCAAAAAATATGGCTTGTTAAGCAGATAGGTGATATGAACCATAACGGAAGTTTTGATTTTATTTTTAGCTTAGAAAAAAGCAATCAAAGACATTTTCCAGTCTTATAGGAACTGGACCTCTGCTGTCGATCCTTCTGTGTAATGACATGAAAGTCTGTCTCATCTCATGATTTCTCTCTATTGTGCTTTTCTTCTAAGCATTATTTGGACCAGTATTGAACTGCTGTTAGTATTTCTAGAAAGGACAATCCGTTCAAGCTGAAGTATTCTTCTGCAGGGAGAAGACACTAACAAGATGTTGCAATTTAAAAAAAATATTGTATGGGGGTTAATAAATATAATTGTTGTATTCTGTATATGAATTCCATTTTTTTTGTTTACATGATATTGTATGGCGTTAATAAATATAATTGTTGTATTCTGTATATGAATTCCATTTTTTTGTTTACATGATATTGTATGGTGTTAATAATTATAATTGTTGTATTCTGTATATGAATTCCTTTTTTTTTGTTTACATGATTTTTTTCTACAAGGGGCATTCAAGTCAAAATGGGACTTTTGAGTTTATATAATAAAAGAACAAATTTCAAGGAGTGAAAACTGCATTTATATTTGGACATACTCCCCTGCCACATTTATACGCTTATCCCAATGTTTAACTAATTCCTGGAAACCTTTGGCATAGAAAAATTTGTCAGTATGCCTAAACCATCCTAGGGTAGCCTGCTTCACTTTGTCATGATTGTGTTCCCACAGAAAGATTTGTCTCTAGTGCAATATCATGGCAGGTTATGCGTCGATTATCCAGGATTAGGTTTTCCATGTGCTGAATTTTCACAGGAATCACTACATGGGCTGTCCTTGGGACATCTTGATGTTAAAATGAGGTTCTGTTGGAGAAAACATCATATTAAAGGTGATTAATCCAGCTTGAGTTACTGTAAAAACAGCAAAAAACGTTAGCCTGGAGTTGGGCTTTTAGGACTCCTACCTCTTGAACATGTATCATCTTGGATTAGATTACAGTCCTTTCTTTTTTTTTGGGTGGAAAATAAATATAGAAAACCAAAAAAGTTTATTCATTTCAATAAATGAAAATTTATACTGTTTAAAAAAACCCAAAACAACAAAAAAACCAGCCCATTTATGTGAAAGTGGGTTTTGACTTTTGACTAAACAAGTAAGAGTGTTTTTTAGAATATATAAGATGCATATATTTTGATTTTTTTACAATTTAACTAGTGATTGTGAAGTGTTAAAAACATATTGATGCCTTTAATTTTGCATGCAGAAAGCAAATAGGAACTGAATAATCTTTCCACCCTTCCAGCCTACCAAGAACACAGTTTGTATTGTACAGTATGAAACCTCACTTTTCTGCTTCTGTCCATGGTCCTGGAGGCTATGGCAATTTTGGCAGTTTTGCAAATGGAAAGAAGTGACGGTTTTTATGCTTCTTAGCTGCCAGATCATGACTAGCAGCATGTCACTAAAAATATTTGAAGGGCTGCCTCTAATCACATCACGCATGGCAGGATTTATGTTTTTGACCATGATAAATCACATTATAGCATATATGGAAACCATCAATTACCTTTAAGAAATTTCTTAAGCAAGTATCTGATTTTTTTTCACATTTTCACAGGCAGCAACAATAGATATAAAGCTATGGGTTTAATATTCATAAAAAATAGAGAATTACATTAGTTGTAGATTGGTCACATTTATAGCTCTTTTTTTATTAGGGTGCTTCAAAATAGAAAGAGCTAAATGATCGATGGTGCCTTATTTACTATTTTATTACAGGTGAATCATTTACCTGCTATTAAAAGTTAGTGAGCAGCTGCTTTTAAACTGTGCCCCTTGTAGCAGTAGAATTTTATTAAAGCTGTGTAAACATATGGCACTCCAGCTGCTGAATCGGTTATGTTTTACCTTGGTCAGATGTAGCAAAGTGCGTTACCATTTAATTAGCATTTGTTTATACTGAATGCCTAAAAGAGCAGTTTCCTTCCCTACAACTACCATTAACCTCTTACTTAGAGGTAAGAAAGCTACCATTTGCAGAATGAGGATCAGATAGCAAAAAAGACCATAGGTAGCTATTGTTTTGTGCCCTGTAGGACAATGCTCATTACATTTATGAATACTTTTAGAAAGATTAGACACTTTCAGTTGTGTTGGATTTTTAAGGCTAAATTTTGTACTTCACTTGACATATATTGACAATAGAGGTATTCATTCTGTACCTAGGAAATACTCAGACCATATAAGTACTTGTGTCTATACACATACAGTACATGCAGGAAAATATCACATTTTTCAACATGGGAAAGACTCAGTAGAACACTTTAAAAGCAAGTAGAGAAAGTAGAGAATGCAGATATATAATAAACAAACACTGCCATAATTAATATTTACCCCGGATACAGGGAATGGGTTTCCATCATGTATTCATAATATAGATCTTGATTTGAGCACTAAAAGTGCAAAACCATTGATGGACACTAAATGTGTAAAACCATTGTTCTCTCCATTGAACTTTATTTGCTCACATATTTTTATTTTAGATTTCAATTAAGATATTAACTTATTTTTAACTCCTATTTTGAATCTTGCACACTGAGGGGCATCAAAGACTTGTATCTACTTTCATCACTAGTCTTCTTATTCCATACTGGTGATTCAAACAGTTAAAATTAAGACCAATTGGAAAATGCAGCTTCCAGACATCCAGGAAAAAGATACAGAAAATATTCTTCAATCACGTCAATAGCCAATTAAGCCAATTTTACAATATTCATCAAGCATTTACTGTTTGTGTCCTCAAAACCAAAGAGTGAAAATAATGATACTTTTTTGGCATTCATTCATTGAACATTTGTGGATGAGATATATATTTTGGCAACTATATTTTTGAGTGCACAGATAGTAATGGATTCTATGTTTTGTATTTTCAAATGTGATGGCAGAGGTCAAGGGCACCAGGCACCAGGCCACATGCCCTTGGCAATGGGATAGTGTGCCCATGCCAATGCGGGCAAGGGCCTCTTTTCCACAACCCTTACCCGGTGTTTAACCTCTTCCCGCCCAGCCTATGGCCGAATGGCAGCTGCGCGATCTGTCACCAGCCGTGTACCTCGGACACGGCCGATGACAGATCTGAGTACCGGCCCTGTTGCCGGTACCATGTGACCTGCTGTGACCAATCACAGCAGGTCACATGACAGTTGTATATAATGGATGGCTTCATTCATACCATCCATTGTATACTAGTGTGTCTAGCTGTGAATAGTCACAGCAGTCACATGCACAAGCTGGGCCAATCACAGACCAGCTGTTTCATGTGATTAGCCGTGGCCAAATCACAGCTAAGCACAAAAAAAAAACCTTTGAATGAAACGATGTCATTCAGGCTAATGCTTGCTTATAGCAAAGTAATTCTTTGCTATAAGAAAAGTGTGTAAAAAAATAAAAATAAAATACTGATCACTTCCCCAAAGTAGTACAATGTTACTATGGTAACATTGTACTACTTTGGTCATAGTGAAATATGAAAAAAAAATCTTTAAAAAAAAGAAAAAAAAAGTAATAAAAGATTAAAAATAATAAAAAAAATTTAAAACAATTATAATTTTTTTCCATTCTGTCACCAGTCAGTGTCCCTGATCACTACCATGCCAGTTATATGATGACGCTGTACTGCACTGGTGACAGTATGTAAAAAAAATAGTGAAAATTATTTAAATTTTTTAATTTTCAGAAAAAGTATGACAAAAAAAATGCAACTTCAAAAAACGCACCATGCCTCTTATGAAGTACTGTCTACTCTGCAAAAAGGGGTCATTTGGAGGATATCTGTACTGTTCTGACATTCTTGGACCTCAAGAAATTAGATTGGCTGTCAGTACTTCAGGATTGATCAATATTCAGATATATACCATAGTTTGTGAACTCTATAACTTTCCTACAAACTAAAAAATACATCGTAATTTGGGTTATTTTCACCAAAGACGTAGCAGAATACATATTGGCCTAAATTTATGAAGAACAATTATTTATTTGCAAACTTTTATAACAGAAACAAAGAAAAACGTGTTTTTTTTTTCAAAATGTTTGGTCTTTTTTTGTTAATTTAGCAAAAAATAAAAACTCCAGTGGTGATTAAATACCACCAAAAGAAAGCTCTAGTTGTGTGAAGAAAATGCTAAAATTTTAGTTTGGGTACAATGTTGTATGACCGCGCAATTGTCAAAGTGTGAGAGCGCTGAAACCTGAAAATTGGCCTGGGCAGGAAGGGGGTAATACTGCCCTGTATGGAAGAGGTTAAATAAGGGAGCACCCTAATGCTGCCCCCCAGTCACTAATGGGTTAAATTCAGTAAAAAATAAAGAGAACAGTCTTTGGAAAAAAATCCTTTACAAAACAAAAGTTTTTGTCAAGTCCTTTATTTAAAACAAAAGCCAAAAAATGGTTCCATTGTTATAATCCATTGTAAATCCTGGCATCCAGCGTTGTCACGGAGATGCTGACACACCAAAATATAAAAAAACCATGACCACAGACCCGTACGCACCTGCCAAGCACTCACCGCAATCTGACATTTGCGGGTCAGATGTAAACAATTGGGCAGAGCTAGCTCTGCCCAATTACTCATGTTCCTTTAGTGAACGGGTAGGGGGACAATTACCCCTTACTCATTCACAAAGTGGGGCAGCATCAGGGTGCCCCATTATTAGAAAGGGTACCCTGATGTGCATGAGTTCCCCTGCCCACCTACAGCTACAACCACCAGGCAAGGGTTGTGGAGAAGAGGCCCTTGTCCCCATTGGCATGGGGACAACATCCCAGTGCAGAAGGCATGTGGCCTGGTAAGCCGCGTGGGGGGGTATCATTTGTCCCCCCCTTTCCTGACCTTCCAGGCCTGTGCTCAGATGAAGGGTCTGGTAGGAATTTATGGGGGAACCCCATGCCCCCCCCCCATTTTTGGGGGGTGGTGTTCCCTTTAAAAGTCCTACCGGGCCTACAGGGCCTAGCACGGCTTGTAGGGGGAACAGCAGACAGTTTCCCCCCATTTTTGGGAGGCGGGGTACCCCTTAAAAGTCCTACCAGGCCTAAAGGGCCTGATATGACTTTTAGGGGGAACCCCACACACTTTTTTCAAACTTTTTTCCTAACCACACACTTTTTTCCTAACCTTCCTACCAGACCTAAAGGGCCTGCCAAGGATTGGGGGGGGCACGCTCTTCCTTTGACTTAATGAAGCCTCAGAAACACGTTGTCAAATTAATTATAACCTCCCAGTGTATGGAAAGCTGTTACACAAATTTTTCTTCAAGATGTTTCATCCTCTACTCCCTCTGTGAGGGCAGGATGTGCTCTGCAACTTTACCCTTGTAAATTGGATCAAGAAGGGTTGTGATCCCTCTCCTTGATACCATGAATTATTGAGTCCTTTTGCAGGTTTTGCAGAATCAGGGAGCCCGTGCAGCGTAAGTATGAGGAATGAGATTCTGAGTTCTCTGGGTTACTGAGGATGACACTGTCAGGAACTACCTCCTTCCAGCCACGTACTACTCCTGGCTGGGTTTCTAAGACTGAAAACCATCCCTTGAAGGCTGCCATTTGTTATCCTCTACTTCCATGCTGTCTGTTCTGCGGCCCACAGGAATGGTTTCTGTATAAAGAGGATCTTGAGAGGAAAGGAATTTGTTCTCCTTCTGCTGTTCTGCCTCAAGTGCCTTGTCCATGATTCCACACAACGTGTGCTCCAGCAGGAAGACTAGAGGGATAGTGTCACTGATGCATGCATTGTCGTGCCTCACCATCCTTGTGGCCTCCTCAAATGATGACAGGACCATGCATACATCCTTTATCAGCAGCCAATGGCATGGCGAAAAGAAGCCAAGCTCCTCTGAGCCTGCCCTTGTGCCATACACATACAGGTACTCATTGATGGCCCTCTGCTGCATGTGCAGCCACTGCAGCATTGCCAATGTTGAGTTCCACCTGGTGGGCATGTCACAAATGAGGCGGTTGGTGGGCAGGTTGAATGTCAGCCAGCCGAACACTGGCCTTGTGACCGTCAAAAATGGCCACAGATTTTTCTGGCCTTCCTCAGAAGATCTTGTAAGCCTGGGTACCTGTACAAGAAATGCTGCACCTCTAAATTCAGGAAGTGTGCCAAGCATTGAACATGTGTCAAGTGTCCCTGTCGGAAGACGGAGAGGTTTGTGTCATTGTTGCAAACAACCATTCCTGGCTCAAGCTGCTGTGGTGTCAACCACCTCTGAGCCTACCCCTGCAGAGCTGACAGAATCTCTGGCCCAGTGTGGCTCTTGTCCCCTAGACAGACCAGCTGAAGCACCGTATGGCATTCTTTAGCCTGACTGCTTGCATAGCCCCTTGAATGCTTCGGGAGCACTGCTAATTCAGAGGGCAATTTAGAAGAAGAAGAGGCCATAGGGGAAGAGGAATAGGAGGGGTGGAGCAGACAGATGTGGCAGAATCATCACCAGCTTTTTGGAGGTATGGTGGCAGAACAAGCTCCTGCACTGAACCCTGTCCTGCATCTTTCCCAGCTGCCATCAGAGTTACCCAGTGTGCCGTGAAGTATATGTAACTGACCATGCCTGCTGTCAGCAGTAATGTGGACCTAGCTGCTGACTGCCCTGTCCAACAAAGCCAAAACATTGCCTTCCACATGATGATACAGAGATGGAATGGCCTTACGTGAAAAGAAATTTCTTTTCAGAACTTATCACTGTGGAACAGCACAAGCAGCTGGTGTTTTGGCCACACTTGAGCCACGTCAGACAGAAACTGCAAACAGCAATGCTGCGGTCTTCTGCACATGTGTTGAAAAAAGCCCACACCAATGAACTTTTGGAAGCAGTGCCCTGAATCTGTGGAGCTCTGTCGTGTGATGCAATAGGGTGGCTGCCCTTATGCCTGCCCCTGGAGGACATCCTGCCTCAATGGAGTTGTGCCTCTTTCTCTCTTTCCTCTTCTGTTCTTTCAGGCAAGTACAATCAGTGACCTCATCGCCCCCTCCCTCCTCATCATTGTACCCAACTTGGCAGTATGCTGAGGCTGGGGGAACATGAATCCCAATAACTTGTCCGTCATTGGTACCCCCTCTCTCTAGGCTCATGTCACTCCCTTCCTCAACCTGGTAACCAACATCGGAGAATTAAAATTGGTGTGCATCCTCCAGCAGCACGTAACTGACACTATGATCAAATAATTCAGGTGACTCCTCCGTGCAAGATGGTGGGGCTATGGAAGGTGTAGCTGTGGAAAAGGAGCCTCTGGAATAGGACGCTATGGCAGCTAAGTTGGAAGGCAAACTAGTAACAGCCTGGGTGAGATGAGGAGGCTGAGGAACAAAGGATGAGGAGGCTGAGGATGCCTTAGTCCACCCTCTCTTCTGCATGTTGTGGCTCAATAACACAACCAGCACCAGAAAAAAAGGGCAAGCATGCCCTGCCTGCAGAGGATACATCATGTCCACAGCCACAACTTTTTACTGTGAACACAGAGTCTGCTTGTCCTCTTTTAGCTGCCTGTGAGTATCTGCCTCTCCTTGTTGGCCTTCCGGAAATGATGGGAATTTTTTTCTGGAATTTTTATAACATTTTATTTTTGAGTGTGGAACGGGAATTTGGTGCTTGGGTGCAATACTTTTTTGCTTAGTGCACTATAAATCATTTTATTATTTTTCTTTTAGTAAAGAAAAACGGGGTACAGCAATTTTGAGTGCTGCTGCTGTTGCTGGAAAAATTAAAATAAAATTTTTAAAAATTCAGAAAGCCAAAAACAAAAAAAAGGCAACCACTGCTGACACAGAAGGAAGAACACCTGTGAAGCAAACGTGGGAACAGCAATTATGCCGTAAATAGTTTTAGTGCTGTTGCAGCAAAAAAAAATTAAATCAAATTTTTTAAAAAATTAAAAAAGCAAAAAAAAAGGAAACCACTGCTGACGCAGAAGGAGGAACACCTGCTACACAGAAGGGGGAACAGTAATACTGCAGCAACAGAACCTGATGCTGGAAAAAATAAATAAATAAATGAGAACAGCGGTGATGCAGAAGTGTGATAAAAACACTGACACTTCAATGACACCATCACACTGCTCTTCTCAACAATGCACTACACTGTCACTGACTACACTACACTGTCTCCTAACACACCACTAACTAGCCTCACTACTAGCACCAACACACTACACAAGGCTGCTGTGTAAGCAGCCTTATATAGTGTGGGGCGTGGACTTAGCCCATGAGCCATGATTGGCCAAAGTCACCGAGACTTTGGCCACTCATGGCTCTCACAGTGCATTGTGTTGTGACTGGCCAAAGCATTGCACCTGACCTGTGGTCAGGTGCATTGCTTTGGCCAATCACAATGCACTGTCGGAGCATAGTGCATTGTGGGGTGTGGTGAGCTAAAAGCTAACAGTGTTCTGCAAACAAACTCCCATTTTGGACTCAAAAATCAAGGACATCCCTGAGTGAGTTGATACTTACTATGTGTCATCACAATACATTGTAGTAAATTGTGTTTTCCTAGGAACTGCAAAATATGGTTAATATTTCTCTTCTTTCTTACAGAAAACAAACATTGACATTATTGATTTGACTTTTTTTATAAATGCAAACTCAAAATCATTTATACAAAGCAAAAAAGGGGCTATCTATAATGACAATGTTAGGCAGTAGTAGCTTACACCAAGTTATTTTACATCTACAGCACATGTAATAAATTCCAAAGTGTAATAAGAGTGGAGGAAAATAGGTTGCTTTAGGATTTACAATAAAATGGAGGTCATTCATCACCCTAAAGGAAATACTGTGAGTGTAATTGAATAAGCAATTTAAAGTATATCAAACATAAAAACAAACTGTGCAGTCACTCTACCAAACTATTCTGAATATCATTCAACCAACAAAGTGCAAAACCTATATGAGCTGTGTTCCAGTAACACAAAACCACAGACCTCACAATTGTGCAGGTTGTCCCATTACGACACTGCAGTTGCTTTCTAATATCAGGGGCATGCAATAGATCATTTAAACTTAATTTACTAAAGTTATACTTTTAAACATTATTTCTCCTACAAGCAATGAAATGGAGGACAGTCATTGTTGATTATCACCTTACAGAAAGTTCCCACCAACAAGTTTTTTAAAGATAAAATTTTGTTTTTTTTTTTACATAAAAACAAGTACAAAGGTACAAAAGTACAAAGTGTACAGAGAAAAAAACAGAAGATAAACTTGAGTCCACTTAGTATGGCATTACCATACAGTACAGAAATATTCATCATGGAATCCCAACATGACACAGTAAACAGTCAAGTAGTTTAACCAATATTTATAAATAGACAGGTGCTACATAAATAATGTGCATGAACATATAGGAGGCTTGTTTCACAACATGCCCCTAAAACAAACCATTATATTTTATATATTGCATCTATAGTGGGTGCTATATTTTCCACTAACTTTAGAAAGAACACAAAACAACACACAGACCAATAAAAGTCCAAAAGTGAATAGGTTTTGAAAGAAGTGACAGTCCTTTCTATTCTTTTATGCTGTAACCCAAATAAGTGAGTGATTTTGTATCTTCACCACGTGCCGACAAGGTATATATAAAATGCTCACTCACCAGACCTTTTGACCCCAATTAAGGTGGTCAGATGTTCCTTGGTCATATAGGGAACCATCCTCTCAGGCTTTCCTAGAATGTTGCTCCCCTCCAGCATCTCTCCATTGATGAGGCCAAAAGCTAAGGCAATGGGATTTTCAGCAAACTCTTCGATTCATTTAGATATTCAATGCAGGCTAATCCTTAAGGAGATGCAATGCCAGGCCGGTCAGATAAACTAGACAGATATAAAAATCTTCCTAAGTGTAGCATTTATTAAATACACATTTTGAGCAAAAAACAAACGATTTTTTACTCACATGGAACAGTGCCTATAATACAATCAAAAGTGGTAAGCTACAACAGCAGCTCAAAAAACAGGAACTTGAGGCTAAGAATAAGAAGATAAAGAAGTATCGTAGAGATATAAAAGAATATAAGGATAACAAAATTTGTGTCAAGAGTGTCAAGAACTGGGGACTAAAAATGATGAGGATATGAAGGAGGAACCCCCTTAGATCCTTGCAAGGCAATGTGGCCAAAGATACCCCTGGCAAAAATATGAAAATAAAGGGAGTGAGATCCAATTCCCCTAAAGGAACAAATATCCCCAAAACAGGGGAACAAAAACCCAAGATACCCTACAGCCCAAAGTTCAACATACCCACTTATAATAGATTTGAGGAATTAAGGGACCCATCATCAGAGGGCCACACCACCTACTATCCCAAACCTAGGGGACCCCATTTCTCTAGGCCCTATAGAAGGAGAGAAAGGGGTAACATGGGAAGAAGTAGGGGTTATTAACAGCCACAGCAGTCATGGGGGGAACCAAAGGGATGGAAGGAACCCTATTGGATCCCTTATACTGCTTCAACCCAGAGGAGACTACCACCAAGTAAGCAGACCCTATTACCGTCCCTACCCCGAACCCACCCCCCATACTCCAGATCCAAAAGGAGGAGGGGAGAAAGAAAGAAAGAAAGAGAAAAAGTGTGAGGGACCGCCGAGCGGCACCACTAGCACTCCACCGGTCAGGCGTGCCCAGAGCGCGGAGTCTAAGCCCCAGGGTACTTGTTCACCAGGGCCCCTGATGGTGGGGATGGACTTGTAGTACCCCGAGACCAGGTCGCCTCTGCTGAGCACACCTGTCAGTGGTAGTGGTGTTCGCCAGGGGCTCCAACCAGGGAGAGCCAGATGTGAGGAGGTCGGGTGACCCCGATGGGATGGATGGATGGATGGCTGAGCAAGTGCGTAGTCAGACAGGCCGAGTCGGTATTGTAGAGGACAGTAAGGTACAAGGGAGCAGGCAGAGAATCGTCGGGTCACACGCCAGGTCAGCAGCAGGAGGTCAGATCTAATAAGGGGCATCCAGGGAGAGAGGTCAGGCAAGCAAGGGTCTGGGCAGGAGAAATCAGCAAGGTCAAAGGCAATCCGGGTCAATAACTTACTAGGCACAGGTACAGGAACACAGGAAGCAGGTAAGACCAGAAGGCAACGAAATGACAGCTCAGGGACCTTTAAATATCCCGCCCTGCGCTGCCATTGGTGCCCAGCGGGCGGCCGCGGCTTCTACTGCGCATGCGCGAACTCGAACGCCGCGGCCGGCCCGGACCTAGTGCCCGTGCGCTGGGTGGAGCAGTGCGCCTGCGCCAAGCCCATCGCGGCGGGGATCGAGGAGATCCCTGACATTGCCCCCCCCCTACGGGCAACCTCCGGATGCCCACCCGATCTCTCCACCACGGGTGATCACGAAGAAACCCCCGGACAAGCCTAGGTGCATGGACATTATGGGCTGGCTCCCACGAATTGTCCTCAGGGCCGTAGCCCTTCCACTTGATGAGAAATTGGGTCTGGCCCCCCCTTCGTCGGCACTTCAGGATTGCCTCCACCTCGAATTCTTCTTCCTCTTCAACCGTTACGGCCTCCGGGGGCCTGGATTCCCGTTCTGGGAAGGCATCAGGGACTACTGGTTTCAACAGGGACACGTGGAAGACAGGGTGGACCTTGAGTGTCTCAGGGAGAACAAGTTCATAGGCCACCTCATTGACCATTCGTTTGATGCAAAAAGGGCCTATAAATTTAGGTCCCAACTTCTTTGACGGGCAGAGCAACCTCAAGTTCGACGTAGCCAGCCAAACCTTCTCTCCGGGCTGCAACACCAGATCCCCTCTTCGCTTCCTATTAAAAGCCCTCTTGTAGTCCTCTTGGGCTTGACGGATGGCTTCCTGTAGTTTCCTATTGTTGGAGGTGAAGAAGGTCAGTGCATCCTGTGTCGCTGGAATCGGGCATTCCGGGACCAAGTCCGGGAGGAAGACAGGATGAAACCCATAGTTGGCGAAGAACGGGGACTGTCCAGTTGCTGAATGGCAAGCGTTGTTGTACGCGAATTCCGCCAAAGGGAGGAGTGGCACCCAGTCGTCCTGAGAGAATGATGTGTAGCATCGAAGGTATTGCTCCAGGGTCTGATTGGTCCTTTCGGTCTGGCCATTGGTCTGAGGGTGAAAAGCCGAGGAAAGGGACAGCTTGATATCCAGGGCTTTGCACAATGCCCTCCAAAACCGCGAGGTAAACTGCACCCCACGGTCCGAGACGATGTCTTCGGGAACCCCATGCAGTCTAACGATCTCTCGGATGAAGACTTGCGCCGTCTCGGCTGCTGATGGGGTTTTCCGTAAAGGGATGAAATGGGCCATCTTGGACAAGCGGTCCACGACCACGAGAATTGCTGTGTGGTTCAGTGAAGGTGGAAGCTCGACTATGAAGTCCATGGAGATTTTCTGCCAGGGTCGTTCAGGGATGGGCAATGGACGTAGCAGGCCCCACGCCTTATTCCTTGAAGGCTTGTTCCGCTGGCAGATGGCACAGGAGCCCACGTAGTTCTTACAATCCTTGGCCATGTCCGGCCACCAGAAGGAACGTCGGAGAAGTTCCAGGGTCTTGACCGGCCCAAAATGTCCTGCCAGTGGATGGTCATGGCAATGTCCCAAGACTAAGGTTCGGGCATCCTCTGGCACCACAATCCGGTCCTCCCTCCATAGGAGTCCCTCCTTGTTCTGGAGGGGGGCCCCATCGGAGGTGGACATTGCTGTGGACGCTCTCAGGATCTCGGAGTGAAGGTTTGTCTGAAGGGCCAAGAAATTTCCTGCAGGAAGAATAGTGTCGGGCACTGGAATCTCCTTGGTGTCCTCGTACATGCGTGACAACGCGTCAGGCTTCGTGTTTTTTGAGCCGGGCCTGTATGTGATGTGGAACTGGAACCTCGAGAAAAACAATGCCCATCTTGCTTGTCGTGGGCGTAGACGTTTGGCCGTCCTCAGATATTCCAGGTTCTTGTGGTCCGTGAATATCAGGATGGGGTGGGAGGCACCTTCCAGCAGGTACCTCCATTCTTCTAAAGCGGTTTTGATAGCCAGTAGCTCGCGATCCCCAATGTCGTAGTTCCTCTCCGCAGGGGTAAGTTTCCGAGAAAAGAATGCTACTGGGTGGAGTAATTCCTTGGCGCCCTTCCGCTGGGAAAGGATGGAGCCAACCGCGTTTTCAGATGCATCTACTTCTAAGATGTAGGGCAGGGAGGCGTCGGGATGGCCCAGAATGGGTGCCGAGGTAAATAACCTTTTTAATGCTTCAAAAGCTTCCTGTGCCTCGGGCGTCCATCTGAATCGCGTCCCAAGCTTGGTTAACTGAGTGATGGGGGAGACCAGACCCGAGAAGTTCTTGATGAACTTCCGGTAAAAATTTGCGAACCCAATAAAACGTTGGACACTTTTCCTGTCCGTGGGTTCAGGCCAATCTAGGATCGCTGAGACCTTCTGAGGGTCCATTGCGACCCCCGTGGTGGAGATGATCAGACCCAGAAATGTAACGCTAGCCTGTTCAAAGCAACATTTCTCTGCTTTAGCGTACAACCCGTGCTGCCGCAACCGCCCCAACACCTTTGATACATGTACCCTGTGCTCCCCCAGGGAGGATGAAAAAATTAAAATGTCGTCTAAGTAGACGATGACAAAGATGTCCAGGAAGTCCCTAAAGATGTCGTTCACAAAGTGTTGGAAGGTGGCTGGCGCATTGCACAACCCGAAAGGCATGACCAGGTACTCAAAATGGCCGAAACGGGTGCGGAAGGCCGTCTTCCACTCATCCCCCTCCCTTATGCGAACCAAGTTGTAGGCTCCCCTTAAGTCCAACTTGGTAAACACTACTGCAGTTTTTAGGCTCTGGAATAATTCAGGTACCAGTGGTAATGGGTAACGATTTTTAACGGTGACCCTATTCAGCTCCCGATAGTCAATGCATGGCCTCAAAGTCTTGTCCTTCTTTTCTACAAAGAAGATCCCTGCACCTGCTGGGGAAGTGGAGGGACGGATAAATCCCTTTCGGAGGCTATCCTCAATATAGTCCTTCAGGGCCCCTAATTCTAGCTCAGAAAGGGGAAAAATTCGCCCGAACGGAATTTCCGAACCGGGCAACAGATCAATAGGACAGTCATATGGGCGGTGGGGGGGTAGAGCATCTGCTCCCCGTTCACTGAACACATCAAGAAACTTATGGTAGGCTGCAGGGATCACTTGTTTTAGGCTGTCATCCCCTTCAGAGCACAGGAGGACCTGGGAGACCTCCGGGCCCGAAGTTCGACACAGTTCCCGACAATATGGGGAAGGGAACGAGACAACCCCAGTTTCCCAGTCAATTTGGGGGTTATGGGCCCGCAACCAAGGGAGCCCCAGAATGACTGGGAAAAGGGGTGATGCAATGGCATCCAGGCGGAGGAGTTCCCGGTGCTGACCGGCAATGGAAGTCACAATGGAAGGGGTCTCCTGGTTAACCACCCCTGACTTTATCCGGGAACCATCAGCCAAAAAGATGTGAAACCCCTTCTCCTTTGGGCGGAGGGGAATACCCTGCTGGTGAGCAAAATTGATATCCACAAAACAGCTGCATGCCCCCGAATCAACTATGGCCGTCACCTCCACGGTCCTTTCTGAAAGCTGAAAGGAGAGGGGAACAACTAAGTACTGGGACGGGTTCATATTGCCAACAGATAAAGAAGATGAGGTGAACTTACTCAGTTTCTGCGGGCAGGAACGCACCATGTGACCAGCTTCGCCGCAGTACAGGCACAGATTCTGGGAGCGTCTGCGCTGGCGTTCCTCAGGCGATAGTTTAGGCCGAGCCAGGCCTAGCTGCATGGGTTCGGGAGCATCTTCAAACGGCAGGTTCTGGGTGCTTGGCCTAGTATGTTGACTGGATCCCTGAAATGACCCCCAGGGATTTCCACGACCCTGACCAGACCTCTCCAATCTGCGCTCCCGTAGTCTACGGTCAATTTTGATAGTGAGTGCAATCAGGTCCTCTAATGTCTCGGGCACCTCCACCCGGGCGAGCTCGTCTTTCAGAGCCTCTGATAGGCCCAAACGAAACTGGTGCAAGAGTGCGAACTCGTTCCAACGAGTGTCACCCATCCAGCGCCTAAAGTCAGAGGCGTATTCCTCAGCCACCCGCCGACCTTGTCGGAGTGTGTATAATGTGGCCTCGGCCGAGGCTGCCCGTTGTGGGTCATCATATAAGATGGCCATAGCGTTAAAGAAGCTGTCGACTGTAACCAGGTGAGGGTCATTGTTTCCCCTTAGTCGGTGGGCCCAGTCTTGGGGTTCACCCTGCAGCAGGGAGACAACAAACCCCACTTTCACTGATTCCGTCAAAAAGGTCCGTGGCTGCAGTTCAAAATAGAGCAGACAGGAGTCACGGAATGACCGAAAGCGTGTGCGATCCCCATGGAAGCGCTCGGGTAAGGGTACTCGGGGTTCCGCCATAGGGAGTGATGTGGGAGGCCCAGGAGCCGGCTCATGGACTGCTGCGACCGGTGGTGCAGGAGCCGGGGCCTGTGAAACAGGAACAGAGATGGTGCAGACCTGAAACCGATTCTCGATCTGCAGACATCTGTCCTGTAATGTGTTTACAGCTTGCGTCAGGGTAGCCAGGTGCCTGCAAACCTCGTCCAACGGGGAGAGTCCTCCTCGAGGCTCAGTCATGGCCTTCTGGTACTGTGAGGGACCGCCGAGCGGCACCACTAGCACTCCACCGGTCAGGCGTGCCCAGAGCGCGGAGTCTAAGCCCCAGGGTACTTGTTCACCAGGGCCCCTGATGGTGGGGATGGACTTGTAGTACCCCGAGACCAGGTCGCCTCTGCTGAGCACACCTGTCAGTGGTAGTGGTGTTCGCCAGGGGCTCCAACCAGGGAGAGCCAGATGTGAGGAGGTCGGGTGACCCCGATGGGATGGATGGATGGATGGCTGAGCAAGTGCGTAGTCAGACAGGCCGAGTCGGTATTGTAGAGGACGGTAAGGTACAAGGGAGCAGGCAGAGAATCGTCGGGTCACACGCCAGATCAGCAGCAGGAGGTCAGATCTAATAAGGGGCATCCAGGGAGAGAGGTCAGGCAAGCAAGGGTCTGGGCAGGAGAAATCAGCAAGGTCAAAGGCAATCCGGGTCAATAACTTACTAGGCACAGGTACAGGAACACAGGAAGCAGGTAAGACCAGAAGGCAACGAAATGACAGCTCAGGGACCTTTAAATATCCCGCCCTGCGCTGCCATTGGTGCCCAGCGGGCGGCCGCGGCTTCTACTGCGCATGCGCGAACTCGAACGCCGCGGCCGGCCCGGATCCTAGTGCCCGTGCGCTGGGTGGAGCAGTGCGCCTGCGCCGAGCCCATCGCGGCGGGGATCGAGGAGATCCCTGACAAAAAGAGAGGTATAGAATCAAGGATTTTCAATTTAAAGTCTATCCAATTCACTAACGAGGAACTTAATTACTGAATGAAGGGCTAAAGTTTGTGCCTAGCAAACACCTTGACAAATTCAAAACATTTATCAATGTGGAGAAATTTGTCAGGAAAATTAATATAAAAAAAGATGTTTTGAGAATCCACATAGAGGAGAACAGAATGCAGGTGATGATTACGTACATACAGGGCTGAAAAATAAGCACATTTAATCCCAGAACCTCTAACCAGCAATATATAGACGTATTTAAAAATTTAAAAATAGTCCAGGAAGACATATCCAAGATTCAGGTTAATTGAGCTATAACCCACTCCAAATAAATATGAGAAGCTATAAAGTCCCTAGAAAGTAACAAAAATATAGTTATTAGGCCTGAGGATAAGGGGGGAGGGTTGGTAATTCTTACCAAGGCTCAGTATAATCAGGAAATGCAACAGTTGTTACAAGACAACACTACATATAAAGAATTGCAAGGAGAATCAACTAAAAAAGTAAAGGCTAAGTTAACAAAACTAAGCCAAAAAGGAAGTAAAGATAGTATTTTGAACAAAAAGGAGGCCAGATACCTGATTCCCAAAGTACCCAGAATACCTGTTAGTTATCAGGTTCCAAAGATCCACAAAAATGCAGTTGACACCTCCCCCCAGGGATACCTATAATTAATGGTATCAAATCATTGTACTCCAGGTTGGGGGAGTACATTGACTACTTCCGACAACACATAGCCACAAAAGGGAAAGTCTTCCTTAAGGATAGTAGGGATCTCATTAATTTATTAAAAGTCACCAACATAACAGAACATACCTTGTTAGTAACGGTTGATGTAGAATCTCTCTACATAATATCAAACAAAAAGATGCGACCAGGTGAGCGCTCCATAAGTACTCCAACCTAGAAACTGCTCAAAAGGAATTTATATTAGAGGGGTTGGAAATGGCCATGGCCAATAACTACTTCAGGTATAATGGCATGTACTATAACCAGATTAAGGGAGTGGCCATTGGGGCTAGGTATGCCTCAAGTGTTGCCACCATTTTTCTCAACAAATAGGAAGAGGAGGAAATATTCCAGGAAAATCTACTGCAACTCAAAAGAGATTTATTGAAGACATTTTCATAGTATGGGAGGGGGCTCTATGTGATCTGAAGCTATTTTTTACATCTATGAATGTTAATGCTTATAACATTAAATTCACTAATAACATCCAAAAAGAGGTCATACAATTCCTGGATCTGGAGATCGTTCGGAATGGAGAAAAATTAGACACAAGAACTCACTTCAAAGGAACGGACAGGAATGGTTACATCTCCAAAATTGTTAAAGGCAATATCTAAGGGCTAGTTCATGAGGATAAGGAGGAACTGTATCAAAAGGGAGGATTACAATGTACAAGAAAGTGGAATTAGACAAAATCAAAGATCAGTTTGGCAATATGAACCTGGATGAATTACTATGTCCTGGATCCAATAAGGATCCAAGAATGGAATTGGCATTCATCACGGGCTATACCTTGCAGTACAAAGAAATAGAAAAGATCTTTAGGAAAAATTGTCCTATCCTATTAAGAGACCAATCCCTCAAACAAATTCTACCACACAAATCAAGTGTCAGGGATCGGTGGTTCTGCCGCGATGCGCTGGGCAGCGCATGCGCAGAACACCGATGCACCCTAGCCAGCGAGCATCGGTGGTTCTGCCGCGATGTGCTGGGCAGCGCATGCACAGAACACCGATGCACCCTAGCCAGTGAGCAGCGGGACCTGGGCGATCGCGACGGCCGCGCATGCGCACTCACGATCGCGGACACGCGCCTGGCACCAATGACAGCGCAGGGCGGGCTATTCAAACAGGACAGGAGGTATGTCAAATTGCCGTTTGGTCTTATCTGCTTTGTTCCTGATATCTGATCCTGTGAATCTTCTGTTGCTGACCTCTGCATTGCTCCTGACCCTGCTGACCGTCTTCTGTTTAACCCCTGGCTTGCCTGACCATCCTTCTGCCTGATCCTCTGTACTGCGCTGCCCGTTAGTTACTAAACCCAGCTTGTGACCCTGACCATTCTCTGCCTGCTCCTCCGGTACCTCGCTGCCCGCACTTTGCTGACCTGGCCTGCCTGACTATGCCTTATGTTACCCAGACGATCCATCCATCCATCCCGCATGGATCTGTCCCTGTTACCACGTCTGTCAGCCTGTTCACGTCAGGCTCCTTTCCCCGCACACCTCTGACGATGCTCTCTATCATTGCCGGACGTACTCAGGGGTCGCAACCTGGTCTTAGTCTACTCCAAATCCATCCCCACCATCAGGGGCCCTGGTGAATAAGCAGATTGGGACTTAGACCCCGCCCCCTGAGGAACCCCATGCTGTGGTCTGCTAGAGACGCTGCCAGGCAGTGCTTAACACCAAGGTTCATCTACAAGCAGGCACTGGGACTTAGACATATTATTTCCAAAAATGTGGTGGAACCCCTCAAAAGGCCCTCCACCTCCTTGGATGTTAAAGGTTCCTTCAAGTGCGGCAGATGTAAGGCTTGTAGAAAAGTAAGGGATATGACCCAAAGATCTCAGGTAACAGGAATAACCTACCCCATTAAGAAGATTATCACGTGTGACTCTAGATATGTCATTATCTGTTAATCTGTCCATTTAAACTGCTGTATATAGGTAGAACAACCAGGAAACTATCCATACATATAGGTGAACACATCAAACATATCAAGAATGGATACAGAAAACGTAGTGTTTCTAATCATTTCTGACTCAAACATAACAAAGACCCTAGCCTACTCCAGCTATGGGGAATTGCTAAAGTCTCCAGGCACTGGAGGGCCACAAACATGGGTCTAAAATTACCCCAGATGGAAACCCAATGGATCCATAAATTACAGACTTTGGACCCGAAGGGATATTGACCTAAATTGTTTTCTCACAGGCAACTGAAGAGAAATCCTTGCACTCCCAAGAGAATAGTTGGGTTCACATTAACTATCACTTTACTTCCAGAAGAATTTTCTTAGATCCACCCCCCACAGGTAACAAGTGGAGGGAAAAGGTGGGAAACTGCAGTTTGCTGGAGCAATCCTATACCATTAATGCAATCTGTGTAAATAGTGCCCCGCATTGGTTTGGGAAACACCACCACCCCATAGTTTGGTAAGGAGGGTCACCAGTTGTTTATGGTTGCCCACCCCCATGGGTAGTCTGTTCTATCAGAGAATTTCAGCCAATTCTATAATCAAATATACATTCAGTTACACTTAGCCCTACCCCCAACAAGGGTTATTGGGGAGCATCAGGCATAGTTAGACTAATTAACATAAAGGTGCCTACCCTTTTAAGAGCAACCCCCATTCAGAGTCTAATTTAGTAACGGAGTACAATCCACTCCACATCATGGCATGAGCTTTAGGGACCATATGCACAATTGTTTTAAAAGAGTCCCCCCCCCCATAGATATAATATCTAAAAAACAGCTTAATAAGAGGATGTTCACAGTCCCCAATGAGAAAATTAGTTCTTGGAATAAATTTTATAAACTTTATAAATTTTAGATATGTATTTTAATATTCTTATTTTGTACTTACATTATTTAATTTCTATTTTTATGTTAATTTTAATATTAATTTACGTTTGTATTTTAATTTGGCATTTGTTAAGGGTTTAACTCTTCAAACCATGTATTAAGATGTTTGTTTATATAATTAAAAAAAAAAAAGATTTCTCATTTTTGTTTGCACTGCATGTCACTCTGTAATGTGGTTGTGCCATTTGTTACCATGCCAGTATATGCAGCCTAATTTTCAATAATATAGTGTATATATCATTATCTTCTCTATTATTTTCCACCATTCTAACATGGTCGGCCATGTTCCTGGAACCATCTAATTAGAATCAGAGATAAAATTTGTTTCTATCCAATCATGAGCCAGGTATTATTATATATAGTGAACCTGGATATGGCGGTCGTCACTTCCTGAAGACGCCACTGGGTGAAACGTACATCATGAAAAATGAAGCGTCACTAAGTCTCTTCCGGGTTCGGGGATGGGAAGTTCAGCCATAGCAAAAGCGAGGCTTGGAGTGCACATTGACCATCTTTGACATTCACAACCTGCAGATACTGGTGCCGGTATTATAGGCACTGTTCCATGTGAGTGCAAAATCCTTTGTTTTTTGCTCAAAATGTGTATTTAATAAATGCTACACTTAGGAAGATTTTATATCTGTCTAGTTTATCTGAGCGGCCTGGCATTACATCTCCTTAAGGATTATTCCGCATTGAATACCTAGATGAATCAGAGCGTTTGCTGAAAATCCCATTGCCTTAGCTTTTGGCCTCATCAGTGGAGAGATGCTGGAGGGGAGCAACATTCTAGGAAAGTCTGAGAGGATGGTTCCCTATATGACCAACAAGCGCGTCTGACCACTTTAATTGGGACCAAAAGGTCTGGTGAGTGAGCAATATATATATAACTTACCAGCACGTGATGAAGATACAAAATCACTCACTTATTTGGGTCACATCACAGAGGAATAGAAAGGACTGTCACTTCTTTCAAAACCTAAATTCACTTTTGGACTTTTATTGGTTTATGAGCTTTTTTGTGTTCTTTGTAAAGTTAGTGGAAAATATAGCACCCACTATAGATGCAATATATAAAATATAACGGTTTGTTTTAGAAGCATGTTGTGAAACAAGCCTCCTATATGCTCATGCACATTATTTATGTAGCGCCTGTCCATTTATAAATGTTGGTTTGCACAAGTGTGGTTATCCACCTATTAGGGGCAGCTGCATATTTTATTCAATTTATTTGTAATTATTTATGATACATTAGGTGTCATAACAATAATCTCTAATTCAGTTACAAGTAGTTTAACCACTTGCAAACCTGCCACAGTTCATATACTGCAGCCAGGCAGCAGCTACAGGCACCACAATGTACTGGCTCGTCACTGCCTGTTTTCTGATTTGGGGTGCGTGCGCATGCCCCTGCCTGGCTACTTCCCTGTGATTTGACACAACAGAAGTCTGTCAGAAGATTTCAGTCAAAGATTCATGGCTTGAACCTGCTGATTGGCTGTGTCAAATCACAGCCAAGAGCTATGTGTTGATAAACAACACAGGGCTGTGTACAGAGGGAACAATCACTTTGTTTCTTTTCCCTGCTAAGCACTCACTCACTTTTTCACCCCATTTTTGGGAGGTGGGGTTCCCCTTAAAAGTCATACCAGGCCTAAAGGGCCTGCTATGGCTTTTAGTGGGAACCCCACGCACTTTTTAAAAAAAATTACTGTGGGGTCCCTCCTAACCTTCCTACCATACCTAAAGAGCCTGAATGGATTAGGGGGGGAACCTACGCTGATTTTTTAAAATAAAAATGTCAGTCTTGCTACGACAGGTTCTATACATTTCACAGAAGTGCAAGTTTACAGGTAGTTTAAGGGGACCCCCCTTTTATGGCCAATAACTTATATATAAGCCTTCAAAATGGGCCTTTTGAATTTACAAGTTCAAGTCCCATTGACTTGCATTGAGTTTGAAGTTCGCAGTGGAACGTTCATTATGTTGGAGCGTTCAACCGCGCACAAGAACGCAGGGGTGTATGTAAAACAAGATATGCAGCGCTAATAAAGTTACTAGGAACAAGTGGAAAATCAGAACATGAATAGCACAATAACATAAGTGAAAAAACTCAGTCCATATTGCATGGTGAGATAAAGTGATAGGTGCAATTGTCCAAATAATCCATGGTCAGAGATAATCGTGACTCTTGTGATCTCGTGATTGTACAAATAGTGCACTAACCAGATAGCGCATGAAATGCGCATGGAGCAATTAAGACCCGCTCCTGGTGCTCTGGACTTGTGATATTAGGAGGATGTCATCTGCAGGTTGGCCACCAGATGTCATCAATCCAGGTATATTCGTAAGTCATCCACCAGAAAAATCATCAGCGGGGGAGGGGGTAATCACACATCACTCCAAACCAACAGGAACCTTCAAAAGCGGGCTCCCATGCAATAGATGAGACCCAGAGAAGCTTCTAATAGTGTAGTATATCTTTAATAAGCAAAACTTACAGCATGTACAGTTAATGGATAAACTTACATCCAGAAAAGAATCTGGCCACCAGGGTGTCAGTCAGGATAGCCTTGTGGTATGAGTACACAGGTCAGGGGCACCTCCCTAACGCGGAAGTGTTTTTACACGAAACGCGTTAGTGAGGTGCCCCTGACCTGTGTACTCATACCACAAGGCTATCCTGACTGACACCCTGGTGGCCAGATTCTTTTCTGGATGTAAGTTTATCCATTAACTGTACATGCTGTAAGTTTTGCTTATTAAAGATATACTACACTATTAGAAGCTTCTCTGGGTCTCATCTATTGCATGGGAGCCCGCTTTTGAAGGTTCCTGTTGGTTTGGAGTGATGTGTGATTACCTCCTCCCCCGCTGATGATTTTTCTGGTGGATGACTTACGAATATACCTGGATTGATGACATCTGGTGGCCAACCTGCAGATGACATCCTCCTAATATCACAAGTCCAGAGCACCAAGAGCGGGTCTTAATTGCTCCATGCGCATTTCATGCGCTATCTGGTTAGTGCACTATTTGTACAATCACGAGATCACAAGAGTCACGATTATCTCTGACCATGGATTATTTGGACAATTGCACCTATCACTTTATCTCACCATGCAATATGGACTGAGTTTTTCACCTATGTTATTGTGCTATTCATGTTCTGATTTTCCACTTGTTCCTAGTAACTTTATTAGCGCTGCATATCTTGTTTTACATGTTCTCATTTGGGTTCCAAAGGTTACCTTTTATGCTAGCTGCTTTATTCCTACGTTCCCAGCGCTCTATTATCAACTTATACAAGAACACAGGGGTGTTTGGCCCATCACTAATCAGCACATACACATTTAGGGCAAGACAGAGATGGTAGTTTACCTATTCTAAAAATTACTGAAGGAGTATAGTATAAACCATCCAAAAACTTTACTTGAATAACTTAATCTCTGGAGAAAATGACAATGTGGTCTTTGAAAACAGAATTTCCTGCCAGGCAATCTGTCCTCTTTATTGACAATATTTTACTACCACAGTGTTATCACTGGTAGTATTATAGGATTTTTTTAATGCTTGTATCATAATTTACAAATCCATAGATGCAAATCATAGTCAGAGCTAAATAGTTCTCTATAATGTACAGTACAAACAAGCACACTGACATAGTGTAGTAGCTTACTGTCTTTATTACCACAAATGTTGAAAACTCTACTTACATACATTAAAGTGCAATTATGGGCAAAATAAAAAAATCACATACTGTATATGCTGCAGTTTTACTGTATGTTGATCCTTTATTATACAACTTCCTTTAACAGGGTGCTCTTTCTGCCATGAAATCACACATCAGTGTTTTCATCTTGTCTCTAGTCTTAGGTGAGTTAGATGTAAACACTGCTATGCTAATGCTAAGGATAGATAGTTATCATACTGTATGTGTCATTTTTTATTTTGCCCATAGTTATACTTTAAGTTATATAGACACCCATAAAAATAGTGAAAAAAAGTGCCTAAATATCCATAACAGTATAATAATCCATGGTTTTTATAACATGCCCAATAGTTTCCTTCCCAAAGTTACTGTTTGTGTCTTAGCTAATATGTTTCAGGGGCATGATCTCTTTATCAGAGCCTGGGAATATGGCATTAAAGTGATTGTAAAGGCTAAAGATTTTTTACTTTAATGCATTCTCTGAAGAAAATGTCGATGGCCAGTATTCCTAGGATACTTGATATCACAAATCAAGACCGACACCTCCGGGCTCCCAGAGCTTCTTTATAAAGGTGTAAAGACATGAACTAAAAAAATAAAGTACATACCCTTCATGTACCCATACCTAAACAGTGATACATCCCCCAGAGTCATACATTTTCTTCCCATTTATAATACAAATGAAGACCAGGCACCCAACAATACTTTGGCTCCCACCTCACTATTGCTCCCTGTTAATGTTTTCGCCTTGAAGTAGCCACCCTGTTGCCTAGCAATGATGGTCTGAAATGAATCCCAACGTCTATTTAGGGTAGGTAGGGGAGACATGACATTCTTGTTCAGCTGAAAGACACAAATTCCTTGCAGCCACAAGCTAATTTCAGTCAGAGCACTATGTTCCTCATCTGTACTGTATGTCTTTGGTATATGGGACCTTATTTTACTTCTTTTTGATTGTCCTTCCCAGGGCTAGTAAAATATTGGGTATATCTTTGCTTTTCAGCCATGAGCTGAGGAAAACATGTAGCATTTTATAATAATGAATCTTCCCACTCCTTCCACAATCCAGTGGCAGTTTCAGCCCTAGCACTAGTAGAACACTGGCTTTTTAATGATGTCCTCCTTTGTGGCTGCAGTAAAGGAAGCCAATGAGTGGGATGAAGTTAATCCACAGATGGGAAAGGTTTATAATTATTACCCTGATCTGACAAAGGATCTTCCCTGATTTCCATTAATGCCGGAGATCAAAGAGTTCACTGAAAAATGAAGGCAGACTATTGATAATATGGTGAACCTACTGAGCAAATGCCAAAAGCTCTATCCATTTAAGTCAGGTGACTCTGAATCATTGAATTTTCCACCAGGGGTGGACACTTCGGTGTAGAGGAACTACACTTCTGTCCATGGAAAAGTAAATTTAACCCTTTCACTGCCAGGGTCATTTTTGGCTTCTTTTCACTCATATTTAAAATATTTTTTTAAAATATAAGATCACCTTTCATGACATGTTACATGTTACACCCATATGCAGGGTGTAACATGTTATGAAAGCACCACCACCTGCATATCCCCCCCCATCTATCAAATGTTTAAAAAAGTGGCTGTGTGGGGCTCACTCCTCTGTGAATGAGAAATTACAAGTCTTGACAGCCTTGGTGGCTGTTGGCTTGTAGTTCCCAATGAACTACCATGGCACTGTGGAGCACCGTGGTAGTTCATTGGATCTTCCTAACAGTATATCTGCTTACTCGTATATACCGTGCAGGCAAGCAAACATACTGATAAATCTAAAGGAGACCTGCATGGCACCAGCGATCTACTGATTGCTGACTGTGGGCTGACTGTGGCACTTACTTCTGTGGCAAGAGTTGTATGTGCATGGTATGAGAACGTCAAAATTACCTTAAAGTCCATTGTGGAGAGCTTTTCAATTGTACTGGCATTGCAAGAGCTTATGTGGTTTTGTGGCCAAGACAGCTTGTTTTTGTTTTTGATGACAGCAGTGGCATATATTGCCAAAAAAGACAGTATTTTTCTCTGTCTGGCAGCAGAGATTATACAATGGGCAGAGGGTCATGTACAAGTCCTTTTAGCAAACGACATCCTAGAATCAGAGGTCAGAAACCTTGGGTCACCACATTGTGAATAAAAAAAAATCAAAGTCAAGGCTCAGATTTTTGCAGAAGGTGTTTAAGAATTAAGGGGATATCAACAATAGACCTAATGGTCTCCACAGTCAATTAAAAGGTCCATCTTTTCTTTTCTGGCTGTAATTGCCAGTATACCCTGTGGCAGAATGTACTGTCATGGACTTGCTCTTTTTGTTTATGCATTTTCTCCCAAAAGCCTGATACATAGTTATTGACTCTTTGGAACAAGAGAGTGCATGAAATTGCCATAATACCTTACTGGTCCAGGAGGCCATTGTTATTTCTTCTCATGCATATGGAGATGGCTCTAGCCTGGACTCTTCATTCCATGCAGAGACTATTTTTGCAAGGCACAGGTTTCTTTCTCCCATGAAGAATCTTCTACCGGAAGGCAAATTTCTTTCAGATTCTGTATCACTCCATTTTATAGCTTAGAGGTTGAAAGTGGATATGTAAGGTTCACTTGTTTAGGGTTGTGTTCATTCTGTTCAGCAGTTCATAGAGATACCATCCCTTCTTCTCAGTCAACCCCTTATTGCCAGTGGTCAAGAGTAATATGAAGTGGCCTGCATCCTTGACTCCAGGAAAATTAGTTACTAAATGTACTTTGACAAGTGGAAGGATTTTGGCCCTGAAGAAATCCCTTGAGTTCGTGTCACCTCAGTGCCACAAAGGCTTGTAAGCAACAGGTTGACTTAGATGGACTGGTGTCTTTATTCAACCTTACTAACTATGTAACTATGACATTTCTATCATTTTCATCCTGACAAGTCAACCTGAAAAGGGATTGCTGAAGTAATAACATTTTTAAAGAGACACACTATTGCCAAATTTGTTAGCAACAGTCCTGTAATTTCTTTATAATTGCATCCAGCTAAGGAGGAAGTAAAGTATATTTTACCATTATTTAAGAGTAGGGATAAGGTTAATTAAATGGGTTTCACTATAGTATTTTGGGCTAGTACTTCAAGGTGACATTATTACTAAGGACCTGTGTATCCTATAAGCTAAGAGGATTGAGGACACTTTCAAGAGGTATTTCCACAAAATGAAAATGCTTCTTAGATACTATGATACCAACATGATTAGGAGCACTAGAGCATATAAAACTGCATTGTGCTTGATTTGTTTCTGAGTTCCACACTTCGTCTAATACTGTGAAATAATGTTGCATTCTTTTTCAGTCATTAAAAGTCTCTTATCAGGATTGCTCTGAAAAACATGTTCAAGAAGTGCAAGTTGAAAAACTTAAATATATGGTGTATGACTTCCATTTGTTTGAAGAGGAGAGGATAAGTATAGGTCATTGAAAATTAGGAAGAAATGGAGCTATTTTATTGGCGAATAGTTGCTGCTTTTTGTTTTAGCAAGGATTGTTTGCTAGCAAAGTAAAAAAACCCAGATCTGATTTTAGCTGCCAGTAACCCTAAATACTTACTCGTAATATGATCATCTAAGTATGTTCACACATTGATATGTGATATATACACAAATACAAAATGATAGAAAATAGGCACCTACTCAGAATTACACTATAGGAGTATTTTAAAAAAGCAAAATCCAGGGGCACAAAACATGAATATAAGAAAGCCTTACTTTAAATTCTAAAATCTATTTGATGATTACAAAGGAGGGGCTGTACATAAAAGGCAAGACATAAACAAAACTAACGAGGCCTCAGAAAATTGGAGAAATTTATAAAAAAAGAAATATAAAGTATGCATATGATTAAATATAAATAACAATGTACATCAAAACACCCAATAAAAATTCCAGCTCTAGTTAACCACTTGCCGCCCCTTCCGGTAGTGTTAGCGCCCCTCCGAGATAGTGCCAGATTTCCCGCTAATACACCAGTAATCCCGTCTAACCCCCTGATCGCCCCCCCCAGTTAACCCCTTCACTGCCCTGTCACCAGTGTCATTGATCAGTGAACAGATTTTTACTGATCACTGTATCAGTGTCGCTGGCGACTTCCAATAGTGTTAGCGCCCCTCCCAGATAGCGCCAGTTTGCCCGCCAGTACACCAGTAATCCCATTTAACCCCTTGATCGCCCCCCCCCCCCCAGTTAACCCCTTCACTGCCCTGTCACCAGTGTCATTGATCAGTGAACAGATTTTTACTGATCACTGTATCAGTGTCGCTGGCGACTTCCAATATTGTTAGCGCCCCTCCCAGATAGCGCCAGTTTGCCCGCCAGTACACCAGTAATCCCATTTAACCCCTTGATCAGCCCCCCCCCCCAGTTAACCCCTTCACTGCCCTGTCACCAGTGTCATTGATTACAGTGAACTGATTTTTACTGATCACTGTATTAGTGTCACTGGTGACTTCCGATAGTGTTAGTGCCCCTCCCATATAGCGCCAGTTTGCCCGCTAATGCATACCAAAAACATGTAGCAGAATACATTTTGCCTTAAATTTATGACTAACTTTGAGTTTACGATATATTTTTTATAGATGAAAGTAAAAAATATTGTTTTTTTTCAAAATGTTCATTTTTTTTTGTTTATAGCGCAAAAAAAAAAAGCGCACAGGTGATAAAATACCACCAAAAGAAAGCTCTATTTGTGTGTAAAAGAGGACGTAAATTTCGTTTGGGTACAGCATTGCATGACCGCGCAATTATCAGTTGAATTAGTGCAGCGCTGTATAGCAAAAAAAAGGCATAAATTACAGTATCTATACCATAGTTTGTAGACGCTATAACTTTCACACAAAGCAATCAATATACACTTATTGGGATTTTTTTTACCAAAAACATGTAGCAGAATACATTTGGCTTAAATTTATGACTAACTTTGAGTTGACGATATATTTTTTATAGCTGAAAGTAGAAAATATTTTTTTTTTTCAAAATTTTCGTGTTTTTTTTGTTTATAGCGCAAAAAATAAAAAGCGCACAGATGATAAAATACCATCAAAAGAAAGCTCTATTTGTGTGAAAAAAAGGACGTATATTTCGTTTGGGTACAGCATTGCATGACCGCGCAATTATCATTTGAATTAGTGCAGTGCCAAACAGCAAAAAAAGGCCTGGTCATTAAGGGGGGTAAATCCTCAGGAGCTCAGGTGGTTAAAGTAAACAATGGTCCCTTATTCACAATTGTCCATATACAGTAAATATTGTGACAGCGCAAAGCCCTGCCACAGTGAAAATGACCAGGATTCATATTAAGGCTTACTGTGAGGACCCAAATTATTGTTTCTGAGCAAAGAAAGCTATGTTTTTGGCTTTCTTTGGATCCTGCAGTCCCGGATTGGGGTCTGGAGCTTGAAGGTTCCAAAGTGTCATGTGTAGGATGGAACCTTAAATCCTGTGTCCAGATTTTACTGGATGCCTGCAGTCTGTGTGAGTACTCAAATGTGCAGGGTTGTTATATACCCAAGCCCACGGATAGCTTAGAGCTCCCAGTTGTATCCCAAGATGTGCCCCAGGCAGTAGTCAGGAGAGGGGAGTCAGATTGGCACCTATCAGGGTGTCAGGAGAACCAGGCGCTGTGACTAAAGGATGAGTGATCCAAGAGAAAAAGGGAATATAGGTAATACAGTCAGAGAGACTGGTAAGAAGAGCAGTGGTGCTGCTGACAAGGAAGCCAGGTGGCTTGGCATTTTCAGTTAACTGTTCATGTGGAAGAACCCCTGCATGGACAAATGTTAATAAAAGTGGGCTGCCACGCCCTAAAATATAGTTTTGACTATCTCAACCCATTGGAAAAGCACCTACCACATGAGCATAATCCCCTCAATGCCAATATATACAGTGTGTATATACAATACTGTATATTAGCAAAAGTATTGAGATACCTGCCTTTACACGCACATGAACTTTATTGGCATCCCAGTCTTAGTCCGTAGGGTTCAATATTGCGTTGGCCCACCTTTTGCAGCTATAACAGCTTCAACTCTTCTGGGAACACTGTCCACAAGATTTAGGAGTTTGTCTATAAAAATGTTTGAGCATTCTTCCAGAAGCGCATTTGTGAGGTCAGGCACTGATGTCGGACAAGAAGGCCTGGCTGGCAGTCTCCACTCTAATTCATCCCAAAGGTGTCCTATCGTGGTTGAGGTCAGGACTCTGTGCAGGCCAGTCAAGTTCCTCCACCCCAAACTCTCATCCATGTCTTTATGGACCTTACTTTGTGTACTGGTTCGGTTTGCAGTCATGTTGAAACAGCAAGGGGCCATCCACAAACTGTTCCCACAAAGTTGGAAGCATGAAATTGTTCAAAATGTCTCAGTATGCTGACACCTTAAGAGTTTCCTTCACTGGAACTAAGGGGCCAAACCCAACCCCTGAAAATCAACTCCACACCATAATCCCTTCTTCACCAAACTTTACACTTGGCACAATGCAGTCAGGTGCCAAGTGCCATTCTCCTGGCAAATGCTAAACCCATACACGTCCATCGGATTGCCAGACAGAGAAGCGTGATTTGTCACTCCAGAGAACACATTACCACTGCTCTAGAGACCAGCGGTGGTGTGCTTTGCACCACTGCAGCCGACGCTTTGCATTGCACTTGGTGATGTAAGGCTTGGATGCAGATGCTCGGTCATGGAAACCCATTCCATGAAGCTCTCTATGCATTGTTGTTGTGCTAATCTGAAGGCCACACAAAGTTTGGAGGTCTTTAGCTATGGACTCGGCAGACAGTTGGCGACTTCTACGCACTGTGCACTTCAGCATGCACTGACCCTGCTCTGTCATTTTACATGGCCTACCACTTCGTGGCTGAGTTGCTGTTGTTCCCAGTTGCTTCCACCTATTTATAATACCACTAAAAGTTGACCATGGAATATTTAATAGCAAGGAAATTTCACAAATGGACTTACTGCACAGGTGGCAACCTATCACAGTACCATGCTTGAATTCACTGAGCTCCTGAAAGTGACTCATTCTTTCATAAATGTATGTAGAAGCAGTCTGCAAGCAGTCTGGTGCTTGATTTTGTACATCTGTAGCCGTGGAGATGATTGGGATACCTGAATCCAATGATTTGGCGGGGTATCCCAATATATTTGGCAATATAGTGTATATATAGTGTGTTTATATAATGCTGTGCTTCACAACTGATCCAATATGTTGAAACAGTCCCAAAGTTCAACTGGCACTGCAATAGAATATTGTACAGAATATAGGGCGTGCAGATGGAAATAAAGCACTGATTACGGAAAGGTTCAATAAGGACACTTAAGGACACTTACATATGCCACCCTGCACCCATGCACAGTAGCTGTATGCATACTTACACACATTCCAGAGGTACTTGTATAGCGCCTGCTGGGTGAGATGTATTCAAGTGAATAGGGCAATTCTGTAAGCACTCCACAACCACATACAATGCATATGGTTGCACGCTCTAGTATAGGATTCAAGGGGTTAAAACAGGCTTTGATGAGACAATACAACACCTCCTCACCACCTGTCAAATGCTCTCCAAAAAGTTCTTTGAAAAGCAATCTGAACACATATCACTCTTCAGAGGCCAACACTGGTGTGAACGAACCCTTAAATATTCCTGTGGGTGGTGGGAAACTCAAACAAAACTCCATGCCTTTTACAATGCTGGACCACTGCTAAACTTCACCTCACTGATCACAAAGTTAGGTCTTTTACACGAGTGGCAAAAAATCTGCATTTCTGTTCACCTCTATAGAATTACAAGATGCTCTTGGGTGGGTAAAACAGAGAGAAGGCTGTCCTATAAAGGTGGAGATACATGGAGAGGATGAAGACAGCTAAACATCACACAATCAGGAACTGTCATGACTACTGCAGTTGCTGTCAGAAAATACGACCATCCATTTGCTTACTCCACAGCCAGCAACAGCAGTCCTCACAGTGACACAGTCCAATTTATAAATAGTCCCATTCCCAGTGTCCATCAGTGAAGTGGTTGCAGTTCCAGTAAGTTCCATCAGGAAAAAAGCCCTGTGAAAACCACATTCACTGTTAAAACTATGTTCATTTGAGAAAAAGTTTACATTCTTCTCCTGTTACTTTTCTTGTCAGTTTGAAAACAAACATAAATTTGACCCCACTAACAGCAAACAATGTTCAGTTCATGTTCCCTGCTTTTCTTAAAATCGCACATTGGTAGCTGTAGGTAACCTCAGTCAGTGCAGGGCTGTTAAAAGTGCAATATTCTTGGTGTGGCCTGCATTCAAAGAGTAGTGACAGATGGCAAAATCAACTTGATTACCATTCACCACACCACAAAAATCATTAAGAGTGTTGTAATCTCCAGTGAAAAAATAACCATCAGAGTGGTTAATTAGTCGACCATAACCAGCACACAGGCATGTAGAAAAAAAAGCAGCTAGAAATTAGCTTGGGCATCCTCTGAACTCATCAATTTTTTTTTTTCATTTCCTCCACATGGAAATAAATTGGGGGGATGCTGATGACATCAGTGCCCTTATATGGACACATGACCATATTTAGCTAATGACATTAACTAAATATAGGAATGTGTTTATAAAAGGGCACCAAATTCATCAGCATCCCACTTTTTGTTTTTTACATAATTGAACATTCTGTTACCGTATTTATGTAGTACTTTGATTTTTACTGTGATGTAAATTACAAGTTTGAATAATTCTATTTATTTGTTACAAGATGAGGATATTGAATGTGCTATGCTCTTAGTATGGAATGCTAGGAATGTTGGGAGATGTAGTCTGGGCCACATTAGGTGACACTAAAGTAGCTGAGCTCATGAACTACAAGCCCCAATAAACCATGAAGGCAGGAAGAATTCCAAGAAGGATATACACTCACTGGCCACTTCATTAGGTACGCCTTGCTAGTACCAGGTTGCCTTCAGAACTGCCTTCCATGATGAGAATCTCCCATTCCACTACTTCCCAAAGGTGCTCTATTGGATTGAGATCTGGTGATTGTAGAGGCCATTGGAGTACAGTGAACTCATTGTCATGTTCAAGAAACCAGTTTGAGATAATTTGAGCATGATGTAACATGATGCATTATCCTGCTGTAAGTAGCTATCAGAAGATGGGTACACTGTAGTCATAAAGAGATGGACATGGTCAGCAACAATACTTGGGTAGGCCGTGGCGTTTAAACAATGCTTATTTGGTATTAAGGGGCCCAAGAAAATAACCCCCACACCATTACACCACCACCAGCCTGAGCCATTGATACAAAGCAGGATGGATCCATGCTTTCATGTTGTTTACGCCAAATTCTGACCCTACCATCTGAATGTTGCAGCTGAAATCGAGACTCCTCAGACTAGGCAACGTTTTTCCAATCTTCTTTGATCTAACTTTGGTGAGCCTGTACGAATTGTAGCCTCCTTTTCCTGTTCTTAGCTGACAGGAGTGGCACTTGGTGTGATCTTCTGCTGCTGTAGCCCATCTGCTTCAAGGTTCAACATGTTGTGCATTCAGAGTAGGTATTCTGCTTACCTTGGTTGTAACTAGTGGTTATTTGAGTTACTGTTCCTTTCTATCATTTTGAACTGGACAAGTCTGCACATTCTCCTCTGACATCAACAAGAAATTTTCGTCATCACAACTGCCACTCACTGGATATTTTCTATTTTTCGGACCATTCTCTGTTAACCCTAGAGATGGTTGTGCGTGAAAATCCCAGTAGATTGGCAGTTTTTTAAATACTCAGACCACTCCATCTGGCACCAATGACCATACCACGTTCAAAGTCACTTACCTCCCCTTTCTTCCCCATGTTGATGCTTGGTTTGAACGTCAGCAAGTCATCTGTCAGGGCAGGAGCAGTGGAATGGGCAGGCAGGCCTAATGGTAGGGTCACGCAGCGACTGACGACAGACTCTACTCACAGACCAGAGTCCCTCAGGGCATGGAGTCTAAGCCCCAGGCTGCCCTTCACCAGGGCCCCTGATGGTGGGGATGGATTCAGCAATGGGCCAACTACGGCCCGGCGGACCTTTTAATCCGGCCCGCGGAGCTAGGCTCCTCTCACAGTCCGCCGTGTAGCATGAAAATCTGTCTCCTATGAGGATCTGTCCCCCTCGACGTATCTGCGCATGTGCCGGAGATCGCCGATCGGCTGCTAATGCCTGAAACTGGCACATAGGCAGATACGTCGAGGGGGACAGATCCTCATAGGAGACAGATTTTCATGCTACACCGGAACGGGCGCGGGAGCACGACGAGAGGAACGCGCGGAGCAAAGGTAAGTGAATTGACACAGGGGGGACTTAGGGACTTAATATGGGGAATGAATTACTATATGGGGGATGAATTACTAAGGGGGATGAATTACTATAGGGGGGATGAATTACTATAAGGGGGATGAATTACTATGGGGGATGAATTACTATAGGGGGGATGAATTACTATGTGGGGGATGAATTACTATGGGGGATGAATTACTATATGGGGGATGAATTACTATAGGGGGGATGAATTACTATATGGGGGATGAATTACTATGGGGGATGAATTACTATGGGGGATGAATTACTATATGGGGGACTTGGGGACTTAATATGGGGAATGAATTACTATATGGGGGATGAATTACTATGGGGGATGAATTACTATAGGGGGGATGAATTACTATAGGGGGGATGAATTACTATATGGGGGATGAATTACTATATGGGGGATGAATTACTATGGGGGATGAATTACTATGTGGGGGATGAATTACTATATGGGGGATGAATTACTATATGGGGGATGAATTACTATGGGGGATGAATTACTATGGGGGAGGAATTACTATGGGGGAGGAATTACTATATGGGGGATGAATTACTATATGGGGGATGAATTACTATATGGGGGATGAATTACTATGGGGGATGAATTACTATATGGGGGATGAATTACTATGGGGGATGAATTACTATATGGGGGATGAATTACTATGGGGGATGAATTACTATATGGGGGATGAATTACTATAGGGGGGATGAATTACTATATGGGGGATGAATTACTATAGGGGGGGTGAATTACTATGGGGGATGAATTACTATGGGGGATGAATTACTATATGGGGGATGAATTACTATATGGGGGATGAATTACTATGGGGGATGAATTACTATGGGGGATGAATTACTATGGGGGATGAATTACTATATGGGGGATGAATTACTATGGGGGATGAATTACTATATGGGGGATGAATTACTATGGGGGATGAATTACTATATGGGGGATGAATTACTATGGGGGATGAATTACTATATGGGGGATGAATTTACATGGGGGATGAATTACTATGGGGGATGAATTACTATAGGGGGGATGAATTACTATGGGGGATGAATTACTATATAGGGGATGAATTACTATAGGGGGGATGAATTACTATGGGGGATGAATTACTATATGGGGGATAAATTACTATATGGGGGATAAATTACTATGGGGGATGAATTACTATGGGGGATGAATTACTATATGGGGGATGAATTACTATGGGGGATGAATTACTATATGGGGGATGAATTACTATGGGGGATAAATTACTATGGGGGATGAATTACTATATGGGGGATGAATTACTATATGGGGGATGAATTACTATGGGGGATGAATTACTATGGGGGATGAATTACTATATGGGGGATGAATTACTATGGGGGATGAATTACTATATGGGGGATGAATTACTATGGGGGATGAATTACTATGGGGGATGAATTACTATATGGGGGATGAATTACTATAGGGGGGATGAATTACTATATGGGGGATGAATTACTATAGGGGGGGTGAATTACTATGGGGGATGAATTACTATGGGGGATGAATTACTATGGGGGATGAATTACTATATGGGGGATGAATTACTATGGGGGATGAATTACTATGGGGGATGAATTACTATGGGGGATGAATTACTATATGGGGGATGAATTACTATGGGGGATGAATTACTATATGGGGGATGAATTACTATGGGGGATGAATTACTATATGGGGGATGAATTACTATATGGGGGATGAATTACTATATGGGGGATGAATTTACATGGGGGATGAATTACTATGGAGGATGAATTACTATAGGGGGGATGAATTACTATGGGGGATGAATTACTATATGGGGGATGAAATACTTTAGGGGGGATGAATTACTATAGGGGGGATGAATTACTATGGGGGATGAATTACTATATGGGGGATGAATTACTATGGGGGATGAATTACTATGGGGGATGAATTACTATATGGGGGATGAATTACTATATGGGGGATGAATTACTATGGGGTATGAATTACTATATGGGGGATGAATTACTATAGGGGGGGGTGAATTACTATGGGGGATGAATTACTATGGGGGATGAATTACTATATGGGGGATGAATTACTATATGGGGGATGAATTACTATGGGGGATGAATTACTATGGGGGATGAATTACTATATGGGGGATGAATTACTATGGGGGATGAATTACTATATGGGGGATGAATTACTATGGGGGATGAATTACTATATGGGGGATGAATTACTATGGGGGATGAATTACTATATGGGGGATGAATTTACATGGGGGATGAATTACTATGGGGGATGAATTACTATAGGGGGGATGAATTACTATGGGGGATGAATTACTATATAGGGGATGAATTACTATAGGGGGGATGAATTACTATAAGGGGGATGAATTACTATGGGGGATGAATTACTATATGGGGGATAAATTACTATGGGGGATGAATTACTATGGGGGATGAATTACTATATGGGGGATGAATTACTATGGGGGATGAATTACTATATGGGGGATGAATTACTATGGGGGATGAATTACTATGGGGGATGAATTACTATGGGGGATGAATTACTATATGGGGGATGAATTACTATATGGGGGATGAATTACTATGGGGTATGAATTACTATATGGGGGATGAATTACTATTGGGGATGAATTACTATGGGGGATGAATTACTATATGGGGGATGAATTACTATATGGGGGATGAATTACTATGGGGGATGAATTACTATGGGGGGGATGAATTACTATAAGGGGGATCAATTACTATGGGGGATGAATTACTATAGGGGGGATGAATTACTATGTGGGGGATGAATTACTATGGGGGATGAATTACTATATGGGGGATGAATTACTATAAGGGGGATGAATTACTATGGGGGATGAATTACTATAGGGGGGATGAATTACTATGTGGGGGATGAATTACTATGGGGGATGAATTACTATATGGGGAATGAATTACTATATGGGGGATGAATTACTATGGGGGATGAATTACTATAGGGGGGATGAATTACTATAAGGGGGATGAATTACTATGGGGGATGAATTACTATAGGGGGGATGAATTACTATGTGGGGGATGAATTACTATGGGGGATGAATTACTATATGGGGGATGAATTACTATAGGGGGGATGAATTACTATATGGGGGATGAATTACTATGGGGGATGAATTACTATGGGGGATGAATTACTATATGGGGGACTTGGGGACTTAATATGGGGAATGAATTACTATATGGGGGATGAATTACTATGGGGGATGAATTACTATAGGGGGGATGAATTACTATAGGGGGGATGAATTACTATATGGGGGATGAATTACTATATGGGGGATGAATTACTATGGGGGATGAATTACTATGTGGGGGATGAATTACTATATGGGGGATGAATTACTATATGGGGGATGAATTACTATGGGGGATGAATTACTATGGGGGAGGAATTACTATGGGGGAGGAATTACTATATGGGGGATGAATTACTATATGGGGGATGAATTACTATATGGGGGATGAATTACTATGGGGGATGAATTACTATATGGGGGATGAATTACTATGGGGGATGAATTACTATATGGGGGATGAATTACTATGGGGGATGAATTACTATATGGGGGATGAATTACTATAGGGGGGATGAATTACTATATGGGGGATGAATTACTATAGGGGGGGTGAATTACTATGGGGGATGAATTACTATGGGGGATGAATTACTATATGGGGGATGAATTACTATGGGGGATGAATTACTATGGGGGATGAATTACTATGGGGGATGAATTACTATGGGGGATGAATTACTATATGGGGGATGAATTACTATGGGGGATGAATTACTATATGGGGGATGAATTACTATGGGGGATGAATTACTATATGGGGGATGAATTTACATGGGGGATGAATTACTATGGGGGATGAATTACTATAGGGGGGATGAATTACTATGGGGGATGAATTACTATATAGGGGATGAATTACTATAGGGGGGATGAATTACTATGGGGGATGAATTACTATATGGGGGATAAATTACTATATGGGGGATAAATTACTATGGGGGATGAATTACTATGGGGGATGAATTACTATATGGGGGATGAATTACTATGGGGGATGAATTACTATATGGGGGATGAATTACTATGGGGGATGAATTACTATGGGGGATGAATTACTATATGGGGGATGAATTACTATGGGGGATGAATTACTATGGGGGATGAATTACTATATGGGGGATGAATTACTATGGGGGATGAATTACTATATGGGGGATGAATTACTATGGGGGATGAATTACTATGGGGGATGAATTACTATATGGGGGATGAATTACTATAGGGGGGATGAATTACTATATGGGGGATGAATTACTATAGGGGGGGTGAATTACTATGGGGGATGAATTACTATATGGGGGATGAATTACTATGGGGGATGAATTACTATATGGGGGATGAATTACTATAGGGGGGATGAATTACTATATGGGGGATGAATTACTATAGGGGGGGGGGGGTGAATTACTATATGGGGGATGAATTACTATGGGGGATGAATTACTATGGGGGATGAATTACTATATGGGGGATGAATTACTATGGGGGATGAATTACTATGGGGGATGAATTACTATATGGGGGATGAATTACTATGGGGGATGAATTACTATATGGGGGATGAATTACTATGGGGGATGAATTACTATATGGGGGATGAATTACTATGGGGGATGAATTACTATATGGGGGATGAATTTACATGGGGGATGAATTACTATGGGGGATGAATTACTATAGGGGGGATGAATTACTATGGGGGATGAATTACTATATGGGGGATGAATTACTATAGGGGGGATGAATTACTATAGGGGGGATGAATTACTATAGGGGATGAATTACTATATGGGGGATAAATTATTATGGGGGATGAATTACTATGGGGGATGAATTACTATATGGGGGATGAATTACTATATGGGGGATGAATTACTATGGGGTATGAATTACTATATGGGGGATGAATTACTATTGGGGATGAATTACTATGGGGGATGAATTACTATATGGGGGATGAATTACTATATGGGGGATGAATTACTATGAATGAATTACTATGGGGGATGAATTACTATATGGGGGATGAATTACTATGGGGGATGAATTACTATATGGGGGATGAATTACTATGGGGGATGAATTACTATGGGGGATGAATTACTATATGGGGGATGAATTACTATATGGGGGATGAATTACTATGCTTACTATGGGGGAATATTACTATACTTACTATGGATGACACATACACATCATTCATCTACTCTTGGTCCGGCCCCCGGGTCCAATATATGAACCCATTGCGGCCCTCAAGTCAAAAAGTTTGCCCACCCCTGGGATGGATTTGACGCAGCCTGAGACCAGGTCGCGGCCCCCGAGTAACCCCAGCTGCGGTAACGACTGCCGCCAATGGCGTACATCTGGTGGGAGCCAGATGGAAAATGAATAGCGTGGTCGGAAAGGCCGGGTCGATAACAACGGAGCAAACAGTACAAGACGGTAGACAAGAATACTCAGGTCACAAACTGGGTTCAGCAACGGGAGGTCAGGTAATGGGATAAAGCAGAGAATAGTCTTGTCCAAGCCGAGTCGGTTACCAGGAGAGCAACGAGAACAGAACAAGAGCTTGCTGCAAAGGAACATACAGGACACGAATACAAAGAGCAACTGCAGACAGCAGGCTTAAATGTGATCAGCCACACCCTTCTGGAGGAGGAGCCGCAGAGGTCTGAAAGCATAAAGGCTCCCACCATGCTTTGCAGGAACTTAAGATGGATGCCAGCACATGGAGCAACACAATCTCTGAGGAAAGGTAGGACCTTGACATCATCTTAGCCATATCTAGATGCCTAAGTGCATTGAGTTGCTACCATGTGGTTGACTGATTAGCAATTTGTGTTACCAAGCAATTGGACAGGTGTACCTAATAAAGAGGCTGGTGAGTGTATATTAAAAAGTCCAGGAAAGGGGTTGAACTGTTCTTGCCAGCAAGTGTGGGTCTGAAACAGTGCTCCAGGGAAGCTGTGGAGAGGAAGACAGAGAGGCTTGGTTACTTGAAACAGCCACTGAGTCGCCGCCAGATCTGTGTATCTCAGGCATCCCATTGGAACAGCATTCTGCCAATAACTACCAGCAAGACTGCACATCCAGTTCTTCCTCCTGTTCTGGGTCCACAGTTCATTTGGTTTCCACAGTGACACCAGCGCACAGAGCACAGCATACTAATCGAGAGTCAATGTATGTCAGGTCACTTCAGGGATACCAGAACTTTTGCATTGCACATCTGGCTGCTATGAGAAGTTTAGCACCTGTTGCTACATCAAGAAAGGACTTTCCATTGCTACAACCTGCTGCTACAATCTAGGGAGAAAGTGAATGGGTTGTTGATCCATTATTATTCTTTTACTAACAAAAAAACACATTGTGCACAAAGCTGTGCTATACTCACATTTCCTGTCATTCTTTCTGAATTTACCAACTACTGTTTTTTACTGCCTGGCCAGTTGGCTGCCTTTAACTTCAGCTTTACATTTTACTCAATCTGTTATCCTGCATGTTAAGATACTATGCATAACCATTCCAGCGTGCCAACGACACACAGGCTTCCAACGTAGCCAACAGAAGAATAACACCAAGGATTGCTTATAGTTCATTCATTCCAGCTTAGCTGCTTGTATACTGTGACTATTAGTAAAAAAAGGGCCAAGGCCTAGCTTTCCCACCATCAGTGCACACAGACGTCATGGTATTACTATTAGTTTCTGACTGTCTGGTGCTGCACCTTTGGGGAGGCTGTGGGGAGGCTATTGTTTATACCAGTTCAGTAAGCTCTGGTATACAGTAGCCCACATGTGTGCTGGTTGTGGGAGCATGCACCTTTTCCTTCCTTTTCAAATTAATGGGCTGCCATGCCAGCCCCCACTGCTGTGAACCAGACCTTAATGTCTAATTCTCTTTCACTTGCATAATTATTGCAGTAGCAATAGTGAATTGATTGTGCCTTATATCCTATGGTCGAAGCTGGAAAGTTTTGTGATAATCTACAAGTTGCTTACTGAATGGTCTTGCGCTTCATTTCAGGGTTCAACCACCCTTTGTTGTCCTTTGTTTCTGTCTATAGTGGTGAAACCTGGGGTATCTGATTTGCTGATGCCTTTTTCAGGGTCATGGCCAGAACCCCATACCACTAGCGGCTCCTTCAGGTGCAGCACTATATTTACATGTGCTGCGGGGAAAGAAATGACCCAGCATGGAGTTGATGGATAAAAAAAAAAACATGATTTGATACTACTAGTTCTGAGATTTGTTCAGAGGAATGCCCAAGCTCATCTCTAAAAGTAACAGTCCATGACATAGAAGATAACTAGAATGTTGTGCAGTGCACACATGCAGACAGTCAACTCCAGCAAGATACATACTGTACATTGTTGAAGAGAGACACTTGGTTCCTGTTCCTAACTCTGCTGGAGTAACCTAGAACAGTGCAATAATGTTAAAGGTGCATTTAAATAACAGCGTCAGACAGCCCTGATCCGTGCTGATCCGTCCTCTGACAATTGCTGGTTATCGGCAGTACTTTCCTCACGCTGTGACAGCATGAGGAAAGTGCAGTTGATAACCTGCAACTGCATTTACCCAGTGATCTGCTTTCTCATTGGACACAGCTGATCACGTGATTGGCCTTTTACCACATCATGTGATCAGCTGTGTCCGTAGGACACAGAGATCACGGAGATCTCCGGGTGTGAGCGCGGGAGGGCACGTTCTGGGAGGACGTCATATGACGCCCTCCCAGAACTGGACAACTGCACTGTAGCTGTCATTTGGCTATTGCGCAGTTGGCAAGTGGTTAAACAATGGCAACACCTATCCAGCATTCCCTTCCTAGATGACTTTCTGAGTGATAAGCTCATTGAAGACTATCTGAAAATACACCAGCTATTGGTTAACGAGGTTTGGAGGAGAAGTGTCAGGACTGGGATCTGAACCCATGACCTCTGCTGCTTCTAGCAGTAGCATTTCTTGCTGAACAGCACCCTGTCTGATCCTTTAGACAGTCCTATCTCGTGCCTTGTTTCTGGTAAACTTTGAACTATTTCCTACTCCCATAAACTTCCTATTTAAGCTATGCCTTTGCACTTCCTGTTTGTCACTTCCTGCTGCCACCCATATCTTCACTACTACTCATTACTGACCTTGGCTTGTTCCTCAACTATTCTTCCTCTTGATCCCAACCTGCAACCACTTGTTACTGATCTTTGGCTTGTTTACTGACTACGCTTCTGCTTGATCCCCACTTGCTACTGTATATCTTATTATTAGAACCTGGATTGCTCACCTCCTCATGGGGTGATCCTGAGGACAGCAACGACATAGTACTATTATGCAGCAAAACCCATCCCCACCATCAAGAGCTCTGGTGAATACTGCACTTAGATACTGCACTTCAGGTGAGCCTGCGGCATTGACCTGCTCATGTACTTATCCTGCTGGTCGGTGGGAGCTGCTATAACTACTGGTCTCCTAGCCTGACTCCCGACTGTGACAGGGAGCCATATTCAGCTTTTACATTCATTCCTTTTCTCACTTGCAAGAACAAAACACAACAGTCCCCTTGTGTCAGGGATATGGAGTGTTGGTATCCTGTGAAACAGGCGTGACCAGAAATGTGTGAACTTGAACACCAGGCACAAGTATAATGCAAAATAATGTAATTTATTAAGAATAAGTGAAAAACAAAAATATAAATGCATCTCCAATATATAAGAACTGCATAAATCAAACCAACAAATCTACTAGGTGAGTAAACAAATGATAAACAACTGCCCAAACAAAATATATACAGATATCAGGATAAGAGAAGCTTAGTCGGTGTCAGAGCCAGAGTCATACATGAGAGATCAAGCAGAATGAGCAGGGAGCAAACCAAGACAAGGAAAGGGTAAACTGGAGAAGGAACAAACAGGCAGGTAAGGGCCAGGATCAGGACACAGGATGTTGGAACACAGGTCTGGGCACATGGACAACCACCAAGGCAAAGAGAAGAACAGGCAAGGTTTGAATACACTTTCTGGAATGAGCATCAGGTGATGCCTAATTACCATGAGCTTCTGGCTGCTGAGAGACAGCCACTGGTGGACACTGGAATTGCAGCCTATAGGTCTGGGAGCCACAGTGCCACCAGCAGGTGAACCCCTTCCTGGCAGTCCTCTCCACTCTAAGGAGTGGCCTCCAGATGATCCAACTGACTTGCAGATACCCCAATACTGGGGTCCCACTGGTTATCCGCAAACATTGCCCTGGGGTCATGTGACAGTACCAAAAATCTGACACTGAAGTGTCTTGTCACAACCACGTAGCTTGCCTGCTTAGCAGAACTTGCTTTGCACATCAATGGTCACTTAGGTCTCTCCAATGCACTGGTACCCAAACTGGGTCTCTTAGTGCTTCCAGAGTTGTGAAAATCACATCCAGATCATGACAAAGCACAAATGGTACTCTGACATTCCCCAGAAGCTCACCACTATCAGGGCCATGAAGGCAAAACCAGCTACCATTTACTGAGGGTATGTCCAGACTACCAGGCTTTGGCACCCTAGGAGCATCACACTGCCAGAGGGACTCAACCAAGGCATCCATAAAAGGAGTCTCAAGTAGATAACCCATATAAGGCACGTGAAGACTCAAGGAATTCAGACCCATAAGCAGGAAGACACTCATCCTTTGCAATAAAATACAGCTGAGCAGCAGGCATAGAATTAGTGGAATCTAGCTTGACAGTAGATGCAAAATTAGTAAAACCCATCTGGGGGCAGGCAGATGATTATTAATATCAGACTGGTCATAAGGCAGAGGATCAGAGGCAGGCTGGACATAAACCATGGGACCTTCAGGCTGGTCATCGGGCACAGGACTGTCAAAGGCAGGCAGGTCATCAGGCACAGGACCGTCAGACATAGGTGGATCATCGGGCACAGGACCGTCAGAGGCAGATGGGACATCGCGCACAAGACCATCAGAGGCAGGCGATTCATTGGCACAGAACCATCAGAGGCAGGTGGGTTATCGGACTGCAGATCCTCAGAAGCAGACGGGTCATCTGGCACAGAACCATTGGCACAGAACCATTAGAGGCAGGTGGGCCATTGGGCAAAGGACCATCAGAGGAAAGCAGGCCAGAGAACAACAGATCATCAAAGGCAGACAGCAGACAGCAGATCATGAGAGGCAGGTGGGTCATCAGGCAAAGGACCGTTAGAAGCAGGTGGTTCATTGGGCACATGACCGTCAGAGGCAGATGGGTCATTGGGCACAGGACCATCAAAGGCAGGCAGGTCATTGGACAACAGATCATCAGGGGCAGATGGGTCACTGGCACAGAACTGTCAGAGGTAGGTGGGTAATCAGGCACAGGACCATCAGAGGCAGATGGGTCATTGGGCACAGGACCATCAGAAGAAGGTTGGTTATCGACACAGTACTGTCGGAGGCAGGTTGGTCATCGAGCACAGGACCATCAGAGGCAGGCGAGTTATCAGACAGCAGACCGTCAGAGGCAGGCGGGTCATCAGTCACAGGACCGTCAGACGTCGGTCGATCATCGGGAACAAGACCGTCAGAGGCAGGTGATTCATTTGCACAGGACCATCAGAGGCAGGTGAGTTATCGAACTACAGATCCTCAGAAGCAGAGGGGTCATTCAGCACAGGACCATTAGAGGCAGGTGGGCCATTGGGCAGAGGACCATCCGAGGCAAGCAAGCAGGCCATAGAACAGCAGATCATCAAAGGCAGCTGGGTCATTGGACAGCAGATTATCAGAGGCAGGTGGGTCATCAGGCAAAGGACTGTTAGAGGCAGGTGGGTCATTGGGCACAGGACCATCAGAGGCAGGTGGGTCATCGGACACAGGACCATCAAAGGCAGGCGGGTCATAGAACAGGAGATCATCAGAGGCAGATGGGTCATTGGCACAGAACTGTCAGTGGTAGGTGGGTCATCAGGCACAGGACCGTCAGAGGCAGGTGGTTAATTGGGCACAGGACCATCACAAGCAGGCTGGGCATCAGGCACAGGACCCTCTGGCTGGGCATCAGGCACAGGACCTTCCAACTGGACATCAGGCACAAGACCCTCTGGCTGGGCATCAAGCACAGGACCACCAGGCCGGGCATCAGGCATAGGACCACCAGGCCGTGCATCAGGAACAGGACCATCAGGCTGGATAATGGTCAGAGGGCCAGTGAGGTCAGGCATAGGATCAACGGCTTTGGGCTAGATATGGTCAGTAGGTCAAAGCTCAGTAGAGTCAAACTGGGAGGCGGCTGGAACATGGGCTTGATGTATCGTAGCTTTGGGAAGAGGTCGAGGAACCTACTTGGCTGAATGAGTCAGTCTGTCCCAAGGATGGATAGGACATCTAAGACAGGCTTGAACAGATGTTATTGTGATAGGGTGAGGCTTGGTTACTGAGAGTCCCAAATATGAAAAGGCAGAAGGCCCAATTGACATGGACCAGAGCAACTGGCATGGTGGCAGGCTGGACCGGATTGGCTGGCGTAGAGGCAGAATGAACTGGATCAACTGCTGTAGAGGTAGGCTGAACCAGATCGGCTGTCGTAGAGGCAGACTGGACTGGATCGGATGGCATAGAGGCAGGCTGGACTGGATCGGCTGGCATAGAGGCAGGCTGGACTGGATCGGCTGGCATAGAGGCAGGCTGGACTGGTTTGGCTGGTGTAGGGCAGACTGGACTGCATAAGCTGGAATAGAGACAGGTGTGATAGTGGCAGAGGTATGTGTATCGGGAAAAACTTCAGTTTCTTTTAGGGTTTAACTACTAAGGTTTTGCATATAATTGCAGGGCATATAATTGCAGGGCAGTGAGCAGGGAGTGCAGCTAATGAAAGAGTAAAACTGAGGGATGGTGAAATAGAGGGAACAGTTGCTAAGGAGGATTTCTGAGGGGTTGCCATGGACAACTGAGTAGAAAGTGAAATCTTCAATGGGTTAAAGGCAGGGTAGGTCCTACGAGTGGAAACAGGGTACTGACAAAAAGTTGGAAGCAGAGTATACTGGGCTGAAACCGTGGTTGCTATGGGTGACAGAGAGGGAGATACTTGAGAAAGCTGGTGTCTATCAGTAGAAGTAATTTAGTTCAAGCTAACTGAGGCTGAGTGCAATAGATCTGACCAGGTTTGTAGTAATGGTTGAACAAAATTTAGTTTACACTCCTCTTGTCTGACTAGAGACTGCACTGAATTAATACAATCTGCTAGAACCTGTTGGGAACATGTTGAATAGTGTTTACAGATATAAGCTGAGCCATCCTCCAATAACCATACCAGCAACTCCACCAGAGCCATATTGAAGGGAGGAGAAAAGTCATCACTACGTTTAGGAATACTGGACAAAGCCAACTCTGCACGGACTTGAATCAAAGGCTGAACATCGCAAAGCAACTTCCTGCCTTGATCAACTTAGAAATGAGCATGGCAAATGCATTCTAATAGTTAATCTTTGACCCACTCCTTCAGTGGTTGACAGCAATACTCCCTTTCCTCTGTCACTAGCAAAGCGTAGTGTACAACCTTCTCAGGATGCATCTTGCTGCAAACAGCAGAGCCAAGATGACTTCCCTGTGCAGCCATGTCTGGTCTTTCCTGGCCTTATTGATATGTCAGGGATACTGAAAGTTGGTATCTTGTGGAACAGGCATGATTAGAAATGTGTGAACACCAGGCACAAGTATAATATAAAATAATGTAATTTATTAAGAATAAGTGAATAAAACATTAAACAACAATAAATAAACAACAATAAAATATACAGTAAATGCACCTCTAATATATCAGAACTGCACAAATCCAAAACCAATGAATCTAATAAATCAGTGAACAAATGATAAACAACTGCTCAAACCAAATATATACAGATAACAGGATATGAGCAGCATAGTTATACACAGGAGATCAAGTAGAAGGAGCAGGGAGAAAACTAAGTATGTCACCATGGGATAGCTGGCTTGGGGTCCCCTCCCATGTGGAAAAGTCTCCGCTGTGTGGGTGGTGTTATCTGTGCAAGGCCCTTCCATCCATGTTACCATCAATGCCTTCCCTGCCTCTAATAGGTCAATAACGGAAAGATGACTGTTTATGTTCCCTTTCTATCCCACACAGCATAATGCATATACTTGTATAGTTTGCTACTTACTCTTTGATGTCATTTTTTCAGATAGCTTTAAAGAAGAACTCCAAGATAGATAAAACGTTCACCCATCAGCACACTCCCTACCCAAAACACTAACCAGTTAATACATTTGTGAAATTCCTTACCATTGAAGAGAAAAGTCTAATTGAATTTTCAGGAAGTTTTCATTGTAATTCAAAAGATAACAACATCTGATCTGCCAAGGAGGAGGTGTAACAACAGGGGTTAAATCATATCCTCTCTCTCTCTCTGCAGTACATGGAAACTACAGTTCTCATCAACCTCTGGGACTTGCACTAAATGTGGGCTGGTACATTAGACTTGTACATGTTGAATTTGTACTCACCCACTTCAACATAAATCACACACCCCTCGTACTCCAGCCACACTGCTCAGGACCACACAGCAGGCGGTTAGGTGACAATCTTAGAAATGTAAAGCATGCATGTGCAAAATGTTTAGTTCATTCTATGTAGTCTACTTTAATTAAATATTGAATTTTCTGTTACTGGCTATGTCTGCTTTCCTCACATATGATCTCTCCCCTCCATCCACAACATCAGCTAAACTAATTGATCAGAGACTGTATCCATACAACAGGAGATGACTTTGAAACATATCCCATGAGGTCACAGACAAGAATGCATTTATTGTACAGAAAGGAAGGCGTTGAACCTCTGACAATATTTTTATGGCTGCTTCTGTGCCAAGTTCAAGAATTGAGGAGAAGAAGAATTGAGGAGAAGTCTCCCTCCAGTGGGGTCACAGAACCAGGAAGTCTGCCTCCAGTGGGTTCACAGAAACAAGAAGTCTCCCTCCAGTGGGGTCACAGAAACATGAAGTCTCCCTCCAGTGGGGTCACAGGGACAGGAATTGCTGGAAAGACTCCTTCCATTGGTATCACAGAAACACAAAGCAAGGGGAAGACTCCCTTTCAGAAGTGTCACAAAAACAGGAAGTCTCCCTTGATTTGGGTCACAGAAACAGGAAGTCTCTCTTGAGTGGGGTCACAGAAACAGGAAGTCTCTCTCCAGTAGGGTCACAGGGACAGGAATTGTTGGGAAAATTCCTTCCATTGGTATTGCAGAAACACAAATCAAGGGGAATTCTCCCTTCAGTGGGGTCACAGAAACAGGAAGTCTCACTCCAATGGGGTCATAGGGTCAGAAAGTGAGGAAAAGTCTCCCTCCAGTGTGGTCCTAGAAACAGGAGGTCTCCCTCAAGTGGGGTCACAGGGTCAGGAAGTGAGTGGAAGTTTCCCTCCAATGGTGTCACAGAAACAGGAAGTCACCCTCCAGTGGGTTCACTTAAACAGGAAGTCTCTCTTCAGTGGGGTCACATGGTCAGGAAGTGAAGGGAAGTCTCCCTCCAGTGGTGTCACAAAAACAGGAAGTCTCCCTTCAGTGGGGTCACAGAAACAGGAAATCTCCATCCAGTGAGGTCACACCAGAGACAGGAATTGTTGGGAAGACTCCTTCTATTGGTGTCACAGAAACACCAAGCGAGGGGATAACTCCCTCCAGTGGTGTCACAAAAAACAAGAAGTCTCCCTCTAGTGGGGTCACAGGGTCAGGAAGTGAAGGGAAGTCTCCTTCCTGTGATGTCACAGAAACAGGAAGTCTCCTCCAGCAGGGTCACTAAAGACTGTTCTAGGTGCCAGAAGTTGTGGTAACTAAACAATGTTTAGCATGGGTTGGCATGTATGGCGGCATGGTATAGACTGACAAGATCAGCTTGACTTGTAGTTCTGCAGACAGCTGTTCTACACTATATCAGTTATAAATTTTAAAGCAGTTCTTCTCAACATTTTTCGCCACAGGAACCCCTAAAATAATGTTCAGGTCTCAGAGTAACCCTTATTAAAACCAATTCATTGGGAGCCAGTGGGAAAAATGTCCACCTTATGTCAGCAGCCAGTAAAAGCCCTTCTTATGTCAGTAGTAAGTGGGAAAAATGCCCCTTTGGGTCAGTGGTCAGTAGGAGAAATGTCCCTTTTCCACCATCACTGCACCCTCCCTGCACACATGTTCACTGTACAGCTGTTTTGCTACTACTACAATATTAGCACACATGTTCCACCACTGTACCTCCCTGCACATGTGTTCCACCATTGTACTCTCTCTGCACACATGTTGCATCCCTCTACTCTCTCTGCACACATGTCCCATCCCTGTACCCCTTCTGCACACATGTTCCATTGCTGTACCCCCTCTGCATACATGTTCTATCCCTGTACCCCCTCTGCACACATGTTCCATTGCTGTACTCTCTCTGCACACATGTTCCATCCCTCTAGTCTCTCTGCACACACATCCCATCCCTGTACCCCCTCTGCACACATGTTCCATTGCTGTACCCCCTCTGCATACATGTTCTATCCCCGTACCCCCTCTGCACACATGTTCCATTGCTGTACTCTCTCTGCACACACGTTCCATCCCTCTAGTCTCTCTGCACACACATCCCATCCCTGTACCCCCTGTGCACACATGTTCCATTGCTGTACTCTCTCTGCACACATGTTCTATCCCCGTACCCCCTCTGCACACATGTTCCATTGCTGTACTCTCTCTGCACACATGTTCCATCCCTGTATCCCCTCTGCACACATGTCCCATTGCCCTATTGCCGACAGGAAGAAAGCTGAGCCTGTGGCTAACAGTTAACCCCTCAATTGCAAGTTAAGTTAATCAGCTCCCTCCCCAGCAGCTAAGGGGTTAACTCCATGTAGCAGCTCCGTTCCCTCCCCAGCAGCTATGGGGTTATGTCTGCTAGTTAAGTCTCGGCTCCCTCCCCTGTTCTCCTCTGCTTACACAGTGTGGCCATACAATCCCTGTCCTTGCTGGGCTGTCACAGAGCCTTCTGAACCCCCAGTGAAATAGTGAAATCCTTTACTCCAGCCTGCCTGTGTTGTTGTCAGGCATGTAAGGAGTCAAATGGTTTCTGCTCCAGGCTTGCTGACAGCTGTTACTATTGGATGGGAGGAGGGGCACACAGGCTCTGTGGGCAGTTCAGACCGGGAGTCTCAGACTGGTCCGCCCACTACAGACAGCAGGAATTGCATCACTGCTCCCTGACATAAGAACTACAGGAGGGATGTGACAAAACCAGTGGCTGGGGGAATGCAAGACAGGCACCAGGATTTAAAAAATACACATGCTGTTTCTCAGACACTACATAGTAAACAAGAGGAAAGACTACATATTCTAAGAAAGTAGGAAAGCAGCAATAAATCTATGTAAAGAAGGTTTTGCCTAGAGTTCTGCTTTAACCAATTCCCACCTGGCCTATATGAGAATGACTGCAGAACTTTCGTTGATCCAGGTGGGCGTCATATGGCGTCCTCCCGGATTGCCGCCTTGAGTGCTACAGCGAAATCTGTCACCGACTGTGACCATAGGACACATCTGATGACCAATCTGTGCAGCGGCCCATTGCCAGTACCATGTGACTGATGTGACCAATCACAGCAGGTCACATCACAATTGTAAACAATGGATGACTTCCTTTCATGACATTCATTGTATACAATGGTGTTGTTAGCTGTGATTGGTCACAGTGTTCACATGTACAGACTGGGCCGATCACAGCCCATCTGTGTCATGTGATTAGCTGTGGCCAATCACAGCTAATCACAACAGAAAACACTGAATGAATCGATTTCATTCAGTGAAATGCTTGCCTATAGCAGTGAAATTCACTGGTGGAAGCAATCATAATGCGTAAAAAAAAAAAAATACTGATCTCATCCCCAGAGTAGTACAATGTTACTATGGTAATCTAGTCACAATTTTTTTTTTTAAAAAATCATAAAAAAGGAAAAAATTGTAATAAAATAATTCTTAAAAATGGGAAAAAATACATATATATCATTTTTTTATTATATAATTTTTTTTTTCACACTGTCACCAGTCAGTATTCATGATCACCGCCACACCAGTTATATTATGATGCTGTACTGCATGGTAACATATGTGAACAAAACAAAAAATGGGGAGTTTTTTTTTTTTATTATTTCTTCAATTTCCAAAAAATTATGACAAAAAATTACAGCTTAAAAAAACTCGTCATGCCTCATACTAAATACCACAAACTGTCTAATTTCCACAAAGGGGTAATTTGGAGGATATTTACACTGTCCTGACATTTTGGGGTCTGAAGAAATCAGTGCTGCCAGTACATCAGGATTGATCGATTTTCAGATATATACCATAGTTTGTGGACTCTATAACTTTCCTATAGACTAAATAATATACAATAATTTGGGTTATTTTCATGAAATAAATGTAGTAGTATACATGTTGGCCTAAATTTATGAAGAACAATTATTTATTTGCAAATTTTTATAAGAGAAACAAAGAAAAACTTTTTTTTTTCTCGTTTTTCAAAATTTTCTGTTTTTTTCCATTTATTTAGCAAGCAATAAAAATAAAAATGGTAAAAATTTAGTTTGACTACAGTGTTGAATGACCGCACAATTGTCATTCAAACTGTGAGAGTGCCGAAAGCTGAAAATTGGCCTAGGCAGGAAGGGGGTAAAAGTGCCCTGTATTGAAGTGGTTAAAGAATATGTAAACCCAACATTTCATATTCCTGATGAGCGCCTACTGTACAATGTACTTGTATTAAAAATGGGGAATCCCTGGTGTGACTGACAGTCCTTTGTTTCCTATTAAAAACCAAACATTCTAAGCAAAAGAGCACAGCATGGCCAGTTCTCTAGCTGTGCTAAGAACTCAGTGTGCTCTTCTGTAGTAATCAAACTTGTGCTGGTACCCCACCCCTCGCACAGCCATTCAAAGGGAAGATTAGAGTACTGTTGTTTCTTCACCCCCACCTCTCTCTGCATCTGAGAGCAGAGGTTATGTTATCACCTATAACAAAGGAAAATATATATTTATAATGGTTTTTATATCGATACACAAATGTGTTACCTTTCATTTCTATTTGAAATGTATGGGTTGCTTTACAAGGTGAGGGTTTACATATACTTTAAATGATCTGTTCATAATGTTTAACTCCTTGGCACTGAGTGTCTGCAATATGTGGCCTCTCAGTGGCTGAGCCTTGGTGCTGAAGGTCCAAATATTTCTGTTCCCAAGGTAAACACAACGTGTTGAGATAGTGCGCACTGTACATTTCCTGGAGTCGCACAGAAAGGTCCTGATCGCTACTTGTGGATGAGAGCGATTGGCTGTGACAACACATCCCACATCCCGGCATCAAAAACCCCTTAAAGGGCCACGAGGCACTGGTGCCAAAGGCTTAAATGAAAAAATCAATAACAAACGTATTTAAAATTGTGCTAAATATCACTTCAATTATCCAGTCATGTAAAAGACACATCTGCACTTGATTGCTTAGTACAAACTGGACATTCATTTACATTTTTCATGAATGGATGAATGAAGTCCATATTTATTTTTTCTCGAGTGATTATTCTCAACTTCTTTAGTAAATTCTCCTGTGCATACAATATACAAATACACATTACAGTCAGGAGCGGACTGACCATTTGGAAACTTGGGCACTGCCCAAGGGCCAAGGGTCAGTAGGGGGCCCCATGAGATGCCCCTGGTACTTTTTTCATAGGCTTTTTTGAGTTTTGACTCATCTGTCCCTCGATCCCGTGGTGTCCTCCCTGCAGCCCATTTCACTGGCCGTCCTGTTCTCCTGGTGTCGGCATTTTCAGTGTGGGCACCTGGCTGTCACAGCTTGTGGCTTCATAGCCAGGTGCCCACTGCACATGGACGAGTAGCACTGCACTTTCTGAATGGTCCCCAGAAGACTACGGGGAGGAAGGGGAGAGGACAGCTTCTGCTTCCAATCGCCTAGGTGATCGCAGCAGAAGTGGGAGCGGGTACCTGTCAATAGTGGGTACCCGCTCCCAATAAATGCCAATCATTAATGGGGAGCAGGGGACCAGTCCTTAAAGCGGAACTTCCCCTTTTGGGTGGAGCTCCACATTAAGAACAAAAATGGCAGCTTGTAGCAGAGTGGTGTGCATAGCAAGCTTTGCACAGCTTTTGGCAAGCTTTGTTGAAGTCTTTAAAGTGCCATTCAGCTCCAGCATAAGAATGTTAAACAGATCTTACTGGGAGTGCTGACTGTTACTTTAGACAAACTGCTTGCATCATTTAGTATGCTTCAGCACTACATGAAGCTTGTTGATAGTCTGCTGAAACCCGCTATCAACATAATTAAAATAACAGCATGACTCAACAGCATCTGTATTCAACATATCTAAACTGGAACTGAAGAGTTCTTTAAAGGCTTGAAACTCGCCAAAAGATCTGCACATGCTTTGCATAAGCGTTACAATATTTTGTGAAAGCACCCCTGTCATTGTTAAATGGTTTCTCTCAACTCTTCAATCACTTCTCAACTCTCTAACTGCTAAATTGTTGGAAACTAACAGACTTACTGGCTGGATCACCAAGTGAAAATAAAGGAAAGAAAGCCTAAAAAAAAAACTATTGCAGCCATCACATCTAAGAATTGGTAGGATGCAATATAATAAATGTTTGTTTTTGAGCTTAATACCACTTTATATATAAGAGCCCTCTTCAAATATTTAATAAATAATCCTGATAACTTGATTAGAAAATTAGAAGCAGATATGACCTTCTGTGTTTGTTTAACCCCTCTGGCAGTATTCCCAAGTGTAGCTCGGGGTAAACTTTCAGTACCAAAAGTGGTAACCCTGAGCTACACTTGGGATTACCCTGCAGTGTTGCTCTGGAATCCCTCTTGCACTTACCTTGTCCTGCGCTCCCATGATGTACCCCCTGCAGCGTCCCCGGCCTTCTTCTCTGGCAATGCTTGCATCTGCCTTCCGGGTTCTGGTCGGGAGCGTCGGGATGTGTGGGACGTACAGGGGACAGAACCGGCAGGAAATTAAAAAAATTTAAAAGTGACATTCACTCAATACACTAAAATCACATAGTAAAACATTACTGTATCAAACCATTTCACATACATTTTGTCCCTAGTGCTTTGTCCTGTGCCCTGCCTGCATTTTTACTGTTCTTTCTGCCTGGAAACTGAGAAAAGTCCATGGCGTCCAAAAAGCGCCCCTTTAGGTCAAAATCGGTTTTATACCAGCTAAAGAACAGCGATAGTAAATCAGAACCACATGCAGAATTGAGTGATAATTTGCTGTGGGACTCTTGGACACGTGACCCCACCCTGCCGCCTAGCATGGCCAGAGATGTCACCGACCAGTTGTGTGGTGGCCGCTCCACCTCCCATGTTTTACGGTGGCAGAGTTTGGGCCCGATTGGCCCTTTGATGTTTAATTTTTCTGTCTTTTCAGGAAGGGCAGATAGCCTACCTGATCCATGGTTGATTGCGATTTCTTTAGTTGTAGGGGCTCCTAAAGCTCGAATTCTATTGCTTTATGTTTCCATTTTTGTGACAATTTTGATACATGATGTTGTTTATACACCAATTTGTGGATGTCCCGGCCGCCATATTGTGACTTGGATGCTCCATAAATTGATACTGGCGGATTTTGCCTTATCTGATGTGGATCCAGATGCTCCACTAACCAGACAAATTATATTGGATACTTGTTGGATAAATACCATAATGCCGATGGATGTGGCTCTTGTTTGCCATGGTAATCCAGTGTATCTCACATAATGTCCAGGGTTTCAACTCACCAAACAAGCGTAAAACTGCCTTCCTTCAGTATTAACGCCTAGGGGCAAAAATTATTTTACTACAGGAAACTCATTTTGCAGCCACTAAACACCCGACATACTTTCATAGATCCTCATAGATCCTACAAACAGGGGTTCTACACCTTACACTCCACTAAAAGTAGAGGCATGGCTATTTTTTCACACAACTCATTTCCCTTCGATATTCAACATGTTTATCATGACCCTGAGAGCAGATTTATCATTATTAAAGGCACCCTCTCGGGTTGTGAACTCACGTACGCTAATGTCTATGCACCAAATTCGGCGCAAGCATACTTTTTCTCCCACTTTTTCAAAATTCTTGATGGGTTTCTATCCCCTCATTTATTGGTGGGAGGTGATTTTAATTTGGTAGCTAATTCCCTTTTAGACCAAAGTTCGTCCTCACCATCCTCACAAGCCTTACCAAAATCCCTTACCAAAAAATTAGATACACTTCAACTGGTAGACTCCTGGAGGGCACATAATGTAGGAGTCAGAGATTATTCCCCCCCGCTCGTTATGGATCCATAATTCTATTGTGGCCCAATCATTCATGCTTTGGTCTCGATATAGACTTAGATTAAATCTGGTCTCCTCTGTCTCCCCAGGTTCATAATTTTTTGGTGACCTGAATTTTATTACAGCTTTTTTATCTCCACAGGCATTCCGTTGGTGGTACGATAGATCCTTTATTAGGTTATCTGACTTTCAAAGAGGAAGTTCTTATATCACCTTTGAGATGCTACGCATACTTTTTGATATCCCGCTTCGTGAATATCATCATTATCGACAGATCAGACATTTTTTTAGTTCACATTTTGGTCTTATACCTTCACCTCCGATTTCGTTTTTCGAACGTATTAGCTGTGACTCTCCTAGGGGTAGGGGTCTTATTTCAGATTTGTACCGCCAATTTTTGGTTAGTTTTTTTCCCACACCCCCTCTTTATAGACAAAAATGGGAAACCGATAGTGGTATCACCTTTTCGGATGAGGATTGGGATTCCATGGTGGATAACAGACATAAGAGCTCCAGATCCCTTTCTGTCCGTGAGACAGCCCTCAAGGTATTAACCAGATGGTATTATATCCCATCCAGACTACATGTCTTGTATCCAGACACATCTCACTTATGTTTTCGTGGCTGCAGCCTTGCCGGTACTCTGGTGCATACATTTTGGGCCTGTCCGGGTATCTCCTTGGTGTGGCGTAGGATCTCGGAGGTAGCTTCTGCGTTGGCAGCTGTTCTGGTGCATTTGACTTTGCAGTCCTGCCTACTGGGAGCCAACATCTCCGGAGTTTAGACTGAGGTTATAAGGCTAATCCACACCATTTGTATATCCACCCTATGGGCTATTGCCCTACAGTAGAAATCTCTCACAGTACCATTGGCCTCGGTTCTGCAGAGGGTGGATGCTGTGATGCTCATGGAAAGAATTCATTATACTTTACTGGACAAGATGCACGTATACAATACAAAATGGGAAATTTGGAGCACTCATAGACATTTACTACATGATTAAGGAACACCCATGTTTGGATTGATAGAGATACTCTGTCAGTAGCTGTATAATTCTGCCTACCTTTCTATTTATATTGCTCATGTACTTAAATTATTTTCTCTCTTTCTCTCTTCTCTTCTCTTCTTCTTTACTCTACATGATTGTACTTTCTGAAATGTACATTTCAGTTGTGCCTTGTTTCTGTTTTACACACTGTTTGAAGCTGTAATGTCACTTTACAGTCTATTTCTTGAAAAATAAAATCATTTGTAAACAAAAAAAAGAATTAAGTGATAATGATTTGTGGGGAAATTTGTCATCAGACACTGAAAACGGTTTTGCTACTAAGCTCAGTGATGTGCCAACTTGGCTCTATATTTAAAATTTCAGTATTTTTGGTTTGATTACATTATTGAATTACATTTATTATTATATTATTATTTTTTATGATTATTTATTATTTTATAATTTATGATTTCGTGTTTCAAATTTTATCATACCCGGGATGTTTACTAGACTCTTGTTCGGACAGATTTCAGTGAGTTATTCCTAAAAATTACAAGCCTACGATAAAAAAACAACATATTTCCATGCAAAAAAATGTACCACATTGAGCACAGAAATACTGACATAATCATACCGCTATGGAGGTTAATATTCAAATCAATAAAATTGTATTTGTCTGCCAATAGATTAGAAATGGGCATACTAGTTTACTTAAAATGATATTTGGGTTTATATAGCGTGGTTACCCTCATACATTCTGGACTAGTCAAAAGTGTTATAAGTGTTGGTGGCATTCAACAGGGTCCTCTATGATGCTCTACATGTTCTGTCATTCTTACTTGTTCATTCATGCCTCCCCAACCAGACAAGAGGGGTTATGTCATCAGACACAACCCAATCCTCAATTTAAGCATTGTATATTACAGTTGTCACCATGTCATGGGTGCTCATGGGCTAGTCATATGTCTGTGCTGTTGTGTGTTGTTTTAACTCCTCTTTGTTCTCACATTATAATCAGCATGCATTTGCAAAGTGTTCAGTAAACATATCAATAATTTACCTCACTTTTCATTCTGTCTCATAAATAGTCTCACTAATCAGCACAGTTAATGTGAAAATGCTGATAGCTTGTCTTCACTCCAGATGTCATTAGGTATTCTCATATTTCAATTAGATTGGCCATACACAGTTTTTTTTCTTCAGTTGGGTCATTGTATTCTGATAGTGGTACTTTCTGCTGTCACAATATACTGATCAGTGACTGCAGCTACTGTTCGTCTGAAAATTTCCTAGCACATCCCTTCAGCAGAACATTTGCTAAGCAGGGAAGACCATGCATTGATCAAAATTTGGCTGGTCCCTCCTGGTCAGACCTAATTTCAATTGGTGCATGGTCAGCTTTAGTGGCCCAATCATTACTATTCTTCACAGTCACAATATACACTCACCAGCCACTTTATTAGGTAAACCTTGCTAGTACAGGATTGTACCCCCTTTTTCCTTCAAAACTGCCTTAATTCTTCATGGCATAGATTCAACAAGGTGTTGGAAACAGTCCTCAGAGATTGTGTTTCATATTGACATGATAGCTTCTGCAGATTTGTCAGCTGCACATACATGAACCGTTGATACAAGGAAGGATGGATCCAGGCTTTCATGCTGTTTACGCCAAATGCTGACCCTACCATCTGATTGTCGCAGCTGAAATCGAGACTCATCAGACCAGACAACGTTTTTCCAATCTTCTATTGTCCAATTTTTGTGAGCCTGTGCAAATTGAAGCCTCAGTTTCCTCTTCATAGCTGACAGGAGTGGCACCCAGTGTGGTCTTCTGCTGCTGTATCCCATTTGCTTCAAGGTCATTTTGCGCATTCAGAGATGGTATTCTGCATACCTTGGTTGTAACGAGCGGTTATTTGAGTTACTGTTGCTTTTCTGTCATCTCTAACCAGTCTGCCCATTCTCCTGTGACAATAACAAGGCATTTTCATCCACACAACTGCTGCTCACTGGATATTTTCTCTTTTTCGGACCATTCTCTGTAAACCCTAGAGATGGTTGTATGTGAAAATCGCAGTAGATCAGCAGTTTTTGAAATACTCAGACCAGCTCATTTGGCACAGCCATGGAACAACCATGTCACGTTCAAAGTCACTTTATTCTTCTCCATTCTGAATGCTCAGTTTGAACTTCAGCAAGTCATCTTCTCCATATCTAGATGCCTAAATGCATTGCGTTAACTCATTTTTAAGGCATTTATGTGACTCCTTCTTATTCGACTCTCTACGAGGTTAATCCCCCCCCCCATTTTCGGAAATGTATCATCTACTGAATAAATGGACTACATTTTCCCCTTTCGCTTCTAGGTAGAATTAATGTACTCAAAATGTCTATGCTTCTTAACTTCTGTATTCATTTGAGACTTTACCAGTCCCTATACCATTCATATTTGAGTAAATGGGCACACACTTTAAATCAAATTATAACTGTCCCGCAATGGACAAAAATTTGGGAAGCTACTTCCAAGGTGTCTCAGTGTGTGACGCAGAGAAAGACCACCTATAAAATCCTTATGTATTGGTAGAAAACTCCCGGTATCCTACATGCCCTCAATCCCGACATTTCCAGGCAATGCTGGAGATGTCATAACTCTATAGGTACTCATTTCCATATTTTCTCGGAATGTCCTGTTATCAAACCTTTCTGGGCTATGTTCAGTCTCTCTTGCAAAATCTACTGGATATAGCAATTCCTTTACATCCTATGCAGTACCTGTTGAATTTACACTATTCAAGTATCTCTAAACCTGCTACAAGACTGATGACCTTTGTTCTATTAGCATCTATTAGCATCCAAAAGAGCTATACCATCCTGCTGGCCCTCAGTTTCTCCTCCCACACATTCTTACTTCAGTCAATTATAGCTGAGATCTGCGGGATGGAATATCTTACAGAGTTGGTGAAAGGCTCATTGCCCAGATTCTCTAAAATATGGGATAAATGGGATGAGTCAGAATTTTCCCCTGAACTTATTTCGCTAGACCTTCAGTAGGCTACCTCTTGTGTTTTTCTACTCTGATTGCTTATTAATTGAGCTTCCTGATTCTCGAGATTCATTTTATACCACTTTGTTATTTTTTGGATGATTAACCTTTTAACTGGCTAATTATTTATGCCTATGCATTCCTATATGTTCTAATTTTGTTGTTGATGCAGTTTGGTAAGATACACTCCTTCCCCTCTATGGAGCTGACTTCATTTGATTTGATTTAACTTTCTTCTGTTATATTGCAAGTTGATGAAACTATATACCTTCTGCATACAACCTAATTTTATTTGGAAAATCTTAACCCCTTCACGCCGGATCGTCCCGGCGTGAAGAGGAGTTCCTGCGCCGGGAGGTGGGCGGGATGGGGCGTGGCTTAGTGTCATGTGGCCGCCGTGATGTCACGTCACAGCCAGTCACATGATCAGGAAAAGTCCCGATCGAAAGAGCGGACCGGGACCTTTCCGTGAGTACCTCACATGTGTGCTGGGAGCACGCAGGGCGCGCGCTCTCAGCACATATGTTTTTTGCTACATGAGTGCAAATGTGCGGCCACTCAGCGTCTAGGCCCAGATGCCGGAAGGCCACACATTTGCGTGCGGACGGCATGAAGGGGTTAATGAAACAATTTTTTAAAAAATGCATTGAGTTGCTTCCATGTGATTGGCTGATTAACAATTTGTGTTACCAAGCAATTGAACAGGTGTATGTAGTAAAGTGTCCGGTGAGTGTATTTCCTAATTGTCAGGATTCACTGCAGCTGATCCTTCTCTTGTGTCTGTAGCTTACAGCTGATCACATCATTGCTGCCACACAAAGTATAGCCAGGGTTCGGTTGAGCATCTACTAGTGGCCAGTGGGCACAGTGAGGTGGCACACCTGGAAGCTAAAGGGACACAATCAAGGCATTCAAAGCTAGTTTTCTCTTTGGCCACTTCTGTACTTTAACAACTCTAAGCATTAGGAATTCATCATCCAAAAGGTTTTTTTTTTTCTGAAAACTGATAAGCACATTTTTTAATTGGCACTGATGGCTAACAAATGCCAACTGTGTTGTGTTTTATTTTTACCAAACTTCTATCTTAAGCATCATAAATGTAAAGCCCTTTATTTCACACATACATACTGTGACTTTTAAGGCACAAAAAAAATATTTTCTTGAAGAATTGATCACACAGCAAGCCTTAGTGTCTCAGTCAAACAGACATTCAATCACCCACACATGCTGTGTCAAATAAAATTAAAAAAGCATGCCTTTTTATGATTACTGCTGTTGTTGCCCAACAAATACTGACTATGTTATGTGTTCTTTACAGATTAAAGTAAAAGTTTCTGAGTTTATTTTCCAATTCATAGGTCATATTGAAAAATATATTTCTTTTTTTAGTGCTGACAGATGGACTCTGATTTACTAAAGGTTTAGAGCAAGTTCACTTTTAAGAGAACGTTTATTTTTCCAAGCAAACTTTCACTTCTCTTAGTAAATGAGGTGAAACAAAGTGACCATTCACTTGGCACAGAATTATCATGTGCAAGGCAACTAAACAAATAGATTTTTGTTTGCACATGACTGGATGATTGAAGTCAGAGCAAGTTATATAATCCACTAAGCTATGTACATTTTCTCTGTACAAAGAGAAATTTCCCTTAAAATGTTATTTGCCAACTATTGGGTATTCTTCGAAAATTGCATTTTCATTTTATGTCACCACATTCCCTTAAGATATGTGATAATTGTAAGCAATGCTCTACTCAAAGATAATGACATGACAAAGTAAATATGCTCTACTCAAATTTAATGACATGACAAAAGCATTGCAATTGCAATGCGGTTTGCCCTCACTGGATCGCAAGGTACAAAATTGCCATGCCATCAGCGGTGTATTTACCACAAGGCAAACAAGGAGTTTGGGCTGCAGTTTTTGGGGGGTGCTGCCATCTGGGGATCTGGTAAGGCTCCGCCATGGAATCCGAGGAGGCTGTGCACTGCTGGAGGGTGTAAACTTCTCGCACAAGGAAGGAAGACACTGGGCTTGGCTCCATAGACATTAAGAGAGCACCCAGTTTTAGTGGCAGTGGGGGTCTGTGCTGGTGGTGGTGGGGAGGGGAGTTCCCAATTTTAGTTTTGCTTAGGGCAGCACAATAGCTAAATACACCACTGAATGCAATCCCCCCACCCTTATACTTACCTGAGCCCAATCTTGATCCAGTGATGTGCACAAGAGCAGCAGCTCTGTTGGCTCTCTCCCTTTGACTCCAGCTGCTATCAATCACAACCAGTCAGGAGGGATCAAAGGAGTTTGGGCCTAGCCTTGTTTTGTGTGTCTATAGGCTTGGGAGCGAGTTCACATAATTATTATTATTATTATTATACAGGATTTATATAGCGCCAATAGTTTGCTCAGCGCTGTACATTATAATGGGAGACAGTACACGAGACAGTACAGTAACAATACGATTCAATACACGAGGGGTTCGAGGGCACTGCTCCTTGGAGCTTACAATCTAGGAATGGCTTGCTCTGGGGGTCCTTGGTGGGTGACCCAAGAAGAGGATGATCAGAGCTGCTCTGTACAGAGCAGCCCTGATCATCCTCTTCTTGGGTAAGTATAATGTGTTTGTTATTTTATTGAACAAAAAATGTAAACTTTAATATAATTGTAATAGTGTATGTTTTAATAGCTAGCATAGCCAGATTATTTATGTAAATGGTCACTTCTATTAGTGATAAACTATGGATCTGCCAGAACCTGCAGGAAACTACCATATGATAGCAACCTGTCAGCCCAATAAGATGCACTTTTTTTTATATCTTTAGGACAAAGAGTTTAACCACCTCCCGCCCACCATATAGTAATATGATGGACGCAAGGTAGTCCTCTCGTTCTAGGAGGATGTCATATGACATCCTCCCATTCTAACCGCGCATGCGTGGCTCCCGGAGCGCGCAGCGCGGCGATCGCTGCTGTCCTTTGGAAACAGGGAAATGCAAGTTATCGCCATTTCTCTCCTCTCGAGCTGTCACGTTGACAGCTCGAGAGGAGAGGAGAGCCAGTAACCAGCATTCCCCGGAGGGGATATCTACACTGATGATCAGAGCACTGATAATCAGTGTGCCCTGATGATCAGTGTAGCCCCAGCAGTGTAACCTGTCAGTGTTCATCAGTGCCAGCTGTCAGTGCTAAACAGTGCCACGTGCCAGTGCCCATTATTGCCACATCAATGCCACATATCAGTGCCTACCAGTGCACATCAATGCCACATATCAGTGCCCATCTAAGCTGCCTTTCAGTGTCACCCATCAGTGCCAGTCAGTGCCATATATCAATGCCAATCAGTGCCACCTATCAGTGCCAGTCAGTGCTGCCTATCAGTGCCAGTCAGTGCTGCCTATCAGTGTGCATCAGTGCCACCCATCAGTGCCCGTCAGTGCCACCAACAGTGCCAGTCAGTGCCGCCTATCAGTGCCAATCAGTGCTGCCTATCATTGCTGCCTATCAGTGCCATATATCAGTGCTGTCTTTCAGTGCCCATCAATGATGCCTGTCAATGCCCATCAGTGCCACCTACCAGTGCCTCCTCATCAGTGCCCATCAATGCCACCTATCAGTGTCCATCAGTGCAGCCTATCAGTGCCCATCACTGCAGCCTCATTAGCGCACATCAGTGAAGGAGAAAAATCACTTATTTACAAAATTTTCTAACAAAAACTAAGAAAAAAGATTTTTTTTTCAAAATTTTCAGTGGTTTTTGGTTTGTTTAAAAAAAAATAAAAAACCCAGAGTTGAATAAATACCACCAAAATAAAGCTCTATCTGTCACAAAAAATTGAAAAATGGGTACAGTGTTGCATGACCGCGCAATTGTCATTCAAAGTGTGACAGTGCTGAAAGCTGGAAATTGGGCTGGGCAGGGAGGGGGTATAAGTACCCTGTAGGCTTGTGGTTAAGTACTGTATATGAATAAAAGTTGTGCCACTGTAAGCACCCCTGTCAGCAGTAAATGGTTTGCATCAACCTCTAACTGTCACTTTTCCTGGACAACGTGACCTGTTAATCGAAAAATAACAGATCACCTGGAAGGATCGACAGGTAATACAACAGTGTTATTGGAGCAATCAGAAAAAAAACAGCTGTGTTAATGCTAGCAATAGACTCAATCATATACAGTGTGTAATTTTTGTTTTCCGTATATTTGCACTTTAAGAACTTTAATAATGTTTACAGGTCAATATGCACATTTTTAGGAGCATATCAGTTCCTAAATATTTGAGATAAATACAATGTTACAGGGAGAGATCTTTTCAAACTAGCCTCACTAGGACAGTTAGAAATGCAAGCACAGACCATCGATACCCAAGATCATACCTTTCACGGGTTTTTACATAAACATGTATGCACAGATGATCAGCACATACCAAACTGTGCAAGCTTAATAGCAAAGGAGTGAGATCAAACAACTCTGGTAAGTACTTATTAAAGTGGTTGTAAACCTCTGAAATGGAAAATTAACAATGCATAGTCTTCTATAATGTGTTCTTACCTCTATCCAAAACACTGCAGATAGTAGGGGGTCCATTCTCTGTCCATTCCCTCCTTCTTCCAAGGTCTCAGATTACAGCTCCCTGATCTATGTTGTGCAGTGTGTCACATCAGATCTCCCCCTGCCTGCTGAAGTTCAGAAACGCAGTGTAAATTCTGTACTTTAAATGGCTGTAGAGAAGAGATAAACTTATGTAGGAGGATTTTTTCATCTCTGGGTATCACCTAAGGCCAGTCACTTCACTATATGTATAGTATATAAGGTTATCAAACAACTATTGGGACATACAATATAAAAAATCACATAAGCACAGGTATATTCTATTTTTATATACATTCAGAATGTGTGAATGTTATAATTACCTCTTTAAATTATACATTTTTGTTGTTTTGCCTTTATTTAGGTTTTATGGTCCTTTAATATCATGTCACAGTTGTATGGCTTATTAACCGCTTCCTGACTGCCCTATAGCAGAAATACTGCTACAGGGTGGCAGGGCTAAGCAAAATCACATATACAGTATATACATGATTTTGTATTTCTGGGCAGGAGGTGCGCACACGCTCCATACCGCGCTGCTATTGGCTTCTTGGGATGTCGATCACCGGGTTACGGCCACCGATCCTCAGCCAGGATTCGGTGATCGTCGGTGGTGCTAACAAGGGAGAGGTCTGTAAGTAAACAATACAGATCTCTCCCCTGTCAGCAGGAACAGACTACTTTGTATTACTCTGAATAGCACAGCAATACAAAGCAGCTTGTTTCCCTAGTAAAAAAACACACAGCACACTTAGTAAACCACACACAGTACACAGTTAGCCCTTTGAACGCTCCAGATTTTAACCCCTTCCTGCCCAGTGTCAGTGCTTTTTATTAGCACTGATCACTGTAATGGTGTCAATGGGGATATCAGTGACACCAAGTCAGTTCCTCCCCAGTGTCAGAATGCCCACCACAGTCCCGCTATAAGTCACTGATTGCTGCCATTACTAGTAGAAAAAAAATATTTTTTTAAAATTCTAGTATATATACTGCCATTTGTAGACTCTATAACTTTCACGTAAACCAATTAATTTACACGTATTGGGTTTTTTTTAGCAAAGACATGTAGCGAATACATTTTAATCTAAATTTATGACGAAATTTGATTTTTAAAATTTTTTATACTGGACATGTTTAATAGCAAAAAGTCAAAAATATAGTTGTTTTTCAAAATTGTCGGCCTTTTTTTTTTGTTTATAGCACAAAAAATAAAAAGTGCACATGTGATCTAAAACCCCCGAAATAAAGCTCTATTTATGGGAAAAAGGACATTAATTAACAGCAATTGTCAGTTAAAATAACAAAGTGCCGTATCAGAAAAAATGGCCTGATCAGGAAAGGGGGTAAATCCTCTGGAGGGCAAGTGGTTAAAATTGTTTTGTTTACAGTATTTTTGGGGTATACATACTCATACACTTGTTTATATAACTCTAAATAGTATACATATCCCTAATTAATGTAAACACATCACAAACCTAGCTCTCTCATTCTCTGTGTGAAATCTAGCAAAAAAAAAAAGCAAGCTGCATGCATAATAGTTAAGTGAATGAGCCCTACGAAGGAAATTCTTGTGAACATGACATAATGCAAAATAGCAGTGATGCCATTTGATCCCCAAAACATTCCCAAAGTCATTGACTAAGACAGTAATGAGTCATACCTTCGAGCGACACTGTCCGTTCAATTCCCTCACAGAGTTCTCCACACAAGAATCTTGCCTATGGGCAAAGGTGGAAGTGCAGTTTAAATACTGCACTGGTTTTCATGTCTTTCTAAAGAGTAGATTTTAGCTTCTACGAAGACAGGATCCCTAGAGCTGACAGGCAAGTCCCTGATCAAGAAATCCCACAGCTGTATCCTGATGTAAAATCCTCTCCTGTAATAAAGTGGATGACATCCTAATGCTAAGAATATGAAAAAAGGTTTTTTTTTATGTCAACACCAACGGTAATGTATTTTTAAACCATATTCTAAACCCAGTAAATTCATTCTATAAATAGCCTGAAAGTAAGATCAATATTTATCCATTAATATAAAGGATTCTATTAAAAAAAAAACTTTAAATCATCACATGGCAAATTTATTAAACATCTGTTAAACAAAGTGATGAAAACTCTGGAACCGTGGTCAGTCGAGGAAAATTTCACAAAATAATAGTGCAGCGCTAAACTGCTATAACGCTGCACTATTGTTTTGTAATGTTTATTATGCTATGCATTATGGTATTATGCTATTTTTTTTAATATCTAACAGAGCTCTGGCATGTTTTTTTTTCATTCTTCAGGGAAATTTGATATAAAAAAAGATTATGTGTTCATTATTTTACCATCAAATTATGAAAATAAACATTTTATTTGAAATGCAAAATTACTTCTGTCATATTTGAATACCCGCAGATACAGAGTAAACAATCTGAGATAAAAGTTAAAAAGAGTGAAAAAGAAAAAAAAAACTAATTCCATCTTTAGATGTACTCCCAATGTAAATATGTTTTGTATTATCAAGAATTCAGACATTTTGGATGATAAGTCATCTTATCAGAAACTTGACAGGTATCCCTCCAGCCATGTTTTACTTACAAATCTTAGCAAAATTTAAAACTGCAATTCTGTACAGCTAAAAATTGTAATTTTATAAAATAATAGAAAATGCAAAAAATGTACACGAATGCAGACCAGATATCATCCCCAAGTGTGTAGTAATTTCAGAAGTTCTAAACAGGCAGATACCTAGACATGTTTAACCATTTAATGTCCGTAGGCTGTGTATAAATGGCCTGAACTTCAAGTTGTTAAAACAACCCATATGGAAGAATAATATATTTGACATATTTTAAAAATATTCTTCCCAAATATATTAACATATATTTGAAATGCTACAATTTTGGCCATATTCAATATATTTCTAAATATATTTATGTATATATATATATATATATATATATATACTGCATGTTGAAATATGTTTTTACTACACAATATATGAAAAATTCAGTGCTGTGGTGTGTGCACATTTGTTTAAATGGTGGTATAAATATGAACACATAAAAATTATTAACGATACAAGGATACTGATGCATATATATATATATATATATATATATATATTCTTTTATATATATATATATATATATATATATATATATATATACATATTGTGGGAACTCGCTTCAAATGGTAGAGCTTGGTTAACCTCCCTGGCGGTATGATTATTTCAGATTTTTGGTGCTGAAAGCGGTACCATTTTTTTGCATGGAAATATGTATTTTTTTTTATTGTAGGCTGTAATTTTTACGAAAAACTCACTGAAATCTGTCCGAACAAGAGTCTAGTAAACATCCCGGGTATGATAAAATTTGAAACACAAAATCATAAATTATAATTTAATAAATAATCATAAAAATAATATAAAAATAATAAAAAATTTAATTCAATAATATAATCAAACCAAAAACACTGAAATGTGAAATAGAGCGCCAAGTTCGCACATTGCTGAGCTCAGTCGCAAAATAGTTTTCAGTGTCTGATGACGAATTTCCCCACAAATCATTATCACTCAATTCTGTAAGTGGTTCTGATTTATTATCGCTGTTCTCTAGCTGATCTAAACCGCTTTTGACCTAAAGGGACACTTTTTGGACGCCATGGACATTTCTCAGTTTCCAGGCAGAAAGAACAGACAAAATGCAGGCAGGGCGCAGGACAAAGCACTCGGGACAATATGTATGTGAAATAGGTTGAAACAGCAATGTTTTACTGTGTAAAATGAAAAAAAAAAATGACATTTTTTAAAATTTTTAAATTTCCCGCCGCCGGCGGCGGCGGCGCCCGTACGTCCCGACGTCACAGGGACAGGACACAGAAGCCGGATGCCGGCATCGGCCGGAGGAGATGGCCGGGGACGCTGCAGGGGACACATCGTGGGAGCGCAGGGTAAGGTAAGTGAAGAACACATGCCGGAGCAGCGCCGCATGGTATTCCCGAGTGTAGCTCGGGGTTACCGCTTTTGGTACTGAAATGTTACCCCGAGCTACACTCGGGAATACCGCCAAGGAGGTTAAACGCACACAGCAACTCGCTTTCTTTTTTAAGGCCTTTTTAGCCCACTTTTATTTAAAGAAAAATGTTCCACAAAGCTTCCCACGCAGGGGTATCCACCATCATATATAAACAAAATTCAGCCTCCTGGCTCTCTCAGATATACACAATCTTCCACTGGCCTTCCTCTTCAGGCATATGTCTGTCTCCTGCAGACTCTTTCAAAAATATGGCTCTCGCACACAGCTGGCCACTAGCACACAGCTAGTCTCTAGCAGCTCCTTGCTGCTTTTGGCTTCCACCTCTCCTAGGTGAAGCCCACCTGACTCCTAGCTGCCGGGGAGGAGCCCTCCTGACTCCTATCTGCCGGGGAGGAGCCCTCCTGACTCCTATCTGCCGGGGAGGAACCCTCCTGACTCCTATCTGCCGGGGTGGAGCCCTCCTGACTCCTATCTGCCAGGGTGGAGCCCTCCTGACTCCTATCTGCCAGGGTGGAGCACTCCTGACTCCTATCTGCCAGGGTGGAGCCCAGAACCCTGGTCCTGACTCTATGAAAAGGCCTGCACACACCTGTGCAATCAGTCTCCTGGCCATTCCCAAAACCTGGTCCCAGGATTGGAGATTTCATCCCTCCCAGATCCCTTTGAAATCTCCAGATCCCAAAACAGACCTTACAAACAAAGGAGGAAAGTGAAAAGCCACTTTCCTTCATATCAAACACTTACCCTGGAGCCCCTCAACCTGCCTTGTTGAGAATCCTGGGTGACAGATTGCCACACTATCACAATATATATATATATATATATATATATTTTATATATATATACTGTATATAATATATATCTGACTAATGGTACAGTGGTACATTATTCTACACTTACATTATTGTTGGTTAGGTTAGGTTATTGTCGGTGCAGCATCTAGAATTTCAATGGTAGAGCGGAACCCTGAATTTCCATCATAGCTCTGTCATGTGAAAAATCACATAACAGAAACTCAAAAGAAGCCTTGGGAAAAATCCAAATGTTTAGGCAAGTAGGTCCTCAGAGAGAGAGCCAAGTGAAAAATTCTTGCTATGTTACCTAGAAAGAAAAAATATAAATATACAACAGTTAACACTTGTTGCCTAAACATGAAAGAGAACCACGAGATAGCAGTGCTGATCTCTGCTTATGCAGCTCACATTACTGTGATAGGGATAATCCAAGATTCAGGTTGAACTCAGTTCAGCCCATACCCATGGGAAACTGTTACATGATAACAAGCTGCTGAACCATTCAACTGCTTCCATGAAATTCCCCACCCTGTATCCGTTTACTACTGTAGTCCGTCTCAGGCGCGTGAAGGAGAGTGGCTATATTTCTACCTACAGAGGAATCAAAGAAGATGACTGTAGCCAGCCTCAGAATGAAGTTTCAGCAACACAGTTTAGAAAATTAAAACATTTTGATAACTTGCCAATTGTCTATTTATTACTTTTTTATTATGTGTATGCTATATTGTACAGACATTGTGATATCTATTCCTTTGATTTAAGATGCAAAACATAGATGCACATCTTTGTCAGCATTGAGGCAGTTATTTTCTGCTTATTCCAGTACTAAAAAAAATATTTGAATTAAACGAAAAGATGCCTTAGCCACAATTTATATTTATTTATCTATTGCCAAATGCTGATACATGTCATCAAATTAAAGCGGTATTAAACCCAAAGCCAAAACTGTAATATATTGCAGTTTACAAATTATTAGATGTGGTGGTTACATCAGTTTTCTCTGTTTTCCCTCTGTTTTAACCTGGTGATCTGGCCAGTAACACACCTCCTGTATTAGTGAGACACCACTCTGGAGGAATGAGAAAGAGGGAGAGGGGCAGCAGACAGCACCATTGTCAGTCTGGGAGGATAGGAGTGTTAAAAGTATTAGCAGACTTGAATACAATAGGAATTGAAGCCATGTTCCAGACACTTAATAATCAGTTACAGAATTTTTTTTTTCCTTTTGGGATAAAGGTTTTATATGAATAAATAAAGCTAATTCTTTTAATCACCCCTGGCAGTGGTAAATAGATTGTCTCATCCATGTAATCTGATTCTGATGGAAAGCTTGAGCTTTTGGAAAACAGCATAACTTCTGGTCGAATCACCGCATGAAAACAGAAGAAGGAAAGACTAAAACAGGAAACTAATGTAGTTATCACATCTAAGAATTGGTAAGCTGCAATATAATACATTTTTCTTTTTAGGTTTAATACTGCCTTAATGTATATAATGTGGTGTATATATAGTATATTTAAAAAGTGAAATATAAGGGGGATGTTTAGACAAGTAATATTTCACTAGAGCCTCCCCCAATCCAGTAATAAAAAATAAATACATAAAAATAAAATATTAATGTAAAGAAATACATATTAAAATAATAATAATAATACAGCAAAGAAACAATTACCAATTTACAATGATGTGATGTGGGAATGTGTTGCTGCAGAACACAAAAACAAGTGTTATTATTGTCAGTAATTTATTACCATCTGTTGTACAAAGGTATATGCAACTTTTTAGTGAGATCAATATGTTTGGCAGCCCATTCGAATAAATAGGCTTCCCTAATGCAACAAATGTTAATTGACATGGAAATTCACATCTGCTGTGTGTGTTGTGCACATGTGTTGCAGTGTATTGTTTATTGCTTATTTTTTTAAACCTTTTTTAAATTACATTAATTTAATACCATGCACAGAAGTAGGGTGCTATGCGGAGCATGTAATGTACACCTTGTATTGCATTACATTGTGATAAAATGTATGCCTGGATCACTTAATTGCAAAGCAAGCCAACATAGCACACAAATGGCACTGCGGATCGAACATTACCTACACACATAGGTGTGAAGCCATCTTATAGATTGTATAGGTTACTAATTTAAAGATTAGTGTACCTACATTTTTACTGCTTCACAAAAAGGCACAACTTAAAATTTACATTTACATGTATTATAGGGCTAATCTACTAAAACTGGAGAGTACAAATTCCTGGTGCAGCTCTGTATAGAAAGCTTCCAGGCTTTTTTATCAAAGCTTAATTGAACAAGCTGAAGTTAAAGGATAAGTTCACCCTTTAACAAAAAATATTAAATGTGCATTTTTTTGCAGGTTAAAAAAATTTGCATTTATTATTTTTTGTCTCTGGAAAACCATTGCACCAGCGATAACCAGATTGCTGGCGCCATGCAGGTCTCTTCCTGAACTGTCAGTATATCTGCTTGCTTGTATATCCCGTATGGGCAAGAAGATACTGACAGGAAGGCTCAACAGTGCTCGGAGCGCCTTGGTAGTTCATTGAAAACTACATGCAGACAGCCACTAAGGCTGTTGGAACTTGTAGTTTTCCCATTCACAAAATACTGTGAATGAGTGACGTGGCAGAGCCTCACATGGCTTAATTTTTTTCAAATTGTGACAGCTAGAGGGGAGGAGAAGATCCCCTGCTATCTTTCACAATGGGGATCAGGGGGTGGGGGGGGGCAGTCTGTTCCTAACATGTTACATGTTATACCCTGAATTTGGGTGTAGCATGTAACATGTTACGAAAAGTGAACTTATCCTTTAAAAGCTGACTGGCTATCGTGCACAGCTACACCAGATTTTGTACTCTCCTGTTTTAGTAAATCAACCCCTATGTCTATGCCAATTAGATTTTTTTCTCCCAGCAGCTGTATATGAATATCCCTTGAGATTCAGAATGATATACATGTATATGCAATGTATACAGTGTTAAATGTATCCCAAAACATACACAGTATACCTTATAAATCCTATGCTTGTGCTCCAGTAAAAATGCAAAGCCATATATCATAACATTCACAATATGTGCAACTATGTAAAGTACAATGAAATTCAGTTTTGTGCCAATAGGTATTGCAAAACTAATATAGCAATTTGTAAAACTACAGTTTGTACAAGCAAAAAATTTGAGTAATTGTAAAAAAGTGTCCAGTGCAGGTACCAATATAATAAAGTGCAACAATCAAATGTGCAAACAAGTGCAAAAGTGTCCAGTGCATATAAATGCTTCTACTAACACCAGTTTGTATTATATATGACCCAACTTTGAGTGTAAAGCATACAGCAGTCCGCGAGGTTAATATTAGCAAACCATGTGATATGATACTATATGACAGTGGTCACCAAATGGCGGAGCACAGTCCGGAACCGGACCAAGGGACAGCCCTGTCCGGACCAAAGCCATGCCACTGACACAGCTGGGTGTCCTCTTCCGGGCCTCTCACTTAACCACAGTTGGCAGGGTGTGAGGAGCTGCAGATCGGGACTGATGGGCAGGAGCTGGTGATTACCCAGCTTGTAATATGTAAAGACTTCCACTCTTTGCAGCTCGAGACAGAAAGCAAGAATCTTTTCATATTAGCAAGCCAGGCAATCGCCCACTTGTTAACAAAATAACTTGGGCAGCTCCCGCCCCTCAGTCCTGATCTGCAGATTCTCCCAACTCCCAACTCCCGCTATGAGGATGACATTGGTGGCAGACTGGACATCCAGGAGAAGACACTCCAGAAGGATTAGTGCTTCTGCTCTGCCTAAGGTACCATAGGACTATGCAGGGGAAGGCTTGCATTAAAAGGGGCACTGTGTTGTGTTAAGGGGCACTGTGTTGTGATGGGGGTGCTTTTTGTGTTAAGAGGCACTTTTTTGTGTTGGGGCACTGTGTTGTGTTAAGGGGCACTGTGTTGTGTTAAGGGGCACTGTGTTGTATTAAAGGGCACTGTGTTGTGCTAGGGGCACTATGTTGTGTTAAGGGGCACTGCGTTTTGTTAAGGGGGACTGTTTTGTGTTAAGGGGTGCTGTGTTGTGTTAAGGGGCACTGTGTTGTGTTAAGGGTCACTGTTTTGTGTTAAGGGGTGCTGTGTTGTGATGGGGGCACTGTGTTGTGTTAAGGGGTGATATGTTGTGTTAAGGGGTACCGTGTTGTGTTAAGGGGCACTACGTTGTATTAAAGGGCACTGTGTTGTGTTAAGGGGCGCTGTGTTGTGTTAACAGTCACTGCGTTGTATTAAGGGGTACTGTGTTGTCTTAAGGGGCACTGTGTTGTGTTAAGGGGTGCTGTGTTATGATAGGGGCACTGTGTTGTGTTAAGGGGCGCTGTGTTATGATGGGGGCACTGTGTTGTGTTGGAGGCACTGTGTTGTGTTAGGGGCGCTCTGTTGTGTTAGGAGGTGCTATGTTGTGTTAAGGGGTGCTATGTTGTGTTAAGGGGTGCTGTATTATGTAAAGGGATGATGTGTTGTGATAAGGGGCACTGTGATGTTTAAAGGGGCTCTGCGATGTAAAGGGGGGCAGCGATGTGAAGGGGAACTGAGGACACTGTGGGACTTCTTTAAAGAGGGGACTGTGATGTAGGGGGACTACAGTGTGAGAGGTACGCTAAAGATGATACTGTAACGGGGGACTGTAATGTGTTATATCACTAATGAGATTCGGACCTCTGCTGGAAGGAAATTTTGCTGACCGGACCTCTGTAAATTTTAACTCAAGACTCCTGCTATATGATATCCACTGTCAACTTTGTTTGAATAACAATTTACTATGTGACTCTTCCACGCAATAGTAGAAAACTTACCAGAATGTCAGACACCTAAAAGATTGAATAAAACTATTCAATCTTTTAGGTATAGGAGCAAACTGTTTAATGGGAGTATAATTGTATGAGGGGTGGACAGTGTATGGAGGGTCTAGGCAATTGATGACCACCCCACAAGGAATGTCTGATCACAATCAGCAGGACGTGCTGGTGGAGTCAGTCTCTTGATTGAAATAATGGATTGGCACTGACACATGTTAGTTTTATGGAGTATTTGTTTTAATGGTAATATTTTTAATAAAATGATTTAAAAAAAACATGATGTATAGGATTTATAAGGTCAGGTACATATGTTTTGGGGTATATTTAGTGCTATATACAGTATATTCCATATATAACAATTTAAAATTGACAAATATTATAATATAAAGTTTTAGCTTTATATTGTAGGAATTTATTAAGAATTTCATAAGCTATGTTGTGTTTGTAAGCTCTAATATTGATTTTGAAAAACACTTGCACAACTATCACAGAAATGAAATACATTTTTTTTTACTCCACCAGACCAATTTTTCAGAAAATGTATCATTAGTAAAGGAGGGGATGGGGGGGCTCTGAGAGCTTTAAGTGACAAATGTAAACCTTCAGATTTGTATAGTACGTTGCATATTTCTAGTTTTGTGTACCTTCAATTTTTACTGTTTTGTGAAAAGGCAAAACTTAAAATTTACAAATCTTTGTTATTTATTAACTCAATACAGTTTTATTTTTTAGGTTAAGTAGGAATTTTTTAAGTTATGTTGTGTTTGTGTGTTAGTAATGATTTTAGTGTATTTTAAATAAAAATATCAGTTTAAGGACCTACCAAATTTATATTCTACCAGTCTTTTGATTTCAGGAAATGTATATTTTTGGAGGTCTTTTGCAAACTCTGAAAGCTGTAAATGATCAATAAAAAAGTGGATGGCCACCTGAGTTGCAGGACCTGGCAGTGAAAGGATTAAACTCATTCATGCAATTTTATTCACCCTTGAGTGTTTTTTATTGTGTTCTAAACATTTTTTAGCTTTTTTGGAGTAGTTTACTCCATACTAATAATTTAATAATACTAATAATTTGACTTGATCTAACCTAGGGTAAAATGACAAGATTATGACTAATGATTTACTGATCATGTCCTCATTTTACCTTCTCTGTGTTTAATCAATATCCTTTGTGTACATTACAGGTCATCAATAACATGTTCAGTTGATAAACTGCTTAAAGTTGTATAAAACATGTTATAAGTACATAGGAATTTGTGTATTTTGTTGTTGTCTTAGTTTTTTTTTATACAGAAATACATAAATAATAGTAATGTAAAACTTTGAAGAAACATAAGCATGCACTCAAGTTTAAAGGCATATTACTATTTTAACCCTACTTTTTTCTATTGTTTAAAAAACCTTAGACATGAACACCAAAAGCATGCAGAAAAAGTTTGGATAAAGCAACCATTTCATTGCCATTGACTATAAGCTACAGAAGCCAGCACTGTTAATTCAGAAGTCCTTAAGGCAGATGGCAATAAAACTGTTGCTTTAACCATTCAGATTTTGAGTTAGTGACACTGGGGCCATCTAGCAGGCAACAATAACTTATGTCGGAAGGCCTCATGGCAGATTTATTTGACATTGCCAACCCATGATGGCTATCATGGTTAAAATATAATTGGATAAAAGCTCTAACATAAAACATACTACTAGAAGCAGTGCAACAAAGAGAAAAGCTATGAAATGAAAAGAATAAACTATTTGGAAAAATTTAATAAAAATCAGGGAAAAAATATATTAAAATGTAAATCAGTGATTCTGATAGCTTAGGCAGTGTTTAAGCCAGCAGAGAAGGCTTTGCAGGCCCTGATGGCCCACCACTGCTAACAAGCTTGTTTAGACAGACACGTAGCTAAAAGTCTATCCTAGATTTTATTGTCACCAACAGACTATTTGCATTTCCTAACAATTTTTTTAAACTAATTACTGCTTGCAATCCATAATAAAATTAACATTGCTCCTTTCCTCAGCATGATTCCACATCCAGAGGGAACATCAATCATGTGATTACGATGAAAACAAGTCAAAGTGATGATGATAATGATGATGATGATGATGATGATGATTATTATACAGGATTTATATAGCACCAACAGTTTGCACAGCGATTTACAACATGAGGGCAGACAGCATCACATAGATTATAAATTGTCCAACTCTGCTTTGTTCAAAATTTTTAAAAATGTTGCCTATGAGTAAAATGCACACTCAAGTTTACCAATGACTTTATTTAAAAAAATTTAAATCCCCCAAAAAACCACTCATTGCAAACCTTTTGACAATCACTTTGCCAGCTGCTGCCTACTCACAAAAAAAAACACATCCCGCATCTAATATAAAGGAAGGGGCAAAGATAGTGGTGAGATTATTGCTCAAGTATGGCCATGTGGCAATTTTTAAGCGATGATGTAACCCACTCTATTACCCACCCCTTTGGTTACATGGCCAGGGATTCCCAGCCATGTAAGTGAATGGACCAGGTGATATTATTGGTTGGGACACAGCAGGTGCAAAAAGCTGCTACTTACTTTGCGACCACTGAACCCCCTAAATATTGATATTCGGATGAGCATCCAAGGAGCCAGTGTTCAGTCAGAACTTACATTCGGACAAAACACCGAGCTCATCCCTAATAACTGCCTAAGTCTAAAATTGACTAAAAATCCTCAAACAACAAAAATTACTGAGTGGATTTTTTTTGTTTAAAGGATAAGTTCACCTTTTTGAACATGTTACGTCCTGCAGCTGCCGTACGCTGCCTCCCCCCCCCCCCCCCATGACAGAAGTATAGGGAGAAGTTCCCCATAGTACCAGCTTTCACTTTTCAAAAATACCACAGCCGTGCAGGTCTCCACCCACACGACCACATCATTCATTCATTCAGAGTCCTCTGTGAATGAGTGGACTGCAAGTTCTGACAGCCCTAGCAGCTGTTGGCTTGTAGTCCTCATTAAACTACAATGGCTTGTGAGCACTGTGGTAGTTCATTGAGTCTTCCTGTCAGAAGTATTGGTTTGCCTAAATGTGATGTACTGTACAAGCAGCAGATACACTAACCATCTGCAGGAGACCTGCATGGCATCAGTGACCTGCAGATTGCTGGTGCAATGCTTTACAGGTTCCTAACACAAAAAATAATACATTAATTTTTTCTACCTGCAAAAAAATGTGCATTTATTATTTTTTGTGGAAAGGTGAACTTATTCTATAAGGCGATTCCAAGCACAAACCATTCACAAGCTATAAGAAGCAAGGATACAGGACAAGAGATAAAATGGTGTTAAACTCCAGTTGGGCTTTATGTTCCACTATCTCAAACTATCTTCGGCACTAAAGCACCCCTTATATTTACAGTAAAACGTTACATAAAATATAAAGATGTGTGAACAAACAGGCTGTGTATAGCAGCTACATACAGGGATTGATTTACTACAACTGGAGAGTGCTAAATCTGGTTTATCTCTGCACACAAATCAGCTTCCAGATTTTTTGGGTCAAAATGTAATTGAACAAGCTGAAGTTAGAAGCTGAGTGGCTACCATGCACAGCTGCACCAGATTGTGTACTCTTTTGTTTTAGTAAATCAACCATACTATCTATCTTTAGCAATAAAGGATTATTACCTGACCATTTGAAATCTTCCCAACAATGTACAATTTCAGCATATGCCAAGATGAATGAACTCCCATATATATGTGGGCGTTTCATCAAACCAAAATGGCAAATCAAGATGGCCAAAGATCTTGAAGCCAGAAGAAGATGGGGCAAAGATGTCAGCAACAGCAAAAGAGCTAAAACTGAAACTAAGGCACATAATACCTGTTCCTATAACTAACTAGAATTAGCCCCTAATATACACAAACAACACCCAAGCTAACCATTTCTTAATATTTCATTCTGTGCTGAAAGCTAGTGCACAGAATGCTCATAGTTATGAAAGCTCTTTTCTGAAAGATACCAGATTCTAGCTATCTGTCATGTACCTGGCAGAAGCGGAACTGAGTGGAAGGCTCTATCTTAGACCTCCTGACCTGTTTGCCTTCCGAGATTCTATGACAGGGTAGGACAAGGTATGGAATGGCACAGGTGCCTGATCTGCAGAAGAAATTGATCTTGCAATGAAGTAGAAGTAGAATCACAGTGCTTGCAGAAGCAGGGAACAGGAACGTGGTCAGATAGGCAGAAGTTGGCAATGGATAGGCAGCAAAGTACAGTTTCGGGAGACAAGAGCATAAACAGGAGCCAGGCCGAGGTCTGTTATAGATGGACAGAGGATGACCCAAAGGGATAAGCAAGGCGCAGAGTTAAGAAGCAAGCCAGAGGTCAGGTACTGAAGGAATCGACATCAGGAGCAGTCCAAAGGCAAACTGGGCATATCACAGGAAAAAGCAGTGTCTGCTCATGGGTCACAGGAGCTGATAACTACACAGCAATGATCTTGAGTCTTGCAGTGGTTAAAATAGGCAATTGGCCACCAAAGTCAATTCAAATGTGCATGCTCATGTGTAGAACCATGAATGGCCCTGATTCTGTGCACAGTCCTGCACATATGCAGTTCTTTAGGCAAGAGCATGAACTTTTGTTAACACTATCAGTGGCAATAGCTACTAATCTGACCTCAAAAACATAACTTTGGCAAGACAGAGAAATGTTTGAGGTTAAAGAGTTACTAAACCCACAACTTTAAATTCAGTTGGTATATGCAGTAAATCAAGCTTGGTGTACTCAATGTGGAACGTAAGGGGTAATCCTCCGCATTATTTAAAAAGGCTGTCTGATCCTTTCTTCTCTGCCCCTCCTCTTGTTGAAATGACCGCCTGATACAGACTGAATCCATAGTCATGTGCACATACTCAGTTTAGCGTGTACTGCGGGTGAGGTTTTATTCTTCTTGGGAGAGTGCATGTGATCAGCACTGTCCAGACAGAGGGTCAAGGGTTTCACATCCTCCTAGAGCAGAAAGAAAACTCCTCCTACAAGCTTTAACCAGTGCTCTGCTGAAGTCACAAGACTGCTATAACTGCTGATGAGAAAACGTATTTAGCAGTTTATGTTTACTAAAATAATTGCATTTCCATGTTGTGCATACTGTGGGAGACCAGATATAGTGAATGCAGGGTCCTGGGTTTAGTAACACTTTAAACAGTATCGCACATGTAAGTATAAATTGCTCTGACTCTAGCCAGAATACATAGGTTAAATAAAAAGAATTTAATCATAAACATAACATTAGTATTAATCTGTAAACTTCACAATAAACATTATTTAACTTCATTCCCAGGTGACAACTGAATTTTTTGTTTTACTATCTGCTGTGCCTATATTCATCTAAGATAGTTTATAATGCTTTAATGTTAGTGTGTTTCCAGCAGTTTTAGTGGCGATTAAAAGACAGCAACACACAACTTTCCAGATTGCTAACACTGTTTCAAGTGAGTACTGGTATAAAATAATGAGTTAAAAAATAGAGTCTGATAAGATGGGTATTTCTGTTTGTCACTGAAGTATTTATCTGTTATGAAATCATGATATTTTGTGAAACTATGCTTGGTAAAATGTGGCATGGTCTGATCAAATCTGATGGTAGAAGTTAAAATTTGGTGCACATGGCTTAAATCCATGGATCTATCCTGTCTTTTGTCAAGAATTCAGCTGATGGCATTATAATAGTATTATTAGCACACATTAGACCACTTAAAGTGGTATTAAACCCAAAAGCAAACATTTATTACTAATTCTTAGATGTGATGACTGTATTATTAAAAGCTCTCTTGCAGTTTCAGGGATGGGACAGACAATTTAACACTAGCAGGGGTGCCTAAAATGATCAGTTTTTATTTCTGTAAACCCTATATCCCAAAAGGTAAAAAAACGTTTGCTGTAAATGCATATAAAGTATTAGCTGGAGTTCAGCTTCAATGTGTTAGTGTATCTAAATCTCCTAGTACATCTAACACTCCCCTCCCACCAGACTGACAATGCTTCTATTCAAATCTGCCCCCTGTGCTCATTTAGCCAGAGTGGTATCTGTATAATACAGGAAGTGTGTTACCAGCCAGATCACCAAGTGAAAATAGAGGGAGGAAAACAGCCTAAAAAAGAAAACTTATGCAGCCACCACATCTAATGATTTGTAAACTGAAATATACTACATTTGTTCTATTTTGGATTAATAGTGCTTGAATGCCATTGAGCATCATCTGAATGCCTAAGGTTTGTTGCTGATTATGTGCATTTCTTTATAGGCTTTCAATTAGTGTACAAATATAGCAGCACAGCCCTTCAAGTACTCATAATCTTTAGGAATATAAATGTTTTCCTTGTAAAAATGATCATATCTTAAATGTACCTAGTCAATTGTATAAAATGTCTTTACTGTCACCAGTCAGTGTCTCTGATTACCGCCTCACCAGTTATATGATGATGCTGTACTGCACTGGTGACAGTATGTCAAAAGAAAAAAATTGAGAACATTTATTTTTTCCCTTCATTTTCCAACTTCAAAAAACTTGCCATGCCTCTTACTAATTACCTCAAGCTGTCTACTTTGCAAAAAGGGGTAATTTGGGGGATATCTGTACTGTCCTGACTTTTGGGCCTCAAGAAATCAGTCAGTACATCATGATGGATCGATTTGCCATAGTTTGCGGATTCTACAACTTTCCTACAGACTAAATAATAAGACACTGATTTTCACCAAAGAAATGTATCAGAATACATCTTGGCCTAAATTTATAAAGAACAATTATTTATTTGCAACATTTTATAACAGAACCTAAGAAAAAGTGTTTGTTTTTTTTTCAAAATGTTTGTTTATTTCGCAAAAAATGAGAAATTCCTGTGGAGATTAAATGCCACCAAAAGAAACCTATATTTGTGTTAATAAAATTATACAAATTTAGTTTTTGTACAGTGTTGCTTGAGCGCACAATTGTCATTCAAAGTGTGAGAGTGCTGAAAGCCTAATATTGGCTTGGGCAGGAAGGGGGCAAAAGTGCCAGTATTGACGTGGTTAATTTATGTTTTATTAGTTAATATTTTAATATAATATATTGTTATAAAGGAATAGATTCTTAAGTTATACTATCCTTTGGATTGAGAAACTGGTCACATGAGTTAGTTGATGCAGTGTTGTCACCATTGACCTGCGAAGTAACGTTTTAGGTCAATAAAGTGTTACATGTGGGCTTGTCAATCAAAAGAACATATGTGTTGCAGGGGCGGACTGACAACTCATGGGGCCCCTGGGCAATAGGGGATCATGGGGCCCCTGTGTCCTTGCCAAAACTCAAAAAAGCCTATGAAAAAGGTACTGCATCTCATGGAGCTCCCTACTGACCCCGGGCCCTCGGGCAGTGTCCGAGTTTCCAAATGATCAGTCCGCCCCGATGTGTAGTATCCCATCCCTTAATGAAATCACTGTACTAAGTTGCCATACAAGGTTCTGAGTTATGAGAATTATGATGTCTACATGCTGATGACACCCAGACCTATCTCACAACTCCTCAACTCACCCCCTCAATCTCCACAAATTTACTGAGCGACATCCGTGTGGATGTCACACCACTTCTTCAAAGTCAGTCTGTCTAAACTCTGACTCAGACCTCTCCTTTGGGCCCCACATCCAATCACTGGCTAAATCTTGCCGCCTTAACCTCCACCACATTTCTAGAATGCACCCCTTCCTGACTGACGACAGCACAAAACAGCTTATTCACTCCTTGGTTATTTCCCACTTTAACTACTGCAACTGAAATATAATTCTGAATATTAATCTGCCAGTTGCTAGGATGCCATCTGCACATACTGGAGGTTATTAATATTAGTATGAAATTGTAAGGCGACTTGATCATAACCTTGGTTACCTCCTGGACCCCATCCCCAAACTGGATGATTGGTCATTTGTTCTCAGGGGACACCCCTTTGATATGATAGAAAAAGACTGACAGGCTGGAGAAAAGACAGCTCTCATTTAACATCAATCAGGAAACATCTAACGGACTTGAGAGCCAAGGCAATCTTTTTGTTTGGACAATTGGACACTGCAAGTATTCTGCCTTCTGAGCTCCTTTCTTTTATTTCTCTGTTGTTTTATTGTTCTCTTTATATCTTTGTTACATCTTTTTCTGTAAATATTTTAATTGCACCATTTTGACCTTTTTAGTAATAAATCCTATTTTGAAAAGTGTTGAAACTGTCTCTAAAGCTTTTAATGCAAACTAAAGAATCCTTGTCTTTGGAAGAGTGCTACTGTGTGTAAAATACCTCTGAATATATGTGTCTGTGGCAGGGGCGGACTGCCCATTTGGAAACTCGGGCACTGCCCAAGGGCCCGGGGTCAGTAGGGGGCCCCATGAGATGCCCCTGGTACCTTTTTCATAGGATTTTTTGAGTTTGTTGAGTTTGGGCAAGGACACAGGTGCCCCATGATCGCCTATTGCCCAGGGGCCCCATGAGTTGTCAGTCCACCCCTGGTCTGTGGTGACAGTGTGTATTACAGATGCTTGTGCTAATATCATAGCGTTACTGCTAAGATTTGTGAGTTTCCTCCTTCTCTGTAAAAAGGTGGTGGTGGCAGTGTGAAGGGTTAATTGCGTAATTAACCTAATCCAGTAACAATCGCTGCTGACACATAGATTGTGGTCCCAGGAGCTGGAAAAGCTTTGTGCAGGGCCCAGCTGAGAGTGGCATTGTTATGCAAATGCCAGCATGGTGGGAGATCAGCTGGTCCTTCTGTCACAAGTTGGTGAGAAGGGCAGGGTCGGGTGCCACGTTTCGTCACAATACTGACAAGCTTAAACAGGTGCATTCCCTTTTAGCTGACAAGACGTCACTTCCTTGGGAGGCTCAGACTGCTTAGAGCAGAAACACACATGCTTCCATAAGCTTGTTAGATTTTTATAATTTCAGTTTTTTTTCTTATATTTTTGTTTTACCTACACTGAACTGTTATTTATGATACTTTTTAGATTGTATTTTTAAGCCATTGTGTGATACAATAAAAGCACACTTTATTTTTCTGGCTATTTAATTATCTTAAAGATACTAGAAATTATTATATGTGTCCCAAAATATTCTACATTTAAAGGCTAGTCATCCATCATGATCCTTTTTCTATTTTATGGAACTCCCGATCCTTGATCAGAGGGGGGAGACTAGAACAATTTTGTGAATATTCAAGTCTCAGGAAAGAACCTAGGAAAAGAAGAAATTAAGGAGATTGACCTGACGTGGATAAGAGTTCCAGTGACTGAGCCGGGTCAAACGAGAAAATCATCTGATAACAGTGAGTAAATGTTATGGAATTTAATAATTAATTAGCTACAGAATGTAAGCTAGAGTTTAAAAATGTTTCTTTTTACCCAGATGATAACCATTTATGGCAGTATAGGTATAGTTACTGTTTACAGGCAAATACACAGATTGACTAATGCAGGTTTACTGGGCACAAATGAAGAAAAAAGATAAATAATGTGTTAAAGGTAGTAAGAATATTAAATAAGATGACTATGTTGACATACCTGCCAAAAAATGTTTGTGCACTAAATCAGACAGAAACTAACAATGACAGAACACAGGAATACATGAAAATGTGTCCCAAGATCCTCTTAATTGTCCAAATTGTGAGATTTTTTGTAAGTATAAAGAGAATCTTGAGAAACAAATAGAATCTAAAACACATCTTTTGTTAAAATTACAAAATAACAGTAGAGAAATAGCAATGATAACAAACACAGATGACAGAGTGGTTCAAAGTCAAAACCACGGCCTTCTTATATTCCCAAAACTTCAGATGCTAATGATGAAACAGATATTAACCACAAAGAATTATTGCGTAAAACTGCAAAACCAAAGTTGCAAATACATGACCAAGTAATTAAAGTTTTAAAAAACATCCCTGCTTATGACAAGATGTGTTTTGCAGTGCAGATGTATTCGAGTCCTATGCAGTTATAATCTTTCAAATGATCAAAGGAATCATTTTTTCATCTGTGGGTGCCTGTTAATTTTGCTAAATGAGTTAAGTCACCTGTTATTGATGACGAATGATAGGAGAGATATGACATGACAGACAGACTGTGACAATTGCTGTTATGCACAACTGGTGAGGAAGTACCTTCCATAGAAAATGCTAGAATTATTACAGACTACTGCAGAAGAAGACCCTTTTGAATTTAAAATTAAATTTTCTGAAACATATAAAATTATATTTGGAGTAGAAAATGAAGAAGATTCACACGGGATTAAAGCCAGATTTAATAAAGTTGCATTCATAAATATATCAACCTCACATAAAACAAGAAAAGTAGTCAGGCAACAGTCATGTCAGGCACTACAGCAAGAATGAGAACGACAGGTGCCCTCAACAGGGTCAAGGAGAGTCTACCACATGTTTTTACTGTCAAAGACTTGGCCATATGAGAAGACAGTGCTGGAAATTTCAATAGAGACTCACAAATAAAAACTATGGAAATGGAAAATGAAAAGACAAGTTTTGTACAACCTGTTTTATTAGGTCATGATAAAAGTTTGACTGAATTGCATTACGTCCCAGCAGTCTAATAGATCAGTAATTTGACTGGCAACAACAGTTCAAACAATATGGTGAAAAGAGCTGTCTCTGAAAGAGATGGTTTATTGCCATTGCCAAAATTATAATTACATCGAGATTCATCTACTCTACTGTTACCCCTGGTTCACACTGATGTGTTTTTTAGTGCTTTTTGCAGAAATGCACTACAATCCATTTAACATGGTTTCCTATGGGACATGTTCACAGCTATGCTTTTTTGATTTTCTACATTTTTGGGAAGGGTCAGGGACTTTTATAAATGCAAAAATCAGTGTTTTTGCTACAATAGATTTCAATGGAGAAGCTGCTGAAATGCATGTATTGTGTTGTTGCCATGTTTTGCATTTCTTTTTCTGCCCAGCGACAAAGAAAAATTTCCACTTAAACAAAAAAAGCTGAAAAAAAAAGCAAAATGCGGTAAAATGCAGCAAAAACACGCATATAAAAATGCAAAGCACAAAGGAAAAAGCATTAAAAAATGGATTAAAAGCATAGGTGTGAACCAAGCCTTAAAATATGTTGATCCAATTGTATTGGATGAGAATGGAAGACTATATTTACAAAGTTTGCTGAAAAAGATTAAATTTTTGGTTGATAGCAGATATGAGATTAGTATAATCAGAGAAAACTTACCGTATTTTTCGCCGTATAAGACGCACTTTTTCTTCCCCAAAACTGGGGGGGAAATGTCAGTGCGTCAGTGCGTCTCAGCGGACGGTCCGGTATTTCCACCGTGGCCGTGTCAGAATACCGGGCCGGCCACTCAGCTCTGCAGCGGGACCTTACCTGTTCCTCTATCCAGCGGCGTGCTGTCTTCCCGGCTTCTGTAGTGTGGGCACTGGGCATGACAGCCGGGTGCCAAGTGCGCATGCGCAAGAAGCGGTGCTTTTTGTGAATGGTAAGGCGGTACCTGGGACACATGACAGATCCCAGAAGCCGCCGGACCAATCACAAAGCGCAAGTGCTTCTCGCTCATGCGCACTGGGCACCCGGCTGTCATGCCGAGCGCCATTACAGAAGCCGGGAAGACAGCGCGCGGCTGGATCGAGGAACAGGTAAGATCAAACAAAAACTCTGCGGAAGTAAGTGCGGGTACCTGTCAAATTCAGGTACCCGCTCCCCACCTCCCCAAAGGTCAGCAGTCATCTGTACTGTCCGCAGTCTCTGGTCATCCCTGTGCTGTCCGCAGTCTCTGGTCATCCCTGTGCTGTCCGCAGTCTCTGGTCATCCCTGTGCTGTCCGCAGTCTCTGGTCATCCCTGTGCTGTCCGCAGTCTCTGGTCATCCCCGTGCTGTCCGCAGTCTCTGGTCATCTCCTGTACTGTGTCTGCAGTCCATTAGTTCAGAATTTTTTTTTCCTGTTTTCTGCCTCTAAAACCTAGGTGCGTCTTATGGTCAGGTGCATCTTATACGGCGAAAAATACGGTACCTGTGAAACTTAATTCTTCTATGTGTAATACGTATAATAGGTTTTAATAATACAGGTAATTCCACTGCTAGACAGGTGTCTAATGTAACATTTGAACTAGCTGGTCTTGTGAAAACTAACATTGATATCTGATTTTGTCACGATGCAGAGAATATTCTTGGCATTGATGTAATCAATAAGCAAACGTTAGTTATTGATTTGAGAAATAAAATTATTTGGAAAGATCCATTTAGGCCTAAATCAGTACTAATTGATCCCTCTGCATACATGAATGTTGGTCCCATTACTGATATGTCTACAGAGCAAAAATGGCCTGATACTGATGATAATTGTGCTTTAAAGTTCACAAATGACATAGAAATTTTGAAAAATACAGAACTGAATATGAGGTAAACGATCCAGAACCTTTTAATCAGTATGAGTTACCACTAGAATCAATTAGTCCACTTTCTGCCATTATTCAAGAATTTATACAGCTTGGAATTTTAAAGAAATCACAATCAGTGGTAAATAATTGTATTTGGCCTATAAAAAAGCTGATAATTCATAGTCTTTATCAGTTGACTTCAGGACACTGAATAAATATATTACAAATAACAAAGCAGTTGTTCCTGTTAATTCTAATATCAAGTTACATTTGGATGCCAAGGCCAAGGTGTTCGCTGTACTGGAAGTTGCTAACTGCCATTTTTCCAACCACTTAGCTAAAGGTTGACATTACAAGCTCACTTTCAAGTTCCAGAAAGAGACCTACACATTCACTCGATTACTGCCTGGTCTAGGTATCAGTGATGGTGTAGTTCATGAGACTATAACAGGGGCAGACTGACCATTTGGAAACTCGGGCACTGCCCAAGGGCCTGGGGTCAGTAGGGGGCCCCATGAGATGCCCCTAGTACCTTTTTCATAGGCTTTTTTGAGTTTGGGCAAGGACACAGGGGCCCCATGATCCCCTATTGCCCGGGGGCCCCATGAGATGTCAGTCCACCCATGGTCTATAACGAAAATACTATCAAAGTTCTCAAGGTCAGAATATATTTTTAGCATGTAGATACGATTATGCTGAGTACACAGAATATTGATGAACATATTGCTCTTTTGTCTGAGTTGTTCATGTTGTTATATGTTGCAGGCCTAATGTGAAATACCTTCACATACAAATTAGTCAAGGAAAAAGACAATTATTGCAAGAAACATTTAGAGCTATTACTTCAGTTCCAATTCCAACAACTCACAAGGCATTGCATCAATTTTGAATAAAATAAATCATTGCAGAGAATTTGTACATGGTTTCGCTGAAAAAGTTAAACCATTATATAGGAATAAAGTTAATATAGTTGACCAATGGGGTCCAAATGAGACAAATGCCTTTGGAGTGTTGAAAAAAAGATTTGTACTGAAGCCCCTTTTGTTTTGAAAACTCATGTATCTGAGAATAGAATCTCAGTAACTTTGTCTCAGTTAAAAGAAGGTAATGAGAGAATAATTAGCTACTTCTCCAGAGTTTAGTCATCATTGAAAAAAAACTTTTGAGTCACGTGTAAAGTGTTTATTATACAAGTGAAATAATACAGACACCTGACTGCTCACTAAAAGGAATTCTTGAGAAAGATGGTTTCAGAGAATATCATGAAAAGTATCCTCAATCGTTCAGAGCATTGTCATCCAAATACATTCAGACTGATGTGGTAGGAGGACATTATCAAGAAAACACACCAACACAATTGTACAGCTAGCTGTATGTGAGAAGCCTTTACCTCGCATTTTCAGCACAAAAACTAAGAAAGGTATTGAACCAGTACTTGGTACTGCAGAACAGTCTAACACTAGAATAAGCTTCAGGACAGAAAACAGTTCCACATATTTCTAATTTTATAGAGATGAGAACAAAGGCATAGTCCATTGTCATCTATGGGATGATACAAAACCTTTGTGAAAACAAGGTTTTGAGTCATGGCCAAAAAAAAAAAATGTGGCATCCTGTCATACCTAAATTTCACAGTACTTTTGTATAATAGGTCATTTTAGACAGGATAAGAACAGTACAATGTTATATGGAAGTTTTCTGTGAAGAAAAATATAATGTACAGTAGCAGTGTTTCACATATAGATCACCGAAGTTCACCAAACTATTGACCCATATTTTTTAACATTTGTTGAAAAAAAGATACAAGAATAATGTAAACTGTTCATGTTAAAGTAATGATACTGGATTTCTTTTACAAAAATTGCACCTAAAACCAAATATGGAGGGTAACAGTTTCCTAAGAAGAGCAAAGCCAACATCAAGAAATTCAGAAGTTAAAGAGATCTCAGGAAGAAGATTGGACAAAAGTTTAATACTTTATATTTATAACTGTTTTATCACCTTCAGCAAGGTTTTCATAGCTTTGCAGAGCTTAAAGAAGAAGATATTTCATAGACATTGCATGAAGAAAGGATTCATCAGAAGAACTCTATCTACTACTGATAAAATAATTATTATTGAAATCATTGTTATAAGTCACATTTTTGATGATCCACTTATTCTGATACTAACATTCATATTAGGATAGGATTATTATAAGTACCATCATTATTATTATTTTATTTTTCCACATTTATATGCTGAATATTTTTTGGGTTAAACCTGCAGAGTCTATCTAGTTAATAGAGCATATTTTGTTAAAAGTTAACCACTTCAATACCCCCTTCATGCCCAGGACAATTTTCAGCTTTCTGTGCTCTTGCAGTTTAAATGATGATTACTCAGTCATGCCACACTGTACCCAAACAAAAGTTTTATAATTTTTTTCAAACAAATAGAGATTTCTTTTGGTGGTATTTATTTACCACTGGGTTGTTTATTTTTTGAGATATATTTAAAAAAATACCAACATTTTTGAAAAAAAAGTGTTTTTCATTGTTTTTATTTTTACATTTTGCAAATAATTCATTTGTCTACATAAATATAGGCCAACATTTATACTGCTACATTGCTTTGGTACAAATAACCAACTGCATATTGCAGTTGCATACTGCATAACTGCATATTATGTAGTCTATGGGAAAGTTATAGAGTCTACAAGCTTTGGTACCAATCAATAAAAACTGATCACACCTGATCACACCTGATGTACTGACGGTATATCTTATTTCTTGAGGCCCTAACATACCAGGAAAGTACAAATGCTCCCAAAATTATGCATTTTTGGAAAGTAGACAGTCCAAGGTATTTAGTGTGAGACATGATGAATTTTTCAAAGTTGTAATTTTTTCCCACACTTCTTTCAAAAATGAAGACTTTTTTTTTCTTTACACACAATTGTCATATTAACAAGTTATTTCTAACTCAAGGTATAGGCATACTTGCAATTGCACCCCAAAATACATTCTGCTACTCCTCCTGAGTTTGATGATACCACATGTGTGAGACTTTTCCACAGCCTGCCCACATACAGAGATCCAACATCCACGTAGAATCACCGGGCATTCTAGGGGCATAAAAAAGGGCATAAATTACACATCTAATTTCCTGACTAACTATAATATTTTTGAGGGCCTGAAGCACCAGAACATTGGAATTGTCCACAAAATTACCACATTTTGGAAAGCAAACACCCCAATGTATATTCTAGGAGGCATGATAAGTAATTTGAACATGTAATTTTTTTTCAAAAGTCTATGGAAAATGTGGAAAGAAAATGAAAACATATTTTTTTCCACAGAAAGTTGTCAATTTGTAAAATATTTCTACCACACAAGATGTACATACCAAGAATTACATCCCAAAATACATTCTGCTACTCCTCCTGAGTATGGCGATACCACATGTGTGAGACTTTTCCACAGCCTGGCCACATAGAGGGGCCCAGAATCCAAGTAGCACCATCGGGCTTTCTAGGAGCATAAACGGGGCATAAATTACACATCTAATTTCCTGACTGACTATCACCTTTTTGAAGGCCCTGGAACACCAGGACCCACAAAATGACCACATTCAGCTGAGCAAAGGGTAAGCAAAAGGTTGCCTATGGTTTTAGTGCAGTTGTCCAGGCAGCAGGCAGGAATACTTTCCATAGTCAGCACAGACAGCATGCAGAGATATTGACAGTACAGGCAAAGCATTGGTCCAGGCAGAAGGTAGATGTGTGGTCAGTAACAGCCAAACAAATTGTCCAGGCAGCATCCAGAGAAATGGCATTAGGCAGGAACTTGGTCCATAGTAAGTACAGGTAGCAGGCAAGGTGTGGTCAGTTCAGGCAGAGGCGTGATCAATTAGCAGGCCAGGGTTAGTTGACAGCTGGCAGAAATATCAGGCTTAAGGCCTCAGTGAGGTAGGACCTGGGCACTGGTGTAGAGGCTTCTTCCCACCCAAATCTCTTCGAAGCCTTCAGTCTGCAGACTCTAATCTGAGAATTACATAACTCGGAGAAAACCAAAAACTTTGTTTTCTCCACTCAGAAAAACTTCTCTGGAGGCCCTCACATATGTAAGACCCCTGTGTTATCTTGAATTCCACTACTACAGTAGCAGGGCAAAAGATCAGTCCAAGCGGCAGGCAAGAGAGTGGTCAATTAACAGGCCGAGGTCAGTTCAGGTGGAAGGCAGAATCATGGTTGATAGTTCAGGTGGCAAGCAGAGGCATCCTCAATAAACAGGCCAGGGTCAGTTCCAAAGCAGGCAGATGTATGGTCAGTTTAGACGGCAGGCAGAGGAGTGGTCAAATAACAGGCCAGGGTCAGTTCCAAAGCAGGCTGATGTTTGGTCAGTTTAGGCAGCAGGCAGAGGTGTGGTCAAATAACAGGCCAGGGTCAGTTCAGGAGCAGGCAGTGGCATGATGAGTGTGCAGGCAAATAAATGGTATCTCGTCTAACTCCTGCTCTGGAGCACATCCAACATCTTTTTTTGATGTTTTTGGCTTGTTTCTCTGGGAGGGAATTTATCAGGAAAATGGCGTTCATGGAGTCTGCTCACTGCATCTGAGTGAATACTCTCTGGTGGGCCTTCTGGTTACAAAAGGACAGTGAGAATATCCTCTTGGTATTTCAGAATGGTTTTGGGTCTTTCAGTGGACTTATGGTAAATTACATAAGAATTATAAACAGCCAAATTGAAAAGATAAATTGAGACTTTTTTGTATCAATATTGGGATTTTCTTGCTGCAAGGTAGGACTGGATCATCTGGTCATTAAGATCAACACCCCCCCATGAACATATTGTACTTATGTACGCTTTTGGGCTTCTGGACTGGGCCATTCCTTCTGTCGATTTGCACAAAGGTGTCATTGTGAATTGAGGAAAGTAAATATTCATCACATTTGTCCCTTCACTTCATAGCCAATACTTCCTCATTCCGCAAACACACAGACTCCCCTCTTTGCAATCTTGTATTCACCAGCCTTTGTTGGAAGCCCTTCCTACTAGCTCTCTTGGTGCCACAAGTTAGTGTTTGATTCTGGTAGAGGTTGCGGAAAAGGGGCAAGCTTGTATAATAGTTATCCATCTACAGATGGTAACCTTTATTGAAGAGGGGGAATACAAGTTCCCAAACGATTTTCCCACTGATTCCAATATAATCTGGGCATTGAAGGGGATACAGCTGGGTGTCCTTTCCTTCATACACACAGAATGAATACACATACCCCGTGGCTCTCTCACACAACTTGTACAGTTTCACCTCATATCGGGCCCTTTTGCTGGGGATGAACTGCTTGAAGCTCAGCCTGCCAGTAATGTGAACAAGTGATTCATCCACACAGATGTTTTTGACTGGGATATATAATTGGGCAAATTTTTTGGAAAAAAATTGAGAAGGGGTCACATTTTATACAGCTTCTCATATGCGGGGTCATTTCATGGGGGCACTGGGTGTTATCACTAAAGTGAAGGAACCACATGATCATCAGGTATCATGTTCTTCACATAACTGACAAGTAAATGGGCATGTGGTGGAGAGGGTGGGTTGACTAATAGGAGTGGACTTAATTTTTTTGTCAGTTCCATATTTAACATGAGGCCCAAAAAGATCTTGAACTCCTCCACTGTTATCGTTTTCCATTCATAGGGATGGGAATAACTGGAAGTTGGATTGTTGGCTATAAATTGTTGGGCGTAGAGGCTACATTGGTCCACAATCAAAAGTAATAATTCATATGTAAAAAAAAAATGATCTATAGGTGCATAATTTTCTGTGTTGGTCTGAACTCCAGGCTGACCGGTAAAATGGGGAATATTAGCTGCTCACGATTCAGGTGGAAGCCATAGAGGGTTTGCAAGGGCATCTGGTAGACTGGCATGAGCCATAAAACCGTTTGATGCTGACATGACACCCCACAAATCCCTGGCCTTTCTTGATGAGGTACTCCATTCCTGGTGGATGCCACTGAGCTAGAGGTGGATGCCACTGCACTACTAGTGGATGCCACTGCACTTCTGGTGGTAGTCTGCTCTTCACCAGAACGCCTTCGTTTGTAGGGCAAACTTTCTTCTTCCTCTGATTCCGTTTCAGTTCCACTACTTGGCACTGACTCATAATTAGAATCAGAATCTGGCACAGAGAGCTCCCCACTACTCTTGTCGGTCAGAGATAGAATTTAATATGCCTCCTCACAGGTAAATGATTTTTTAGCCATATTGATGACTGTGGGCTGTGGTGACACACTGCTGTGATGGGGACACTGGGTGAGATGCGGCTGCTCTGATGGGTGTTGATGTGGCTGCATTAATGGGTGCTGATGCGGCTGCACAGATGGGTGCTGATGCGACTGCACAGATGGGGCGGCACTGATCAGCTACACTGATGTGATGGTTGGTGATGCAGCTGCACAGATGGATGCTAATGTATCTGCAGAGATGGGTGCTGATGTGGCTGCACAGATGGGGCAGCACTGATCAGCTACACTAATGTGGTGGTTGGTGATGTGGCTGCACAGATTGGTGCTGATGTGGCTGCACTGATGGGGTGGCACTGGTCAGCTACACTGATGTGGTGGTTGGTGATGCAGCTGCACAGCTGGGTGCTGATGTGGCTGCACAGATGGGTGCATTGAAGGGTGCTAATGGGCGCTGATCAGGCTGCACTTATGGGCACGGATGAAGCAGCACAGTTGGGGTGGCACTCCTCAGCTATACTGATGTGTACTGAAGAGGCAGCACTAATAAGCGGCAGTAATGGGCACTGATGAGAAAGTCCTGCACTGATGTGCACTGATTAGGTAGCACTGATGGTCTCCATTGATGAGGCAGCACTGATAGTTGGCACTGATAGTGGACACTGATGAGGGAGCACTGATAGTGGGAACTGACAAGCAGCACTGATGAGGCAGAACTGATAGTTGGCACTGATAAGCAACACTGATGAGGGAGCACTGATAGTTGGCACTGATGAGGCAGCACTGATAGTTGGCACGGATAAACAGCACTGATGAGGGAGCACTGATAGTTGGCACTGATAAACAGCACTGATGAGGCAGCACTGATAGTTGGCACTGATGAGGGAACACTGATAGTTGGCACTGATAAGGCAACAGTGATGGACACTGTGTGGGCACTGTGTGACACAGGGCAGAACAGTAAAACTCACTGCAATGGCACAGATGCCTCCTTCCTTCACACTCGTCTCTGTGTGAAGGAAGGAGAGCTGTCAACCCCCAGATGACCTGACCTGCAGTGTTTACATATAGTAGTTAGACACATAATGGGCCCTTTACCTCAATTTGTCATGTGCTGTGTCCAAGGGACACAGCGATCACAGGCACTCCCGGGTGCACGTTCTTGAAATGACATCCCAGGATTAGAAGACCGCGCTGTAGCCATCCTTTGGCTATAGTGTAGTCGGGAACAAATTAAAAAGTAAGTTCACCTTTTTACAAAAAATAATACACATTTTTTTGTAAGTAAAAAAAAATGCATTTATTTATTTTTTGGTTTGTTTCTGGAGCCTTTAAAGTATTGCACCAGCAATCAGCAGATCGTTGGTGCCATGCAGGTCTCCTGCAGACCTGTCAGTATATTTGCTTGCCCGTATGCGGTGCACAGGTAAGAAAATATACTGACAGGAAGAATCAATGAACTACCACGGTGCTCCATAGCACTGTGGTAGTTCATTGAGAACTACAAGTTCATTGAGAACTACAAGCGGACAGTCCCAAAGGCTGTCGGAACATGTAGTTCATTCATTCACAGAACACCATAAATGAATGACACGGCCGGGTGGGTGGAGCTAACGGGGAGGAGAAGATCCCCTGTTAGCCGTCACAATGGGGAGTGCGGGGGCCAGTCTGTTCGTAATATGTTACACCCTTAATATGGGTGTACTTGTAACATGTTACAAAAGGTGAACTTATCCTTTAAGTAACATATCACTCTTAACGGAGTAATAGAAAGTTACGACAAGTTTTAGAATGTAAAGTATATTTCCAGAGAGCTAAAATATTACTGCACAAATATGGAAATATATTATTACATCCTTTAATTATTATTATATCATATTTAACATCTGTATTATGAGTAGGAATTTTTATAGAGACGTAGATCAAAGAGGAACCAAAGAGTTGAACAGAGTTTAGAAGGAGAGTTATTTCTGGCTGATCAAGTTCTGAAGAATAATGTCCAATCATTTAATACTAGGCTGTGTGAGTGGGCCATGAATGAAGAATGCATTAATTAATTATGATTAATCATAATTCAAGGGGAATTGTTAGAATATTATTCTGAATTCATAATTTGTCACCTATAGGAATTAAACTGTATTTATAGCAAGCTTGCAAAATATCTGGTTTTTATGATTAATTATAATTAATATTATAATGTGTGGTTGTCTGAGCAAGTGATTCAGTTAAGTAAGCCAGAGATATTTTTTAAGTAATGACTCTAACTGGAGGATGGGCATAGCTGGTTAGAAGATCTCTGGTGTAGGGTGACTTGGTAGATGAGATTGGTTTAGTCAGGATGGCCAGGAATGGAGAATATATAAATAATAATAATAATAAAGAAAAAAAAAATATATATATATATATATAAATATATATATATATATATATATATATAAATAACAAAAATATATATATATATATATATATATATATATATATATATATACAGTGCTCAGCAAAAATGAGTACACCCCTTTTTTAGAAGTAAGATTTTAATCAATATTTCAATGAACACAAGAACAATTTCCAAAATTTTTACAAAACTGAGTTTTATAGAACATTTGTTTCACTCATTACATGAAAATAAGGTTAATAATAGAACTTAGATTTCAAAATCTTAAGTTTTACTCAAATTAGTTGATGCAAAAATGAATACACCCCACAACAAAAACTACTACATCTAGTATTTTGTATGGCCTCAATGACAGCACCAAGACTTTTAGGCATGGAATGAACAAGTTGGTGACATATCAATCTTTTTCCATTCTTCAAGAACAACCTGTTTTAGAGCCTGTATGCTGGATGAAGAGTGATGCTCAACTTGACTCTTCAGAATTCCCCATAGGTGTCCAATTGTGTTCAGACGATACCTAGCCACTGAATCACTTTCACTCTGTTCTTCTTCAGTAATGCAACAGTGCATGACGACCAAGGGCATGGAGTGATGGTAGCATCTTCTCTTTCAATTTAGAGTAGTACATCTGTGAATTCATGATACCATCAATGAATTGAAGCTCCCTGACACCAGCAACACTCATGCAGCCCCACAGAAGGGCACTTTCACCATCATGTTTCACTGCAGGTACCATGCATTTTTCTTTATACTCTTCACCTTTGTGACGCCATACAGTTTTGAAGCCATCAGTTACAAAAAACATTTTTCTTGGTCTCATCACTTCAGAGTACAGAGTGCCAGTAGTCTTCTTCTTTTTCAGCATGGGCCGTGGCAAATTCTATGCGGGCTTTTTGTGCATGGGCTTTAGGAGAGGCTTCTTTCGTGGACAACACTCATGCATGCCATTCCTCTGCAGTGTACTCCATATTGTGTCATGGGAAACAATTACCCCAGTTTAGATTTCTACTTCTTTAGCGAACTGCAGTGAACTTGCATGCTGATTTTTATCAACCCTTCTCATCTGAAGATGCTCTGTCAAGGTGTTAACTTCTGTGGATGGCCTGGATGTCTCTGTGAGATGGTTGCAGTTCCATATTTGTTAAATGGTTGTATTACTTTTGCTACAGAATTCTGACTGATAAGTAAAGCTTTGCTGATCTTCTTGTAGCCTTCACCTTTTTGTACAAAGAAATTTTCTTACTCAGGCCTTGTGACATTTCTCTTCCATGTGGTGCCATTGCTGACAGCATGACATAGGAGGGTTTTTTTTTGTTAAGTAATGCCCTTTTATAATCCACTTGTCAGGGCAGGAACGATGGAATGGGCAGGCAGGCCTATGGTAAGGTCACGCAGCGACTGACGACAGCCACTACCCACAGACCAGAGTCCCTCAAAGCGCGGAGTCTAAGCCCCAGGCTACCCTTCACCAGAGCCCCTGATGGTGGGGATGGACTTGATGCAGCCTGAGACCAGGTCGTGGCCCCCGAGTAACCCCAGCTGCGGTAACGACTGCCGCCAATGGCGTACAGCTGGTGGGAGCTAGATGGGAACACGTGTAGCATAGTCAGACAGGCCAGGTCAATAACAATGGAGCAGACAGTACTAGACAGTAGGCAAAGAATACTCAGGTCACGGGCCGGGTTCAGCAACGAGAGGGCAGGTAAAGAGTTAAAGCAGCGAATGGTCTTGTCCAAGCCGAGTCGGTTACCAGGAGAGCAACGAGAACAGCACAAGAGCTTGCGACAAGGGAACATACAGGACACGAATGCAGAGAGCACTTGCAGACAGCAGGCTTAAATGTGATCAACTACACCCTTCTGAGGAGGAGCTGCAGAAGCCTGAAGGCATAAAGGTTCCCACCATGCTTTGCAGAAACCTAAGATGGATGGCAGCACATGGAGATGCACAAACTCTGAGGAAAGGTAGGACCTTGACACCACTGTCTGCTGGACACCTGTTAAATGAATAATTAGACTCACCTGTAGTTGAATTCTTTTTAATTAAGATTTTGTTGTCTAAAATTTAGCTTTGCTCCTAAGACTTTCATTGAGGAGTATCCGTTTCTGCAACATGGTCTTTAATTAATTTGTTAGGAAAAATACTTTTTTGTGTGTGCAAATTAACAAATCTTGTTTGCAATCAATGGCTCACATTTGTGGGATTATTTTGTAGTATCGTATCCCATAGAAAATGTTGATTCTGAAACAAAAGTAAAGGTTTTCTGACAGATCTGTAGGGGTGTACTCATTTATGCTGAGCATTGTATATATATATATATATATATATATATATATATACATACATACTGTTAGTTAGAAATTAGTATGCAATAGTGTATTCCAGTAGTATCTGTGCATATTTGTTTAATTTATGTTGTATTATTTAATATTACGTTGTAATAAATAAATGTAAGGAATAGATTCATAAAGCGGAGCTCCACCCAAAAGGGGAAGTTCCGCTTTAGGGACTGGTCCCCCACTACCCGTTAAGGATTGGCACCTTTGGGGAGCTGGAGGAGGGGGCACCCGAAAATTGACAGGTAACCCGCTCCCGCCTAGGCGATCGGAAGTTGTCCTCCCCCCTCCCTCCATTCACAAAGCACAGCGCTACTTGCACCAGCATCTTCAGTGTGGGCACCTGGCTGTGACAGCTTGTGGCTTCAAAGCCAGGTGCCCACACTGAAGATGCTGGCACCGGGAACACAGGGCGACCGGTGAAACGGGCTGTGGGCAGGACACTATGGGATCAAGGGATGGGTAAGTGTCTATTTTTTAAAAATTAGCAGCTACAGTTATTTTAGCCGCTGAATTTTATTTTTTTTTACTTTCACTGGAACGCCAATTTAAGTTATACTATCCTTTGGATAGAAAAACTGGTCACATGAGTAAGCCAATGCAGAAGTGTCACCTTTGACCTGTGAGGTCACATTTTAGATCAAGAATACAGTGTTATATGTAGGCTTGTCAATCAAAAGACCTTGTAGTATCCAATTCCATCAATTAAATCACTGTACTAAGCAGAATTAATGTTTGCCATACAAGGTTCTGAGTTTTGAGAATTATGACTTCTACATGTAAAACAAAAGGTCATCCTAAGAGATGGAAAAGGATCCATTCATACACATACACGGACATACATACAGACACACAGACATATTGACAAGCTTAACCAGGTGCATTCTATTTTAACTTATGAGACGTTATTTCCTTTACTCTTGGGAGGCTCAGACACATTGCTTAGATCAGAAGCACATAGAGGGGCACACATGCTTCCATAAACTTGTTAGGTTTTTATAACTTCTGTTTTTATTTCTTATATTTTTGTTTTACCTACACTGAACTGTTATTTATGATACTTTTTATATTGTATTTTTAAGCCATTATGTGATACAATAAAATCAGACTTTATTTTGTCAGCTATTTAATTATCTGAAATTGTCTAAAGACACTAGAAATTATTATATGTGTCACAAAATATTCTACAAAAATGCAAGGTGCATTTTTGATACAATTTTTATGTGCTTTTGATGCATTTTTGATGCTGTAATGCCTATGAAATGTGTTAGCCTTGGACCCTTTGTTTCCTGGGTAATTTTTACAATAAAGCATTGTTGCCCAGATGCCAAGAGGATAAGAAGTGACTGATAAAGCAGATAAGAACTTGTTTGTGGGATTAAATGTGTTTATGACATCTAGAAATGTTACATTAGACTGCTTAAATTAAATAAGAACTTGTTTGTGCAATTAAAGATGTCTACTTGCATGAGAAGTTAGAAATCTTTAAGTTTAGGGTAGATAAGAAGCTGATTTGAAGCAAAAGTGTGATATTCTTAGATACCCCAGTATAGTGGCTGGGCGTGACTCTGTTATCTTCACAGAACCTTTCAGCTAGCTCCTCCTAGAGGGGGTGTGGCGCCAGCCCACTTCGGGAAATGCCAGAAAAAGGGTTTAAAATGGGGACTTTAAGCGTAATCAATGGGAGCCTTCCTATGCAGATGAGGAAGCTCTGATGCTGGGACTCTTGCCAAGGCTATATGGACTCATCGATTGGTCATGTTTACAGCTTCACCGTGACCCGTAATGCACCCCGTGCATTATGGTTCTGATGGAGTCTGTTCCTTCCCATCTTCCCATAGCTTTGGTAATGTATTAATTCAATGCTGTGACGCTGTCAAAATAATGCTCACATTATTATTGGTGTGTTTTATTATGCAGATTGTGATGACTATAAGATATATCCTCCTGTGTGTCATGTGATAATAAAAGTGGAGGTTTTGGCAGTGCAAGAATATTGCAGTTGGATTCTGTTATTTCTTGGAGTGCCGAGTGAATGCTATGATGTGCCAGGGCAGGTGTTCATACGGTAGAGGGTCTTAATTAATAACCAATAACTAATGGTGTAAATGCTGGTTAAACGTACCTGTGTGTGCAATTGTGTGTATATGACTTGCTTTTAGTTATTGCAGCATTGCATTACAGATGCGTTTTTGAGCCGATTTCCATTGATTTCAATGGGGAAGTACGTTTTTGGTGAGTTTCTTTTACAGCACCAAACCTGCACCAAAAATGCAGCAAGCAGGATTTTAAAAAACACACTGGACCTGCAACAGATCAATGTGGAGAGTTCCATAGGAATACATGGTCACACATTTTTCTTCCACTTTTTTATCGCAAAGCAGAAGAAAAACGGACCAGAGTGAAAGCAACCTAAAGCTTCTGCAGCCTTCCTCTCTAGCTAAGCCAAGACATACAACATACAATTATGGCTGAAAATATACATGTTTTAATTACAGAAATTGACATGACATTTTTGCAACCATGGAGAGAAAGAGTTTCAATAAGGAAGTGACTTGTCTGCCCTTCAATTAAATGGCGTCACCCGCAAGAAGAAACAGCAGCAATGCTGGAGCCAAACTACAGCACATACTAATTTGGATAGTATAATTATTAATTTGGAATGTATGTTCTTTTGTTAACCACTTGCCCTCCTGAGGATTTACCCCCCTTCCTGACAAGGCCATTTTTTCGTTACGGTGCTACGTTACTTTAACTAACAATTGCGTGGTCATGCAAAGCTGCACACAAATAAAATTTACATCCTTTTTTCTCAAAAATTGAGCTTTCTTTCGGTGGTATTTGATCTCCTGTGCGTTTTCATTGTTTGCACTGTGAAAAAAAAAAGACCGACATATGTATTCTGCTACATGTCTTTGCTAAACAAAATCCCAATACATGTAAATTAACTGGTTTACGTGAAAGTTATAGCGTTTACAAATGGCGGTATATATACTGCGGTTATTTTTTATTTTTACTAGAAATGGCGGCGATCAGCAACTTATAGCGGGACTACGGCGGGTATTCTGACACTGGGGGGAACTGACTTGGTGTCACTGACATCCCCCAGTGAAACCAATACAGTGATCAGTGCTAAAAAAAGCACTGACACTGTACTAATGGCACTGGGCAGGAAGGGGTTAACATGAGGGGTGATCAAAGGGTTAACTGTGTGCTATGTGCTGTTTTACTTGGTGCTGTGTCTGTGTGCTTCACTGCTTCACTTAGCCATGCAAAGCAGTGTGCACAAGCTGACAGGGAGGGGAACGGATTTGTTTACAAAAAGTTCTCCTCTACATCGGAGATGCTTGGCAATCACCAGCCGGGACCTGGTGATTGACAGCCTCAGCCGCGAATGGCGGCGTGGGTAGGGCGCTCCCGTCCCCTACACGGAAATGCAAAATCATGTATATATACATGATTTTTTGCACCCGTTCCACCCTGTAGCAGTATATCTGCTAAAGGGCGGTCAGGAAGCAGTTAAAGAACAGTTATCAAACTGTTATGGATAAATTTCCACTTTCACCACCCCTCATTAACAGCAAGTTTCACCCCCTTTCATTACCAGACCATTTTTCAGTTTTCAGTGTTGTGATACTTTGAATGACAATTGTTCTGCACTGTCCAAGATAATGTGATCACAGAATTGTGTGTATGCATGTGTGTGCAGGAGCGCAGCTCTGGAAAGACGTATAGGTAGGTCTACTCACAATAAAAAGTGCACTAGCCAGCTGTTTAATTCCATTTAACATAAAGAATTTGGAGTGTACCTAAACCCAAGAAAAAACACCTAATATGTTGCAGCTTACCAGTACTTAAGCATATGCATTAATTTTTTTTCTCAAAATCTTTTTTCCTTTAATGTCACCTTGTGATCCTGTCAGTAGTATATTTCCTGCCCTACAATGATAATGCTTACTGACCAAACTGTATCTATGAAGGAACATAATTGTCATCCCAGGACAGGAAGTGTACTGAAGGACCTCTTATCTCCATAATAATGGGAGGTGTTCTGTACTTCAGGGAGATGAACTTGTCAGAACTGAAAACACTGCATGAAATAACCTTGCAGACTGCACAAGACATAGGTTATATATGGTTATATATAGGTCCTCACAAGACCTCCTTCTCTCTAGTTCCCTAGTCTCCTCCTCCCATGCCTGCCTCCAGGACTTCTCCAGGGCATCACCCATACTCTGGAACTCCCTACCCCAATCCATCAGACTATCAACTACTCCCCTCTCCTTTAGGCGCACCCTGAAAACCCACCTATTCAGGGAAGCCTACCCCACCCCCTGCTAATTCCCAATCTCCTCCTCTCTTCCCACCACTCCATCCCCCTCAGCTATTTCCTCCTGTACCACTATCCCCTCCCTCCTAGATTGTAAGCTCCAAGGAGCAGGGCCCTCGAACCCCTCGTGTATCGCATTGTATTGTTGCTGTACTGTTCTGTCTCCCATTGTAATGTACAGCGCTGAGCGAACTGTTGGCGCTTTATAAATACTGTATAATAATAATATGATCTAGTAAGATCAACAATACTTTTTGTTCTTATCGAACAGGTATGCCAAAACCACTAAATGGTTTAATAATTACTTAGTGACCACCCATCCCACACTGTACTGAGGGAGAGCAGAGGCTGTAGGCAAAGAAATGTACTGGTATGCTGCCTTTTTCTGGGTTTAGAGCACTGCCCCCTCCTGGCACCCGCTGTGACAGCACGCAGTAGGAGCCTGGGACCTGCTGACTGGCTGTGTGCAGTCACAACCCAGAGCGATCTGTCAGTTTCTAATGCCTGCTTTACTAACTGAGAAATCAAATAGTAAAAGCATCACATTGCACACACATTACACATAGTTAGGCACACAGTATTTATTTTGATTTTGCATGAAAAAAGAAAAGATTGTACACACAGATCATAGAAATACCAGATATAGTACAACAATTAACAGGCACACAGCAGAAATGAGTTCGAAAACGTACGTGCTATAACTTTCATGCAAACCACATTTATTGGATTTTTTTTTGTAATTAGCTTTTTATTGACTTTCAAATAAGTATAACAAACAGAGAGCATCAAAAGCAAAACAGAAAAGGAAATAGGCTCATCGATGAGAGGAATTCAGATACATATAATGTCATTACATGACAGTGGTTTCAGTGATCAGTTTCAGACAACTGAGTAGACAAGTCAGAGTTGGAAGTATCCCATGATTCCCAAATCGCTTCAAAAGTGGAAACAGAGTTAGTATGCACAGCAGTAAGGTACTCCATTTTTCTAATTTCTGCTATTACCTTCTTCACTTCAGATAGCGTAGTGGCATTGTAGAAAGCCAATGCATGAGAATGGTTCTCCTGGCTGCTGTTAAAACGTGGGTGGAAAGTTTCCGTTCAGACTTGGAGAGGCCTGGAAAAGGCAGGCCTAACAGAAAGTGAATAGGCTCAAATGAAATAGGAGCCTGCAAAAGTAGTCATAGGAGGCCAAGGACCTCTGTCCAAAAGGGTACAATAAACTGGCAAATAAAAAAAAATGTGAAAAAGAGTGCCAGTTTCCTCTACAACAGACAGAAGAAACATTTGGGTCACGAGCATGGAGAACCTCATTAGTCCTATATCAAAACATCAGAATTTTATAAGTATTTTCTTTATATACTGCACATATAGAAGATCTGGAAGCAGCCTCCCAAATCCTGCTCCACTGATCCAAGGCAATGTCACCTTGAAGTATTCGGGGCCATTTGCGCATATAAAGGTGTGTATCAATAGAAAGGGGACAGGCGTATAAAAGAAGCTTATATACAGATGAAACCATGCCTTGTTGGAGTGAGCCTTGAACACAGATACATTTAAAAGGGGTAGGCTTCTCAAGAGTCAAAAAAGAAGCTTTGGAGGAAAAGAAGTGACATGTCTGTAGATAAACATAGTATTGGTGGATTGGCATATGAGTGGCTTTTTGAATCTCTGCAAAGGATTTAAACTTACGGGTTGCTAGATGGATCAAATGTCACAACTGAAATAGATTGGCCTTCGTCCAGGGGCGCATCCGGGACAAGGCCAGGCTATCTGAGAGACAGGAGTTACAGTCAGGTCCATAAATATTGGGACATCGACACAATTCTAACATTTTTGGCTCTATACACCACCACAATGGATTTGAAATGAAACGAACAAGATGTGCTTTAACTGCAGACTGTCAGCTTTAATTTGAGGGCATTTACATCCAAATCAGGTGAACGGTGTAGGAATTGCAAAAGTTTGCATATGTGCCTCCCACTTGTTAAGGGACCAAAAGTAATGGGACAGAATAATAATCATAAATCAAACTTTCACTTTTTAATACTTGGTTGCAAATCCTTTGCAGTCAATTACAGCCTGAAGTCTGGAACTCATAGACATCAACAGACGTTGGGTTTCATCCCTGGTGATGCTCTGCCAGGCCTCTACTGCAACTGTCTCCAGTTCCTGCTTGTTCTTGGGGCATTTTCCCTTCAGTTTTGTCTTCAGTAAGTGAAATGCATGCTCAATCGGATTCAGGTCAGGTGATTGACTTGGCCATTGCATAACATTCCACTTCTTTCCCTTAAAAAACTCTTTGGTTGCCTTTTCAGTATGCTTTGGGTCATTGTTCATCTGCACTGTGAACCAATGAGTTGTGAAGCCTTTGGCTGAATATGAGCAGATAATATTCCCGAAACACTTCAGAATTCATCCTGCTGCTTTTGTCAGCAGTCACATCATCAATAAATACAAGAGAACCAGTTCCATTGGCAGCCATACATGCCCACGCCATGACACTACCACCACCATGCTTCACTGATGAGGTGGTATGCTTAGGATCATGAGCAGTTCCTTTCCTTCTCCATACTCTTCTCTTCCCATCACTCTGGTACAAGTTGATCTCGGTCTCATCTGTCCATAGGATGTTGTTCCAGAACTGTGAAGGCTTTTTTAGATGTCGTTTGGCAAACTCTAATCTGGCCTTCCTGTTTTTGAGGCTCACCAATGGTTTCCATCTTGTGGTGAACCCTCTGTATTCACTCTGGTGAAGTCTTCTCTTGATTGTTGACTTTGACACACATACACCTACCTCCTGGAGAGTGTTCTTGATCTGGCCAACTGTTGTGAAGGGTGTTTTCTTCACCAGGGAAAGAATTCTTCAGTCAACCACCACAGTTGTTTTCCGTGGTCTTCCGGGTCTTTTGGTGTTGCTGAGCTCACCGGTGCATTCCTTCTTTTTAACAATGTTCCAAACAGTTGTTTTGGCCACGCCTAATGTTTTTGCTATCTCTCTGATGGGTTTGTTTTGTTTTTTCAGCCTAATGATGGCTTGCTTCACTGATAGTGACAGCTCTTTGGATCTCATCTTGAGAGTTGACAGCAACAGATTCCAAATGCAAATAGCACACTTGAAATGAACTCTGGACCTTTTATCTGTTCATTGTAATTGGGATAATGAGGGAATAACACACACCTGGTCATGGAACAGCTGAGAAGCCAATTGTCCCATTACTTTTGGTTCCTTTAACAAGTGGGAGGCACATATGCAAACTGTTGTAATTCCTACTCCGTTCACCTGATTTGGATGTAAATACCCTCATATTAAAGCTGACAGTCTGCAGTTAAAGCACATCTTGTTTGTTTCATTTCAAATCCATTGTGGTGATGTATAGAGCCAAAAATGTTAGAATTGTGTCGATGTCCCAATATTTATGGACCTGACTGTAAATATGACATTGGTCAAAGGGGAACATCGAGAAGAGAGGGCAAATTTAACCTTACACTGCTTCCAGATAGATAACGTGAACTGCATGGGTCCAAGCAGGCTACGTTTGTGGGAAGAGACTTCGATGTCGGTCATGGACCAGAGGAGGGAACAAGGGTTTATTAGGTGTAAATGTAGCCATTCAATCTTGGCCCATTTATTAGGGGGGTGCTGAGAGGACCATGAGACAAGAGGATAGTATGTCACAATGTCTGGAGCCCCCAACCCTCCTATGGATCAAGGAGAGAGGAGGACCGTACGGGACAACTTGGTGGGATTTGTTGTTCCAGATGAAGTGAAGGAAGGACTGCTGGAGGGAGCATAATTTAGACATGGGTAAAGCAACAGGGAGCATTTCAAACAGATATAAGAATTTAGGCAAAATGGTCATTTTTAGTACATTAATCCAGCCAAGAAAAGATATGGGAAGATTATCCCAGGATTTTAAGGATTGAGATATTGCATGAAACAGAGGGGAGAAATTAGCTTCATAAAGGGAATGATATGAGGAAGTAAGGTTGGTACCCAGATATTTCAGGGCATGGGCGCACCTCCTGTATGGATAATTTGACTGAAGTGAAGACTAAATTGTAGAGAGTATATGGAGTGGTAATGCTTCAGTTTTAAACGCATTAACCTTATATCCCAACAGGGCAATAAAGAGCTGTAAAGTACGATGCAAAACAGGTAAAATAATGTGGGGTTCCGTCAACATTAGCAAAATGTTGTCAGCGAACAGAGACAGTTTGAAGTCACTGTTATGGATGCATATCCCGTGAATATCCAGGCTTGATCTAATGGCTATGGCCATGGGTTCTAGACAGAGGATAAACAACAAAGGGGAAAGCAGGCATCCCTGGTGCGTACCATTAGACATCCTGAAAGAGGGTGATAAAAACGAGGCCAATTTGACTTGGGAAGTGAGGGTGGAGTAAAGAGCTTTTAAAGCTGCTATAAACAGACCACTAAACCCACATTTCTCCAGGACAAGGAACATATACGGCCAGCTAAGTCAGTCAAATGCTTTTTGGGCATCCAAGCTCAACAAGACAGTGGGGGTAGAGGACTGGTAATGAGGTCGATCAAGTTGATGGTCCTCTGACTATTATCCGCTGCATGTCTAGCCGGTACAAAGCCCACTTGGTCTCTATGTATAAGCTTAGAAATGCACTTGGCCAACCTATTAGCTAGTATTTTTGTAAATATCTTGTAATCAAAATTCAATAAGGCTATAGGGCAGTAGTTGTCTAGAAGGGAATGATCCTTATCCGGCTTAGGGATCACCGAAATGTACACGCGAGTAAAATCATCGTGTGGATATGACCCCTTCAAAAGGTCCTGAAACAGTGACATGATGTGGGAGGCCAAGATTCCAATAAAGGTCTTGTAATAGGAGTAGGGAAGACCATCCGGTCCCGGAGAATTGTGTGAAGGAAGATGTTTGATAACATCTAATAATTCATCAGTAGAGATGTCTGCGTTCAGAGCTGCGACATCAGCTAGTGACAGTCTGGGTAGTCACAAAGAATAAAAAAAGGCATCAAAGGCATCCAACTGAAGTGGGGGGTGGGTAGCAGGGCCCAGGCAATTATAAAGTTTCTCATAACATTCCCCAAATACAGTGGCCATTACATGTGGGTCACATGTGAGCTTGCCATCCGACTGGAGTAGAGGACCCAGTAGCGCAGGGGATGTTTGAGATTTGAGTCTATTCACAAGCATGCGGTGCGGTCTGTTAGAAAACTTTTGCCTAGCCCAAGCCAGGGATTGGGCAGTTTTGCGCAGTCGAAGTCAAGGTACACAAGCATTGTCTATTAGTTGTCGTGCGGCTAAGGACAAATGGCATTAATGAGCTTGTCTGGCACAGGCAGAGGCCTTTTTTAAATGAGAGCCCATAGAAATACAACAGCCCCTAAAAACAGCCTTGTGAGCCTCCCAGAGGGTTGAAGGTGAAGCTACGGAACCAACATTGTATTATAAATAGGTGTCCAGACCCTGGGAAAGTTCCTCTTGAAGTTGGTCAGAACGCAAGAAACTCTCATTAAGGCACCAGTGACAGACCGTAGAGGGTGTGTTAGGTAGGAGGAGATTGAGAGACAGCGAGGCATGGTCTGACCAAGTTATTGGGTTAATTTCAGAGGTGACAAAAAAGAAATCCAAGCGAGAAAATACACGATGTGGAGTAGAGTAAAATGGGAGAGGATGTTTGACCCACCAGGCGTCAAATAGGTGATGCTTCCGGATAAGCTTCCAGAAAGTCGTTGAGGAGAAACATAGCCTTTTTGACAGGGTAGATGTAAAGAGGACTTTCCTATCCTTGTGAGGAGACATAATCAGGTTAAATTCCCTCCCCTACAATCATGCGTGGAGCAGAAAAAGAACATTATTTACCCAAAGTTTGAGAGAGAAACAGTAGCTGACCAGAATTAGGTGCATACAAGTTCAAAAGCACAAATGTGGAACCTTCGTACATACATTCCAACAAAACATAACAACCAAGTGGGTCAACCCAGGAGGAGGAGACCCATAGGGAGAAGTTTTTCGGAATCAAAATAGCCACTCCGGCTTTCCCGAAGGGGTCAAAAGCCGAGTAGGATTGTGGAAAGTTCTTAGAGGCAAAGGAAAAAGAACCATCCTGTTTGAAATGAGTTTCCTGTATAAATATGATGTCTGCTCCCAAAGATCTGAAACCCTTCAGAGCCATCCATCCTTTCTGAATGGAGTTAAGACCTTTGACATTATATGACAACAGCTTTAAAGCCATCATGATTCAGTAGTGGGCATATCGGCTGTGTAACCTGAACATACAAGAAAATTATCATTGATGAGGCAAAACAGAAAACAATAGAGATTGAAAGCCAGGTGATTATCAAGGCAACATGCCTAATACATAAAATGTATCACTCAAAACAGGGGCCATAAGGATTACGGCTAGAAACAAAGATATTATCACAGATATGCACCCATGATATAAGGTCTGACACTTGGATTTTTTCTTTTATTCTCAATCTTTTTATTTTGACTTTGCATGAAAAAAGAAAAGATTGTACACACAGATCATAGAAAGACAGGATATAGTACAATTAACAGGTAAACAGCAAACATTGGTTAAAAACCAGCATACAACGAGAACCATTAATCCCCTCCCTTTAACCTTTGTCAGCTCAATAACTATGTCAGAGATTGCAAAAGATGAATCAAAAGTGATTACAGATTCTTAGATCCCAGCATTACAGCTATGATGATAAAGCAAATTTACAGTGATCATAGGAGGCAGAACTTAATCCGCTGCTGAACAAACAGTAATTAAACATGAATTTAACCTACATATATATATATATATATATATATATATATATATTTATATATATATATATATATATATATATATATATATATATATATCTGTTTACTTGATTTTCTACCCCAGAGGGAGGGGGTTAACAACTTAGTAAAAGAATAAAAATGAATCAGGAGGACAAATCAGAACAAAAGGGGGGGAAATGCACCACTAGAAGAGGAGAAGCTCCTCTTCAGTCGAACACTGGAACAAAATATCCAATGAAATACACATTGACCCGGAAGTGCAGTGAACAGTATATGAGGTAGGTTCAGGCTACTGAGACCAAGTTCCACCCCTCACTGCAAGTCCAGGTAAAAAAAAGGACATACTCTGAAGATGAAGGTCATATCCCATGTAAGCTAAAAGATATGCCAAATATGATCAAAGAGAAGTGAGAGAAAAGAATAAAATGGTAGAAGAAAAAAGAGAGAAAAAAAAAAAGAAAAGGGGAGACAAAACGAAACATCAGAGCAGAGACAAAACATCAGAACAGAGATAGAGACCAGTCAGTTGCCGATGTATAAGGCCACTCAAAACAAAAAAAAAACATTCACAGAAACTAAAGCAACATGCATATAACGGACCCAAGGTTTCCAGATAAGTTAAAATGTCTTTACAGTATCCTATAAGATACACACAGTTTTCTCTTGAAACATTATCCAAGAGATCTTCCTCTTTGCTGCAGCAAAGGAAACTGAGGGTTGCTTCCAAGAACAGGCTATAACGGGGAATTAGAGATTGCAGTCCCTGTCACTTTAATGGAAGATTTTATTCCAGAACCCTTGAATTCTGGGATACAACCATGTGTGAAATATAGACCACAGAGGGAAAGTCTTCCGGTATAATTTTGTTAACCGTGTGGAAACTAGGTACCATGGTGTCAGAATTTTTAATTTGCTTCAATTAAGGAGACATTCAGCACTCCTCGAAAGGAGCAAAAGAAATATTGATGCCAGATGTCAAGATCCCACTCTATCTCTAGGTCCTGTTCCTAGCCCACAGTGGCCTCGGCCAATAATGTAAAATCATAGAGATTACTAGTCTCTGATCTGTGATTTGGGCACACCACTTCTTATAAGCTGTGACCCTTGGCAGATCAGGCTTATTCACCCATATGGAATGTAAAAAATGAGAAATTTGTGAGAATTTAAATCTCTCCATCATAGGCATCTCTAATTTGCTAACACAAAAATCTAATGTAAACAGACGAGTAGAATTATAAAAATGTCCTATTCTAAATAGTTTTTTGTTTA